>NC_064616.1:537097601-537722601 GCF_023898315.1 Schistocerca nitens
AATTCATCCAAAACCATTACATCAAATATTCATCAAAAATACATGCGAAAACAACACAAGATGGAACTGTCAAAGGCACGTAGGTAAATTACTTGATCACTGAACAAAAATAATAATCTGTCATGTGCCAGATCACTCCACACAAGTTTATTAAAAGTAAAGAATCAGAAGTCACCAACCTAATCCTCAAGAATCGTAAATTCCGTAACACATATTGCCAATTTTAAGGAGGAAACTACCTAACATATTACTCTTGCTTTGTCAATAGAAAAAAATCTTATCACCTGCAAGGTAAAGTTAAAAAGAATACAGACAAAGAATACGGATAAGATGCCTGTCAGTACAAAGAAACTTAACTAGCACATAAACAGAAGTAAATACAAATTTTATAATGCATAACGCAACGTCAGAAATATGGTACCACCACAATTTCTGAGAAGGAACTCTGTACTGGGCTCTCTAGATCTTAAACCTACACACCTCACTTTTCGCTACTTGGTTTCCATATCTGTTACTGATGCCTTGCAACATGATGCAGCCCCTGTCGAAAAATTAAGAACCTCTCACTGCAAGCTCACTGACTCTCAAAGACATAAAAATTCCAATATTCCTTGTGTTAGCACAAAAATTCAACTCAGTGACTGCTTCATATTCATCTGAGAATAGAACAGACGCTGTTCATATTTCAGAATGACATTACTTGTTCGGAAACTTTACCTCGTTACTGGTACAGTACTCATCAACATTTATTCACCTTCAACAGAAGGAACCACATAAGCTGTAACTCACTTTCCCTCTCTGAAACTTCATTCATTTCGTCATTATTTATTGAGAATTCATCTCCAATAATTTCTTAATGCTGGCCACGTTTTTTCCTTTAATTTCACTGGCTTTTTCACTAACTGTTAAAGAGCAGCATTATCATTATTTTAATTGCATCTATTGCTCTGTCACCAAATTTACACCACGAGAATTCTCAAAGGTTTAAACAACACCTTGCGCAAGCACTTTGAGATACACCACTCTTCGAGTCAATCTTGAAATAATCAAGACAATGATCAGGCATAGTAAACCAAACCATTCGGATGCCATAATCACACGTTAAATACCTAAAGATAAAGAAAAATTATTCTACTTTGCCTCCAAAACTTTTGAATAGCACCACACAATGAACAACATAACACAATATCAATGATTGTTTTTGTGGTGTCACCGCCAGACACCACACTTGCTAGGTGGTAGCTTAAATCGGCCGCGGTCCATTAGTACATGTCGGACCCGCGTGTCGCCACTGTCAAGATCGCAGACCGAGCGCCACCACACGGCAGGTCTCGAGAGACGTACTAGCACTCGCCCCAGTTGTACGACGACGTTGCTAGCGACTACACTGACGAAGCCTTTCTCTCATTTGCCGAGAGACAGTTAGAATAGCCTTCAGCTAAGTTAATGGCTACGACCTAGCAAGGCGCCATTTGTACCATTGCATGTATCTCAAGATAGTCTCACTTGTATCATCAAGAATGCTGTATACCAAAGGACGATATAAAAGTTAAGTGTTCTAGTAGCTACGTTCTTTTCTTTATCACATTCATTACGAATCCTGTTCCAGACTTAATGCCAGACGGCGTGAGTTGACGCGTGCCCTTTCGGCTACTTCACTGTGGACTGGCTGCCTTAACAGTCCACTACAGTTTTTCCTCAAGAATCATCATCATATTCAGAAATTAAAATGGAATCCAGATCAACTTTCAACGAAAGAATGTTCGAAGTTCTCCTCTGACACGAATAGAAACTAAGTATTGCCACCCACAGTGGACTCCTTTGCAGAAATCAAAGCAGGTGGTTTATGTTGCTGAACACGAATATCACGATTAAGTTAGCCTTATAGCTCAGGGTTCCTAGGATGATGTTACTTTACGTTTCATTTACACCGCTAACGTAATCAGATGGAAAAAAATCATTAGTTGAACTTACTTAGTTTACTTGCGTCGTTCTTTTATTTGCGTTCTTCGTATGGGTGGTGTCTGAAGCCTATCTCTGTAGCCTTCAACCTGTGTGCCGCTGCTACTTGAGTGAAATTTACTGGAGGGATTGCTCGCCGTCGACATCACCCAATTCACCACAGTTTCCTGGGAACACATGTTTATGGGAGTAAAGGAATTTCATCTTCAGGGTCATGTTGCAGGCGGTGACCTTATAAGCACGAATGAATCATACATAAGGTCCGTGACAACAATGCTATCTTGTCACGAAAACAGTGCCACACATGCCGCCGATCAAGAGTTAGAGTGGACACAAAGAAGTGTGTCTCCCCTCAGCTGGAGTATGTTTGGACCATTGAATATCCTGTTTGCGATCTTCTCCCACATGAGTCCTGGAAACTTCTTATACAAATACTGAAATTCTTACAGAGACCTTAGAAATGCTGCCTTGAGTCCCTCTTAATATGCAATAGTAGGAGAATAATTATGTTCTGATTCATTCTTGACAATACCTTTTATCCAGGCACCAGAGCAGTTCGTTGAGGCTATTCTCTTTGTGCGCGGTTTTTTCTTATTAGTGTAACCTCCTAGCAAAACCAATAACGCACTAAATTTGAAATCTTCACAAACCAGCCATTAAGACTGTTTACAGCAAGTAATTAAAACAGTTTACAGCGGACATCTTAAATTTTTAAGAGAGTTTACAGCGGATTTCAAAATGGTACACTTTGTTTATCTATGGCAGTATATGTGACTGGGATGGATGGCTTTTCATTACTCATGTGAAACATTAATGCCTTCAGTATTGTTATCGAGCCATCGATAAAGAGTCTCCACTCGTCTGGTTTGTATGCAATGTTCAGGTCTTAAGAAAACCACCAGTGTCACTGCACCGTGTAATGTCGCCCTAAGTACTAAAATGATACTTAGATACTTTCTGTCTCTCCCAAAACAGAGACACATGTACAGTGTGAGCGAGGATATTCTACAATTACAGTCATGAGGCCAAGTGTTCGGGTTTACGCAGTGGAAGGTCTAAATCCCTAATCAGGTCACTGAATTCGCACTGAATAATTTTGCGTGCTTCTCCAGAAGACGAAGTTAGTGTAAACATAGGGTCAGTGTCACTGGATAATGACTGCATTTTTTGGGCTTTGTGTGTCCATGCTTGGTGGTGGTATATGTAGGCCAAGGGCCAAAATGAAACATGGGATGTCATGAAAATGAAAATTCTCTTCCTCTTGGTACTGACTCTTTTCCTCAAGACAGGTACCACACAAAAGTCGCAATACGATTCACTATTTGAGAGTTTACGCCAAATACCTGACACACGAAGCTTCATGGAAAAGTTTTTAACATGTATCCAAGCACTTGGAGCAGATTAACATAAAATGTGACACACATGTGGAGACCACGATTTATCTTGGTCTCCAACTCATACCCGAAATAGAAAGCGATGTTTATTTCACTGCTTTTGCCAATGCTCGGTTTGCTTAACTACAAAGCAACTTTGTAAAGATGTAACATAAGTTACCAGCTTTGTTACTGTAGCTTCAGGACCATATTGTGAAAGCGTATAATAAATCAGTTCATTAATTTCAGTATCTCTGTACACATACATTCACTGCGAACCGCCATTACGCTCGTTCCGATAACAAGTTAACAAGGTGCACAAGAGGATGCAGCCGTGACAAACGACAGTTAACATCGCGTCTGCTTTTTACAAACAACAAAACTCACGTGACTGGTGTCATGATGCTGCAAAATTGTATTGGAAGAGGTCAACTCACTTACATACGGTAGAGGGACCCTTGCTCCAAGGCCTCTGCATGTAGGTAGCTGACCTAGGAGATAATTTATAGCTTGAAATTCGTGTTCAGCACATCTAAACCTATCAACCACAGCTACTTTCGTTTATGTTCATATAAAGTGTGATGCATTTGTGGACGGGTGTAACCAATCAAGACAGGCTAAATACTGATCACAATCAACAGACAACCATTTTCAGAATCCAGAATATCTCAATTCTCATTAGTAAATTGTCATCAGTACCTCATATCTCTATATGACACAAATATTTCTTGCAGTGCCTAAGATACACCATTCATGAGTAAATAAATTTAATATAAAAATGATATCTGTGTATTTCAATGTATTTAGCACCCCTAAGACACGTAAAAATGATTCTACCCTCAACTATATGGATCACCATACTCAAATTCAACATAGAAATCAAATTCACCATATGGGGGGGGGGGGGGGGGAAGGTGAAAGTCATTTTAAATTCCCACTCTCAGGTACCATATAGCTCTACAACAGATTATGATCACCAAATTGCAAAGCAAAGTCGTTTTAAATTATTAGTTTAAAGAAATTAATTGTTGCATTAGGCCAAGTTATCCTCAGTTATAAATCCCATTAAAAATCCTATGATTATTAAATGGAAAAGTATAAATAGCAAATTCGCAAGAATAATCCATTGCACAAACATAATTCTAACAGACCAATATTAAAACCCTAAACCCTACACCCCAGACAATCACATACATGTGTTTCACAGAAATATTTCACATCTGAGGAATTACGAAGAAAACTAGCACGTAGGTACGAACAAAGAAAACGGCAGTAAACTTTTCAACAGAAAATTCACTACTCATTCGCACATATGAAAAAAGGACGCAAATTCTTTGAACAATGAGGTGTCATTAATATCACATGTTTAGGAAACATGACTCAGATATATGCAGTGTCTAACAGAAGGAAGATTTCCTAAAAAAAAAAAAGTCAATGTTCCATATACCTCTCGTCAAACAAATCTAAGGAGATTCCCAAGTGCATTTCTATTCCAGAAAGTTTCTCTGTTAATAACCATTCATCAAGAGTGCTCGTCAAGCAAGGTAAGTTTCAATAGCGGCTACATAACCTGTAATACACAAAACAAATCAAGCAAATGTAAATTCCCTTTACAGTATGACATAGGAAGAAGTCTAACTCTAACTTAAGCACAAGAAGAAAGCAAAGAAATGTGTTAGTACACTCTTATCACTGCAATAAATCTAGCCACAGACTTGACTTCATGACACATTTCCAGGTATTTACATAGAAATACAAGAACTATGAGCAAGAAACTGTAGATTTATCAAGTAATATTTTGTGTAATGAGTGGATAATGCAGCACAAGAAGGAACTTCTTGTCTCAACAATTGTAAATACAGAGAATTAATGAACATTAGCGTGATCGCTGTTCACCGAGGTATTTTCTTAAAGTAAAAAATATCTTTAACTAGTCCAAAACTTCTTACGTAACATAATTTCAGCATCACGAATAGTAACATATTTAACACCTTCAGAGTAGCACACCAAGCTTGTTAATTGTTCCACGTGTGATTAACGTTCATCACTGTCCGTAAATGAATGGCACATTAGGGTACACGGAAAAAGCCTCCCCGCGGATAGTTCAGTTAATGTCATGAAAAACCAAACGATCCGGCGTACCCTGGGCAACGTTGGAAGATATTCCAGCGGCAAATCTTTCCACCACCAAAACACTACATCTGATAGATTTTTTTCAAAACCAGACCTTACAACAATTTCCATCAATATAGGAATATCAACAGAGAAAGAAATATTGTTAGCTAATATGTTTAAAACAAAGAACTGTGACCTTCTCCTCATACAGGAAACTCAGAGAGGTCCAAATGACAGAAGACTAAAGATTAATGGAATGACATTAGCCACTGAGAGACCCAGCACACAATATGGCAGTGCAATATTTGCTAAAACCGGCTTGAATATCTACATCTATATCTACGTGATTATTCTGCTACTCACAATGAATTGCCTGACAGAGCGTTCAATGAACAATCTTCAAGTTGTCTCTCTATCGTTCCACTCTCGAACAGCACGTGAGAAAAAAGAGGACTTAAATTTTTCTGTGCGAGCTTTTATTTAGACCTGTTGCAGCCTTTTAAGTGTTCTGCCAATGGATCGCAGACTTCGGTTTGCTCTACGCACAATACTATCTATGTGATCGTTCCAATTTAGGTTATTTGTTATTATAATCCCTAAGTACTTAGTTGAATTTACAGCCTTCAGATTTGTGTGACTTATCGCGTAATCTAAATGTAGCTGATTTCGTTTAGTACTCATGTGAATAACTTCACACTTTTCCTTATTTATGATCAATTACCACTTTTCACACCTTACACATACCTTATCTACATCATTTTGCGAATCGTTTTGAACATCTGATAACTTTACAAGATGGTGAATGACAGCATCATCTGCAAACAATCTAAGACGGCTACTCAGATTGTCTCCTATGTCATTAATATAGATCAGGAATAATAGAGGGCCTAGAACACTTTCTTTGGGAACGCCGGATATAACTTTGGTTTACTCGAATACTTTCCGTCTATTACTACGAACTGTGAACTTTGTTACAGGAAATCATGAATCCAGTCGCACAACAGAGGCGATACTCCGTAGGCACGCAGCTTGGTTAGAAGTCGCTTGTGAGGAACGGCATCGAAAACCTTCTGGAAATCTAAAAATATGGACTCAATTTGACATCCCCTGTCGATAGCACTTATTCCTTCATGAGTATAAACAGCTAGTTGTGTTTCCCAAGAACGATATATTCTGAAACCGTGCTGTCTATGTATGAATAAATCGTTTTCTTCGAAGTACTTCATAATGTTCGAATGCAGTATATGTTCCAAAACCCTAATGCACATCGGCGTTAGTGAGGTAGGTCTGTAATTCAGTGGATTACTCGTACTTCCCTTTTTGGGTGTTGGTGTGACTTGAGCAATTTTCCATTCTTTAGGTGCGGATCTCTCCGTGAGTGAATGGTTGTCTATAATTGCTAAATATGGAGCTATTTTATCAGCATAATCTGAGAGGAACATGAGTGTTATACAATCTGGACCGGAGGCCTTGCCTTTATTAAGTGATTTAAGCTGCTCCGTTACTACGAGGATATCTACTTCTATGTTTCTCATCTTGGCAGTTGTCCTTGATTGGAATTCAGAAATATTTACTTCGTCTTCGTCTTCGTCTTCGTCTTCGTGAAGGAGTTTGAGAAAGCCGGCCGCGGTGGTCTCGCGGTTCTAGGCGCTCAGTCCGGAGCCGCGTGACTGCTACGGTCGCAGGTTCGAATCCTGCCTCGGGCATGGATGTGTGTGATGTCCTTAGGTTAGTTAGGTTTAAGTAGTTCTAAGTTCTAGGGGACTGATGACCACAGATGTTAAGTCCCGTAGTGCTCAGAGCCATCTGAACCATTTTTTGAGTTTCAGAAAACCGTGTTTTATAACTCTGCTTTTGTGGCACTGTCATTAGTGACTTCGCCGTTGTTATCGCGCTGTGAAGGTATTGATTGCATCTTGGCACTGGTGTGCGTTATGGTTGACCAGAATCTCTTTGGGTTTTCTTACAGATTTTGAGACAGAATTTCATTGTGGAAATTAATAAAAGCACCTCGCATTGAAGTACGCGCCATATTTCGAACTTCTATAAAACTTTGCCAATCTTGGGGATTTTGCGCTCTTTTAAATTTGGCATGCTTTTTTCGTTGCCTCTGCAACAACGATCTGACCCGTTTTGTGAACCGTGAGGGATCAGTTCCATCACTTATTAATTTATGTGGTATATATCTCTCAATTGCTATCGACACTATCTCTTTCAAAACATTCCACAACTTTTTTACACTTACGTGATCAGATTGAAAGGAATGAAGAATGTCTCTTAAAAAGGCGTTAAGAGCATTTTTATCAGCTTCTTTAAATAGATATATTTTGCGTTTCATTTTGATGGATGTAGGTGTTACGGTATTCAGCCTACCAGCAACTGCCTTGTTGTCGCTAATCCCTGTATTCGTTACAATACTCACTATTTGTCCAAGATTATTTGTTGCTAAAAGGTCAAGTATGCTTTCGCAACCATTTACGCTTCGAATGGTCTCATGAACTAACTGTTCAAAATAATTTTCTGAGATAGCATTCAGTACAATTTCGGATGAACTTTTCTGCCTGCCGACGGGTTTAAACGTATAATTTTTCCAGCATATCGAGGGTAGATTAAAGTCACCACCGACTATAATGATATGAGCCGGTTACCGATTTGAAATTAAACTCAAGTTTTCTTTGAACTGTATAACCTCTACCCATACTATTTCACACGAACTATCTACTTCAATTTCGCTACAAGGCAAACTACCTCTGACAGCAATAAATACTCCACCATCAACTGTACTTAATCTATCCTTTCTGAACACTGTTAGATCGTTTGAAAAAATTTTGGATGAACTTATTTCCGGCTTTAGCCAACTCTCTGTTCCTACAACTATTTGAGCTTTAGTGCTTTCTATGAAGTTTTAATTATAATAATGAACAGCCTCAGTTGTACCGTTTACCTAGAATTTACCTAGGTTTCAATCGTGATAACCCAAACTTCTTCAGAATAACGGTAACTACCGTTTGTCCATAGTGGACACCGTCAAGCTAAATCTGCAAATCCATAAATTATCGTCAGACTGTAAAAACTTATCTGAAACAGCCTCGGTACCACTTCGCGACAGCGATGCGGCAGCCACGAGTGCTGTACTGGAACTGACCGTAGCGTCATGAGGCCCGCCTAGGCGGACACAATACCTTGTGCCTGCGCATAAACTGTATGATAGTTACTTGTTGGGACAACATACGAACTTAACTCCTGATCTTGAATTTACTAGTAAAGTGAAATAAAAGGTATAGCTGAGGAAACGGGCGTATAAGTTATCCTGTGCAGAACGTACTTAGATCGACTGTCTTAACATTTGTGAAGTATTCATTGGTCATGATATGAAGAATTGATAGGAACGTTTCAAAAGAAGTTGGATCTGAATATGAACCCGAAGTCTCCCATACTAAGGAGACAGTTAAAGGTTCATAAAAACTGCCATCCGTTCCGCCTGATTGTGGACAATTTGAATCATGTGTACCATAAACTGGTTCGGTGGCTACATTATAAAATCAAAGACAATTTTGTCTTTGAGAAAAATTATTCGATAAAAAATTCTGCCGAGTTGGTTAACAAGTTAAAAAATGTAATATGCCATGCCACATCAAAGCTTGCTTCTTTAGATATCACTAGCCTCTACACCAATATACCTGTAGATCAGTCTTTCAATATTTTACAGCGCAACTTAAGTTTTCACAAGAAGTTACTATATGTTGGAATTGACGAGCTCATGTATCTTCCGCACATTGTTCTTAAATATAACTATTTTTCTTTCAATGATAATTTCAATTGCCAGCCATACGGGTTAGCAATGGGTAGACCGGTTACAGGCATTCTTTCCGAGGTTTTTATGAACGCGATGGAATCTCAATTTTTTTCCAGTAATGTAGATGTAGCCAAGAAAATACAGTTCTATGCAAGATACGTAGATGATATTCTCTTAATAAATGACGGGTCTCAAGAAGACATAAGTCAGATATTTTTTGCCTTTCACGATCTCCACCAGAAAATTAAATTTACTCTTGAGAAGGAGTCGCCCAATAGGACACTGAACTACTTAGATCTATAGTAGATAATCACATAGATTATGTACGTTTTCGGATAATATTATACCTGCTGATTCGGCGCACCCGCTAGCGCATAAAATGGCATTTTTTCATTCTACCTTACATATAGTGATGTCGGTTCCTTTATGCGCGGAAGCCTTGGAACACGAACTGGTAACTCTTGAAACAATAGCCCAAAATAACGGATATGAGCCCGAAATTGTGAGACGGCTCTATAACAAGAAAGTAAACTATAACAGAACGATGACAGCTTCTACGTTAGGCGCCGCGCCAGATGTTACTCCGTCTGCCATAGTACCTATTCGTTTTATAGGCAAAGTTTCGTGTAAAATCGAGCAGCTTTTGAAAAACCAGGCATTTAAGACAGTTTTTTTCCACTAATAATAGTCTTCAGAAGAAGGTGATACATAATTTTAAAAAGCCCAAAGATAAATTGTCATTATCCGGATTATACAAGGTCACGTGTGGCGAATGTTCGAAATTTTATATTGGCCAAACAGGAAGAGCCTCATTAACAAGGTACAAGGAGCATATTCCGACTAAAACTGGGATTGCATACGTGGTTAGACAATTGCCGAACATTTAGTGCAATGGTCACATGCATCAAACCCCTCCCCTCCCCCCCCCCCCCCCCCACATTACTCAGCTCTTGCGTAGTGAAGTAAGAGGTGCAAGGTTAGACATTTTAGAGGAAATGCAAACTTTTGAACATTTACTACATGACAAAAACAACATTCGTAACGACCAACTGCAGCTGCGAAATAGAAGCTTCTATGAAGGTTTGCAAACATTGTTTCATCTACCGTAATGTTAATGCGGGGTACGCTTTACCATTGCCAACGTATGTCTGTACTCCCGTAGGTTGAATAGCTAGGTATATTAGTTGACACCGTAAAAATTTTTGGACCCATCTATGAAGTTGTCTATTAGTTAGATAGGAATATTCAGTTACCTAATTAATTTATTTATTTAGCGTATGGCATTTAGACACAATTGTTATTACAATCAATATGCAAAATTGTAATAATTTGGCATTAGATATTCTTACAGTTATTACAATAGTTATACAGAATTATACAAAATTATACAAAATTACACATAATACACATGTTACAGTAGTTATACAAAGTTATAGTAGTTTGGAAATAATTACAAACAAACATCTAATGAGTTAATATATGCTATTGATTGTGGAGTCGCCATCAGGAAATCTTCTGGGGTCCCATCATAGGCTGTCCTGGGGCAGTCTTCTCTTATGTGCTGGATAGTTTGATTTTCTCCACATTGACATAGCGGCGATTCTGTCATGCCCCACTGGTAGAGGGAATAGGCGCATCTGCCATGTTTAGTTCTAATTCTGTTTAAAGTTGCCCAGGTTTTGGGTGGTAAGTGAAAACCTGAAGGCTTCTGGGAGATACATGGAAGTTTGCTGATGTTCTTTAAGGACCATTCTTGGTGCCAGGCGCTGGTTATGTTGAATTCTTCCTCTGTTGCAGATGTGGCTATTGCGGTTCTGATGGGTGACCTTCTGGAGCGGAGGCGGCTTTGGGTGGCATCTTCAATATTCTCATGGATGGGTAGATTCCGATTGCTCATTATCTTTTTGTACTCTCTTATAAGAGCGTTTGTGCGGCGTAGGTTAGGGGGTGGTATGTGGCTTAGTACTGGGAGCCATTCCACGGGTGTAGTCTTTATTACACCAGCGATCATTCTCATTGTGTTATTGAGCTGTGCATCGATTCTATGGGTGTGGGGGCTGTTTAGCCATACCGGCGCACAATATTCGGCAGCTGAGAAGACGAGACTTAAGGCTGATGTCCGTAACGTAGTAGCTGCCGCTCCCCATGTCGTTCCACAGAGCTTCTGTATAATGTTATTCCTTGTTTTTAGTTTCTCTGCTGTTTTCATTAGGTGATCTTTGAAAGAGAGTGTTCTATCGAGGGTCACATCTAGGTACTTTGGAGTTTTATTGTGGGTAAGCCATGTGGTCTCGAATTTTATTCTGAGCTCCCTCTTAGCCGCTTTATTGTTTAGGTGAAAACATGATACTTCTGTTTTGTTGGCGTTAGGTTGCAGGTGCCATTTTCGGAAATATTCTCCCATCTTCTCCAAGTCAGCTGTTAGGGTCTCCTCTGCCCCTTCAAATGACTGACTTCTCGTTGCAAGGACCCAGTCATCGGCGTAGCCAAACTTCTTTGATCTTGTTTCCGGTATGTCTGCAATGTAGAGATTGAAGAGGAGTGGTGCAAGCACCGATCCTTGAGGTAGGCCATTTTTTAATTTCCTCGGTGAACTAATATCTGAACCCATGGTGACTTGGATCGTTCTGTCATTCAGCATGTTGTTTAGTAGGCGAGCTGTTAGTTTACATGGGATTATGCGGAGGAACTTATAAATCATGCCTTCTCTCCAGACTGTGTCGTAGGCAGCTGACAGGTCTATGAATGCTGCAGAGGTTTTAAGCTTTCTTTGGAACCCAGCTTCAATGTACGTCGTGAGTGAGAGAACTTGATCGACACAGCTGCGGTTTGGTCTGAAACCTGCTTGTTCGATTGGTATAGCATTGAGTATTTTCTGGCAGATTCTATTGTAGATGAGCCTTTCTAACAATTTATATATTACTGGCAGTAGTGCTATGGGCCTGTAGCTCTTCGGTGAGTTTGTTGGTTTCCCTGGTTTTAAGATGGCTATTATTTTCGATCTTTTGAGGTCACTAGGCACATTACCGGTTTGGATGATGTCGGTGAAGAATCTCGCCAGCCAGAGTTTTGTGTATTTACCGCAGTGTATCAGGAGTTCTGGGTTAATGCTGTCGAGTCCTAGTGCTTTCCCTGGCTTGACCTCTTTGAGTGCTGTTTCTATTTCTTCGAGTGAGAAAGGGAGAGCGTATTCAGTTTCTGTCGCCTTATTCCTCAGATTCCTGAGTTCTCGTTTTATCTTGATCGTGTGTGCTCTGTCACTAGGGGCTCTGGACGTGGCCACTATATGAGATGCCATGGTGTTTGGGGAGACGTTTGCTGTCTGTCTTTGAATAGGTGCTCCACTTCCTAATTTCCTTAACAGGGTCCATGCTTGTCGGCTTGAAGTCTGGAAATTCAGGCTCTCCATTGCTTCTGTCCATTTACGTTGTCTTGCAGTATCAAGACTGTGGAGAAGGTCATCGACCAGTTCTTTGTCGCCCGTCTTGAGGAAGCGCTGGTAGAGCTCGTCACTGTTTTTGGACCACCCTGGGACATACTCTCGTCGGTATCCCCTAGGGATGTGCTTCTTGGCAGTGCTTATTACTGCTCCGATGAATCTTCTATAGTTTTTATGGGTAGGTGGTATCCATCCTAGACATTTATCAAGGTCTCGAGAGTACTTTTCCCAATTTGCGTTCTTGAAATTCCATCTGGGGCAAGGCATGGAAGTCACCAGTGGGATTTGGCTGCCAATTTCAATAATGACTGGTCGGTGCTGGCTATGGGGAAAGCCGCACAGGACTTTACGGGTAGCTGGTAGTGGTTGGTTATTTCCGTCAGTTGAGGTGAAACATAGATCCGGGTTGTATTCCTGCTCCCAGGCAGCTGATCTGAATGTGTAACGGTCTTTCGCATCAAAGATAAGGTTAAGATTTTCATTTTCAGCCCATTTCACCAAGGTTTCACCATTAGCATCACACTCCTTATATTTCCACTGTTCGTGGTGGCTATTGAAGTCTCCCAGATAGATTGCTGGGTGAGGTTGAGCCTGAATTACTGATCTTGGCCATGGAGTGGTTGGAGGTTTATAAATATTTGTAATTAATATTTCATTATTATATAGAGTAGCAGCGTAAAGGGATAATATTTGGCGTATTGAACACCTTGAACATGCACACAGATGCTCAACCGATATTCGGTATACACGTTCTACGGATAAGAACGGTTTCATCATTTGCTACCACATAATCCTTGAATATGACCGATTGTGCTCAATACTATGTGTATATGGTAGCTGTGATGCCATCACCTAGTCATACATAACTTTTTATTAACTTAATTAATGGCGGTCACACCCATATAAGTATCACGAGAGGGTAACGTCACCTTGCCACAATCTACAGGATACGAAGTTTTGGTTCAGACTATCTGGATCAGTTTGAATTGATCTTACTCCATGACGTTTAAAAGTGTCCTTGGAGCGTTGCTCGCGAAATCACATGAAAGTTTAACCATCTTCAAGTCATCCTCCCATAATTTAAACTAGTTCTTTAAGTACATATTGACCTATGAAGGTCAATTACTTTAAGTGTGTTGACGGGAGCAATGTTCGCCAAGTCACACTTTAGCTTTGAGCATAATTGACCTCTGTCGGTCAATGGTTTTGAGTGTGTTGACTGTAGCGATGTTCGCCAAGTCATACTTTAGCTTTAAACGTAATTCCTACGTCAACATTTCTACATTTACATCTACATTTATACTTCGCAAGCCACCCACCGGTGTGTGGCGGACGGCACTTTACGTGCCGCTGTCGTTACCTCCCTTTTCTGTTCCAGTCGCGTATGTTTCGCCGGTAGAACGACTGTCTGAAAGCCTCAGTGCGCGCTCGAATCTCTCTAATTTTACCTTCGTGTTCTCCTCGGGAGGTATATGTAGGGGGAAGAAATATATTCGGTACCTCATCCAGAAACGCACCCTCTCGAAACCTGGCGAGCAAGCTACACCGCGATGCAGAGTCTGCCACCTCAGTTTGCTAAACATCTCCATAACGCTATCACGGTTACCGTATAACCCTGTGACGAAACGCGCCGCTCTTCTTTGGATCATCTCTATCTCCTCCGTCAACCCGATCTGGTACGGAACCCACACTGATGAGCAATACTCAAGTATAGGTCGAACGAGTGTTTTGTAAACCACCGCCTTTGTTGATAGACTACATTTTCTAAGGACTCTTCCAATGAATCTCAACCTGGTACCCGCCTTACCAACAATTAATTTTATATGATCATTCCACTTCAAATCGTTCCGCACGCATACTCCCAGATATTTTACAGAAGTAATTACTACCAGTGTTTGTTCCGCTATCATATAATCATACAATAAAGGATCCTTCTTTCTATGTATTCGCAATACATTACATTTGTCTATGTTAAGGGTCAGTTGCCACTCCCTGCACCAAGTGCCTATCCGCTGCAGATCCTCCAGCATTTCGCTACAATTTTCTAATGCTGCAACTTCTCTGTATACTACAGCATCATCCGCGAAAAGCCGCATGGAACTTCCGACACTATCTACTAGGTCATTTATATATATTGTGAAAAGCAATGAGCCCATAACACTCCCCTGTGGCACGCCAGAGGTTACTTTAACGTCTGTAGACGTCTCTCCATTGATAACAACATGCTGTGTTCTATTTGCTAAAAACTCTTCAATCCATCCACACATCTGGTCTGATATTCCGTAGGCTCTTACTTTGTTTATCAGGCGACAGTGCGGAACTGTATCGAACGCCTTCCGGAAGTCAAGGAAAATAGCATCATCCTGGGAGCCTGTATCTAATATTTTCTGGGTCTCATGAACAAGTAAAGCGAGTTGGGTCTCACACGATCGCTGTTTCCGGGATCCATATTGATTCCCACATAGTAGATTCTGGGTTTCCAAAAACGACATGATACTCGAGCAGAAAACATGTTCTAAAATTCTACAACAAATCGACGTCAGAGATATAGCTCTATAGTTTTGCGCATGTGCTCGACGACGCTCCTTGAAGACTGTGACTACCTGTGCTCTTTTCGAAACAATTTGGAACCTTCCGTTCCTCTAGAGACTTGCGGTACACGGCTGTTAGAAGGGGGGCAAGTTCTTTCGCTTACTCTGTGTGGAATCGAATTGGTATCCCGTCAGGTCCAGTGGACTTTCCTCTGTTGAGTGATTCCAGCTGCTTTTCTATTCCTTGGACACTTATTTCGATGTCACCCATTTTTTCGTTTGTGCAAGGATTTAGGGAAGGAACTATTTCAGCTTTACGCGTGTCATCCTCTGTTTCAATGCCATCATCATCCCGGAGTGTCTGGATGTGCTGTTTCGAGCCACTTACTGATTTAACGTAAAATCAAAACTTCCTAGGACTTTCTGTCAAGTCGGTACATAGAATTCTACTTTCGAATTCACTGAACGCTTCACGCATACCCCTCCTTTCGCTAACTTTGACATCGTTTAGCATCTGTTTGTCTGAGAGGTTTTTGGCTGCGTTTGTACTTGGGGTGAAGCTCTCTTTGCCTTCGCAGTAGTTTCCTGACTTAGTTGCTGAACCACCGTGGGTTTGTCCCGTCCCTCACAGTTTTACTCGGCACGTACCTGTCTAAAACGCATTTTGCAATTGCCTTATTCTTTTTCCATAAACACTCAACATTGTCAGTGTCGGAACAGAAATTTTCGTTTTGATCTGTTAGATAGTCTGAAATCTGCCTTCTATTACTCTTGATAAACAGAAAAACCTTCCTCCATTTTTTTATACTCCTATTAACTTCCATATTCAGGAATGCTGCACCGGCCTTATGATCACTGATTCCCTGTTCTGCACTAACAGAGTCGAAAAGTTCGGGTCTGTTTGTTATCAGTAGGTCCAAGATGTTTTCTCCACGAGTTGGTTCTCTGTTTAATTGCTCGAGGTAATTTTCGGACAGTGCACTGAGTATAATGTCACCCGATGCTCTGTCCCTACCACCCGTCCTAAACATCTGAGTGTCCCAGTCTATATCTGGTAAATTGAAATCTCCACCTAAGACTATAACATGCTGAGGAAATTTATGTGAAATGTATTCCATATTTTCTCTCAGTTGTTCTGCAACTAATGCTGCTGAGTCGGGAGGTCGATAAAAGGGGCTAATTATTAACCTAGCTCGGTTGTTGAGTGTAACCTCCACCCAGAATAATTCACAGGAACTATCCACCTCTACTTCACTACAGGATAAACTACTACTAACAGCGACAAACACGCCACCACCGGTAGCATGCAAACTATCCTTTCTAAACACCGTCTCTGCCTTTGTAAATATTTCGGCGGAATTTATCTCTGGCTTCAGCCAGCTTTCTGTACCTATAACGATTTCAGCTACGGTGCTTTCTATCAGCGCTTGAAGTTCCGCTACTTTACCAACGCAGATTCGACACTTTACAATTACAATACCGATTGCTGCTTGGTCCCCGCATGTTCTGACTTTGCCCCGCACCCTTTGAGGCTGTTGCCCTTTCTGTACTTCTCCAAGACCATCTAACCTAAAAAACCGCCCAGCCCACGCCACACATCCCCTGTTACCCGTGTAGCCACTTGTTGCGTGTAGTGGACTCCTGACCTATCCAGCGGAACTCGATACCCCACCACCTTATGGCGCAAGTCGAGGAATTTGCAGCCCAAACGGTCGCAGAACCGTCTCAGCCTCTGATTCAGACCCTCCACTCGGCTCTGTACCAAAGGTCATCGGTCAGTCCTGTCGAGGATGTTGCAGATGGTGAGCTCTGCTTTCATCCTGCTAGCGAGACTGGCAGTCTTCACCAAATCAGATAGCCGCCGGAAGCCAGAGAGGATTTCCTCCGATCCGTAGCGACACACATCATTGGTGCTGACATGAGTGGCCACCTGCAGATGGGTGCACCCTGTGCCCTTCATGGCATCCGGAAGGACCCTTTCCACATCTGGAATGACTCCCCCCGGTACGCACACGGAGGCCACATTGGTTTTCTTCCCCTCTCTTGCTGCCATATCCCTAAGGGGCCCCATTACGCGCCTGACGTTGGAGCTCCCAACTACCAGTAAGCCCACCCTCTGCGACCGCCCGGATCTTGCAGACTGAGGGGCAACCTCTGGAACAGGACAAGCAGCCATGTCCGGCCGAAGATCAGTATCAGCCTGAGACAGAGCCTGAAACCGGTTCGTCAGACAAACTGGAGAGACCTTCCGTTCAGCCCTCCGGAATGTCTTTCGCCCTCTGCCACACCTTGAGACGACCTCCCACTCTACCACAGGTGAGGGATCAGCCTCAATGTGGGCAGTATCCCGGGCAGCCACAGTCGTAGTCCGATCGGGGGATGCGTGGGACGAGCTGGCTGTCCCCAACAAACCCCCATCCGGCCCCCACAGTGATGCCCATTGGCAACAGCCTCAAGGTGTGTGAATGAAGTCAACACTGCCTGAAGCTGGGAGCGAAGGGATGCCAACTCAGCCTGCATCCGAACACAGCTGTCATTCGCTAAGTTCAATGGCAGTGGTCACCAGGCCCGAATTATGATGGTAGTGGTCGACATACAGTTTTTACAGTATGTATGTGGATCACCTCCATGAAGGCAAATTGAGTACCCAATTGCCGCCACATTATACCCTACTATAGTGTTTTCTGCAACTCATAACCATAAATTCGTCAAGAAACTCAATCAGCCATATTTGTTAGTTTTGGACTTGATTCTAGACCATTTCAAGTCAAATAGACTAATCTTGAATAATGACAAGCTATTCCATATGGCCCGTAATGCCAGATGTTCAGCTCAGATATAGACGTGCTCATAAGTTCAGTCATGAGCATTTATGGCTAAGTCGATTGGATGTTAATGCATTGTAAACATAGATAAGCATGTTATTGACAATTACGTGTTAAAAATTTCGAGACCTATTCATAATAATGACAATGTTGGCTTTATATTATCCTTCCCACTCCTAGGTTCTGTTTAGATGATTAAACTTCGGGCTTAATTAAAAAAATTTTCCTTCACCGACCATACCTTGTAAGCACATGATGTCTTCTTCATATCATGACCAATGAATACTTCGTAAATGTTTAGACAGTTGACCTAAGTACGTTCTGCTCAGGATAATATTTACGCCCTTTTTCTCAGCTATACCTTTTATTTCCCTTTACTAGTAAATTCAAGGTCAAAAGTTAAGTTCGTGTGTTGTCCCAACAAGTAACTATCATACAGTATATGCGCAGGCACAAAGTATAGTGTCTGCCTAAGTAGGCCTCATGACGCTACGGTCAGTTCCAGTAAAGCACTCGTGGCTGCCGCATCGACGTCGCGAAGTGGGGCCGAGGCAGTTTCACATAACTTATTACAGTCTGACGATAATTTATGGATTTTTAATTTTAGCTTGACGATGTCCACTATGGACAAATGGTAGTTACTGTTATTCTGAGAAGGTTGGGTTATCCCAGCCGAAATCTAGGTAAATTCTAGGTAAACGGTGCGACTGAGGCTGTTGGTTATTAAAATTAAAATTAATATTTGTACAGTTGATGCCAGGGCCGCGAAATGATGAAGATATTTACTTTCTATTAAGGCTTGGATCTATGATTCTTTCCAACACAGCTGCGACAATTTACAACTACAATACAAATCGTTTCTACAACTACATCACTGTGTTTAACCTGCCCACTTTTAGACGGACTTCCCTTCTGTGGTTCCCTGAGACCCTCTAACCTAATAAACCGCCCAGTCCCTTCCACACAGCCCCCCTCCCCCCCCCCCCCGCCTACTGTTTGTAGTGGACTCATGGCCTATTAAGCGGAACCTGGACACCCACCACCCAATGGCGCAAGTCAGGGAGTCTGGAGCCTACACACACACAGATTAGCCTGAGCCTCTGATTAAGACCCTCCACTCAGATCTACACCAAAGGACCGCAGTCGGTTCTATCGACGATGCTGCAGATGGTGAGCTCTGCCTTAATCTCGGAAGCAAGACTGGCAGTCTTTACCATTTCCGCTAGCCGCCCAAACCTAGACAGAATATGCTCCAATCCAAATCGACACACGTCATTGGTACCAACATGAGCCACCACCTGCAGTTGGCTGCAACCTGTACTCTTAATGGCCCCCGGAAGCAACCTTTCCACATCTGGAATGACTCCTGGAATTCACACGGAGTGCACACTGGCTTCCTTCCCCTCCTTGGCAGCCAAGTTCCTAAGGTGCCCCATTATGGGCCTAATATTGGTGCTTCCAATTACCAGCAAACGCTCCTTCTGTGAATGCGCAAACCTTGCGGGCCGAGAAGCTTCCTCTGGAACAGGGTGGATGACTGCATTCGGCTCAGAGACATCGTCAGCCACAGATAACGCCCGAAACCTGTTCGTCAAACGAACCGGGGAGGCCCTACAAACAGCACCTTGGAAAGGTTTTTGCTGCCTACCAGACTTTGGAATAATCTCCCATAGGTGAGGGGTCAACCTCAGTGCAGGCAGTACCCGGATCTGCCACAGCAATGGACCGATTGGAGGGCACGTGGGGCGTGCACAACGTCCCCCAGATCCCCGAGCTCGATCCCCCACAGGGACACCCCTTGCCAGCAGACTCAAGCTATGTGACGGAAGCCAAAGCAGCCTGGAGTTGTGAACGAAGGGTCTCCAAATCATCTGGCACCTGTACACAACAATCACACCTCCTATCCATTACGGCAGTCGCTCCTGTTTGATGCTCATAAAAATGTCTAACAAGCGAATGGTGTAATCTCCTTATTAGTAGCAGGAACTAGCAGTGTGCTCTAGCTGACGGTCTAACCGACATTGGGCTGTTCTAACCAAACAAACCAAAGCCTGTACAATACAAGGGTCGATGCAGGCGTCGAAAACAATGGGGGTACATAAGCTATACTGTCATTCAAACAAAAGGTGGTACCTAGTAAGCATACAAACACGCCAGAAATTACAAAAATAAACTAGTAACTACCCAGATAACTGAAAATAAGTCGTCCCTGTTAGAGGCTCGTAAAAATATGTAACAACCGAATAGTGTACTCGCCTTATTAGTTGCAGGAGCTAGCGGTGCGACCTCGCTGACGGTCTATCCGAAACAGAGCTGTTCAAACCGAACAAACCAAATCCTGTACGATACGAGGTTCGATACAAGAGTCGATAACAACGGCTTTACTGTGTGCTACACTATAATTGAAATAAACTTTTGTGCCTAGTAAGCACTCAAACACGCAAGAAATTACAAAAATAATGTAGTAACTACCGAGATAACTGAAAATAAGTCACTCCTGTTTCAAGGTCGTACACATTTTTAACAAGCGAACTCTGTTCTCACCGTTTTAGTGGCAGGAGTTAGCGGAGCGCTCTCGCTGACGTAACTATGGATAGAAACACAGAAATTCTAATCGTAACGACATACTCTTGTATAATAACATGCCTGTACTGACCACAAAATAGTGTATTTAGCTTCAGAGAACCAGATAATTTCAACTTACAGCAATTTTCATTTACATCCAGTGAAGACAGTCATAGGAGATTTTAACTGCCACACTGGGCTACAGAGAAACAGATCAAAGTGGAGAAGACCTTGAAATCTGTGTATTATGCATGGGTCTACAGCTCATACATGATCCAAAATTGCCATACTCTTTTAGCAGTGGGAGATGGAAGCGTAGATATAACCCTGATAATTTCTTTGTCAGTGGAAATATTGTCCATCAAGTGAAGAAAGAAATGGGAGATTCAATCCCTAAAACACAACATCGTGCAATTATCTGTAAAGTAGAAGCAGCCATTCACCCTACATACGTTCCTTTCAAGAGAAGGTTTAGTTTGAGACAAGTACAATGGTTTAATTTTGCTGGGGGACTTGACTCTAAAATCTTCGCCATTGACCCTTGACCAGGAAATTATGAATCTTTTATAAATATAGTTAAAACTATCACTCATAGGCGCATTCCTCGGGGATGTAGAACAATATAGAAAGATGAATTTGGACAAATATGTACGCCTTTTCGAAGAAGATCCTATTTCCGATGAAACAATCCAAACAGGTGAAGATATTACGTCAGCCATATCAGCAATAAGAAAAGAAAAATGGTGCAATCTTATGACAGAACTTGATGTGAAACAAAGTAGGAGAAAGACATGGCAACTGTTGAAAAACCTTAACAATGACCCATTGACCGCTCCCACAGTTATTTATTATGTAACGATTATTCAGACAGCTCACCAGTTATTGTTCAATGGGAAAATAAAGAAAAGGTATATAAGCAAGAGACATAATAGATTACCTGAGGAGATCGACTATATTGGCACACCTCTCTTTCTGGGAGAATTAGTAACCGCAATACACGTAATGAAGAATAACAAAGCCGCTGGCTTAGATGACCTAAGAACGGTACAAGTCAAAATGTCTGGGCCAACGACTAAGAAGTTGATTCTAGGCATGATGAATATATGTATCTCAAAACTGCAAATACCAAAGATTTGGAGAAAAACCAAAATTGTCGCTCTGCTGAAACCTGGAAAACAGCACACAGAAGCTAAAAATTTCCGACCGATATCACTTCTGTGTAATCCTTATAAAGTCCTAGAAAGAATGATGCTTAATAGCATCGCAGCACATATTGACCAAACACTCATATGAGAACAGGTGGGCTTCCGTCCAGGGAAGTCTTGTTGTGGACAGATCTTAATTTGACACAAAATATAGAAGACGGCTACGAACGCAGACAGATAACTGGTGTTGCATTCGTCGATCACACATCTCAGCACATATTGACCAAACATTGATAAGAGAACAGGCGTTCTTCCGTCCAGGAAAGTCTTGTTGTGGACAGATATTAATTTGAAACAATATATAGAACACGGCTACGAACGCAGACAGATAACTGGTGTTGCATTCGTCGATCACACTGCCGCCTGTGACACTATTAGCCATAAGAATTTATTAGAAAAGACTTATGCTGTTACGAAAGACTATCATCTGACGCGATTTATGAGATGTCTATTATAAAACTGACGCTTCTTTGTTAGTCTACAAATCAACAGAAGGCGATGGAGGATACAAAATATTGGCATTCCCCAAGGAAGTGTGTTAGGCACGTTGTTTTATAATATCTACACCAATGACCAACCAACTGAACCCGTCGCAAGATTATTCATCTATGCAGATGATACAGTAGTTGCTGCCCAAGGAAGAACCTTCGACAAGGTGGAAGAAAAACTAGCTACAGGTCTTCAAACACGGTGAGTCTATTACGATCACATTTACCTAAAACCAAATCCCTCTAAAACACAAGTGTGTGCTTTCCTTTTGCGGAGCAGAGAGGCTAGAAGTAACCTAAACATAACTTAGAGAGGACAACAGTTGACCAACTTCGATACCCCAAAATAACTGCGAGCAAAGCTAGACTATTCCCTCACCTTCGAAGTCCACTGCAAGGACGCAAAAATGAAAGTTCTGCTAGGGACAACATCATTCAGAAACTGACCGGTAGCAACTGGGGCTCACAGCCAAATGTTCTTAACACATCTGCATTGTCCTAATGCTTCTCCGCTGCTGAATATACAGCACAAGTGTGGCAGAACTCCAATCATGCCAAGGGAGGCGACTTTGCCCTTAATGAGGCAGGAAGCATTGTCACTGCCTCCTTGTGGACAACTCGTATTAACAAAATATATCATCTAATGGGCATAGCGAATCCACATATCAGAATAAGAACAGCAGGAGAAAAAGAGAAGCGGAAACAGGAGACAGATCCAAGATGCCTCTTCTTCGGATGTGAATACCAGCATCCAAGATTAAGATTATAAAAGAGTTTCCTCTGTTCAATAGAACCACTTTTTACGTCACCTGCAAATCGTCGAATACAGCTTTAGCGTAACTCTCCATCACAGAGGTACTGGAACAACCGTAAAGAAGAGCTTGCTAATGGACGTCACCTCCCATATAAAACATGGAAGGCCCTCAACAGACTTCACAACTGTGGAAAACTCCCAGCCCCATGCCCGATGGATGATCTGGTTATCGCCAGTGATACATCAGTTCAAACGGCAGAATTTTGGATGTCAGCATGTACTTATACTGTCAGTAAATTGATGTCATATGGAATTTAATGATGTACTTATAGTGTTTGTAAATTGCTGTCTATTGGCTATAAATGTATGTTATGTTTTGGACACGAGTAAATAAAAAAATGGCACATTATGTGATCCTCGAAAAATCCTGCCGTTGGCTAGTAGTTGACAGTACATCTAAAAATTTTGGAATAAATCCAAAGACCAAAATGGTGTCAGCTCATCTGAGTAACAGAGTGGTGACGAAGAAATTAATTTTTTTGCCAACTATTTGAAAGCAAAATCCACATGATTATCACCAGAATGTAGTTAAGGGGAGACCGACGGTGGCAGAAGTAAAGAAAAATTAACAATTTAATTTTATTTGCTTATTTATAGGAAATATAAATGATATTATTAACCCAATTTTTTTGCTTCAAAATCGAACTACTAATGGCATAAAAAATTAAAACCGTATGCAGTGTATTGCGCCAAGCCCGATTTTCAGTGTACCAAATTGAGGATAAATATTCTTGCAGAATTTGGCCTGTGAACCTAGAAAATATAGCTTTAGAAGGCTGAGATTTTTTGCATACATAATAGCATTGTTGTAAAGCAGGCTGTGGAGCCATTTTCTAGTTCAGTCAGTGTGGTAGTGTTGTAAACAAGTTTTGTGCTGTTCAATGGAATTCGAGTGACACTTGATTTATTGTGCCATTCTTTGCGCAAGGTTGAATCTGCTGATCCCTTTTTACAATGCCTAGGCATGGTAAAGTATTTAGAAATATACTAAGTCTTATATTTGCAATATAAAGTCAATAAATGACATTGAGGTTAGGGTCGGGCCTGCAGATGCAAACTTTTAGCTTGTCTCCAAGTACATCTAAAATAAAACTTGGGGACAGGGATTGTGTCAGAAGAAAAAAATAGTGACAGAAATACAAGTTTCAGAATTGTAGATCTGGAAATGGTGGCAGAAGCACTTAGAAAAACCTGCAAGTGCTCTGTTTGTGGAGGAAATATAGATTAGGTTGATGATGGAAAGAGAGAAGGTTTGATTTGCATATTGCACATTTTGTGTCAAAACTGTGATGCTGACAGACCATTCAAGACATCAAAGGTAAGTAATAGAATCTATGAAGCTTGTATGAGATTTATGGACTAAGACATATAGGGATTGGAAGAGATGGTGAAAACCTTCTATGTGGTATTATGAACATGCCTGGTCCTCCCCTAAAATTTTCTGCAATGAATACTGCTCACTTCAATGCAGTTGCAGAAGTAAGTGAAGAGAGCATGAAAATGGCACTCCTGGGGGCAATTCAAGAAAATTGTGAAGAAACTAATAGCGACGATATAGCAGTTTCCTGTGACAGATCCTGTATGAAGAGGGAGCATCTTCATTGCGTAGAATTTCAACGATCATTAGTGTCGACACTGGAAAAGTATTAGACTTAGAGGTGATGTCTAGATATTGTTCCGCGTGTTCCTTGCACAAGCAAGATATTGATGCAGGTAAAGAAACAGAATGGCAAGAAGCCCATTAAGCGGTTTGTAGCAGAAATTATGCAGGCTTCAGTGGTGGGATGGAAGCTGCAGGTTTGAAATTCATTTTCCATAGATCTTTGCAAGTGTATGGAGTGAAATAGGTACAGTATTTAGGAGATGGAGACTCTAGCGCTTTCAAGAATGTAGTTGAAAGTCATCCCTATGGAAAAGATTGCACTATTGAGAAACTGGAGTGCTTAGGACATATTCAGAAGAGGATGGGTGGACGACTCCGAAGACTTGTTGCAGACAATAAAGGCAAGCTACCAGAGGATGGGAAGCCACTTGCTGATAAAAACAGACTAACAAAGAAAAGAATTGACAACCTACAAGTCTATTATGGTGCTGCAATTAGAAGTAACCTCACAAGCCTGGACAGTATGAGGAAAGCAGTATGGGCCACTTGGTTTCATTACTTCACGACCGACACAACACCTCAACGTGGCCTCTGTTCTAATGAATGGTGCAAATTTTTGAAAAGTAAGGAAAGTGGGAAGCTTATACCCATAAAAATAACCTTCCTTATGGGGTTTCAATGGCCATTAAACCAACTTTTAGAGCACTGGCTACACTACAGTTGCTAGAAAAATGTCTGCATGGGAAAACACAGAACCCAAATGAAAGTTTCAATGCTCTTATTTGCAAAGATGTCCATTGACTGTGTTTTTATTTCTAGTTTGGTGGTGAAGATTTCTGCTTTGGAAGCTGCAGCAGTGTTTAATGATGGAAATGTGGTAATACTTCAGATCCTCAGCAAGTTGGGCTTTACACCAGGAGTCTTCACTGAGCAGATACTGCCGAACATCGATAAGCACAGAATCGCGAAGGCGGAGACTTTAGTCCAGAACTTACAAAAACTTGCTAGGCAAAGGGGCAGAGTAGCTAAGAAAGCTGTAGAGGATGATGAGGAAGAAATAGAATATAGATATTTGGCAGTTTTAGCTAAGGTATGATGGATTTTTTTTATATATTTCATCCAAACTTTAAAATCATTTTTCTGCAACTTAAGATTATCTGCTTTCAGGAAAACATATATCAGAAACTACTGGAAGGATTGCAATGAAATTTGGCATACCTAACCTTTTACTTCGAAGCAATATTTAAGTGGAACAAAATTTTAATCGGGATATTATACAGAGTTTTGTGATGGATAATATAATGAAAAGTTTGCATGTAAAAAATGTTCGAATCCAAAATATCACAGAAAATAGTTGCATTAATTCACCAAAAAGTTACTGCACTTGATTGTACACATAATAGTGTAGATTATTTCACCCTTAAAAAAATTTGCCAAATTTGCCTCAAAACTGTGAAAAAGTGTACCTTAAAATAATAATGCAATAAAAAATTCAAAATTATCTCACTGCATTACATGGTTATTAAAAATTCTGAATTTAAAAAAAATCATATCTCTATACATAAGTGTGCAAAATGTCAATGAGATTAAACAAAGAATGGCAAAGAAAAGGATTTACAAAAATATCAGTGCAAGACTGCTACCATCTCCCCTTAAGCCACAGCAGGGCAGCACAGCATTAGAACTCAGAAACACATGGAACAGAATTTTTCAATGTGTGAGAGAATGAGACAAGGAGAAATCTACACTCAGCAAAAAACATTGAATTTAGACCGTTTGTAGGGATTGTGACGAATTTAAATGTTTTACCATGCGGATAAATTAACAGTAAGCAACTACTGCACCATACATCGAAACCTATGCTCTTCACAAAGGCATGAACACCCTACCTGTATAAGGAAGACATTCTGTAAAATCATGAAACATTCAATGAAGTTTCTATCTTAAATATAGCGATATGAACGGAAAAATAATAACCTACTAACCATAAGATCTTTCTAAATGAATAACAAACTTATATGGAAAACGAGCTCCACTTGTACACAGGCAATCTGCCCTAACTACGCCGAAGAGCCCCAAACACCGGACTGCGGTATCAGACTGCAAAATAAAGACTACCTGCCAGGCAAAAACTATTGTGAGTTTTTCAGACATGCTAACCCGGTTCCACTGGGAGTCGTACTGGAACCCGATTCAGCTGCCGAACCTGTAGTTGGCGAGTCACAAACTGTGCAGAGGTAGAACTATATTGTGTGAGTTAATGAGGATTTCGCTCTCATTTAAATATATGGCCCAAAGAGTCAGCCTACAGGAATTGTGAAACAAACCCTGTCGTCGAGGCCCGAGTGCCAAATGGAGCACATTCACCACGTGATGGGGAAATACGCAGGCGTCTATTGACAATTGAAGCCTAAGCGCTGTAGTATGAGAGAGAGACAGACTAGGACCTACGTTATAGGGAAACCCAGTAGAAGCCGTTTATGGCTGAGGAGACGTAGCAGTGTTAAATATGGCTTTAAAGGGAAACATTTATGGAAACTATTTAATTCTGTTGTAATGCAGGGAATCAAGACACAGTCATTTTAATCTGCCATCCCCCATCAATTTTGATGCTGATCCCAATAAAACTTGAATATTGATCATATCTACCGTAGTATAGGATTTACTGTTTACGTGAAGTTAACAAGTTTTGTAACAAAGACCTGAATGCTAAAATCTGTACGCTTTGGTCGATCTTAACGATCGTCATTTCATACAGAAGCGCATAATTAAAATAACAATTGTTGTAAATATCACCTCTGTAAATTTATTTGTTCGAGAGATATAGTAAATTTAAATTATCAGTATTTTCAGTTAGGCATCAGATCATCATTTCATCCACATAAAACACACTGAACGATGGCAGCATGACACCTTATTGAATCGTTAGGTAACAAAACATTTTTCGTAAAGTTTTGTGCATAATAGTTACTTTTGTTCTTTATTTATTTATCACTAAACACGATGGTACAAGGCTACTGGACGTGACAATCAAAGCTAAGAAAGAAATTGTATTGGTTTTACGTAAAAAATTTAACGTTTGTTATGTAATGGATATTATTGTTATTTTTTGAGAACGTGAAAGTGGTCAAGCTTTGATTTTTTAAATATGTTAAAATGTAAAGTAATGTAGAATAAGCTGCAGCCAATCAGATGGACGGCTTCAGGAATGGGAACTGCCCTAGTCACTGGAGCGAGGATATTCGGTGGTCGAGCGGTTCTAGGCGCTTCATTCTGGAACCGCGCGACCGTTACGGTCGCAGGTTCGAATCCTGCCTCGGACATGGATGTGTGTGATGTCCTGAGGTTAGTTAGGTTTAAGTACTTCTAAGTGCTAGGGGACTGATGCCCTCAGACTTTTAAGACCCACAGTGATCAGAGCCATTTGAACCATTTTTGAGGATATTCGGTGGGCGTGAAAAGCGACCGGGCCGGGCAGAGGGAGTGCTGGTGCAGATGCGAAAGTGGACAGTTGGGCTGGAGCCTCCAAAGGGTACAGTTCGGTTGCGCGAAAGCCGACGATCGGTCTTTAGGCAGCGAGAAGCTGAAACAACATAGAACATTTCACGTTGTGTGGTATCGCGGGACTTGCTCTCTGAGCGGTGAGCGGGGTGAGCAGCCCCGCGCCTGGGGTGAACTTTTCGTGTAGATAACTTCTATTTCGCGATGAGGCTGTAAATGTTCAAACTGTGTCTAATTAATATGAGCTCGAGTGTAACAGTAACTGTGAATACCACTACTTTCGCTATTAGTTTGCTTTCTGAATAAACATTATTCTACACAAATCGCAACTGTATGCCCTACATTTTTTATGAGTCGTTAATTTAGTTCCCGATATTATTATTACTGTTACTATATGTTACGTTAACTTCTTGTTTCGAAAAGTTGCCATTAGCCAGATAATTTAACCAAAGGTTCAGAGGATTCTAATTTAGGGTGTGTAATGCGACACGTGCGGTTCAACCCCCAGACGAGATTAAGCCAAGACATTTCGACAAAGAGGAACAGCATGTGAGCCCGAACATTTTTGGGATGTTAGCTCGCAATTGGTAGTAATCGGTTACCAGCCGAAAAAAAAATTAGAATGTATAAAACTTGTGGAAACTAATACACTAACCAACTGAAAAGTGCCACTGTACCGGACAACTTTTGTTATCTTCATAACGTGATCGTTTTACATAACAGATGGTTAGTTTCACGTGCGCTTGATTTATTATAAGAGTTTTAGAACAGTAACGACAGCTCCATATCGACTATGTTTGCGTGATGCTGTTAATAACTTTCAGAGATCATGGAGAGAAGTAAATGTATGAATTTCATGTAACAGATGTTGCAGAGAAAGGAACGTGTGGAAAGATGTAAGCGAAAATCATTCTGATAGCTCTGACGGTGATATACATGTACCAACACTGTTTTTACTATGACTGTATATATATGTAACAGGGAGGTTATAGAAGCAACATGATTCTAATTGTAGAATTTATTAATAATTCAGTATACAGAACTGGTGCTTTTGAGGACAGAAGCAGGGGCGCTGGCGTTCTAGTGGCGATCGTTCAGTTTCACGGTCACCTGCTGTCGGAACGGAGGCTATATACAGGGTGTTCCGAAACAGGTCATATGCGCGACCAGTTACCTGTATGCACGCTGTACTTTGCCAGACTATAGACTGTCGTTTTCGTTCGAGGATTCCTGGCACATCCACAATGCTACCAGCAACGACGGCAGCTCTATCTACGACGTCTTCTTCTGTTTGCACAACGCATTCATACATCAGCTGCTACCATATGCCCCCAGGGAACACATTCAGATAGGTGAGGTCAGGTTGCCTGGGTGGCCAGACCACACAGCCACGTCGTATCATCCATTTTTTCCCTATTGTGGCTCCTATAAGATTCTTCACAGCAGTACAGAAATGAGCCCGGACCACCTCATACTGGAAGTATTCTTTTTCTATTTATCGTCTTTCGGGTCGTGTCCATTCAGCTATCCCAGCAGCAATGCCAATTATGATGATACGAATGTAGTGGTATCACAATACCCAACCTTACATCTGGCAGCACAGGTTCTCCATCTGTTGATGCGGAATGCAAGATTCTAAGGGTAAATCAAGCCATAAGCAAATGTCGGCCCACATCACTGCAGATGCTCAGGGTTTATATTATGATGAGTGTAGACAGTTTTTATTTACGATTTTGCACTCGTTGTGTACACAGAAAAGATCCTCAGCAGCCATTGTATTACCGATGTCTCTCAAAGATGATAATTCTGCTAAAACACAGAAGAATCCGAAGTGGTTATCACATTTCTACCAAGGAATTCACTGGGATGATCCTGGGATACCCTAATAAGATATGGTGAGATCGCTTGGGTTATTCCACCACACGGATTCTATCATCTTCGTGAAGGAGAAGGAAAAGATCTCATGGCTGCGTCGAATCTTCAAGTTTGCTGCTATTCAAGATCGGGTATTCTACGGGTGTCCTGTTCTCCATCGACTCAGATGAAGTGTAAAAATAGTGTTGCTGTGTCTGACAATCCTTTTTCTTACGCCATAGCGTCCATTCCATTCATTTCAAATCAAAATTTCACGTCGCATCCTCAAATTCTACATTGTTTTGCTGAAAATTAATTTATTAATTAACTTATAAAAATATTCCTCAAAGAGGAACCCCACGGAAGCTCTCAGTGACGCATTCAAATCAATATAGTCCTTCAACCAGGAGAAGAGTTTGAAGGAGAAAACCCAAGTCATTCTAACTAGCTCCGTCCCCTAGATGAGGCACTGCTGGAGATTAGGATAGTGAATAATTCATCTCCGCTAATTCCCCAGCACTGTCATCTGTTTTGCTGTGTAGCCTCTTCACGGAACTAGTTGCTCTGGACACAGCGGCAAATGGGCAAGCGCATCATGCAGACTAGTAGGGTACGTGACGTCTGCCTCCGTCACACACCACACATCTAATAAGTCGTCATACCAACCATGATTTTTTCCGCCTAATCCCTGATATTCATCTTCCGACATCCATCGAAACTTCGAAATCTGCACTGATTGTTGCATGGCGTGCCTGTATAAATTATTTACATCCAAATACGTGATGTATCTCGAATAAAGGGAAGCGTTGAATCTGTCACCCATCCGTGGATTATTTCCCTTGGCGTCCCTGTGGACACATTAGCAAAATCCTCCATGGATCCCTATCTCGAAATAAAGAAGCATGTTAGCATCAGTCAATAATTAAATTCTGCACTTCGCTTTCTTGAACATTGCGTTCCAAGACAATCAAGGTGCCGTGTAATAAAAGGCGGGATCCAGATAATGTGTGGTATGCCTAGACTCCGGAATGTGTGGAAATCGTCTGCAAGCAAGTGCAAGTCTGTGTTCAAGTAAAGCAGTTCGTACGCTCTTAAAATGGGGACACTTACGCCAAACTCTTACTCTGTATCCCTTATGGGATCGCCTGTAAGGTTGCTGGAGAACCATTTTTTGTTGTTGAAAAAACCCCTTCCTATTTGCAATTTGAAAGTTTTTCTCATTGGGAAATACAGCATATCTTCCCGAGGTAGAATTCCAATGGGTGTCTGGGGTGGTGCTTGCATAAAACATAGCGAGTCAGGGAAGGGGAGCGTAATTCTTGGCGTAATTCGTTTGGAGAACGAAACAAGTGTCTCAACGCTGTCATGTAGGACATCGATCTGATCTTTCTCCATACCGAAATCTACCAAGTTGTCAACAAGAAAGCGAGCGTCATACCTGCTTAAATTATGGAAGAAATTGGGGAATGTGTCTGGGTAATTGATTTTTCAAATTACACGTATTGTGTGCTGCGCCACGGAACTTCCCTCTAAAATAACAGTGGTCCCTATGAGGAGTTCCCGCTTTTCAATCTAACGTCAGCCCATATATATGACCGTCAAACGCGTGATTATTCAAATCTTCACTCTCCTTCGGCTGAATCATGGGAATGTTGCAGCTGTAAAGCTTATTAACCATACATGAGAGTTTTTCAACCTGAGTTAGAAGCCAAACTGCAGTGTTAACCTCGACATTAAATTTTTAACGGTTAATAGCTGAATAATAGAACGATAAAATTTGGTACCTTGCCTCATGTGGTATGTGTTTTTCTGAAAAGATAGTGTGTGAGACTGTAGGGTCACCTTCACAGTGATGAGAAGTGCATCGCTACTGAAGGTGAGCATTTTAAAAATTTATGAATATGTTGTCCTTAGCAGGCATATTAATGTATAAAAAATGGCTCTGAGCGCTACGTGACTTAATATCTGAGGTCATCAGTCCCCTAGAACTTAGAACTACTTAAACCTAACTAACCGAAGGACATCAGACACATCCATGCCAGAGGCAGGATTCGAACCTGCGACCGTAGTGGTCTCGCCGTTCCAAACTGCAGCACCAAGAACCGCTCGGCCACACTGGCCGGCAATAATACGTAACGTGTGCCAGGAAGCACGGTCTACCTGATGCTTTGCTGATTATTTGTTTGAGGAAAAATAATTCAGATATTTGAAGGAAACTTGCTTTTTACAATTGTGGTTACTACGTTGAGACAAAAGGTGTTCGGACATGTTTTTGGTCCAAACACAATGATGAATGCCTTTCTTCTCATTTTTCTCATTGAGAATAAGAGCATATTTACATGCATCTTACGCTCACTGTCAAATTATGAGAAATGGAGGGGACCGACTGCTATATGCTTGTTCTGCTCATCAGACTAGAGTTTATCCAGGCCATAAACATGCCTGAAATGTAGGTAAACCCTGGAGCTTAGCGGGGAACTCAATGCCGACAAAGTTATACACCCTGGAGATGTGGTAGTATTTTTAGGGTCTGGAATGTACCACGACGCGCATGAAGAACTCAGTAAGTGTAATTTATTTTGCAAGCCAGAACTGACCATGGAAATAAGCCTGATCGCTTTTATTTTCGACATTAATACAAGATTTCTAGTCTTCTGTTTCCTTAGGAAGGTGGACATGCCATTTATTCGATCATAGACATGTGCATGGATGTCCAGGTGTAGTATTTGCCTGAGTGCTTTAGCTTATCTCCTTATTCCATCTCGGGATATCGGGCCATTATAGCTCTTAAGGCAGACACACGAGGATGGGAGAGGGAACTGTCAGTAGCCACAGGATCGTCTCTACTACTACTGCTACTACTACAACTAGATGAAAATGCACCTTGTGGTGAGTTGTTGAGCAGTACTTGTGATACCTTGTGAGATCGGCGCGGACAACTACGTGGAGGAGGAGGATGAGGAGGAAAAGATTTTGCGGTATCAGGCCAGTGCGAGCAGCCCTTACTGCCGAGGCCTGCCTCACAGGTCCACGAGTTGTTGCCCCTGGTGCCTGCGCCTTGGCGTATTGCATGAATGGTGGTGTTGTAGAGAGAGAGAGTAACGAACGCAGTTAAGTATGACGTTCCATACATCGCCAGCTGCTGTTACTGCTGCAAGGAAAGAAAGAATACATATTATATTTCAGCAGAGTAAGTATATGTTATCTATGTTGCTGTGGCTCCTTTATATCTGTCTCATGTCATCCAGCATCTCCTCATACTGATGATGGTCTTCCTCAGTCTCCTCCACCCATTGTGGCATTTCGTCTTCGCCTGAATTGGGGAAGAGCAATACGTTCTTCTCAATGATATTACGTAAAACCACATGTTATTTTTGTTTAATAATGATAACGTAGACATACACAAAGAACTATGAGGAAAAAATTTTTTCAAAGTATATATTTACAGGATACATGCGATGGCTTCTTATCCTCAACACATATCTCTCCGTGTTCATCTTCTTCTACCAGAAAATCGTCTATAACGCCAGCGACTACGCACGATATTACATATACGATGAATTTCTTGTAAAACAGACCGTATTACGTATACACAGTACTATGAAAAACAGAAATATATGTACACTAATTACAGTCCTGATGCTGCTGCTGCTGGCTTTCAGCAACCAGCTCACCGATTACATGCTGAACATGTACTGTAACAGTAAGACCATATGTATTCTTTACTGCGAAATTCTTAGTGAAAAAGTTACAGTTATCGTTTTCGATTTTCGAAATCATGTACAACAGCAAGAAATCAATGACTGATCACTAAATAACACCAGCATATTACGTATTTGACAAAAAAAATACTACTTATGATGCGGTTCCTGGCAGTGCTGCATCTCAGGATTCATTTCATCCAAAAGTATCTCGATGTATGATGAAACAATAAGACGAAATGTGCTTAATGCTACGAAATTGTTAGTGGAAGAAAAAGCCACAGTTACAGATTCGAATATTAACTTACCAGGTAATTCCCATTGCCTCAGGTGTTTCTCGCCGCTGGTATTGCCGCTGATGATGTTGACACACTTCATTTTTACAAATAAAAACTGGAAGCACACATGAACCAGAAGATGACCTAAGACAACAGCGAACGATATTTCCATGAGACTGGGGTTGGTGAGGGTAGGGTTCGTATAGACTCACGCTGCGCCACTAATTTGGCGTGAAACAGTTTGACTGCAGAATTCAAGTATACCTTGCTCGACAAGGTTGGATAAGTTGGTTCACACACGAACAACCAGGATATAAGCGTTTTAGAGATAGTGGTTTCCCAGGTCTCAGATATGAAAATGACGCCAAATTCTGCTCTGCGGTCGTTGAACTGTCCAGTTGGCGATGCTCGAGGCGCTGCCTATATGGGTGAATAGTGATTGAAGTATTTATCAGTGCGTATGGCTGGCTTCAGACCGTGTGGGTTACAGGCAGTGCATGGAGGAGTTTTCTTGTGTTCTCAAACATCTCTGCATACAAGATCCCTGATATATGGCGAGTATTCTTGAAAAGTTATTGATTGATTTGCTTTTGTCTCTCTATACGCATGTGGATGGACCATATCACTCTATCTGATGTGATCATCAATAATCATTTCCCATCGATGATGCTTGGCAGGCTAGGAGCACTTGCTAGTTGTCCGCTGGCCTGGGCACAAGGTTTCTGGACACTATGGGAAGCAGACATTTCTTTCGTAATATGTTATTTACACTGCCAGTCTGTCGTACTATAATCAGAGCAGGACATCACGTCTGATGTTTGTGGCAGTGGAAAGCTAATGCTTCCTGTCACCTCTTACATGCCGAAATACCCACGCAACCGTTGCCATTACCTAACTTTTGTTCGGAGATTAGCGCAACTTCTTCTCTGTGCGCCTTTCTCCCTATCTGTGTGCATGGTAATACACGAAGCGGATGACGGTGCAGTAGCCGACATCAGTCGTCGGCCCAAGCGGGTGTAGTACGGCCTCTATCCCGACCTGCGGGCGCGGGAATACAGGAAACGGAGGGCACGTCTGCCCTACGGTCTGTACGAAGACGGGATCGAGCGATTTTTAACACTGTAACTACATATGGTGAATTATGACGAAGACGATTTCGTGATGGTATTGCTTGCACGAACGGAAAAAAGCGATTTATTCAAATACATCTTTGCTATGTATTTTACATGACCGGTATCTTCTGAAACAGCAGAGAATATTTCGCTTTTCCCACCAAATTAAAACAGGGATAAAACTTTGCGAACTGAATTTTATCAATAAACTGTATAACCTTTGCTATTTAACTGACACTGTTTAGAATTTCCTGTCATATAATCTTTTCTCCCCAACACGTATTGAGTATTTTACCCGAGAGTTTCTCGATGGGGGAGGGTAAGCGGCGGGCTGGCGGATTTACCACCGGCGGAGGTGTTAATTAATATATCGATTTACTTAATTAACCAACCAAATTAATAGATTGGGGGAGGGGTGTTTGAGTAACTCCGGTGACAGGGAGGGGGAAAGTTGGAGAGCTCGAGAGTGGAGAGAGGTGGAGAGGGATAGGTGGGTAGCATTCTCGGAAGAACCAACTATACCTACGTAGTCATAAATCAACCCTCAGGCGGGCATAAGAAAATTAGCAGAACACTAGGTTAAGGTCATAAATCAATCGAATGACACAATTTAATTTATTTCCATATAAATTTTATATCATAAGGGGAGTAGAAACCCTGTGACCCTATTAATTATAACAGATTGCAATGGAGTTTGTGAGATACAATTTTTATCGGTGCGACTCTCATGTTCCCGCGGAGCTAAACAGTATGTGATAAGACACGCAGTGCGACTCCACGTACAAGAAGCAACAATACAGCTCGAATCACGTTTCTTTTTCAATATCAGTTGCAATCATTAGCTCATCTGAAGAGTGATGTTGTTGTGAATGTGCATTATTTATAGCTCAAGAAGCAAAACAATGAAATGCTGGATGTTCCCATACCATGTTATAAATATCAGACATAATTTGCTTACTAATGAGCTCTCCCATCACAAGCGGAAATTCTACGGATTCTACAGAATGAGTCCAGATCGCTTACCTTTTTCAGAGTAAATGGGATCAGCTACTTTTAGAAAGCAGCAAATATTCTTTGAAACGTCTCCTGGTGAGGAAATCTCATTGTAATAAAGCAATAAAGCAATCCAATGAAAGTGTTTCGGTAACGTTAAAATGCCACTCTGAAAATCTTGTTTTCAATAAGACCACTTTGTTCAAGTGGTCTGTTTCCAAACATTTGCCAGAAATTAATAAAGCGAGGACAGTACCTCTGCAACGGTACAGTTTCGCCAAGAAATACAGGAGTCAGCTTGAGAAGTATTCAGAAGCAACATTCCTGAATTAGAAGTGAGATTAGTTGCCATCAGTGGAGCAGCAGTGTGTGGAGGGCTCTGAGTAGGGGTACACAATGCGTTTGAACACATCGAAGAAGCCCTTGATGATAAAGATATGCGATGAGTGCTACTCGGCTACGTTCAGCTGCTCATTCACAGGTGAAAGGAATCTAGTTTTCAGATCTCATCAGGTAATGACTCCCTGTGTCTCTTCATGTCCGTATATTTAGGATATCCAGCTTCGGAATGTATCGGCAGCTATAAAAACCAGGAGCACGAAGCAGTTCTACACGTCGCATAAGAGGGCATAACAGGCGATAGTAGCATCGCATGTGGGGCATAGCTGCCGACTGCGTCTCGTACAACGCTTCCTACGTCACATGCAGAAACCAAGTTGACATACTGTATTTGTCGTATTCAGCAGAACTCAATGTTCGAGGAATTCTTGTTATAAATTGGATCCTATGAATATATACTCTATCAAAGCACCAGTACACTGTATGTCTCGAGAATACGAGTAAATCCTTCTTGTTACGATTTGTTGTAGTAAAACGACGGCAAACGCCACAATGCTGATGGAAAAGTTTTAGTTCTTTTTTTATTTTTACATTATAACTCAGGTGTTATAAGAGCAAGCCATTATCAGGCATCGCAGAAGATGACTCGAGGAAGTCTGTCGTTCTTGTTAGGATTTGTTATAACTAAATGTCAATAAAGTTTCTGTGTTTAAAGCCTTTAGAAGCCTGTTACAAAAATAAAACATACTTCGTTGAGATTCCATGTTATGTAACCAAAGGTGAATAGTTAGTAGATTCGTGTCCTATTGCACACACTTGCAATCTTCGCATTCTCTAAAGGGTTGTTGGAGTTTCTTTTGAAACTAATAAAAACCATTTCTGTAATATTTGAAGTTAAGTAAACACAATGTCACTCTCTACCAGGAGGGAGTTTGTTATGTTTGGTGAACTTTTATAAGCTGATCACCTTACTGAGTGGACGTGTATCTTTCATTTTTGTCTTATTACACAATTGTGGATACTGAAAATTTGTTTATGTATACCACAGGCAATACAACGCGAATAGTCAAGATAGGAAATGTGCCTTTTGATAGAGCTAACATAGGAAATCTATGAGCATCCATTGCAGTAAACAAACTGCATGGTCTGCAAGCGAAATGAATATGAGAAGTGCCACTGGAGAGCGCTGAGAGTGCAAAATCACGTTAACCATCACGGACAATGTGTCAACGGCGCTGCGCCTCGGGTCGTCGGATGTCTTCGTACACGCCAGCGTTAAATGCCACGACACCTGTGACAACTGCTTTAGACGTGAGCTTTCACCTGATGTCAAATATTTTAAATGCTTCTTTCGTTGCACTCTAACGTGCTTTGTGCGCTATCATCTTCGAAATCCATGTGGCACGTGCAGTACTAAAAATTACCACTTTTAGGCGAGCAAGCAACTGTCCTATTCGAATTGTTAGGTCAGTAAGTTACAGAAAAGTAATTTACGTAAAACGAAATATTGAGGAGTTTTAGGCTCTGAAATGTGCCATGTGCTGTTATTAAAAGGTTGTTTCTGTGTGAAACCATAGATTGTTTCAATGTACTTGGCTGCTGAAAACAGTTTGGCCTATCGTTTCCTTACTCCTAGTTAAAGAAGGGAGTCCGATCTTATTTTTTTGTTTAGGCGAACTGAAATTTGGACTAGTGAAAAGTTATTTGTGATTATTAAGATCCCAGCTGTTTTATGGATGCTCATATGCGTAGTTTACAAACCCTTGTGGCTTGCTTTTAACAGTCCATTATTAGAATACACAACACCAGCAATCTTCTTATCATAACAGAAACCCGCCTCGATAAAACAATATAAAGTGCAACATGAAGAAAAGAAAACAAATTCAAAAGTGAAAGCCTTTTACATAATCACTACAGTCAAGACTGTTATCACTGAGATAGTAAGTGCTACAACACTGATGCGTCTTGTGCCATCCATCATTTGAATTTTTTAACTTCTACCTGTGTGATCAAGATGAAGAAACAATACATAAAGAAAGTAGAATGTAAGAGACAAAGTACTTTTCTATGACTTTGTTGCTTGTCTCCAGTATCATTCGTGTAAACATATTGAACAGGCTTTTTCTCAGTGATTCTTTGTATCAGAAGTTACACAAAATGTAGTTGCCTGTTGAGAATCAAATGGATATTAACGAATTTCTAGTTAACGCAGCACGAAAGAGGAAACCTACTGATACTGATTTAACGATACACTATGAAAGTGACCTGTGTTCAGACATTCAATAACGGCTCAGTAATCAAGTAGCTGATCAAGTGCATAGTCATGGAATCATTAGGTTAACGAAAGGGCTATGCACCATTTACACCTCCGGAAAAAAATGGCTATGGACCTCTTAATTTTTTATTCGAATTTAAATGAGTGTGGGCTTTGAATAGGAATACAAAAAGATTAATATTAAATGTGCACAATGAATTCTAATTGATTCTTAATACCTGGTGTTTAAAATTAAGCTTACGGTGTTCCGAATGCTGCAATGGGTCCTGTATACATTACCGGGCAATGAAACATATAAGGGATCGCGGAGTATGCTGAAGAAAGTAATAGTTTCACCTTCTGCCACAAGGTGAACTTATGACGCTATAAGCAGGCAGGATGTGTAATGTTCCTTGCTTCGACGCCAGTATGCTGTTATTCGCTTGATGACGCGAGTTGATTTATGTTTTGAAGTGACTGATGTAAAGGTTTAAGAGGGTTAAGATTTCCGTATGAAACGCAATGTCTTCATAAACAAAAGGTCGAGCACTGCTGCTAAGGTTGTTTTATCAGAACGGCAGTAATAGGAGCAATGCCCTGTGGTAATATCGCTGACAGAAACAGCTGTGTAGTGGCACTATGGCAATAAATGGGCTAAAGAATATGATCAAGAAAAAAGATGAATTTGGGTGTGCAGCAGTAAATGGAAGAGGCACATTTCCATTGGACTTCTTGATGAAGTTTGCTGTAGCTATGGCCCAGCGTGCGTTTTCCACTGCTACCCCTACAGGTTCCACAACATACACCAAGTGAAGTCCCAAGAAAGGCTACGCATCCGTCACTTTGTCCTTCGCCTTTTTTTCACGTTTGGAAATGGATGATATGTGGTCGGGGAGTAATCTTGGACAGACGAGACACGTTTTATTCCCTATTGTCGTGAACGCACAGATCTGTCACTGACGGGGCTCTACTCCGTCACATGTTGTGCAGGAACATCCATTGCTCTCAGTTTATGTGCTTGTGATGTGGTTTCACATTCTCTTTCATTATCGGTCGTTTTTCCTTCAAGGGGATGCTACCTTGTGGGCTTTATAGGTGTACAGTGATAGCTACACGTTATAGGAACCTCTTAGTGCAACACGTGTCATAACTGAAAGACTGCATCACTGTCGACACACCTGTTTTCATGAAAGATGGTACGACACGACAGGACGCTTGTCAAGATTTAAAGATGAGTGCCCTTCCGCATTCCCTTGGCCAAATCGATGTGATTTCTGGTTGTGGGGATACCTTAAAGGTCGTTTCTATTGTGGACGTATGCAGGCTCTTCCTGATCTGAAAAGTAGCATATAGTGACATATACTACGGATTACACCGGATATGCTGCGAGTAGCTGTCGACCATACTCTGTCACTGATGTAGTATGTTACTGAGTCGGGAGACCACGCTGAACACATATGGTAACTTGTGACCGTATTCTAATAAACATAACAGAACCATCGTGTTTTATTATTGCTCCCCTTTCCTGGCTCCATTACCACATTATGACTGCTTGCAGCGCTATATTTTACCTAGTGTCGGAAATGAGAACTATTTTTTTTCACATTCTCCGTAAACTCTCTGATAAATGAATATACCCACGAGGTTTCAAGGTCATGCCATGTATGCAGCTTGCACCTCAACATTCTGAGCACCGTTAGTTTAACTCAAACCAGCAGATAGACAAAATGTTCAGGTCATTGTCACAGATGGTGCATATATCAAGCAAAAATTGAACTGGACAAAATGTACCGAGAAAACCTGCACGTTAAGTTTTCTGAACAGCAACGAATTTTAACTTATGCTACTTCAGAAAATGACTTTACTCCGACTATAGAATTTCATCAGTAGAGTGTGATTTGAAGTATTAAGACAGAAATTAATACATGGATATGGAAAATTCAATTTGACACAGCTCCTTTAATTTCCAAGTATGTATTGTTGACGTCTCAGTCAAAAAGAAACATTATATCCGCTTTTAAATTAATTTTGGTAAAGTTAACATAATAGATTAGAATATGTTTGCAAATTGATCTAAATTTTAAGTGGGGAACTTCGCAGTCAATTTTGACACGAAAAACACTGCAAAAACATTTGAAAACTATATCAGGAATATGGTGATGTCAGATGTAAGTAAAAGAGTGAATTCATCAATGAACCATATTGAGTTCCAGGAAAGTCCCGTTTGTTTCTTGTTCATATTAAGATCGAAACTGAATACCTTGGCCGTCAATATGAAAAATGAAATAGTTGTAATGAACCATTTCAAAAACATACAATGGCTTACTGTCTGGTGATTCACGACTCGAAGTGTACCGGATCTAAAAGTAAAGTATGGTTGCAGCTATGATCATTAGCACATAAGAACTACAACTGAAACTGGATGTAGAAAAGGCTGGAAAATAAATAAGATTTTGATAATTGATGCCGTATGTGAGCAATACCCACTGACAACACCCATTGTCAATTTAAAAAAGGAAAAAGAAGATACAGAATGCGCCCTTAATATAGAAGCATCGTTTAAACTATTGAACCTTTCCATTCAGTTAGTATTTCAGAACAACAGTAATCAACACAGTATTTTCATTAAGACTACTCTACTAAAAGCACTTACACATTCTGAAAAAAAAACCGTTCATGAAGATGTAAAAGATTTACAGATTAAATATTGTTAATGAAAAGGCAGGAGTTGTTGTTTCTACCGGAACTGCTAACAGTCATTTCACGTTAAACTGGATAAAATGGAAAAAAATATGTACAATAATTTTAAATATTTTTGATAGACTTAATGAATCTTGAATACTGCTGACTACTACTTGTTTACAATAGATTTGTTGAGCTCCATGTGTAACATGGCAAATATTTAGGAAAAATTACATTCATTTAAGGAGATGGAAATTTACTTATTATAAATTCTTTTAATTTTTGAAGCAAATAACTTTTTTATGACACAATTACAACAGATTTCGGCCTTAGATGCCCATCTGCATATCTGCAATAGAAAAAAGAAAAGATTAGGTTAACGCATGAAACAAATACAAATATTTTCACTGTATATGCTCGTTATCTAAGTACTATTAACACACGTATGGTTCAAACCTACGGGTAGCATTTTGTGAATAAATTGTAACGTACCAACTACACTACGCAGTAGTGTATAGATGTATTTTTCGCTGTTTTTCTTTTAGCTTGCATTTGGTAATAATAGTAATAACTCAGTGGCTTCATCTAAATTTAGTGAGAAGCATTTCGTGTCGCCCATAAGACGACGTGAATTCACTATTTGTGTTGTATTTCAGTTAAAATAACGGGAGCACTTCAGATGAAATCAGGCAGGTGGACTTCTGGAAGTTATGTATGGCAGACGATTACTTGCCAAGAGAAGGAGTGTGTGAAAATAACGCAGGCACAAGTCGTACTTGTGGGGCACTCACACGGGGACACAGAAAACTTCTCGATTGTTTGTGAAGAATCTTCGCGTAGCTAGACACTTCTGTCAGCTTAAACCGCGTGGAACGACTATGTCAAACGTCAATCTCCGTACTAGTCTGCTATGCCTCAAATAGAGTTACCACAAGAAAGGTAAACATACATGGACTTGTTATCCACTCAGGATAAGAATAAGTTTTTAATAATAATCTAAATGACGTAAGCCAAGATACTACCTAATCAGTCAGGTTCCACTGTCTCACTTACATTGCTTTTGTTTATTTTCAAAACCGAGTAAATCAAATGTGACTCACAAGAACCGAGGTGCATGTTAAGTGTATGGGGCGTGCCATATAAGCTGTAGGCGCGCCCGAAAGCATATGTCACTAGAGGGCTGCCTGAGAGGCATATCACGTAGAAGAACGCTCCCGAAAAATCTTCATCTCCCATTAAATGTATTACTTTAGTAATACTATCGCTGTTCGGATACTACTCCGAGAGTACGCTCGTCTGATACTACTCAGACTGTAGGACACGGCAGTTGTGTAGCAACAAGCTATTACGCAAGTATTACATGCACTATTTTGTACGAGTAGAAAGAGATTTTGATGATCTAGGTATCAGTTCATTAGTGACTGATGCTGCTTATAGCCCAAAGAGCTGCACAAGACGAAGAGATTTTCTCCGCCAGTTGCATTATTAGAATAATAAGCTTATTTCAAAATCATTGCGAGTCCGAGTGGCCATAAGTAACATACTGTCTAATAACTCTAACATTCCTTCAATTATTTTAAAATTTTCCAAATAGGAGCGAAGGCACTTTCAACTCAAAGTACTAACAAAGGTGTGGCATGTACTGCGACAGGAGAAAAAACAAACCTACGAGGTAATGCTGTTCCAAATAGAGTAAATGTTCGTGTCTATGCCCGTCCCCTTTTGTGACACCTTACAACAGCGTCATCAGCCACGTGCTTGACTTTTATTATTGTCAAAGAAAAATCAGAGTTAACCTTTGTTTTGTTGTGTTTGCGAGGTTACGACACAATCAGCAGCGTTTTTGTATGTTCAAACCTCAAACGCTGTTGCCCTGCATACTTCTATTTCTGTTAAGTACTTCGTTTTCACTGCACTCGCAGTTAGAAGGGTATCGATAATACTCGTTATTCACAAGTACTGGCAATAACGACCGTTGACCTACGGGCCGACGACAGCCATTCAGGTGTAGGGCGTGGTTTCTATGCCCTCTGTGCAGCAGCTCTGCAGTTCATGAGTTAGCTAAGGACAGGCTTGCTTCTAGTTTTTTTCCGGTGTGTAGGGGAGCTTATTCGTCTTATAATTGAGTATTTTTGTTAATAAATCCATGCAATTTTCCGTTTAGGTCAGAGAGGGAAACAGAAATAGCCCCACAAACTATTTCTAGCATCTCACTTACATGTTCATACAGATTAATGTGTCTGAAGGTTTTGTATGTAGTCAGTTTCTGTTTGTTTCTGGTACATTATAGTAAGCACGTCATGAATGTTACATCAGTGGCACATATAACATATGCAGATATTAGAGACGAATGTCAACATCGTCTTTTACCTGAAGTGAGGGGCGAAAACTGGAACCATTAGACGACCCCAATTGCAACTTGTACTTCTGTATTAATGTATACCAGTCTGACGCTAGTCTACTGATAACAAAGCGGCGACCAGCTTTGTTAAGTGTTATCGTGGACAAATGCAAAGTATCACATCTTGGTATAAAACTGCATGACACTCGAGATCTCAACTTTTACTTATGGTGCACAGATATCATACCTCTGAATTGTACATTAGCCTGAATTTTCGCCATGGAAATTATGTGGAATATTGTGTTGCGACACCTAGCTCTTATTTCTCCCGACGGTGTTGTTCCATTTTTGACGGACAGACACTACGTGTGAATGGTCAACTGGGAGAAATATAGTCATAGTCTCTTCCCATTCATTTAGTAGCACTTGAATAATAATTTTTCAATTTCCACACATACCACATAGAATATTCAGGTGCATGTGAATTACTAAGGGACCAAAATGCTGAGATCATCGGTAACTAGAATTGTAGTGGACTGACAAGGCAGCCAGTCCACAGAGACGGGTAGCCGAGAGGGCACACGTACACACACGCCGACTGGCGCGAAGTCTGGAACAGGATTCCTCTTGAATGTGATAAAGAAAAGAACGTAGCTACTAGAACATTTAACTTTTATATCGTCCTTTGGTATACAGCATTCTTGATGATACAAGTGAGACTCTTTAGATTCATGAAGTAACTAATGGCGCCTTGCTAGGTCGTAGCCATGGACTTAGCTGAAGGCTATTCTAACTGTCTCTCGGCAAATGAGAGAAAGGCTTCGTCAGTGTGCATCGCTAGCAAAGTCGTCGTACAACTGGGGCGAGTGCTAGTACGTCTCTCGAGACCTGCCTTGTGGTGGCGCTCGGTCTACGATCCTGACAGTGGCGACACGCGGGTCCGACATGTACTAATGGACCGCGGCCGATTTAAGCTACCACCTAGCAAGTGTGGTGTCTGGCGGTGACACCACAAGAATTATGCACTACTTAAACTAATTTATGCTAAGAACAACACACACACTCATGCCCGAGGGAGGACTCGAACCTCTGGCGGGAGGGGATCGCAATCCGTGACATTTCAGTAACACGATAGTTTAGTCCATAGCAGAATGTATTTTTTGAAGCAACATTAGTGAAGAAGATATATGCATGATAACAATGCGTGTGATTGAGAAACTCTTCATTACTGTACAGCGAAAGGAAAGATATCTACCTCAAGGGAGACTCTCAACGAAATGGACATTCCAAAATCAATACTTTGTAGTTCACTTTTTTTTATCCAAATGGAGTTTTAAGCTAAGTCTCTGTGCTTGCAGGTAATAATAATGAATTAAGGATAGTCCGCTTGTTGATAGAACACAATATCCTTCACTTTGTTTAGGTTCCAAAATTTTTAGCCACTGCTGTTTCACCTCGAACTGATTGTTTCTGTATTCTTTCAATTTTTGCGTAATGTCCTGTGGCTGGCAACAAAATTCAGCAGCAAGTGTGTGTTAATAGAGCATATCATCACTGCTACACCTCACCCGTCCTGAGCAGACCTTGTTTGTTACTTGCCTGATATATGTGTTGTTGTTATTATTTTTGCGTTTAAAGAGAATGTATCTAATAATCATTGCCAATTTATGAATGTTGCTTCATTGGTTCTGGCTCGAATGTAAATCCGCAGTGCGAAGTGCATTTAGTCACAGAAAGGAAATAAGATCCCGAATTCTCAAATCCTTATGAGGAAACGTTACTTTAAACATAAAAGTTATAACAATACATTTAGCACGTTAATAATAAATACAGTTTAGAACACGTCACACGAAGCCATGATGACATTCCGTGCGAATTTAGAATTATTGCTGCCTTCTAATGGCAGACACAAGATAACCTTAAAGGCAAACGAAAAAAAGAGAAAGAATAAAAGAGAAAATGTACTGATGATAACGCAAATTCGGTGGAACATGTTCGCGAATTATACAAAACGAACAACATTGTGTACTTGCAAGAAGGGGTACTTTCTTTACTTCATTATGTCTATAGTTTGCGTTTTTCATTAATTCACTACAGTAGGTCTAACCTTAGAAATTAATATGTTATCGAAGAGACGAATGACATTTGTCTTTCTGGAGTGGGTGTAGTTAACCCTAGAGCTCCAATTCAGTAAGTCTCTACCAGTTAAAGCAAAATGTTGCAAAAAGAGTTTCTGTTTTGGAACAGTTAAATTTCCTACATTGCTAAACATCAAATTGCACAAGCTCAGTATGATACCTCACAAATTAACGTCATTTTCTTTTCTCAGTTACAGATATTCTTTGTGAAAAGAGATAACTCACAAATTAATATAATTTTCTTTTCTCAGTTACAAATGTTCTTTGCAAATCCCAGAGATTAGTTCCAGATTAGTAGAGATCCTAGAAAATACGTCTACCTAAATAAGAGTCGCTGCAAGCAGCATTCAGCATAAGTTTGCTCAGAATAAAATTTCTAAGACAGCTTTGTGCTATTAGTAATATAATTTTATCCGTAATACCTCACGGTTAATTACATCATAATATTTGAATAAAATGTCAGTCTGATAATCTTGTGTTCAGGATCTGTATGCACTGAGCTTTGCCCCATGAAATTAACAATTTGTTTACTCGAACGTCACTTGCTAAAGCTAGTACTATCATACAGGTTAAATCACATAAGCTGCAGAAGATAAACTGTAGTATATGCATTATCCACAACTGGAATGAATTTTCAGCTGACATTCCATTTTCATTTTTGGTTATTGATGTTTAGTCATCAAAAATATTTTATCTAGTTGGGACACCTGAAACAATGTGTGATCTCTTTGCTTAGCTATTATTATCATAAAATTAAGTTTAAGTGAAGTTACAGAAGTTCAACATTTCTTTTTCAGTTAAAGGATTGGATATCCTATGAGAAATCGAAAATTAAGCCTCAGAAAGACAGTTCATGGAGTATTGTCATCACTAACATCAAACTGTAATATATGTATCAGCAGATGTAAGAGAAATATAATAATTAATTGTGAGAATTATTTTATAAGTAAATTAATATATCTGCAAATCAATAAAGTGAATGTTACTTACATCATTTCCATTGCATTAAAAGAAACAGCTGCAGCACGTATCTAGATTCCTGGATAGATGATTAAATTATTAATTTGCTGACAGTGCTTAGACAGGTGTTTATATGGTTACATTTCTTCATTAAAGTTATTCAGCAAGTGTTCATTTAGTGAATGTAGATAGTTATGACTTCATTAACATATACATGAAGACATAAGGTTAATAGAGTATGAAATTTACCTTGATATACTCATTACAGAATGACAAAAGTGTATCCCCCACTCCTTCGACCAATACCCTAACATTCCATTTCCCATCACTGATCGCTGGTAAGTAACACCATTTAATAAGCTAATTTTAAGCTTTGTGTAATGTCCAATACACACATAACAGGAGAACAATGTTATATTTCACTATTTAAGGACATTCATATGCAATTTTCTTTACATCAATAATGTCTCTTCTGTTAAAACGCATAAGGGATGGTAACACATTTAATAAGAATTGCAGTCAGACCACAACTGCATGCAGAGGGCAGATAATGAAATGTAAGTCAACAGAAATTATTGAAAAGCCATTTATTATCGTATAGAACCACTACAAATTCATAAGTGTAACTACACAAATGTTGAATACATTAAATATCAAAGCAAAAGAGGTAACCTGGCATAGTGCTGTTGTAAAACATTCTTTCATTTTAAAAAAGATACTGTAAACATTATCATGTTCAACTGAAGCTATTATTAAAATATACTGAATTATAATAATTATACCTAATCAAAATTTTACAACTGTAACTACAAAATTTTGTTTACATTCAACATAAAATTAATGGTGATAAAATTGACAAAACTGTATATTCAGCCACTTTTGTCAAACAGTCATTTGCTTTGTGAAACACGTTATGTGACAATCTCACATTCACCTCAAATTGTTAGTTTACCTATATTCTCCGTTTTCATAAACTAGACAAGGGTAATTTACAAAAGTGCTGGTGGTAACAGTGACTAGACAGAATACCAGGAGCTCATGTGATACCACCAGAAAATTGCACTCCTCACATCATAATTCACTTCACATACACCTAATTTAGCTAGTAGAATGCAGATTTCAGAAGTACAATTGTTCTCTGTGAAACAAGGATCAAAGATATTGAACATAACTCTATCGACTATGGCACTGTTGTTGACTGAAGAGGATTTTCAAATTTCGTATATTTTTGTGTGTGTTGAGGAGGGGGGGGAGGTATTTGTGTGTGTTTAGATATGCAGTAATGAAGCAATCAGGAAGTATGGATAGGGGCGGAACGGTAAAAGATGAGAAGGGATCAAAAACTAAGTGTGGTGGAGCAGAGGAGAGGAGGTGTTTGTTTCTGGGTGTGTGATGGATAAGTGTGTGGAGGGGGAATTTTAAGCAATCTAAACAGTAACTGTACCATGATATTCGAGAGTAAGGAATTCTCCATTACTGTACTGCATTGTGTATTTAATACTATACTCAATACAGAGGAATCTAAAATAGTTGCTCCACATTCTCCAGATGGATGCTGTGAGTAGAGCAGCACCGAGTAGTATTATCATGATTGTGGTTAATTGGAGAACAGTGGTAGATACACACAATGGCATGTTTTCCATCTGTAATACTGATGTGTCATTCCCTACTGTTGTATTTCGCTCTGATTGAGGGGTAAGTGTGTCTATTTCAGCTTGTTCTGTTGTCACAGTGTACTCATCATAACCTTGTTTGAGGTGTCCCATTCCAGCAACAAATGAGTCTGTGGTATGCATTTGGATATGCTCCACTGTTTCCACTTCAGATCTCGGTGTGTTTGTGGTCTGAATAACACTAGTCTCCTTGGTCAAATCAAGTTCATCATACTGTTCAGTGAAGTCCCCCATGTCAGCAGATACTGCGGAATTATCTACTATCAGTGATGCTTTCGATACTTGACTGAAGACTGCAACATTCCTGAAACCCAGAAAAGTAAAATTATTAGTAATGTTTGAGCGAAATTAGGTAACTTCAATGCCAGAGAAACTAAACATCACTATAGCTACTAAAACATATTAAATAAATAAGAGTGGGAATTAATGATAATTTTCTAATCAGCTAATTGAATTAATTAATAAGGAAATGAATTTCCTTATGGAATGGTATTGGAAAGTTCTATATAAAATGGAATGTAGCTGTAAAATGATCCTACAGCAGTAGAAAACTTTGATAGTTCTATGTAATGTTGAACAACTTAGACGTAAGAGTAGTGTCATAGAGGCAGCTGCAACTATAGATCACCCTCATGACTGTCAAACCTAGTAGCGTTTGCTTTGTTTGAGAGTATAAAAGTATATTTTACAGTCAATGCACCAAACCATGAGAAACTCTTGTAACCCATGTACTGGACCACCCATACTAGCTTGTCAATTAAGATGGCAGGAAGTGACGTGTATGACTATGCTTAGGTTTACAGCGTTTTTGTTATATGTAGTATGTACACAGCTATCAGTTTTGTTTCTTTTAACAAATAGTTCCTCCGTAACCATTAACTATAATTTGATGTGGAATTCATTTTGACATTAGGCAGATAAAATCACTAACAAACAGAAGTGATAATCGTGACGTATAATTGTCCTAGCACAAAACATAAACAAATAATAGTGATTACTTCATGTACAGTAGTAAACATAACTTATATCTGGTGTTATAAAATTATAAAAAATTGTAACATTAAGCACTGATCAATATGTAAAACGAGGTTGTAACTTGCTAGCTGGTATTGCTTATTAGCCAGAAGCCAATTCATAGATAAAATAAAATGACTACAACCTACAAGATTATTATACCTCATAAATATATAGCTATTTCTCCGCCCTTAGGGAGGCCTTTGCTTAGTATCTATGGTGTACACTTAAGGATTTAATTCACTTAACCTCAAAGTCCATTCATTCCTGTCCAAAAGTGAGTAACATTCATATCAAGCTACTAGAACAACCATAAAGGGTAACAACAGGCTATGTAGTACTTACTCAAATTGACTATCAGGCAGCTCATATCCACGAAGGACGGTTGTGAAATTCCCAGAATTTGTGGTAGGTTCCTTAAGTACACCCGTAAAAACTTAAATAGAAATAAGTCTGTAAGTACCCACACAAAATTAAAATCGGGTTAAGTTTTTCACTTTCTTAACAATATGTCACAATATTACTGTATCAATCAACTGTAAATAAGAACATTGTTCGTAATAGGGGACCATAAACTGTCATATCCTGTATGTGAGTGGACTACATTTAGTTATGACCATTCAGCTACACTCCTGGAAATTGAAATAAGAACACCGTGAATTCATTGTCCCAGGAAGGGGAAACTTTATTGACACATTCCTGGGGTCAGATACATCACATGATCACACTGACAGAACCACAGGCACATAGACACAGACAACAGAGCATGCGCAATGTCGGCACTAGTACAGTGTATATCCACCTTTCGCAGCAATGCAGGCTGCTATTCTCCCATGGAGACGATCGTAGAGATGCTGCATGTAGTCCTGTGGAACGGCTTGCCATGCCATTTCCACCTGGCGCCTCAGTTGGACCAGCGTTCGTGCTGGACGTGCAGACCGCGTGAGACGACGCTTCATCCAGTCCCAAACATGCTCAATGGGGGACAGATCCGGAGATCTTGCTGGCCAGGGTAGTTGACTTACACCTTCTAGAGCACGTTGGGTGGCACGGGATACATGCGGACGTGCATTGTCCTGTTGGAACAGCAAGTTCCCTTGCCGGTCTAGGAATGGTAGAACGATGGGTTCGATGACGGTTTGGATGTACCGTGCACTATTCAGTGTCCCCTCGACGATCACCAGTGGTGTATGGCCAGTGTAGGAGATCGCTCCCCACACCATGATGCTGGGTGTTGGCCCTGTGTGCCTCGGTCGTATGCAGTCCTGATTGTGGCGCTCACCTGCACGGCGCCAAACACGCATACGACCATCATTGGCACCAAGGCAGAAGCGACTCTCATCGCTGAAGACGACACGTCTCCATTCGTCCCTCCATTCACGCCTGTCGCGACACCACTGGAGGCGGGCTGCACGATGTTGGGGCGTGAGCGGAAGACGGCCTAACGGTGTGCGGGACCGTAGCCCAGCTTCATGGAGACGGTTTCGAATGGTCCTCGCCGATACCCCAGGAGCAACAGTGTCCATAATTTGCTGGGAAGTGGCGGTGCGGTCCCCTACGGCACTGTGTAGGATCCTACGGTCTTGGCGTGCATCCGTGCGTCGCTGCGATTCGGTCCCAGGTCGACGGACACGTGCACCTTCCGCCGACCACTGGCGACAACATCGATGTACTGTGGAGACCTCACGCCCCACGTGTTGAGCAATTCGGCGGTACGTCCACCCGGCCTCCCGCATGCCCACTATACGCCCTCGCTCAAAGTCCGTCAACTGCACATACGGTTCACGTCCACGCTGTCGCGGCATGCTACCAGTGTTAAAGACTGCGATGGAGCTCCGTATGCCATGGCAATCTGGCTGACACTGACGGCGGCGGTGCACAAATGCTGCGCAGCTAGCGCCATTCGACGGCCAACACCGCGGGTCGTGGTGTGTCCGCTGTGCCGTGCGTGTGATCATTGCTTGTACAGCCCTCTCGCAGTGTCCGGAGCAAGTATGGTGGGTCTGACACACCGGTGTCAATGTGTTCTTTTTTCCATTTCCAGGAGTGTATATTAAAAAGACGAAAAATATTTGTTTAAGCTATCAACGTGTTCATCATATGCATAGCTTTTAAAAAAAGTTGTCTCAGTGTTATATTTTTTCAAGATTTATTCTGAGTCTGGTATCACTGGACCTGTCACTAAGGTTTCAAATTTATTTCGATAGTAAAACACCTTCACAACGACCCAGTTCATTCATTACATACGAAAATTGGTTTGAGAAGCTGATATAAGCAAAAGTAGACTGAAGAATCGATTCAAAACATTTCATAGACTGTGTACATCAACAAAAAATTTGGAAGCTCAAATGAAAATAGGAGTAGTAGAAGGAAATTATTCATTGAGTAATAGTACTTACCAAAAATGCTTAGCAGAAAAGAGAAAAAATCCATGTCTGTAGACAGATCGAAAATAAAAAAAAGAGTTGCCTGCACTAAACAATAACTCATGTCATCTCCACGCAATGGACAGCTCGAGAATGACGCGAGTCACTGCTGGCTTTGTGATGTCGTGGTCAAATGAGGCGTTAGGCTGCTGGCGAGTGAGCCTAAGGCTGATAGTACAGGTCGCCCTTGTAGCGAAGACGCCAGCTCCATCTCTCCGATAATCTAGGTACCAACCAAGTGAATTCTTCATGCGCCCTCTTTTATATTGGTCTCCAAATTTCGTGCAACAGGTGGCTTGAATGTTAAAAGAAAACGATGACTTTTAAACGGAAATAGCCTGCGCTTTGAAATGAGGATTGAAATTAAGAGACGTCGGTGGAAATCTTTAACCACAGTGTGTTGCATCAGCTCTGTTTCAGATAAAACCTGCTTAATTCGTTATTGTCGACTTCATTACGTATCATTTCGTGTAAAGAGTGATGTGGCTTTAATAGCCAGTGAAATACATACGCTTTCACATTTGTGCATCGCAGGTAGACGGACACAAGCGGGATTTCGTAACCTATATCAGTTGTAGCTTTTATACCACTAAAATAAATTTTACGCTTTAATGGTGTATGTTGCTCAGTGTTATATAACAGTATTAACCTAATATGATAATTAGACACGTAGAACTGTTTTCAAGATAGTTATAATCTTTTAGTTCCGTCACACCCATTGTTTTGGATTGTTTGTCGCCAGCAGAAATTCATCCAAAGATTCAACAGGTGAAAGACGGGGAGCTGACTCCAACCACGAGGGAGAATTATTCTGCAGCTATCTAACTATAGGATGACCAAAGAATGTGAAATACATGGAAATGGTACAAAGTGCATAATGTATTAGTCAACGAACAGTAAGTACAAGTTTATGTACATATCATACTCGTTACTTATAGTGAGGAGAAAAATGGACCATCACTACACGGAAAAGTCGTAACAGTAATAAACGTCGTGCGTGGAGACTTGTAGCCACGAAACGAAAAGGGAGATACAGATTTTATCCACTGTGTGACTAGTAGCAATAAGATAATCAAGGTGTGTCCCATATTTTTTATCACACTGTAATACGATTGATCAGTAAACGTGAAAAATGGTGAATTTTGCGTACGCCAACTGGGTGAAAAGTTTTTGTGCTTACGACTATGGACTACAACAGCACGTAAAGAAAAAAAATCATCTTAATTTGAACAATAGCTGCACGTTCCTTTGCAACCGACAGATCGCTCGTAATTTTATTTTGATGTTTAATGACAATCTGGCAATAACACCAGACTGCCCGTTTTTCCCACACGAGCGTTAATGTGAACGGATGCGCATGGTAGAATTTTCGAAACTTGCAATTTATGGGAACTATTTATCTTATGAAATAATGATTTAAAGCATACTGCAATTAGATTTGCATCTTTGAAAATGTCTCATAATGAGAGACTTGCCGTTAAAACACGTAGGTAAACATTCCCTTCCACGCAAAATATTTAAAACCATTGTGATACTTTCATCTTCATTATTATTCACGACACGTTTTGTGAATTTGGATGAACATCTATAGGCAGATACAGCGGATTTTCGCATGTGTGTTTCACCTGAAGGTGGATAGTGGTATGTTCTCTTTTTCATTAAGGATTCCATTATGCAGCACACAGGAAACGTATATCGCTTGCACACATCTACATCTACATCTACATTCATACTCCGCAAGCCACCCAACGGTGTGTGGCGGAGGGCACTTTACGTGCCACTGTCATTACCTCCCTTTCCTGTTCCAGTCGCGTATGGTTCGCGGGAAGAACGACTGTCTGAAAGCCTCCGTGCGCGCTCTAATCCCTCTAATTTTACATTCGTGATCTCCTCGGGAGGTATAAGTAGGGGGAAGCAATATACTCGATACCTCATCCAGAAACGCACCCTCTCGAAACCTGGCGAGCAAGCTACACCGCGATGCAGAGCGCCTCTCTTGCAGAGTCTGCCACTTGAGTTTATTAAACATCTCCGTAACGCTATCACGGTTACCAAATAACCCTGTGACGAAACGCGCCGCTCTTCTTTGGATCTTCTCTATCTCCTCCGTCAACCCGATCTGGTACGGATCCCACACTGATGAGCAATACTCAAGTATAGGTCGAACGAGTGTTTTGTAAGCCACCTCCTTTGTTGCTGGACTACATTTTCTAAGCACTCTCCCAATGAATCTCAACCTGGTACCCGCCTTACCAACAATTAATTTTATATGATCATTCCACTTCAAATCGTTCCGCACGCATACTCCCAGATATTTTACAGAAGTAACTGCTACCAGTGTTTGTTCCGCTATCATATAATCATACAATAAAGGATCCTTCTTTCTATGTATTCGCAATACATTACATTTGTCTATGTTAAGGGACAGTTGCCACTCCCTGCACCAAGTGCCTATCCGCTGCAGATCTTCCTGCATTTCGCTACAATTTTCTAATGCTGCAACTTCTCTGTATACTACAGCATCATCCGCGAAAAGCCGCATGGAACTTCCGACACTATCTACTAGGTCATTTATATATATTGTGAAAAGCAATGGTCCCATAACACTTCCCTGTGGCACGCCAGAGGTTACCTTAACGTCTGTAGACGTCTCTCCATTGATAACAACATGCTGTATTCTGTTTGCTAAAAAATCTTCAATCCAGCCACACAGCTGGTCTGAGATTCAGTAGGCTCTTACTTTGTTATCAGGCGATAGTGCGGAACTCTATCGAACGCCTTCCGGAAGTCAAGAAAAATAGCATCTACCTGGGAGCCTGTATCTAATATTTTCTGGGTCTCATGAACAAATAACGCGAGTTGGGTCTCACACGATCGCTGTTTCCGGAATCCATGTTGATTCCTACATAGTAGATTCTGGGTTTCCAAAAACGACATGATACTCGAGCAAAAAACATGTTCTAAAATTCTACAACAGATCGACGTCAGAGATATAGGTCTATAGTTTCGCGCATCTGCTCGACGACCCCTCTTGAAGACTGGGACTACCTGTGCTCTTTTCCAATCATTTGGAACCCTCCGTTCCTCTAGAGACTTGCGGTACACGGCTGTTAGAAGGGGGGCAAGTTCTTTCGCGTACTCTGTGTAGAATCGAATTGGTATCCCGTCAGGTCCAGTGGACTTTCCTCTGTTGAGTGATGCCAGTTGCTTTTCTATTCCTTGGACACTTATTTCGATGTCAGCCATTTTCTCGTTTGTGCGAGGATTTAGAGAAGGAACTGCAGTGCGGTCTTCCTCTGTGAAACAGCTTTGGAAAAAGGTGTTTAGTATTTCAGCTTTACGCGTGTCATCCTCTGTTTCAATGCCATCATCATCCCGGAGTGTCTGGATATGCTGTTTCGAGCCACTTACTGATTTAACGTAAGACCAGAACTTCCTAGGATTTTCTGTCAAGTCTGTACATAGAATTTTACTTTCGAATTCACTGAACGCTTCTCGCATAGCCCTCCTTACGCTAACTTTGACATCGCTTAGCTTCTGTTTGTCTGAGAGGTGTTGGCTGCGTTTAAACTTGGAGTGAAGCTCTCTTTGCTTTCGCAGTAGTTTCCTAACTTTGTTGTTGTACCACGGTGGGTTTTTCCCGTCCCTCACAGTTTTACTCGGCACGTACCTGTCTAAAACGCATTTTACGATTGCCTTGAACTTTTTCCATAAACACTCAACATTATCAGTGTCGGAACAGAAATTTTCGTTTTGATCTGTTAGGTGGTCTGAAATCTGCCTTCTATTACTCTTGCTAAACAGATAAACCTTCCTCCCTTTTTTTATATTCCTATTAACTTCCATATTCAGGGATGCTACAACGGCCTTATGATCACTGATTCCCTGTTCTGCACTTACAGAGTCGAGAAGTTCGGGTCTGTTTGTTATCAGTAGGTCCAAGATGTTATCTCCACGAGTCGGTTCTCTGTTTAATTGCTCGAGGTAATTTTCGGATAGTGCACTCAGTATAATGTCACTCGATGCTCTGTCCCTACCAACCGTCCTAAACATCTGAGTGTCCCAGTCTATATCTGGTAAATTGAAATCTCCACCTAAGGCTATAACATGCTGAGGAAATTTATGCGAAATGTATTCCAAATTTTCTCTCAGTTGTTCTGCCACTAACGCTGCTGAGTCGGGAGGTCGGTAAAAGGAGCCAATTATTAACCCAGCTCGGTTGTTGAGTGTAACCTCCACCCATAATAATTCACAGGAACTATCCACTTCTACTTCACTACAGGATAAACTACTACTAACTGCGACAAACACTCCACCACCGGTTGCATGCAATCTATCCTTCCTAAACACCGTCTGTACCTCTGTAAAAATTTCGGCGGAATTTATCTCTGGCTTAAGCCAGCTCTCTGTACCTATAACGATTTCAGCTTCGGTGCTTTCTATCAGCGCTTGAAGTTCCGGTACTTTACCAACGCAGCTTCTACAGTTTACAATTACAATACCGATTGCTGCTTGGCCCCGCATGTCCTGACTTTGCTCCGCACCCTTTGAGGCTGTTGCCCTTTCTGTACTTGCCCGAGGCCATCTAACCTAAAAAACCGCCCAGTCCACGCCACACAACCCCTGCTACCCGTGTAGCCGCTTGCTGCGTGTAGTGGACTCCTGACCTATCCAGCGGAACCCGAAACCCCACCACCCTATGGCGCAAGTCGAGGAATCTGCAGCCCACACTGTCGCAGAACCGTCTCAGCCTCTGATTCAGACCCTCCACTCGGCTCTGTACCAAAGGTCCGCAGTCAGTCCTGTCGACGATGCTGCAGATGGTGAGCTCTGCTTTCATCCCGCTAGCGAGACTGGCAGTCTTCACCAAATCAGATAGCCGTCGGAAGCCAGAGAGGATTTCCTCCGATCCATAGCGACACACATCATTGGTGCCGACATGAGCGTTCACCTGCAGATGGGTGCACCCTGTACCCTTCATGGCATCCGGAAGGACCCTTTCCACATCAGGAATGACTCCCCCCGGTATGCACACGGAGTGCACATTGTTTTTCTTCCCCTCTCTTGCTGCCATTTCTCTAAGGGGCCCCATTACGCGCCTGACGTTGGAGCTCCCAACTACCAGTAAGCCCACCCTCTGCGACCGCCCGGATCTTGCAGACTGAGGGGCAACCTCTGGAACAGGACAAGCAGCCATGTCAGGCCGAAGATCAGTATCAGCCTGAGACAGAACCTGAAACCGGTTCGTCAGACAAACTGGAGAGGCCTTCCGTTCAGCCCTCCGGAATGTCTTTCGCCCCCTGCCACACCTTGAGACTACCTCCCACTCTACCACAGGTGAGGGATCAGCCTCAATGCGGGCAGTATCCCGGGCAACCACAGTCTTAGTCCGATCGGGGGATGCGTGGGACGAGCTGGCCGTCCCCGACAAACCCCCATCCGGACCCCCACAGTGATGCCCATTGGCAACAGCCTCAAGCTGTGTGACCGAAGCCAACACTGCCTGAAGCTGGGAGCGAAGGGATGCCAACTCAGCCTGCATCCGAACACAGCAGTTGCAGTCCCTATCCATGCTAAAAACTGTTTTGCAAAGAACGTCTGAACTAATCTACAGAGAGCGCAAACAAATCGACAAAATTTAAACGGTTATTAAAATACAAGATTGCCTAGTAAATGCAGTAATGCTGCTACTAACGCACTGCTGACACACTGCTCGGCAGCGGAAGGAGACTACGCGATTTTACACTATTCAGGTACTAAAACGCGATGCTACAACTCGCAAATACTATAATACGCCCGAAATTTATGTATCAAACAATGCAAGTACCAAAAACACCCAAAGAAATTAAGAATTAAACTTTGTAAGAAATGAGTGAGCTAGGAGTATACGACTTGCTGCTGCAGCTGCTTATCCAACGGCGGCAGGGAGCACACTGACTGACCAACCGACACTGGCCGTTCAAAACAAAAACAAAAGACAAACGACTACGCGAATTTACACTATTCAGGTACTAAAACGCGATGCTACAACTCTCAAATACTATAATACGCCCGAAATTTATGTATCAAACAATGCAAGTACCAAAAACACTCAAAGAAATTAAGAATTAAACTATGTAAGAAATGAGTGAGCTAGGAGTATACGACTTGCTGCTGCAGCTGCTTATCCAACGGCGGCAGGGAGCACACTCCCTACCACCCGTCCTAAACATCTGAGTGTCCCAGTCTATATCTGGTAAATTGAAATCTCCACCTAAGACTATAACATGCTGAGGAAATTTATGCGAAATGTATTCCAAATTTTCTCTCAGTTGTTCTGCCACTAACGCTGCTGAGTCGGGAGGTCGGTAAAAGGAGCCAATTATTAACCCAGCTCGGTTGTTGAGTGTAACCTCCACCCATAATAATTCACAGGAACTATCCACTTCTACTTCACTACAGGATAAACTACTACTAACAGCGACAAACACTCCACCACCGGTTGCATGCAATCTATCCTTCCTAAACACCGTCTGTACCTCTGTAAAAATTTCGGCGGAATTTATCTCTGGCTTAAGCCAGCTCTCTGTACCTATAACGATTTCAGCTTCGGTGCTTTCTATCAGCGCTTGAAGTTCCGGTACTTTACCAACGCAGCTTCGACAGTTTACAATTACAATACCGATTGCGGAATTTAGACAGTGACTCATTATAACACTTTTAGAAACCAGCAGTAGAACATCCGGCTCGTAATACCTTTATAATAATACCACAAAGGTACCTCATTTGGCGCAGCGTAGTGCACGAACCCGACATGGCATGGATTCAAAAATCGTGGGGAGTGTCCTGCAGAAACATTGAGAAATGCTGCCTGTATAGCCGTCCATAATTGCATGATTATATGCACAAATTGACCTCTCAGTTACTTTCTGTATCGGGTGATCCAATTGGCCAATTAATTCGCTCGAACTGTCCAGAATGATCTTCATACCAGTGATTAACAATTGTGGCCCAGTAACATATCACATTGTCATCCACCAAAACTTCATCTTCCAAGTAGCCGAACATAACAATTTCCAGTCAATGATCTGTTCAGTAGGACCAGGGGATCCAGTCCATTCCATGTAAACACAGCTCACAACGTTGTGGAACCAATGTCAGTATGCACAGTGCTTTGATAATATCTTGGCTCTATGGCCACACTCGAAATTTATCGTCAGCTCTTCCCAACTGAAATCGAGTCCCATCTGAGAAAGCCACGGTCATCCAGTAGTCTAGGGTCCAACAAATATTGTCACAAGCCCACGAGAGACGATGCAGACGACGTCCTGCTATTAGCAAAGGGTATCTAGTGCCATAGCCGATTGACGCAAAATTTCACGGCACTCTCCTGCATCCCATCACAATTTCTCCGATTGCTTCGTGCAGTGTTGCTTTGCTGTTAACACTGACGATTCTACGGTAACACTGCTGCTCTCGGACGTTAAGTGAATGTTGTCAGCCACTGCGTTGGCCGCAGTGAGAGAAAATGCCTGAAATTTGATATTCTCTGAACCCTCTTGGCATTGATGACCTCGAAATATTGAATTTCCAGACTGACTATTCCTAGAAGCCTGGATGTGTCTTTTCAGTCGGTTCTTCCTTTTGGTGTAACTGTACCAGAAATTTCTTTTATTCTCCAACAATGCAGTACTTTCATATTAGTTACATCGTCTACCCATTTGTTATTCAGCATTACTCTTTAGCTCCCCATTTCAGTGGCTGCCATTCTCTTCTAGTCTGAGCTAATTGTCGTCCAAGTTACTCTGTCAGACAAGGTTAATCTTATTAGATATACCGTCAGCAAGAATTCTCAGTACTTCAATTTATATTTCCTGTCAACAATTTTCTTACTATTAGTGAAGTAGGGACTACACAGCAAAAATCGTCGATCCTTTTTAGTGTATAATTTACTAACTTAATTCTGTCAGCAGCACCTTACGTAATTCGACTGTATTCCATTACCGTTGACTGACTTTTCATTATGATCGTCTAACAACATCATTTCAAAACATTATCCATTAAGTTGAACTGCTCCTCCAAGGACTTTTATGTCTGCGACAGATATACAATATCATCCTCGAGCCGCAAAGTTTTTCTTTCTATACTCTGAACATTATTTCCTTCGCCGAATTTCTCCCTAGTACTCTCTATTGGGTTTTGAATGTACTCGATTAATAAACTAGAAGAGAAATGACGATCCTTTATCGCTCTCTTGTGAGTCTTTATCATGCGTTCAGGCATCCCACTTTTGTAACGACGGTCTCGTGTGTGCACAAATTGTAGACAGCTTTCGCTCCTTGTATTATATTCGCATACCTTGAGAATGTGAATGACTGTATTATAGCTAACATTCTCCTAAGCTTCCTCCAAATCTAAAGATGGTATAAACGTAGATATTTATTTATTCAGTCGATCTTCTAAAAAGGAAGTATCACAAACTCACAAGATATGGGGTCTAGGAATCGATCCGCGTGAAATTTGGGCCATTATTCTGACAGTAGGTAGCCACTGCCTTCCTTATCTACACCGGTTCTTTGTTACTCGCTCCATCCCACTGCAGCCGCCTAATGCCTGCGAGTGATGTGCTATGTAGCCGAGCTACAGCCAGAATCCTCCTACCTGTGACATGTTGATGTCGAGGGAGGATGTAAACAAATCTGCCCTACTTGTTTTGAAATTTTGTTCGACATCCAGTATTATTGTACGCTAAACGTAGTTACTAATGTGGGGGTGTGCTATGTCAACCTTAAGCACATGTATGTTTAATATTCTTTTAACAATATTCTCATGTTGATGCTCTGGAGATATGTGCCTCGAAATCAGAGTGAATAATCCCAAAGAAGTGAAGAATTATGAAATGAAACTGGTGATTTTCGATTTACAGGTTCATAGTGCCATTCTTGTTGAATAATAGCGCATATCCTACAGATTTTGTTCACTTCAGCAGTGCTAGCTTTCGAATACAAAAAAAAATTGTGACAGTAATGTTAATAATCAGAGAGCGCTACGCTATTTATTTAATGAGAGACTCAATCATTTCATTCATATGGACTGCATTTGTGGATCACAACACAAGTATTTTCAAGACAAAAAGCTGTGTGGTATCAGCAACACGTTAGCAACAGCTCACTTTGACGCAGTGCAGAGCAACTTACAAATGTGGAGAAATTAGTTCTCAAATGTGTTACTTCACTGTAATTCAATCGCTAAGCACGATAGTTGAAATACTGCACTTTCAGAAAGTCATAATTGTGTACTGTGTTGTTATTGTCAAAAGTTTCAAGAGATTTCGATTCCTGGGGCTGATATTTCACAAGTTGGTTTTCTTCTCCTTAAAATATGAGGTCACGTTGGTGATGTCCTCCTGTAAGATACGTCGTAACGTCAGTAGGGCTTAGTGTGTTCCTACATTTGTCCGGCACAATAAGTTATGTACCCCGAGTGCGTTTGCATCACTTTGCACAAAAGTGGCTGAACCTTTAAGCCCCTGACTGCTGGATTGGTATTACGGTCAACACGCTAGACCTCTTTTCCGGTTTCCTCTACGTCCACCAGACGTTGTGGTACGCGATTCTTTTCCTTTGGGGCTTGATAAAAGATCGTGTCTACTTTCCAACACTGCCAGAGTTGATACACAGAACTGAATAGGCTGCTGCTTTCATTAATTCAGAGTGTGAGATGAATTAAATTTTAGGTATGATTTGTGCCGTATAACTTAAGGTGCACATACAGAAGACTTGCAACAAAAATTAGGTTAGTTACTCTTTCATTTGTTGTAAAAAAATCTCAATTGCACTGTCGTAATATACTAGTGAAACTGAGTCATCCTTTTGTGACAAACTTAAATAGTAATTTCAATGTATAGCGTTTTACATATGCAATAATTTCTTTTTTTTCTCTATGGGGGGGGGGGGGATATGCATATGATGTTATGAAAAATACAGAATTTTTTTCGCTTTTTCCATGTGAAATACAAGAGTATTTAGCACAACAGCGGTTAGCGTCATGTGTACGGGAAAATGGCGGAGAAGCAGAGAGCATCTAGTCGATATCCTCTGAAGTAGCAATGTAGTATTATTGTTAGTGGTTTAGTGTAACTTTTGGTACAAGTCAGTCGCCAGGATATAGTGCAGAGAGGGATAGTGTATGTATTAACATTCTGAGCGAAGAACGATGGAAAGTTCTTGAGCAAAACTAAGGATCCGAAGGTATATGAAATTTAGCGTACTGACTTGAATTTAAAGATTTACTTTGAGAATGGCTGTAAATCTCACACGGAATCTAGAAAACAAGACTGTTCCCATGTCTTGAAAAGCCCGTGTAACATCGGTAATGTAGAGCTCGTACCGGTGGTAATGGAACATGCGTTGGCACCGACTGCAGCACCATACGTAACACACTTTTAGTAATGAAATTGTTCTCTTCTTACTGTAACAATATTACGTATAGATAACTCTGAATTTCTGTGATTGCATATAATTAGGTATAGCACTTTTATCTGTCTGGAACACCGATACGCTTGTGCGTCAGATATACAAATAAGACTAAATCTGTATAGTTACATGGTAACCGCGTGCGAGATTTTGAGAATTTGGAATTCCAAATAAGTATTTAGGGTCCGCTCATTCTCGGCACCACATTTTGTGTTTTATTTCGTATTGTTTGGTGATGTGTTTCAAGCCGAAGTATGCTGAAAATGGTAACACATTGCGCCACAGACAAGTTTATGACAGTCATTTATTGCCAGGATATGTCACCATACACAGGACATGGGAGCTAGCATCCTAAGATTCGTTCTGTATGAGAGACTCACTGCGCAACTTCTCTTTCCCCAGAAGTAAAGAAAGCACTACCGCGACGGACGGATGATGGCCTGCTTCGGGGGCCATGTTAGGAAAGGTGTCGGTGCCTCAACAAGAAAACGCGGTAGTTGACACCTATATGGAACGTCTGTTTTTAAACGCCTTCCAACTGAAGAATGAGATCAGTTTACCTGGAAGATCACGAACTGTTCACAACCACTTACGGGATGTAACTCTTCAGTCTTTCCCTGCAATCATATGGCATCTTGGGTTGCCGGGTGTTCTGCCACATATCAGTGTTCTGCTTGCACGGTATTTCGGTAACGTAGCTCGTAACCTTCATTGTATGCGACCTAAGACTGCTCATCGAGAGGACCTGGTCCAATATTTATGTCTGTGGCCTTACCCCTCCACCTGCAGTTGCAGGCGTTCTCTCTGCGGTCCGCGCCCCCTCGCTGCCATCTTCAGTAACGCTGCCGTTCCGTTTACCGTCCTCTACGGTACTGGATCTTCCCTCTGTGGTCGCACCCGTAGTACGGACCGTAACATTCGCGTTTTGACGCGGCAGAGTCTCGTTCAGTGGGTGGACGTCGTTAGATAGAGGCGGGACAGTACATCGAATTTATTAGTCATCTCGACGTGGATCAGTACGTGCACATCATGAAACATGCTATGGTGACCATTGTGAGAACAGGCTATCCCAAAGAATTGACAGAGTTCTAGTAGGGCCACTCACAAGTCACACAAGTCAAATCGTTCAGCAAAGGTTTTCGCAATAGGGTGACGTCGACATAATTCAGTGATCAGTTCGATCGCTGGACTTGAAACCATTCGAAAATTTTTGGGCCATAATGAAGTATCACATGAACTTTCACTGACAGACACCGGCACTATGCACACCTGACCAACCTAATGTTGGACACATGGGAGAGTCTCGCGGAGGATGACACATATTTCCAGATTCTGTCCGTCTCCATACCTCTTCAGATGAGCCCAGTAATTGATGCTAATCAATCGTGTACCTCACACTAGCCTCGTGCGTGACATGAAACTTTCCTTATTTCTCCTTACTCCATACTACCAAATTTAATATACCTATATATTTGTTAACGGGATATATATATATATATATATATATATATATATATATATATACTCCTGGAAATTGAAATAAGAACACCGTGAATTCATTGTCCCAAGAAGGGGAAACTTTATTGACACATTCCCGGGGTCAGATACATCACATGATCACACTGACAGAACCACAGGCACATATACACAGGCAACAGAGCATGCACAATGTCGGCACTATTACAGTGTATATCCACCTTTCGCAGCAATGCAGGCTGCATTTTTCCCATGGAGACGATCGTGGAGATGCTGGATGTAGTCCTGTGGAACGGCTTGACATGCCATTTCCACCTGGCGCCTCAGTTGGACCAGCGTTCGTGCTGGACGTGCAGACCGCCTGAGACGACGCTTCATCCAGTCCCAAACATGCTCAATGGGGGACAGATCCGGAGATCTTGCTGGCCAGGGTAGTTGACTTACACCTTCTAGAGCACGCTGGGTGGCGCGGGATACATGCGGACGTGCATTGTCCTGTTGGAACAGCAAGTTCACTTGCCGGTCTAGGAATGGTAGAACGATGGGTTCGATGACGGTTTGGATGTACCGTGCACTATTCAGTGTCCCCTCGACGATCACCAGTGGTGTACGGCCAGTGTAGGAGATCGCTCCCCACACCATGATGCCGGGTGTTGGCCCTGTGTGCCTCGGTCGTATGCAGTCCTGATTGTGGCGCTCACCTGCACGGCGCCAAACACGCATACGACCATCATTGGCACCAAGGCAGAAGCGACTCTCATCGCTGAAGACGACACGTCTCCATTCGTCCCTCCATTCACGCCTGTCGCGACACCACTGGAGGCGGGCTGCACGATGTTGGGGCGTGAGCGGAAGACGGCCTAACGGTGTGCGGGACCGTAGCCCAGCTTCATGGAGACGGTTGCGAATAGTCCTTGCCGATACCCCAGGAGCAACAGTGTCCCTAATTTGCTGGGAAGTGGCGGTGCGGTCCCCTACGGCACTGCGTAGGATCCTACGGTCTTGGCGTGCATCCGTGCGTCGCTGCGGTCCGGTCCCAGGTCGACGGGCACATGCACCTTCCGCCGACCACTGGCGACAACATCGATGTACTGTGGAGACCTCACGCCCCACGTGTTGAGCAATTCAGCGGTACGTCCACCCGGCCTCCCGCATGCCCACTATACGCCCTCGCTCAAAGTCCGTCAACTGCACATACGGTTCACGTCCACGCTGTCGCGGCATGCTACCAGTGTTAAAGACTGCGATGGAGCTCCGTATGCCACGGCAAACTGGCTGACACTGACGGCGGCGGTGCACAAATGCTGCGCAGCTAGCGCCATTCGACGGCCAACACCGCGGTTCCTGGTGTGTCCGCTGTGCCGTGCGTGTGATCATTGCTTGTACAGCCCTCTCGCAGTGTCCGGAGCAAGTATGGTGGGTCTGACACACCGGTGTCAATGTGTTCTTTTTTCCATTTCCAGGAGTGTATATATATGAAGTAACAGTAGTCTTAACGCTTATGACATATAAAAAGAAAGAGCATAAAGAAGTGAAGAAATGGTGCCGTAATATGAGACAATCAGAGGAAATACTTAAAAGTGACCAATATAAGAACAGGTAAACCTTAAAACAATAATATTCTCTTCTTGCTGCCTCTACAACAATCTCTGCGTTTTCTATGTAAAAGAAGTGGAACGAGGACATACAAAAGCTCTTTTTAAGTTAACATTCTTTGGGAGCCCAAGGATAGCATTCCATGCAATATGCCCATTTCGCTATGTCAGTATTCAGATAAGTGATCACTGCAAAATTCGTATTAGTTGCGTTTACCTTCAGGCAATATTAATTATTAACAGTTAAATTTGTATCAGATTCCTACTCACTGGAAGATTACGTTTTTTGTGTTCATCTCCTTTTAGTTTTCAAGAACCAAAGTTCGCTTCCGTCTCTACTCATTCCGATGCAGCTATCTTCTCTTTCAATTGTTTCAAACGTTGCCTGTATGGAGACGATGTCGGCTGCTTAACAGATTCAGACCGTGGTGATTTGTAGGAGCTGGTGGCTCTGGATATGGTTTGCTGATTTTGGGGGCTGGCCGGATATCATTTGCACTTAGATTTACACCGTTGTTTGCATCTTGTATTTCAAACGCCTGGTATTTTGTAAAGTCATTGTCTCTAAGTACATGCCTGTTACACGGGGAGAGCCCAGTTTTCCAAATGCCGCTAAAGGTACTTCCCATTGTTACTGTTCTCACACATTTCGCTACAAATAACTTTGTAATCATAAATGAGGTTACCAATTGCTTCGGTTTCTATTTCTTAAGGATACTATGTTTTAAGCGACCCAACGAGCACCACACATCAGGCTGCATTTAATGTGTTGAATTGGATGATCAACAGATGATCTCTTGAGTTGTCTATCACACAAACCTGATATGATGCCCATCGTGTATTAACACAACACGACCGTCACCAAATGGCTTCAAAAAGCTCAGAAAATTGTCAGACGACTCGGGAATAATATGAATCTGAATGCAACTAGCCGATTAGGGTAGCAAGTTATCGTAATATGAGATAGCGTGTCCCAGTATGCCACAATATTGCGTGTTAGGATGCCCGCTGTATCGCATATGAGGCATAAGCGATCTTGCGCTAGAAACATAGCGTCATAGTCATGCTCCTCGGTTTGAAGGGCAGTTCATTATTGCGAATGAAAGGGTACTTTGTAAAGAAAACTGTCTCACGAACAGTGTTGCAACAGCTACTCAACTTCATATTTCGAAGTACTACACTCAAAGAACTTGGGATTAATAATTTATAAAATCCACATTTCTCGACAGTGACCACCTAAGTAATGTTTCTTTTGACACTGCTCTACGCCTCAGCCGTTATGAGAACTAAGTTCTGATACTTCCGAACTGAGCCGAGCACCACCTTAGCCAGAGTCTCGATGTCTCCCATTAACGAACTCTCAAATAATAAATAGTTTTCATCTGTGTACAGAAGCATTTTCGGTAATCATAGTGTCATATGAGTAATATCAAATGATAACACATATAGTCACTATCTCAAATAAAATAAATACAGTAAGGCAAAGCGAATTGAATTTTGTGATCTGGCGTCTGCAATTATTTATATATTCGCAGACCACTGAAATCAATGAGTTCTATTTTCCTCGAAAAATAGGTGGAATCGAACTGTTGTGGCGTAACAAGACAGCCACGCCACCCGGAAGTAGCCGAAAGGCACGCGTTAACTCACGCAGGCTAGTAGATAGGTCTGAAACAGGATACGTAATGAATGCTATAAAGAAAAGTACGTAGCTCCTGGAATACTTAACTTTAATCCATCCTTGTGGTACATCGCTCTTGACAATACAAGTGAGACTCTGTAGATACATGCCAATTGCGCCTTGCTAGGTCGTAGCCAGGGACTTAGCTTAAGGCTATTCTAACTATCTGCTCTGCAAATGAGCGAGGCTTCGTCAGTGTGCATCGCTAGCTACGTCGTCCGTACAACTGGGGCGAGTGCTAGTCCGTCTCTCGAGACCTGCCGTGTGGTGGCGCTCGGTCTGCGATCACTGACAGTGGCGACACGCGGGTCCGACATGTACTTATGGACCGCGGCCGATTTAAAGCTACCACCTAGCACCTAGCAAGTGTGGTGTCTGGCGGTGACACCACAGAACTATTATTTCCATTGGAATAACATATTCTACGCTAGTCGTGTCAGTTGGAATGCCGTGCAATTTAGTATCTGCATACCGTTTTTGGGTCATTATATACGTCTAACTGATGTAATAATAAATATTGTCCGACAGAATTTGAACTACCTACTCACACCCATTTCGCTGAATAGTTGAATTTATTTTTCGTAGCGTATTTGCAATTTTACTTCGAGAACATAATTTATGACCTCGTCGTCGAACATTTATTCTCTCTTACTAAGTTTCATTTTAACTTTTTTCCTACTGCTTTTGTTTTCCAGTTATTTCTACTGCTTCTTTGATGAGTTTTATACACGCACACAAAAATTTCTCTCTGGCAACTGATTCGGAACTAACTGTTTTCAGAACCGAGAGTGACAGCGTTTACGAATAAAAACACAAAGGGGTTTTTGTTGACATTTGCGTTTGTATTTGAGCTCATAATTGGAGAGAAAGTCGTTGTTTATTCGTAGTAAAGAAATGAATAATTATTCTAATATTTACTTTCCCATTTGAAATACTCGCATCGTCAAAGATAAAATTTTGCTTGCAATATAATCTCAACTCACCTTACTCCTCAAAATAACAGTATCCAGTGAGTCCTATAAGATGAATGCTTTTACAGTAACTCGGATAAATTGTGTTTAATTTTTTTTTTTAGTTTTGTTATAAAATTTGGTTAACTTGTTCTACGATGGATCGCTTAAAAACTGCAAATAATAAGGACCACTGTTATAACATAGAAAAGCCGTTGGCATCCACTTCAAAAGGAACAAAACGTACGTTGGGCAGATGGCGGGACTGAGTCTGATTGAACGACTTACGATCACACCCTCTAACTGCGAGCTGGTTCGACGGTGATACAACACAGGTTTCGGGCCTCAACTTGTTCTACCTGTCAAATCACTACATACTTCGGATTCGATGTCGACATCTTATACTTCCATGTATAGTGTCTAACTGATATTAATTTTCAATGTTGTGTTCGCTGATATGAAAATATACTGGCGCTATAAGCCAAGAACGGCATCAACTGGACGAAAGTCATGCCACAATTTGTGACGTGGCTGCACACGCCGAGAATTCACGATGTTGTACTTAGCAATTTCTCGTGCGAATAGTTTTGTTTTGTGGCTTTATGTAGGCTATTTACTGAGTTCTTGTAAGGCTGGCCACCTGAAGTTGAGTCACAATTTCGATTCTATGGGAAAAAACTGCGTTAGAATAATGTTTATGTTCTTTGAGTTGTCATCGACAGTCACTCTCATTATACGAATAGAAATGTTTTACCATTGAAGATGATTCCAGTGCGGTCATTTTCTTACACTGTTACTGACTGGTTGTATAAGTTTTCATGTCAAAACTAGCAATGGAGGAGATCACGAGAACGCAGGCACGTGAACACACAGGAAAATTGGCATCTGTGTCAGCTTGTGTCGTTAGTGCCTCATTACCGCCTACTAACAGTACAATATACAGCATTCTTGATGATACAAGTGAGACTATCTTGAGATACATGCAATGGTACAAATGGTTAATGGCGCCTTGCTAGGTCGTAGCCATTAACTTAGCTGAAGGCTATTCTAACTGTCTCTCGGCAAATGAGAGAAAGGTTTCGTCAGTGTAGTCGCTAGCAACGTCGTCGTACAACTGGGGCGAGTGCTAGTACGTCTCTCGAGACCTGCCGTGTGGTGGCGCTCGGTCTACGATCACACAGTGGCGACACGCGGGTCCGACATGTACTAATGGACTGCGGCCGATTTAAAGCTACCACCTAGCAAGTGTGGTGTCTGGCGGTGACACCACACAACTCTGTGGTTCGAAGCACCAGAAATACATTTTTGTGGCACTAATGTCAACGTCTTTCCTAAAGAAACACATAAGTAAAATAAGTCTTGCATATGGTTTTCCGCACGCTTACTTTAACAGTTACGAAGATAGCATTACACTGGAAATAAACAAAACGAAGAAATTATATAAATACAAATTTTTAAACATAACTTGGAAATGGAATCTCCTTGACCGAAACCTACAGAACGCAAGCCACGTGTCCACGAGAGACGAAACAGACGAATAGAATTTTCCGGATAATTAATTTCTTTATTATCAGAGATAATAAAAGATTTCAAAAATATTCCATAGAACTTGAAAAAGAGTGAAATTTTAAATCAGTGATCTCATACAACACACCAATCGCGTAGACTCCCTTATTTAACATCAGATTTGTAATTTTCCAAGAAAAATTGTTGAGAAATAAATGGAACCGTAAACTTCGTTGTGTGAGGTTGGTATCGTAATATACTGTGGAAGAAAGGACACTGAGGTACTGATACATTATGGGCTGCGTTTCATTACGTTTTTATTGCTACCATCCAGTGTAGGAAGGCTGATGTCAATGTAAGGTAGAGAGAAGCGTTCACGTTTTGTCACGAAACAGATTTTCACAGATCATAAGAGCATTGGGATGAGTAGGAGCCGTATCATTGTGGAACCTATAGAGACAAGAGGAATTCACCTGCGACGCTTGGAGCGAATTAACGTAGCTGTCATCCTTTATATTTACTGTTTGAGTGGTAATATGCAACCCCAGCCGTGCTTGAGGTGTTACTTGCACTGCCAGTTTGTTAAAAAATTCAATAATTTGAAATCCTCGCATAAAGAATAAACACAAGTTCCAGTTAATGTTGATACTTATGATAACCACAGACCGATCACATGTGAACCCTGAGTGGGCAGACGCCAAACTGTTAAGACGGCTCACTACCAGTCTGTGATAGTTTTCAAAGGAGACAATACGTGAATGTGTGTGTTATTTATCATAATTGCCTTGGATGATGTTCTAATGAGTGCGTGTGCTAATCTCGAATGATTTATGTTAAGTTGGTTTATATTTTTGTTAAGGAAAATAAATAATTTCGCAGTTTTAGAAAAAGTGAGTGGTGTTTTTAAGACTTATAGGTTTTTTATATAATTGCTGGCAAAACAGATAAGGCAAGATGAGTCCTGTTAATGACAATATGGGTGTTTGGCTCAGTAATCAAGACACTGATAATAATGAATGCAATTTTAATGAGCTGACTAATAATACCAACGATAATGTAAATGTTATAGTGTAGTAAATGAGGAAAATGTTGAAGTAGATGAGGACCAAGAGCTTAGTGATGAAGGAATTCTTATTGAGTAGAGAGAACTTATATCCATTGTAACAATGAGATTGGTGTTGGAACTTAACAAACAATGTGAGTTTGTGTTTTTATAACTCGAAAAGAGTCACATGTTAAGGGATTTTCATAGAAAAAAGGATCAAAATAAAAATGAAGTGGTCAATAGAATTTTTTAGGGAATTGAAAATAAGCAGTGAACAAAATAATAATTAGTTAAACCAAACTGACAATTAGTTAACCCAAACTAATAAAGAGTTAAAGCAAACTAATAATGGGATTGATGAATCTAATGAGCGAATTGATCTGGTGATCCACTGTTAAGGAGAAACTCGTAGAGAAATTTAAACTGAAATGACATAAATAATGTGTGAATTGACAGACTAGAAAAAACTGTTAATATTTAGAAACCTGAGTACCGAAAAGAATTAGCTAAATACTGAGGATGAAACGGTAGGACAGTTTATTTGTGATTTCAATAATCTTTAAGAATATGGCGATGAAATGGGAGAGAATGAAGATAAGGGAAATGAATGTCAGATGTAGATGCTGTAAATGAAAATTTACGAACAGAGTCACTTAAAGGGTGAAGACGAACCGCCACCAATACAAAACAAAAAATATATTTTTTATACTACAGTCGCAAATTAATTTATTTTGTTAACTGAAAAAAAAAAACTGTGGCAGTTGACTGAAACACATACTTTTATACAGGGTGTACCTAAAGTCCTGGAACACTTTCTATTACTTATTGCACAAGAACCAAACACTGTACAGATTTCATACATATGCCATTTTGAAGACAAACCATGAAAGTTTTTTTTTTCATTTATACCGCCACAGCGTAGTTTGGTAATTTGTCGATAGTTAGCGCTAGTCGCAGACATAGCGAATTCAGGTGCAGAGCGAGCTTTGTGTGTGTTGAAGTTCTACAAAAACAAGTGTTCAACGGATATTTAGAATCAAGTACTGTAAGAAGCCAACAACAAGGAAGGTAATTTATCACTGGCACAACAAATTCGTTACGACGGGTTGCTTGTGCCCGGCGAAGAGAAGCGGACGTCCCAGAGTGATTGAAGCTCCAATTTGAATGGTTTCATAGACAGCTTCTGTCGCAGCACTTTCCACACGGCCACTATCGGCAAATTAACATACTATTCTGTGGCGGTATACATGAAAAAAAAACTTTCAGACTTTCTCTTCAGAATGACATATCTATCATATGTATGATATCTGTACCATGTTTGGTTCTTGTGCAATAAATAATTGAAAGTGTTCCCAACTTTATGTACACTCTGTATAATATTAGTGACATAATTAATGAACATATATGTCAGATAACAGGTTATGATTAGCATAAAACAATCCTGAGACCATTGAAAAAGCGCCAGAAAATATCTTCTGAAGTCTGTATTTTTTGTATAGACTATGGACCTCCGATTTAGGTTCAAGAGCATAACACTTTCAAATGACAACTTCTGGTCGTGTCATAGTAGAATGAAAAGACGTAGGTGGCAACAAATGTAGCTGTTTAGACTGTTAGAAGTGTACTTAAATTTAATGATTGTTGTGAGGTCATTTAATTTTTATCTAATTTCGTGTGGCAGGTCCGCGAATTGTCTATATATTACGTATTTAAAGTAAGAGAGAGGTTTTGTAAAACGAGTACACAATGCATGGACAGTTAAACCCAGTTGTGTAGATAGAAGCAGTTCTGGAGACGTGGCTAACAATGTGTGGAACGACGAACTGCCAGCCACCAGCTGTTTCGGCAACATCGTAGCCGTGGCACTTGACAGAGCGGAATGACGATGGCGTGGTGTGCGACGAGTCGTACGAGGACATGTAATGTACTCAAGCAAATCAGGCAGCTAGTGTTCTGTGGAGTAGAAGTGAATATTGTGTGATTAGCACTCAAGTTATTGTGTTGTGATTATTTATCATTTTTGTAATTAATATTATTGTAATTTTGTCTCTGTTTCAGGAGGACTGTGATACTATATGTCTTTAATGTTTCTCCTATTTAAAGCGTGTTTTGTGTACCAAGATCATCAGGAGGAGTGGAAAATAGATGACAACAACGCCTGAAAGACACAAGCACCTATGAACCAACATATGACTCTCCACGTAACACCAGAAAATAAACAGATAGACGTGGAGTGGAGGTGTCGTAAGGGATGAGCATGAAAATTGTTTTTTGCTGCATTTACAAGAAGAGTGAGAACAAAGAGGATTACTGAACAGTTGTAACATTATCTTACGAGAGCAAAATTTTTCGTACAATTAGTTACATGTGTATGTTGTATATCGACAGTACGGACGAGCGGCTTAAAAATTTTGAAATAATGAAAGCAAATTAGATGGAAAACGTCATGTAGTAGTGCAGATAACGCCTTAGTAAATCTGTAACTAGTCACATGTTTAAAATTTTCTAAATTTTTCAAAGCCAAGAGACCTTGGAAATAGTTCTTCGTTTTGGGCTATTTGGCGTTTATATCACGTCTACTAAAACTAAACTAATCTCCACCCTAACAGATCATAAAGGTCCAACTGTACCGACCGGCCGCCGTGTCATCCTGAGCCCACAGGCGTCACCGGAGGCGGATATGGAGAGGCATGTGGTAAGAATACCGCTCTCTCGGCCGTATGTCAGTTTCAGAGACCGTATCACATCTACGCCTACATTAATTATATTTTTATTGCTACGTTTTAACATTTAGTACAGAAAAATTCATTGCGCTGTAAGTGAGGGAGAAGCGCACACGGTATGACACTCGACGGATGGTCTCAGAACGTGAGAACGGTGGGGTGACAGGAGGTATATTTTGCTGGAACCCACAGAGACAAGAGAAAGTCACCTGTGACGCTTGGAACGAATCAGCATTGCTATCATCATTTATATTTACTGTTTAAATAGTAATATACATCTGCAGCCGTGCTTCTGATGTTACTTGCACTGCCAACTTGTTAATAAGCATTTCAGTAACTCTAAATCCACACGTAAATAATAAATAGAAATTTAAGTTAAAGTTGCTAGTAATTTGAGAAAACTACAGACCAATCACAGCTTCACCCTGAGTGGGCAGACGCCAATTGTTAAGATCGCTCACTACCATCCTGTGATTGTTTTGAGAGGAGGCAGTACGTGAATCTGTGTGTAAGACGTGATCTCGCATTAATTCGGAGCAATTTATAAAATTTGGCCTGGGATGACGTTATTGTGCTATATTGTGAGAATTTCATGTAAATTCTATGATCATGAGGATTGTTTTACTACGGCTTTGGCTGCTTTAATAATGATCGAAGAGTGTCTCTGAGAATATTTTTCATGAACTTTTGGTTCTTTAAGTGGAAATAAACTCAAGTTGTATAAATATATTGTGTATTTTCAATCTTACTAGCAATGAATTCTTTCCATTAGCCACATCGTTATACACTGTTTACATCTTGCACGCTGATGCTTGCAGCCGGCAGATTGCAAACCGATTCTGACGACAGCTATGAGACATCTTCGCAAGAGGAGAGGTAAGCAAGTTGCCTCCAGTTGTATTAGGGGAAATGAGAGTGAACATAATTTGCTGAAATCCACTTGTTTGTTGGCGCTGTCACATCTTTTTTGGTGGGAAGTGTTACATTCAGGAACCTAACATGTAGTATTTCAACCATACAATTTGCATCTTTTCGCAATTATACTTGATGTACCCACATGATTGCTTTACAGACTGGTTACTTGACCACTTGAGCCATATTTCGTGCTGGAGGAGCATTTCTCACATGACACGTCGGAACAGAATTGGTCTCACTGAGAACAGAAGCCGGAGCCACTATCCAGTTAAGGCGATGTTGAAAAGACTGCAAAAAGAGGGGTGCCGGCTATAGATCTATCCACTGCAGCCTAGTTCGGTCGCCTGGACAGATGTAAACTGGATTACCACTGTAGCCATGACTCAGTCTACTTAAGACATCAAAAGTTTTCTTTAGTCTCGTGTAATGGACTCACAGTGTTCCCTCAAAAGTGCAGCGTCCCAGAATCACTGTAAAGTTTCATGTGCCAGGGTTTGCGCCTAACTATATCAACTTTGCGACTTCAGATCAGTTGCGCTTCTCTATCACTATACAGAGAAATTCGTTGAGTTATACGTGTTGGTGACTGAAAAGTTGAAAGTGAATTACCTTAGAAGAAATCAGCCAACGTGGAGGTCATGGGAGCAAGGACTTGAACGCATGTGTACACATTTCACTTTTATTAATGTCTGTTGTACTGACTTTCAGTATTAACATCACAAATGGTCTCGACTGTAAATTGCTGCAGTTTAGCTATTAGGTCAGATTTTATGCTAAAATTTTGGCTTGCCTTGTCTTATTATTACAGATTTGCATGACTTCTTTGTTGTGGCTCTTTTAGGAGCCTATATTGTGACAATACCATTAATTTTTTCCATGTTCCGTTCTGTATTACAGCCCATGAACGAAAATCTGCAGAGTGTCTTGGGCCACAGTAGGGGATGATGTTAATATCTCATATTCTATTCCTGTTAGTAATATTTTGATTTTAACTTATATCATGTTTGAACTTCCTACAAAATTATTGGGTTGCGTATTTGAATCTTATTCTTGTCATCGATTTTAAATTTTATTTAATGTATATAAAATGGCAAACAGTAATCTGACCTGCTATTACAGAGACTGCCGAGCCACGATACAGCCATTAGAAACGTTACTTGTGATAAAAACTTTGTAGTCATCAATGCCTTGTGTTATTTCATGTTCATTATTATTTTAATCATTTATTTATCTTCATTTGATGTTGCACTCCATGCATTTGAGAATCACCTAATAAGTTGATAGCTCACTGCTGAGCCACAATTATATTAATCATAATATGATATTGTTACATTTCACCCATTTAAATCACTTGCTTAATTGGCAGCTTACTTCTGAGCCATAACCATGCAAGGATGGAGAAAAAATTATAGCGACCATAAACAATTAATGTAGAGTAACTAAGTTCTGGGAATACATTTGTCTGGATTACATATACAGGTTATTAACATTGTAACACCACAGGTTAATGTAACCGCGAGATAGGCCATTGAAAATGTAAAATGTTGTACAGTGTAGCCCCAGAGCGTTGAACGCAAACAAGCAGACATGCGTGCATTGTGTTGTTCTATTGACGGATGTCAGTTTGTGGGATGGCGTTCCAAACCTGTTGCGCTTGGCCGGTCTGCAAGGTACAGTTAACACTAGTTGCGGATGGCGTTGGAGTTCTCGTACGATAATATCCCATATGTGCTCGATTGGAGACAGATCTGGCGACTGTGCAGGTGAGGTAAAATGTCGACACTCCGTATAGTATATTGGGTTACAACAGCGGTATGCGGCCGAGCGTCATCCTGTTGCAAAACACACCGTGGAATCCTGTTCATGAATGGCAGCACAACAGGTTGAACCATCAGATCGAAGTGTAGATTTGTAGTAAAGGTGCGTGGGATAACCACGAGAGGGTTTTCGTTGTCATACGAAATCGCACCTCTTACCAGAATTCCAGGTGTAAGTCCAGTGCTGGCCAGAGTGACCGAGCGGTTCTAGGCGCTTCAGTCTGGAACCACGCGACCACTACGGTCGCAGGTTCGAATCCTGCCTCGGGCATGGATGTGTGTGATGACCTTAGGTTAGTTAGGTTTAAGTAGTTCTAAGTTCTAGGGGACAGATGACCTCAGATGTTAAGTCCCATTGTACACAGGGCCCTTTGAACCATTTTTATAAGTCCAGTGTGTCTAGCACGTAGGCAGGGTTGTCGCAGGCCCCCAACTGGTCTCGTTCTAAACAAAACGATACCGTCACTGGCACAGAGATAGAATCACCTTTTATTAGAAAACACAACAGATGTCCACATTGCTGCAGAATGATCTATCGTTGGACTTTACTGAAGCCTCTAATGGCGGTGGTTTCTGGTCAGTGCAACTCACGCTACATGGCTTCTGGCTCGGAGCTATACTTGAAGTGACCGATTTATAACAATTCATTATGTCACTTCCGTGGCAATTTCTGCTCAGATTGCTGCTGCAGATGCACTGTGATGCGCCACAGGCATATTCCGAACACAATGGTCTTCTTTGTCGTAGTGCCACATTGCCGTCCGGAGTTCGGTCTTCTTGCCACTTTGGATTCAAGTGGCCACTGCTGCCAGCAATTATTTACAGTGGCTACAATCCTGCCACGTTTTTCTGCAGTATCGCAGAAGGAACATCTAACTTCGCGTAGCCCTATTCCACGGCCTCGTTCATATTCAGTGAGCTGTATCATCAAATCTCCACGTCCAGTCTCAAAGCTAACTAACGCTTACGTGTGTATGTAAAGCAAATCTGATTTGCATGCTAATAATAGCGCCACTCTTATGTGACTGCCACCTATTATGATTAGACATTATCTTTGAGATGTGGAATCACGCCTACCAAACTTTCGTTTATGTTGCACAACTCCTTCCTTGTGTTACGATTTTTTTCCATCAATGTATTTGTCGTTGGTCACTGTTGTTGTCCTACAAGAATTGTAAATATCGCCCGCTAATTTAAAAGATTACTGATGAGCCAGAATTAAATTATCCTTGTGCTTCGTAGTAGCAATTCACAGCTCACCACTGAGCGATAATTGTTTATGATTGCCTTTAGTGTGGTATGTGGCAATACATTTTGGCGGTCTCTTGGCTTACTTATGTGACAGTATAACTATTTATACTTAAGCCATGATGTCACACTTCCATTCTGGGTTAAGAAGGACAATGTGTCCGTTTTGCTGCAGACTATAATTCTGTGTTAAATTTTGTCCTTTTAGTGTACTGTTATAGGATCGATTCTGACGGCCGTTTGCTGGCTTTCCTGCAAAACACGTTCCAAATCCACTCTCAGTAGCAAAGTAAGCGTGACGAATGTTGCCCACTACATTTACAACTTTCGCTATTAAGTTATTTCGCATATTGTGTACCGCAGGTTTCCTGTACCTGCTTACTGATTGCTACCAGCATAGTTCGTCTTTGCCGCATTTTATAAAGTTTTTTGGAGGAACTCACTTAATTGTGTTTTAGTCGGTCGGTTAGCTACCGCTGCAGAACTCGAGTAGCATATTTGAAAAGCACAGTAGTTTTTGACAATTGGATGTCTTGTATTGGCAGTCTGGCGGCACTGTACGCTTTTTGGGGTATGGCAATGTTGTAACGAGCAGTTTGTGCTGGTGGAGCCCATTTGGTAATCATTCACAGAGATCGTTTGTTCACGTGTAATTACTTTCTTGGTCGACGTTGCCAAGTTTACAGTAAAGAATTTCAACGAAAATTTCATGATTGTAAAGCATATATTGTCTTTGTGCCTTTTTGAAGAGCATCGGATTCAGTGTATGGTATTGCTTCCTGTTAATTCGTCCGAAAAGTAAAACATTTAACTCTCTATAATTGGCTCTATTCGATGTTTTCCGATGCAGATAGAAGTTTTTCTGTCTCATTACGGTATGTATTGAAACGCTGTGTATCAGCTGTTTCTGAGCAAAAACGTTGCACGTGCTAACATGGCTAACTATTTTGTAGTTATAACCGTTTGGCTTTATATTCAAATACCTTTCAAATGAATTAATTTCCTTGTCTCCACTTTGGTGTTTAACCAAGTTTATGCCAAGTTGCTCTTAGCAGTTATCCCAAGATCATTTGAAGCAAAGGCATACTTCTGGTCATGGTCAGTAGGAGTAATTTTATACAATGCTTATAATAGAGCCAATCATAGTGAATTCTCTGCCTCGTGGTGACTGGGTATTGTGTGATGTCCTTAGGTTAGTAAGGTTTAAGTAGTTCTAAGTTCTAGGGGACTGATGACCATAGTGCTCAGAGCCAATCATAGTGAACATTTTCCTTTACTATCGTATGCATAATAGTTTAGCATAAAAATAGGTGGTGGAGCCTGTTGTAGCCGGCAGGGTCCCACTTCGTCATTCTATGAACTGTGATTAATTGATTTCTTGTATCTGTAAACTGTTGATAAGAATATTGGCAAATGTGTCCATTTCACGTCATTGAGCTGTAAGACCTGCTACTCACACATCTCTCAGGAAAAGTCAGATGTTGATGACGACTAATGAAGCTCTTGAAAATCAGTTTTCTTTTGCAATGCCAGTTATAAATCGTTGCGCAAACGAAGCCTTCTTTGTCTAGGTAATATTCTATAAATTAATCAGTCAGACAGCGTCACTAATTTATTTCATGAGTTTAAACATTGTATATGAGACGACATTTTCAAATGCGTCAAATTGCTCCAAGCACTATGGGACTTAACATCTGAGGTCAACAGTCCTCTAGACTTAGAACTACGTAAACGTAACAAACCTAAGGACATCACACACATCAATGCCCGAGGCAGGATTCGAATCTGCCACCGCAGCAGCAGCGCGATCCCGGACTGAAGGGGCATTTTCAGTTCAAGTCATACTTCGGTGTTACTTTTATAGATAATCCCCATTCAATCGTAGCAGGGAGCTTACGGGACCACGAAGCTGCTCGATCAAAGCGAAGCACTTTTATCCCAAAATGCAAGAAAAGCTTATGTAGTGAGTATGGTAACTTTAGTAATACTGTACTTCTTTCGTGCTTGGTGAGCACAATTGCTTGGCGACTATCAAAAACCGAATGTGGCATTCTTGGCATTATACGTACACGTCACGTGTTGTCTACAAGAACCTGGACGATAGGTTTTATTTTTGGCAAGTGCTGTTGACGTATAGAGTTCAGCTGGGTATTCTGCAGATTGTGGTGTGTTCTTGACAGAATATTTCAAAGCCTAATGGGGACTTTAGAAAATGCATCTTAACCATCAACTATTTTATTCAACCTATATATCATCCACGTGTTTTGGTCATAGACCAACAGTAATGCATGTGCGTCAACATTGAAATTGAAAAAATTAGAAAAAATATACCATTAACAAAAAATGACATAACTCTACGAAATGTGGGTACAAAATTACATCGTAGACTTAAAAGGTAAAACAGATAAATTGAACACATATCTCATTTGCCTTTTAAGGTGATACAACATCAAGGTCATCACAGCGAAACCACCCAAACAAATATGGTAACCCGTCCTTGAATTGCTATCGAACGTATCTCACAATGCTTCAAGTCAAATAGACCAGAAGAACGAAACGAACACAGCACTGGCAAAGTTCACATCTCCAGAGTAGCATCAAAGATAGTACATTAGTAATACATAGCCCATATAAGAAGGAATTATGTATCATTATTAAAGCAAAGGACGGAATATCTTTACCAGACACCTTTGATAGACAGAAAACATATAAAATAGTGACAGTGAAAGTTACAGTGAGCACAATAATAAAGCGAAATCTATGTAGCAGGGAAATCAGATGCCTTAAAAAATTATAAAAACAACAGTCTCATAATTGAAGTGTAACATGAAATACCAGATGGTACCTAACGCATGACAACAACTCTTATACACTGAAGCGCCAAAGATACAGGTATAGGTATCCGTTTTCAAATACAGAGATATGTAAACAGGCAGGATACGGTGCTGCAGTCAGCAGCACCTATATAAGGCAACAGGTGTCTGGTCGCAGTTGTTAGATCGGTTACTGCTGCTACAATGGCAGGTTATCAAGATTTAAGTGTGTTTGAACGTGATGTTGTAATCGGTGCACGAGGGATGGTACACAGCATCTCCGAGGTAGTGGTGAAGTGGGGATTTTCCCGTACGACCATTTCACGAATGTACCTTGAATATCAGGAATCAGGTAAAACATCAAATCTCCGACATCGCTGAGGCCGGTAAAAGATCCCGCAAGAACGGAACTAACGACGAAGGAAGACATTCGTTCACGGTGACAGACGTACAACCCTTCCGCAAATTTCTGCAGATTTCAAAGATCGGGCATCAACAAGTGTCACCGCTCGAAACGTTCAATGAAACATCATCGATAATGGCTTTCGAAGCCGGAGATCCACTCATATACCCTTGGTGACTGCACGACACAAGGCTTTAAGCCTCACCTGGGATCGTCAGTACCGACGTAGGACTGTTGATGACTGGAAACATATTGCCTGGTCGGACGAGTCTCGTTTCAAATTGCATCGAGCGGATGGACGTGTACGGGTTTGGAGAAAACCTCATTAATCCACGGATCCTGCATGTCAGCACACCGTAGTGTCATCAAGATAAAGGCAGTGTTGATCGTAACATGATCTGCATCGTCGTACCAGGTGTGGTTCGCATTTTTGCTTCCGGTAACTGACCTCTACTGCTCCTGGTCTTTGCCGATACACCGACATGGAATGCCCTACAATCAGACGTACGTAAGCTTGTAATCTTCAGCGTTTCCGAGTAGATTGCTTGTACTGTTCAAAGGGGATGTAACACACATGATACCAAAGACCCCCCCCCCCATCCCCCGTGTTTTTCGACGAGGACTTACGGAATCTCGACTGAAGTACTAAATCTCGTGAGAGATGTTCCCTAAATGTTCAAATTCTTGAGAAAGGCTGTCGTCGTCTTTCAGCTACGTGTCAAGTGAGCCACCCAACCTCCGAATCACAAGGAGATCTAAGAGTAGTAGCTGTCAAACCTTCACAAGTTCAATTCTAGTCTCATATTGTGGTGCCTTGAACTGATGTTTTTAAGGAAGTGGTTAGGCTTCTCGATACAATACGGCTATTAGAGATATGTGTGGTTCACATATTGGGAGAAAAAGGTATCGATTTAATGCACATCGAGTAGCACCATGCAAAAAATTATACTTCGCTTTCTTACGGACGATATAATTCCAAAGAAAGTATACTTTTCGCTGTGTTATTAACACTGGAAACCTCTAATAAAATCAAGATTTACAAAGATTACTTCAGTCGCGCTATGTGCAGAGAGCACGCGGGAAACCGAAATTTCTGTGACATGGGAAGGGCGACGTTCGTACAGCATTTTTCGTGAAACAGAGACTGGAAATTTTACTATTTAAATGAGAGTATTGAGAAATTGACATCATGTGCACACTATTCAGTTTCTCTAGGTATTATCTGTTACCCTAGCATAAAACTACCATATTTATAACGCCAATTAGAAAGTTAGATTTTTGGAATATGATGCTTTCTGCATATCTAGTTGACAGCGAATACTAATTATGGTGGAAGAATGGAAACAAATAGAGATAAACTCTATAATTATTTGAAAATCACACTTGCTTCATATCGAAATTGTGAGAAAATGAGCTCATAATCCGCGAACTTCCCACTTGTCCCGTTTACTCATTAATTTAAATTCCAGAGCTTGAGGGTTCGCTCAACAAAGACATAATTTTTTTCTCATTGTTCATAAAATACGTAAATTTTACCGATTTGCGCACTTTGAAAAATTAGTCTAGTGACATGTTTTCGCAGCTTACGTTGTCGATTCAAGCATTGGAGGTGTTTCTGAACTACCCCGAGTTAGACAGTGTTCTGCTGACGACGAAATATAACCTGGAAGTTCGAAGTTCGACGTTACTGGTCATACACTATGGCGAGGTCTGTGGTTCTATTCGTTCTACAGATAGTAAATACAGTGTACTCGCCTTATTTGTGGCAATAACTAGCGGTGCGATCTCGCTGACGGTCTAACCGACACAGAGCTGTTCAAACAGAACAAACCAAATCCTGTACGATACGAGGTTCGATACAAGAGTCGATAACAACGGCAGTACTGTGTGCTACACTATTATTCAAATAAAAGTTTGTGCCTAGTAAGCACTCAAACACGCAAGAAATTACAGAAATAATCTAGTAACTACCGAGATAACTGAAAATAAGTCACTCCTGTTTCAAGCTCGTCAAAAATTTTTGACAAGCGAACTTGGTCCCACCTTATTAATAACAGGAGCTATCGGAGCACTGTCGCTGACGTAACTATGGATAGAAACACAGAACTTCTGACCGTAACAACAAACTCTTGTACAATAACATGCCTGTACAAACCCCTAAATAATGAATTTAGCTTCAGAGAACCAGATAATTTTCACTTACAGTAATTTTCATTTACATCCAGTAAAGACGGTTATAGGAGATTTTGACTGCTACACTGTATCATGGGCTACAGAGAAACAGATCAAAGTGGAGAAGACCTTGAAAACTGGGTACAAAGCATGGGTCTACTGCTCATACATGATCCAAAATTGCCACATTCTTTTAGCAGTGGGAGATGGAAGCGTGGATATAACCCCGATAATTTTTTTGTCAGTGGAAATATTGCCCATCAAGTGAAGAAAGAGATGGGAGATTGAATCTCTAAAACACAACATCGTGCAATTATCTGTAAAGTAGAAGCAGCCATTCAGCCTACATACGTTCCTTTCAAGAGAAGATTTAATTTGAGACAAGTACAATGGTTTAAATTTGCTGGGGGACTTGACTTTAAAATCCTCGCCATTGGCCCTTGACCAGGAAATTATGAACCTTTTATAAATATAGTTGAAACTGTTCGTTCCATAAAAACACTGGAGAACTGCCGGATATTAGTCAGTTTTGATGTAGTTTCACTGTTCACAAAGGTGCCTCTGGTGGACTCACTACACCTCATTGGCAATATGTTTGGTGCAGACATTACAGCGTTTTTTGAGCACACTCTCTCCTCTACATATTTTATATTTAACAACGAATTTTACGAACAATCTGATGGTGTCGCCATGGGGAGTCCTTTGTCTCCCCTGGTGGCCAATATTTTTATGGAGGATTTTGAGGAGAGAGCACTCGACTCTGCCACTTTTAAACCGACAGTATTTTGGCGGCACGTTGACGACACTTTAATAGTGTGGCCTCATCGTCTGGACCGTCTCCAAGAATTTTTACGTCACATGAACTCCATACATGAAAACATAAAGTTTACCATGGAGATAGAGAGAGATGGTTGTCTGCCATTTTTAGACGTCTTGGTGCGACGGAAGAGTGACGGCACACTTGGTCACTCGGTGTACAGAAAGCCCACTCATACAGACCTGTATCTACAAGCTACTAGTTGCCACCATCCAGCACAAACAATGGGCGTTCTCAAAACCTTGGTCCACCGTGCCCATACTATCTCTGACGCCGACAGCCTTCAAGCGGAACTGGAACACCTGCAAAAAGTATTTTTGAAGAATGGCTTTTCACCTAGGCAAGTGAACAGAGTGATGAAGACCTACAAACGACGGAACAAGGAAGAGGAAGAGGCCTTCAGGTCGACTGTTTGTCTACCATTTATTGGGAATATTTCTTCACAGATAGGCAGAGTATTGAGAAAGTCATCTTTCGCCCTCCTTCCAAAATTATATCACTGGTGGGATCCGTTAAAGACGAGCTGGGCCTGCGTAAACCAGGTGGTTACAAAATTCCGTGTGAATGCGGCAAATCATATATAGGGCAAACAACACGAACTGTGCACGAACGCATTGTGGAACACCAACGGCATACTCGCCTTCTCCAACCCACCAAGTCCGCAATCGCCGAACATTGTATTTCCACAGACCATTCCATGAATTACAACGACACAAAAATTTTGGCCCATACATCAAACTTTTGGAGCTCGATTATCAATGAATCTGTGGAAATAAGATTGTCTGACAACGAGACTCTCATCAATCGAGATAGCGGTTATCAGCTGAACTCTGCTTGGAATCCTGTTATAGAGAAACTTAGTAGTCGACGTAGTTATCTGCATAAAGATGGAAATCGACCTGACACCGATACGCCAGGCTTTCACAGTGGAGGGCGCGAGGCGCAGTGCACGGAGCCGTATGAACGCGCGCGCTGAGCAGCGCATGCGCAATGTCACCTCAGAAGGCTTTAAGTAGCGGAGCTCAGCGAGTACTCGCCAGTACTACTACAGTGGCATTCACCTGAAGATGGCCAGAAGACTCTGCGCCGAAATATCGTGGCAGGAAGTTATTGATATCCGGCAGTTCTTCGTGTTTTTATGGAACAATCAGTACGCCGGGAGAGCTTTAAACATCATAGTTGAAACTATCTTAAATTGGAGAAACTTACCTCAAATTCGTACTCTGTATCCCTTATGGCATCGCCTGTAAGGTTGCTCGAGAACCATTTAAAAAAAAAAAAACTTCCTATTCGCAATTTGAAACTTTTCCTCATGTGGAAATACAGCATATCTTCCCGAGGTAGTACACTCCTGGAAATTGAAATAAGAACACCGTGAATTCATTGTCCCAGGAAGGGGAAACTTTATTGACACATTCCTGGGGTCAGATACATCACATGATCACACTGACAGAACCACAGGCACATAAACACAGGCAACAGAGCATGCACAATGTCGGCACTAGTACAGTGTATATCCACCTTTCGAAGCAATGCAGGCTGCTATTCTCCCATGGAGACGATCGTAGAGATGCTGGATGTAGTCCTGTGGAACGGCTTGCCATGCCATTTCCACATGGCGCCTCAGTTGGACCAGCGTTCGTGCTGGACGTGCAGACCGCGTGAGACGACGCTTCATCCAGTCCCAAATATGCTCAATGGGGGACAGATCCGGAGATCTTGCTGGTCAGGGTAGTTGACTTACACCTTCTAGAGCACGTTGGGTGGCACGGGATACATGCGGACGTGCATTGTCCTGTTGGAACAGCAAGTTCCCTTGCCGGTCTAGGAATGGTAGAACGATGGGTTCGATGACGGTTTGGATGTACCGTGCACTATTCAGTGTCCCCTCGACGATCACCAGTGGTGTACGGCCAGTGTAGGAGATCGCTCCCCACACCATGATGCCGGGTGTTGGCCCTGTGTGCCTCGGTCATATGCAGTCCTGATTGTGGCGCTCACCTGCACGGCGCAAAACACGCATTCGACCATCATTGGCACCAAGGCAGAAGCGACTCTCATCGCTGAAGACGACACGTCTCCATTCGTCCCTCCATTCACGCCTGTCGCGACACCACTGGAGGCGGGCTGCACGATGTTGGGGCGTGAGCGGAAGACGGCCTAACGGTGTGCGGGACCGTAGCCCAGCTTCATGGAGACGGTTGCGAATGGTCCTCGCCGATACCCCAGGAGCAACAGTGTCCCTAATTTGCTGGGAAGTGGCGGTGCGGTCCCCTACGGCACTGCGTAGGATCCTACGGTCTTGGCGTGCATCCGTGCGTCGCTGCGGTCCGGTCCCAGGTCGACGGGCACGTGCACCTTCCGCCGACCACTGGCGACAACATCGATGTACTGTGGAGACCTCACGCCCCACGTGTTGAGCAATTCGGCGGTACGTCCACCCGGCCTCCCGCATGCCCACTATACGCCCTCGCTCAAAGTCCGTCAACTGCACATACGCTTCACGTGCACGCTGTCGCGGCATGCTACCAGTGTTAAAGACTGCGATGGAGCTCCGTATGCCACGGCAAACTGGCTGACACTGACGGCGGCGGTGCACAAATGCTGCGCAGCTAGCGCCATTCGACGGCCAACACCGCGGGTCGTGGTGTGTCCGCTGTGCCGTGCGTGTGATCATTGCTTGTACAGCCCTCTCGCAGTGTCCGGAGCAAGTATGGTGGGTCTGACACACCGGTGTCAATGTGTTCTTTTTTCCATTTCCAGGAGTGTATTTCAACGGGTTTCTGGAGTGGTGCCTGCATAAAACTGAGCGAGTCAAGGAAGGGGAGCGAAATTCTTGGCGTAATTCGCTTGGAGAACGAAACATGTGTCTCAACGCTCTCATGTAGGACATCGATCTGATCTTTCTTCATACCGAAATCTACCAAGTGGTCAACAAGAAAGCGAGCGTCATACCTGCTTAAATTATGGAAGAAAATGGGGAATGTGTCTGGGTAATTGGTTTTTGAAATTACTAAAGTAACAGTGGTCCCTATGAGTAGTTCCAGCTTTTCAATCTAACTTTTTCAACCTGAGTTAGAGGCCAAACTGCAGTGTTAACCCCGACATTAGATTTATAACGGTTAAGGGCTGAATAATAGAACGATAAAATTTGGTACCTTGCCTGATGTGATATGTGCTTTTATGAAATGTAGTGTGTGGGACTGTAGGGTCACCTTCACAGTGGGAAGAAAGGCATCACTACTGATGGTGAGCATTTTGAAAATTTATGAATATGTTTTTCTTAGCAGTCATAATAATATATAAAAAATGGCTCTGAGCACTACGTGACTAAATAGCTGAGGTCATCAGTACCGTAGAACTTAGAACTACTTAAACCTAACTAACCGAAGGACATCACACACATCCATGCCCGAGGCAGGATTCGAACCTGCGACCGTAGCGGTCTCACGGTTCCAAACTGCAGCACCAAGAACCGCTCGGCCACACTGGCCGCCAATAATACGTACCGTGTGCCAGGAAGCACTGTCTACTTGATGCTTTGCTGATTATTTGTTTGAGGAAAAATAATTCAGACACTTTAAGCAAACTCGATTTTGACACTTGTGGTTATTAAGTTGAGAGGAAAGGTGTTGGGACACGTTTTTGGTCCAAACACAATGATAAATGCCTTTTTCCTCATTTTTCTCATCAGAGAATAGGAGCATATTTACATGCATCTTACGCTCACTGTCAAATTTTGAGAAATGAAGGGGACCAACTACTATATGCTTGTTCTGCTCATCGTACTTGAATTTATCCAGGCCATAAACATGCCTGAAATGTAGGTAAGCTCTGGAGCTTAACGGGGAACTCGATGCCGTCAAAGTTATACACCCAGGAGATGTTGTAGTATTTTTAGGGTCTGGAATGCACCACGACGCTCATGAAGAACTCAGTAAGGGAAATTTCTTTTGAAAGCCAGAACTGACCATGCATATAAGCCTGATCGGTTTTTATTTTCGACATTAATACAGGATTTCGTGTCTTCTGTTTCATTAGGAAGCTGGACATGCCATTTATTGGTTCATAGATATGTGCATGGATGTCCAGGTGTAGTATTTGCCTGAGTGCTTTAGCTTATCTCCTTAGTTCATCTCGGGATGTTGGAGCAGTATAGCTCTCAAGGTAGCCTCACGATAACACACGGTGATTGATGTGCTCAAGGTTATCGCACCATTGTCGCCAATAAGATAATGAAGACTTACCTTTTCAGTGCTTGAGGTGCTCTGTTTCTACAATGGGAAAGCACGCTCTTAGAATCCCATCAGGATTGCGGTACCCTCCTGCCCGCTGCTCGATTCTAGTGAATGAGACTTGATCCTCAAAGGCATCCACAATCAAAGAGTATTCTAACTGCGGTATGGTGTCACTGACCTGGTGTCCTTCACTAAGAGGATGGGAGAGGGAACTGTCAGTAGCCACAGTATCATCTCTATTTCTACTACTACTACAACTAGATGAAAATGCTATTTGTGGTGAGTTGTTGAGCAGTACTTGTGATACCTTGTGAGATCGGCGAGGGCAACTACGTGGAGAAGGAGGATGAGGAGGAAAAGATTCTGCCGTATCGGGCCAGTGCGAGCAGCCGTTCCTATATTATATTTAAGCAGAGTAACTATATGTTATCTATGTTGCTGTGGCTCCTTTGCATCTGTCTCATGTCATCCAGCATCTCCTCATACTGATGAGGGTCATCCACATTCTCCTCCACCCATTGTGGCATTTCGTCTTCGCCTGAATTGGGGAAGAGCTATATGTTCATCTCAATGATATTACGTAAAACCACATATAATTTTTGTTTAATAATGATAACGTAGACATACACAAAGAATTATGGGGAAAAAAATTTCAAAGTTAGCTTCTTCTTATCCTCCACACATATCTGTCCGTGTTGATCTTCTTCTACCAGAAAATTGTCTATAACAACAGCGAATATGCACGATATTACATATACGATGAATTTCTTGTAAAACAACACGTATTACGTATACACAGTACTAGGAAGAACAGAAATATAAGTACATTAATTACAGTGCTGATGCTGCTGCTGTTGCTGGCTTTCAGCAACCAGCTCACCGATTGCATGCTGAACATGTACTGAAACAATAAGACGATATGTATTCATTACTGCGAAATTCTTAGTGAAAATATTACAGTTATCGTTTTCGATTTGCGAAATCATGTACAACAGCAAGAACTCACTGACTGATTTCTAAATAACAGCAGCATATTACGTATTTGACAAAAAAAATGCTACTTAAGATGCTGTTCCTGCCAGCGGTGCATCTCAGCATTCATTTCATCCAAAAGTGTCTGGATGTATGATGAAAAAATAAGACGAAATGTGCTTAATGCTACGAAATTGTTAGTGGAAGAAAAAGCCACAGTTACCGATTTGAATATTAACTTACGAGGTAATTCCCATTGCCTCAGGTGTTTCTCGCCGCTGGTATTGCCGCCGATGCTGTTGACACACTTCATTTTTACAAATAAAAACTGGAAGCACACATGAACCAGAAGATGACCTAAGACAACAGCGAACGATATTTCAATGAGACTGGGGTTGGTGAGGGTAGGGTTCATGTAGACTCAAGCTGTGCCACTAATTTGGCGTGAAACAGCCCGACTGCAGAATTCAAGTATAGCTTCCTGGACAGGGTTGGACAAGTTGGTTCAGACACGAACAACCAAGATATAAGCGTTTTACAGAGAGTAGAGGTGGTTTCCCAGGTCTCAGATATGAAATTGACGCCAAATTCTGCTCTGCGGTCGTTGATCTGTCCAGTTGGCGATGCTTGAGGCGCTGCCTATATGGGTGATTAGTGATTGGTGTATTTCTCAATGCGTGTGGCTGCCTTCAGACCGTGTGGGCTACAGGCAGTGCATGGAGGAGTTTTCTTGTGTTCTCAAACATCTCTGCATACAAGACCCCTCATATACGGCGTGTATTCTTGAAATGTTATTGCTTGATTTGCTTTTGTCTCTCTATACACGTGTGGATGAACCATATCACTCTATCTGATGTGATCATCAATAAACATTTCCCATCGATGATGCTTGGCAGGCTAGGAGCGCTTGCTAGTTGTCCACTGGCCTGGGCACAAGGTTTCTGGACACTACGGGAAGCAGACATTTATTTCGTAATATGTTATTTACACTGCCAGTCTGTCGTACTATAATCAGAGCAGGACATCACGTCTGATGTTTGTGGCAGTGGAAAGCTAATGCTTCCTGTCACCTCTTACATACTGGAATACCCACGCAACCGGTTGCCATCACCTGGCGTTTTGTTCAGAGATTAGCGCGACTTCTTGTCTTTGTGCCTCTCTCCCTATCTGTGTACATGGTAATACACGAAGCGGATGACGGTGCAGTAGTCGACAGCTGTCGTGGCCCAAGCTTGTGTAGTACGGCCTCTATCCCGACCTACGGGCGCGGGAATACAGGAAACGGAGGGCACGTCTGCCCTACGGTCAGTACGAAGACGGGATCGAGCGATTTTTAACACTGTAACTACATATGGTGAATTATGATGAAGACGATTTCGTGATGGTATTGCTTGTACGAACGGAAAAAAACGATTTATTTAATTACATCTTTGCTATGTAATTTAGATGACCGGCATCTTCTGAAACAGCAGAGAATATTTCGCTTTTCCCACGTAATAAAACAGGGATAAAACTTTGCGAACTGAATTTTATGAATAAACAGTGTAACCTTTGCTATGTAACTGACACTGATTAGAATTACCTGTCATATAATCTTTTCTCAACAGCACATATTGAGTCTTTTACCCGGGATTTTCTCGATGGGGGCGGGTAAGCGGCGGACTGGCGGATTTACCACCGGCGGAGGTGTTAAATAATTTAACGATTTACTTAATTAACCAACCAAGTTAATAGATTGGGAGAGGGGTGTTTGAGTAACTCCAGTGACAAGGGGGGGGGGCGATGGATGGTTCGAGAGGGGAGTGAGGTGAAGGGGGATAGGTGGGTAGCATTCTCGCAAGGACGAACTATACCTAGGCGGTCATAAATCAATCCTCAGGCGGACATAAGAAAATTAGCAGAACAGTAGGTTAAGGTCATAAATCAATTGGATGACACAATTTAATTTATTTCCATATAAATTTTATATCGAAAGGGTAGTAGAAACCCTGTTGCCCTACTAATTACAACAGATTGCAATGGAGTTTGTGAGATACAATTTTTATTTTTGCGACTCTCATGTTCCCACTGGGCTAAACAGTATGTGATAAGACACGCAGTGTGACTCCACGTACAAGAAGCATCAAGACAGCTTGAATCACGTTTCTGTTTCATTATCAGCTGCAATCATTAGCTCATCTGAAGAGTGATGTTATTGTGGATGTGCATTATTTATAGCTCAAGAAGCAAAACAATGAAATACTGGATGTTCCCATACCATGTTACAAATATCGGACGTAATTTGCTTTCTAATGATCTCTCCCATCACAAGCGGAAATTTCACAGATTCTACAGAATGAGTCCAGATCGCTTCCCCTTTTTTGAGTAAATGGGATCAGCTACTTTGAGAAAGCAGCAAACTTTCTTTGAAACGTCTCCTGCTGACAAAATCTCATTGTAATAAAGCAATCCAATGAAAGTGTTTCGGTAACGTTAAAATGCCACTCTGAAAATCTTGTTTTTAGTAAGACCACTTTGTTCAAGTGGTATATTTCCAAACATTTTTAGAAATTAATGAAGCGAGGACAGTACTTCTGCAACGGTACAGTATCGGCAAGTAATACAGGAGTCAGCTTGAGAACTCTTCAGAAGCAACAATTCTGAATTGGAAGTGAAGTTAGTTGCCATCAGTGGAGTATCAGTAGGTGGAGGACTCTGAATAGGGGTAGGGGGTGGGGGTGGTTAGTGTTTAACGTCCCGTCGACAACGAGGTCATTAGAGACGGAGCGCAAGCTCGGGTTAGGGAAGGATTGGGAAGGAAGTCAGCCGTGCCCTTTCAAAGGAACCATCCCGGCATTTGCCTGAAACGATTTAGGGAAATCACGGAAAACCTAAATCAGGATGGCTGGAGACGGGATTGAACCGTCGTCCTCCCGAATGCGAGTCCAGTGTGCTAACCACTGCGCCACCTCGCTCGGTAGTAGGGGTAGACAATGCGTTTGAACACATCGAAGAAGTCCTTGATGATAAAGATATCCGATGAGTACTACTCGGCTACGATCAGCTGCTCATTCACAGGTGAAAGGAATCTAGTTTCCACATCTCATCAGCTGATGACTCCATGTGTCTTTTCATGTCAGTATATTTAGGATATCCAGCTTCGGAATGTATCGGTAGCTATAAAAACCAGGAGCACGAAGCAGTTCTACACGTCGCATAAGAGGGCATAACAGGCGATAGTAGCATCGCACGTGGGACATAGCTGCCGACTCCGTCTCGGACAACCTCCAAAGTACCTCACGTATTTTCTGGAGAATGGGAAGAGGTATATATCTTCCTCCAATTTTAAAAACAATTTCGATATGATAGCTCCATTCTGTATGCAGAAATCTATGACCTGAAACACATGAAACGTAACTGGCAAGGGACCACATTTTTCACAGCAAACTTTTCATAATATGAGCGGTAGTTCACATATTTGCAAATTATCACAGTAACTATGGCAAATAATCAAAGAAAGACCTGTTTGTGGTGTGATACTATAATATTTAAAAAAAAAATTTACCGACTGTTTTCCTCAAGATCAAATGAGAAAGACAGCATAGAGGAGCACTCACGAAACCAAAATCAGCACTTTTAAATTTCTTAGGCGTAATGTAAGAGTTATGCTGAGAAACTAAGTACAGAGTCGAGTATGGATTTGCCTTATCTAGATAAACAATTCATATTAGGAACACCGGATGACATGAAATGTCTTTCGCCGTGTCTCGTACTTGGAGCGACTGGTAGTCCATGTTGTACCGGGCGATTCGACAGCGTTACGTGTCGGTGTCATAACGATGTCGTTAATGTTAACCAGTTAAGTCATTTCAGCAGTGTCTCGGTGCGCTGCGCAACGCAGATTGCTTCTGCTTCGAATAACAAGTCGCATCGCGTATTGTATCGCCACTGTCTGAACTTCGCCTTGAGCCATCGCCACATAGGACGACGTGGCGCTCTACGAGTTTTATGATGTCACTTCCTATTTATCGTTGAGGAGTAGTTTCTTCACGTGAAGTGAAAACAAGTTCTGCGCTATTTCGGCAACGTGCCACGTAAGGTAGAACCAATAGGGAGCAACAACGCTTCCTACGTCACATGCAGAAAGCAAGTTGCCATAGTGTATTTGTCGTATGCAGCAGAACTCAATGTTCGAGGAATTTTTGTTATACAATGGATCCTATGAATATATACTCTATCAAAGCACCAGTGCGCTGTATGTCTCGAGAATATGAGTAAATCCTTCTTGTTACAATTTGTTGTAATAAAACGACGGGAAACGTCACACTGCTGATGGAAAAGTTTTCTTTTTTTTTTAATTTTTACATTACAACTCACGTGTTATGAGAGCAAACCATTTTCAGGCAGCGCAGAAGAAGATTCGAGGAAATCTGTCGTTCTTGTTAGGATTTGTTATAACTAAATGTCAATGAAATTTCTGTGTGTAACGACTTTAGACGCCTGTTACAAAAACAAAGCGTCATTAGAGGCTGAGTTTTAGTAAAGCATACTTCGTAGAGGTGCCATGTTATGTAACAAAAGGTGAATAGATAGTGGATTCGTGTCCTATTGCACACACTTGTCAATCTCCGAATTTTCTAAAGGGTTGAGGGAGTTTCCTATGAAACTAATAGAAACCGTTTCTGCAATATTTGATGTTACGTAAACATAATGTTACTCTCTACAAGGAGTGAGTTTGTTAAGTTTGGTGAACTTTTATAAGCTGATCACCTTACTGAGTGGACGTGTATCTTTCATTTTCGTCTCATTACACAATTTTGAATACTGAAAATTTGTTTATGTACACCACAGGCAATACAACGCGACTAGTCAAGATAGGAAATGTGCCTTCAGATAAAACAGACGTAGGAACTCTATGGGCATCCATTGTCGTAAACAAACTGCATGGTCTGCAAGCGAAATGAAGCGGAGAAGTGCCACTGGAGAGCGCTGAGAGTGCAAAATCACGTTAACCACATCTGACAGTGTGTCAACGGCGCTGGGCCTCCGATCGTCGGATCTCTTAGTACACGCCAACCTTAAATACCACGACACCTGTGACAACTGCTTTAGACGTGAGCTTTCACCTGATGTAAAATATTTTAAATGCTTCTTTCGTTTCACTCTAACGTGCTTTGTGCGCTCCCTATCATCTTCGAAATCCATGTGGCAAGTGCAGTACTAAAAACTAACACTTTTAGACGAGCAAGTAACTGTACTGTTTGAATTGTTAGGTCAATACGTTTCAGAACAGTAATTTACATAAAACGGAATCTTGAGGAGTTTTAGGCTCTGATCTGTGCCATGTGCTGTTATTAAATGATAGTTTCTGTGTGAAACAAAAGATTGTTTGATTGCACTTCCATGCTGAAAGCAGTTTCGCCTGTCGTTTCCTTACTCCTCTTTAAAGAAGTGAGTCTGATTTAATTTTTTGTCTAGGCGAGCTGAAATGTGGTCTATTGAAAAGGTGTTTGTGATTATTAAGATCCCAGCTGTTTTATGGATGCTCAAAAACGTAGTTCACAAACCCTTGTGGTTTGCTTTCAACAGTCCATTATTAGAATACACAACATCATCAATCTTCTTATCATAAAAGAAACCCGCCGCGACAAAACGATATAGAACGCAACATGAAGAAAAGAAAACAAACACGAAAGTGAAAGCCTTTTACCTAATCACTACAGACAACTACTGTTATCACTGAGATAGTAAGTGCTACAACACTGATGCATCTTGTGACATCCCTCATATGAATGTTTTAACTTCTAACAGTGTGATCAAGATGAAGAAACAAGAGATAAACAAAGTAGAATGTAAGAGAAAAAGTACTTTTCTACGTCTTTGTTGCTTGTCTCCAGTATCATTCGTGTAAACATACTGAACAGGCTTTTTCTCAGTGACTCTTTGTATCAGAAGTTACACAAAATGTAGTTACTTGCCTGTTGAGAATCAAATGGATATTAACGAATTTCTAGTTAACGCAGCACGAAAGAGGAAACCTACTGATACTGATTTACCAATTCACTATGAAAGTTACCAGTGTTCAGACATTCAATAACGTCTCAATAATCAAGTAGCTGATCAAGGGCATATTCATGGAATGATTAGGTTAACGAAAGGGCTATGCACCATTTACACCTCCTTAAAAAATGGCCATCAACCTCTTCATTTTTTATTCGAATTTAAATGTGTGTGGGCTTTGAATAGGAATACAAAAAGATTAATATTAAATGTGCACAATGAACTATAACTGCTTCTTAATACCTGGTGTTTATGATTCAGCTTGTGGTGTTCCGAATGCTGCAGTGGGCCCTGTATACATTACAGGGAACTGAAACATCATATGGGGCATAACGGAGTATGCTGAGAAAAATAACAGTTTCGCCTTCTGCTACAATGTGAAATTATGACGCTATAAGCAGGCAGGATGTCTAATGTTTCTTGCTTTTACACCAGTATGCTGTTTTTCGCTTGATGACGCGAGTTGATTTATGTTTTGAAGTGACTGATGTAAAGGTTTAAGAGGGTTAAGATTTCCGTATGAAACGCAATGTCTTCATAAACAAAAGGTCGAGCACTGCTGCTAAGGTTGTTTTATCAGAACGGCAGTAATAGGAGCAATGCCCTGTGGTAATATCGCTGACAGAAACAGCTGTGTAGTGGCACTATGTCAATAAATGGGCTAAAGAATATGATCAAGAAAAAAGATGAATTTGGGTGTGCTGCAGGAAAATGGAAGAGGCACATTTCCATTGGACTTCTGCATGAAGTCTGCTGTAGCTATGGCCCAGCGTGCGTTTTTCACTGCTACCCCTACAGGTTCCACAACATACACCAAATGAAGTCCCAAGAAAGGCTACACATCCGTCACTTTGTCCTTCGCCTTTTTTTCACGTTTGGAAATGTATGATATTTTTGTCGGGGAGTATTCTTGGACAGACGAGACACGTTTTATTCCCTATTGTCGTGAACGCACAGATCTGTCACTGACGGGGCTCTACTCAGTCACATGTTGTGCAGGAACGTCCATTGCTCTCAGTTTATGTGCTTGTGGCGTGGTTTCACACGCTCTTTCATTATCGGTCCTTTTTTCCTTCAAGGTGATGCTACCTTGTGGCATTGTTAGGTGTACAATGATAGCTACGTGATATAGGGACCTCTTCGTGCAACACGTGGTTCTATGATTGCGAGACCGCATCTCTGTCTACACACATGTCCACGTGAAAGATGGTACGACACCACAGGTCAATTCCCAAGTGAGAAGTTTTTGTTCGAGAAACCTATGATGACGCCCTCATCATCTCTTGGCAATTTCAAGATGAGTGCCCTTCCGCATTCCCTTGGCCAATTCCATGTGGTTTCTGGTTGTGGAGATACCTTAAAGATCGTTTCTATTGTGGACGTATGCAAGCTCTTCCTGATCTGAAAAGTACCTTACAGCGACATATAGTGCTGATTATACCAGATATGCTGCGAGTAGCTGTCGACCATACTGTGTCACTGATGCACTATGTTACTGAGTCGGGAGACCACGCTGAACACATATGGTAACTAGTGACCGTATTCTAATAAACATAACAGAACCATCGTTATCATGTGTTCCATTATTGCTCCCCTTTCCTGACTCCATTACCACATTATGACTGCTTGTAGCGCTTTATTTTACCTGGTGTCAGAAATGAGAAGTATTTCTATTTTCAACATTCTCTATGAACTCCCTTATAAATGAAGATACCCACGAGGTTTCAGCGTCATGCGACGTCAACAGCTTGCACTGCATCATTCGGAGCAGCGTGAGTTTAACTCTAACCAGCAGATAGACAAAATGTTCAGGTCATTGTCACACATAGTGCATATATCAAGTAAAAATTTAACTGGACAAAATGTACCGGGAAAAACTGCACGTTAAGTTTTCCGAACAGAACCGAATTTTAGCTTATGCTAATTCAGAAAATGACTTTAGTCCGACTATTGAATTTCGTCAGTAGAGTGTGATTTAAAGTATTACGCCAGAAATTAATACATGGATATGGAAAATTAAATTTAATACAGCTCTTTAAATTGCCAAGTATGTACTGTTGACGTCTCAGACAAAAAGAAAGATTATTTCCGTTTTTCAAGTAATTTTGATAAAGTAATCATATTAGATTAGAATATGTTTGCAAATTGATCTAAATTTTAAGCGAGGAACTTTGCTGTCACTTTTGACACGAAAAATACTGCAAAAACATTTGAAATCTATATCAGGAATATGGTGATGTCAGATGTAAGTAAAAGACTTAATTCATCAATGAACCATATTGATTTCCAGGAAAGTCCCATTTGTTTCTGGTTCATATTAAGATCAAAACTGAATACCTTCGTCGTCAATATGAAAAATGAAATAGTTGTAATGAGTCATTTCCCAAACATACAATGGCTTACTGTCTGGTCATTCACGACTTGAAGTGTACCGGATCCAAAAGTAAAGTATGGTTGCAACTATGATCGTTAGCACTTGAGAACTACAGCTGAAGCTGGATGTAGAAAAGGCTGGAAAATAAATAAGATTTTGATAATTGATGCCGCTTCTGAGCAATAGCCATTGACAACACCCATTGTCAATTTAAGAAAGGAAAATGAAGATACAGAATGAGCCCTGAATATAGAAGCATCGTTCAAACCATTGAACCATTCCATTCAGTTAGTATTTCAGACCAACAGTAATCAACACAGTTTTTTCATTAAGACTACTCTATTAAAAGCACTTAGACATTCTGAAGAAAACTGTTCATGAAGATGTAAAAGAGTTACAGATCAAATATTGTTAATGCAATAGCAGGAGTTGTTGTTTCTATTGGAGCTGCTGATAGTCATTTCACGTTAAACTGGATCAAATCGAATTCACGGTGTTCTTATTTCAATTACCAGGAGTGTATTTAAGAAAAATTACATTCATTTAAGGAGATGGAGATTGACGTATTATAAATTCTTTTAATTTTTGAAGGAAATAACTTTTTTTAAGATACAATTATAAAAGGTTTCCCCCTTCAATGGCCATCTGCAGCTCTGCAATAGAAAAAAGAAAAGATCAGGTTAACGCATGAAACAAATACAAATATTTTCACTTGATATACTCGTGAGCTAAGAACTATTAACACACGTAAGGTTCAAACCTACGGGCAGCATTTAGTAAATAAATTGTAACGTACCAACTACACTACGCAGTAGTGTATAGATGTATCTTTCGCTGTGTTTCTTTTAGCTTGCATTTGGCAATAACAGTAATAACTCAGAGGCTTCATCTAAATTTAATAAGAAGCGTTTCGTGTCGCCCATAAGGCGACGTGAATTCACTATTTACGTTGTATTTCAATTAAAATAAGGGGGTACTTCAGATGATATTAGGCAGGCGGAGTTCTGGAAGTTATCTATGGCAGACGATTACTTGCCAAGAGAAGGAGTGTAAAAAAATAACACAGGCCAAGTCGTACATATGGGGCAGTCACACGGGGACACAGAAAACTTCTCGATTGTTTGTGAAGAATATTCTGTCAACTTAAAAATCTCCGTACTAGTCTGCTATGCAGCAAATAGAGTTACCACAAAAAACATAAATATTCATGGCCTATTTAACCACTCAGGATAAGAATAAGTATAATAGTAATCTAAATGACGTAAGCCAAGACACTACCTAATTAGTCAGATTCCTCTGTCGCAGTCAGTTTGTTTTCGGTTATTTTCAAAACCGAGTAAATCAAATGTAACTCACAAGAACCGAGGTGCATGTTAAGTGGATGGTGGGGGGGGGGGTGCCAGATGAGCTGTAGGCGCCCGCTCAAAGTATCACATCTTTTTATAAAACTGGATGACACTCGCGAGCTTGACTTTTACTTATGGTGCACAAACACCACATCTGTGAATTGCAAATTTGTCTGAAATTTCACCATGGAAATTATCTGGAATATGGTGTTGCGTCCCTTTGATCTTATCTCGCCTGACGGAGTTGTTCCATTTTTGACGGACAAACACTACTTCTGAATGGAGAACAGGGAGAAATATAGTCATAGTCTTTTTCCATTCATTTAGTAGCACTAGAATAATAATTTTTTCAATTTCCGCACATACCACAAAGAATATTCAAGTGCATGTCAATTTCTAAGGGAGCAAACTGCTGAAGTCATCGGGTTCGAGAATTACGCACTACTTAATCTAATTTATGCTAAGAACAACACACACACGCATACCCGAGGGAGGACTCGAACCTCTGGCGGGAGGGGCCACGCAATCCGTGACATTTCAGTAACACGATAGTTTAGTCCATAGCAGAATGTACTTTTTGAAGCAACATTAGTGAACAAGATATATGCATAATAATTATGCGTTTGATTGAGAAACTCTTAATTACTGTACAGGAAAAGGAAAGATATTTACCTCAAGGGAGACTCTCAACGAAATGGACATTCAAAAATCAATACTTCGTACTTCACTTTTTTTATCCAAATGGAGTTTTAAGCTACGTTCGTGTGCTTACAGATAATAATAATGAATTAAGGATAGTCCGATTGTTGGTAGCACACAATATCCTTCAATTTGTTTAGGTTCCAAAGATTTTTAGCCACTGCTGTTTCACTTCGAACAGATTTTTTTTGTATTCTTTAAGTTTTTGCGTAATGTGTGACCTGTGGCTGGCTACAAGAATCAGCATGTGTGTATTAATAGAGCATATCATCACTGCTGCGCCTCACCCGTCCTGAGTAGATCTTGTTTGTTACTTGCCTGATAGATGTGTTGTTGTTATTATTTTTGCGTTTAAAGAGAATTTATCTAATAACCATTGCCGAGTTATGAATGTTGCTTCATTGCTGTAGCTGGAATGTAAATACGCAGTGCGAAGTGCAGTAAGTCACAGAAAGGAAATAACATCCCGAATTTTCTATTCCTTATGAGGAAACGTTACTTTGAACATAAAACTTATAACAATACATTTAGCACGTAAATAATAAATACAGTTTAGAACACGCCGCCCGTAGCCATGACATTCCGTGCTAATTTATAATTATTGCTGCCTTCTAATGACAGACACAAGATAACCTTAAAGTAAAACGAAAAAAGAGAAAGATTAAAAGAGAAAATGTACTGATGATAACGCAAATTCTATGGAACATGTTCGCGTTTATACATAGGAATAAAACTGTGTGCTTGCAAGAAGGGGTACCTTCTTTGCTTCATAATGTCTATAGTTCGCGTTTTTCATTAATGCACTACAGTAGGTCTAACTTTAGCAATTAATATGTAATCGTAGAGATGAATGACATTTCTCTTTCAGGAATGGGTGTGGTTAACCCTAGAGGTCCCATTTAATAAGTCTCTACCAGTTAACGCAAAATGTTACACGAGAGGTTCTGTTTTTCAATAGTTAAAATTCCTACATTGCTAAACAGCAATTTTCACAAGCTCAGTATGATACCTCATAAATTAATCTCATTTTCTTTTCTCAGTTACAGATATTCTTTGTGAAAAGAGATACCTGACAAATTAATGTCATTTTCTTTTCTCAGTTACAAATGTTCCTTGCAAATCGCAGAGAATCGTTCGAGATTTGTAGGGATCCTAGAAAATACGTCTATCTACATAAGAGTTACTGCAAGCAGCACTCACCATAAGATTGCTCAGTGTAAAATTTCTAAAGCAGCTTTGCGCTATTAGTAATACAATTTTATCAATATTAACTCACGGCTCATTACATCATATTATTTTAATAAAATATTAGTCTGATAATCTTGTGTTCAGGATATTTATGCACTGAGCTTTGCCCCATGAAATTACCAATTTATTTATTCAAAAATCACTTGCTAAAGCTAATACTATAATACTGGTTAAATCACATAAACTGCAATAGACAAACTGTAATATATGCATTATCTACAACTGGTATGATTTTTCAGCTATCATTCCATTTTCATTTTTGGTTATTGATGTGCATTCTTCAATAAAATGTAATCTAATCTGGTCACCTGAAACAATGTGTGACCTCTTTGCTTAGCTATTATTATTATAAAATAAATTTTAAGTGAAGTTGCAGAAGAGCAACATTTCTCTTTCAGTTAAAGGATTGGACATCCTATGAGAAATAGAAAATTAAGCCTTAGAAAGACAGTTCACGAAGTATCGTCGTCATTAACATCAAACTGTAATATATATATATATATATATATATATATATATATATATATATATATATATATATATATATATATATATATAACAACAGAAGTAAAAGAAATGTAATAATTCAATGTAAGAATTATTTTATAAGTAAACTAATAAATCTGCAAATCAATAAAGTGGATGTAATTTGCATCATTTCCATTGCAATAAAAGAAACATCTGCAGCACGTATCTACATTCCAGGATAGATGATCAATTTATAATTTTGCTGACAGTGCATACACAGGTGTTTATATGGTTACGCTTCTTCAGTAAAGTTATTCAGCAAGTGTGCATTTAGTGAATGTAGATCGTTATGATGACTTCATTAACATCTACATGAAGACATAAGTTTAATACAGTATAATATTTACCTAGATGTGCTCATTATACAGTGACAACAGTCTCTCCCTCACTCCTTCAATCAATGCAATAACACTCCATTTCCCTTCGCTGGTCACTGGTAAGTAACACCATTTAATAAGCTTATTTTAAGCTTTGTGTAATGTCCAATACACACATAATTGGAGTACAATGTTATATTTCACTATTTAAGGACATTCATAAGCAATTTTCATTACATCCATAATGTCTCTTCTGTTAAAATGCATAATGGATGGTAATACATTTAATAAGAATTGCAGTCAGACCACAACAGCATGTGGAGGGCAGATAATGAAATTTAAGTCAACAGAAATTATTCAAAATCTATCTATTTTCATAAAGAACCACTACAGATTCATAACTGTAACTGCACAAATGTTGTATACATTAAATATCAAAGCAAACCCGGCTTAGTGCTGTTGTAAAACAATCTTTCATTTTAAAAAAACATACTGTAAACATTATCAGGTTCCACTAAAGCTAATAGTAAAATATATTGCATTATAATACTTATATATATAGAATAAAGTAAATTTTACAACTGTAACTACACAAAATTTGTTTGCATTCAACATGAAATTAAAAGTGATAACATTGACGAAACTGTATATTCAGCCACTTTAGTCAAACAGTCATTTGCTTTGTGAAACACGTTGTGTGAAAATCTCATATTCACCTGAAATTGTTAGTTTACCTATATCCTCCGTTTTCATAAACTGGACAAGTGTAATTTAGAAAAGTGCAGGTTGTACCATTGACTAGACAGAATACTAGGAGCTCATGTGATACCCCCAGAAAATTACACTCTTCACATAATTCACTTCACATACACCAAATTTAGCTAGCAGAATGCAGATTTCAGAAGTACAATTGTTCTCTGTGATTCAAGGGTAAAAGAAATTGAACATAACTGTAATCACCATAAAACTCTTGTTGACTGACGAGGTTTTTAGAATTTCGTATATTCTTGTGTTTGGGGGGGGGGGGTTATGTGTGCGTGTTGACATATGCAGTAATGGATCACTTCGAGAGTAAGCATAGGGGCCGAAGGGTAAAAGGAGGGAAGGGATCCAAAACTAAGTGTGGTGGAGCAGAGCAGAGAAGATGTTTGTTTCTGGGTGTGTGATGGATAAGCGTGTGGAGGGCGAATTGTAAGCATTCTAAACAGTAACTGTATCGTGATATTCTACAGTAAGGATTTCTCCATTACTGTACTGCATTTTGTATTTAATACTATACTCAGTAGAGAGGACTCTAAATTAGTTGCCCCACATTCTCCAGATGGATGCTGTGATTAGCGCAGAACCTAGTATTATTATCATGATTGTGGTTAATTCGAGAACAGTGGTAGCTACACACAAGGGCAAGTTTTCCGTGTGTAATACTGATGTGTCATTTCCTACTGTTGTATTGCGCTCTGATTGAGGTGTAAGTGTGCTCAGTTCAGCTTGTTCTGTTGCCACATTGTACACATCCCATTCCAGCAACAAATGTGTTTTTGGTATACATTTGGATATTCTCCACAGTTTCCACTTCAGATCTCAGTGTGTTTGTGGTCTGAATAACAGTAGTCTCCTTGGTCAAATCAAGTTCATCATACTGTTCAGTGAAGTCCCCCATGTCAGCAGATACTGCGGAATTATCTACTGTCAGTGATGCTTTCGATACTTTGCTGAAGACTTCAACATTCCTGAAACCCAGAAAAGTAAAATTATTAGTAATGCTTGAGCGAAATTAGCTAACTTCAGTGCCAGAGAAGATAAACATCATTATAGCTACTAAAATTTATTAAATAAATATTTGTTGTTATAACGATAATTTTAAAATCAGCCAAGAGAATTTATTAATTAGGAAAAGAATTTACTTATAGAATGGTACTGGGACGTTCTATATTAAATGGAATGTAGCTGTGAAATGAATCCTACAGTAGTAGAAAACTTCGATAGTTCTATGTAGTGTTGAACACCTTAGACATAAGAGTAGTGTCATAGAGGCAGCTACAATTATAGATCACCCTCATGACTGTCAAACCCAGTAGCATTGTCTTTGTTAGAGAGTATAAAGAGGTATATGTTACAATCAATGCACCAAACCATGAGAAACTCTTGTAATGCGTATCTCACGTACTAGACCACCCATACCAACTTGCCAATTAAGATGGCAGGAAGTGAAGCGTATGCCTATTCTTAGCTTTACAGCGTTTTTGTTACAGGTAGTATGTACACAGCTACCAGTTTTGTTTCTCTTAAGAAATAGTTCATCCGTAACCATTAACCATAATTTGATGTGCAATTCTTTTTGACATTAGGCAGATAAAATCAGTAATAAACAGAAGTGATAATCGTGAGGTATAATTGTCCTAGCACACAACATAAACAAATAATTGTGATGACTTCATGTACAGCAGTAAAAGTAACTCGTACCTGGTGTCATTAAATTATAAAAAATTGTAACATTAAGCACTGATTAATATGTAAAAGGAGGTTGTAACTTCCTAGCTGGTATTACTTATTAGTCGGCAGCTCGTGGTCTCGCGGTAGCGTTCTCGCTTCCCGAGCACGGGGTCCAAGGTTCGATTCCCAGCGGGGCCAGGGATTTTTCCGTCCTCGAGATGACTGTGTGTTGTTGTGTCGTCTTCATCATCATTATTCGTTACGGTCGGAGGAAGGCAATGGCAAACCACCTCCACTAGCACCTTGCCTAGTAAGGTGGCGCGGCTCTTCCGCGTCGCTCCACTACGCTCTGGAAAGGAGTATGGGACTCATCATCATCATCATCATTGCTTATTAGCCAAATGCCAATTCATAAATAAAATAAAATGACTACAACCTACATGGTTATTTCACCTCATAAATATACAGCTATCTCTCTGCCCTTATAGAGGTCTTTGCTAAGAATCTATCGTGTATACTTGAGGATTTTTCAAAGTCCATTCATTCCAGTCCAAAAGGGTAAGAACATGCTATGTAGTGCTCACTCATATTGACGATCAGGCAGCTCATATCCACTAACGACGGTTGTGAAATTCCCAGGATTTGTGGTAGGTTCCTTAAGTACAGTTGTAAAAACTGAAATAGAAATAAGTACCAACTCAAAATTAAATTCGGGTAACTTTTTCACTTTCCTAACAATTTGTCATAATATTACTGTAGCAATCAATACAAACTGTAAATAAGATCATTGTTCATAATAGGGAACAATAAACTGTCCTATCCTGTATGTGAGTAGACTGCATTTAGTTATGACCATTCAGCTACATTAAAACGACGAAAACTATTTGTTTAAGCTATCAACGAGTTCATCATATGCATAGCTTTTAAATAAGATGTCTCAGTGTTCTATTTTTAGAAGATTTATTCTGAGCCTGCTATGACTGGTCCTGCCACTAAAGTTTCAAAATAATTTCGATAGTAAATCACCTTCACTGCGACCCAATACATTCACTAGATACCAAAATTGGTTTGAGAAGCTGATATAAGCAAAAGAAGTTTGAGGAATCGATTCAAAACATTTCATAGACTGTGTACATCAACCAAAAATTCGGAAGCTCAAATCAAAATAGGAGTAATAGAAAGAAATTATTTATTGAGTAATGGTACTTACCAAAAATACTTAGCAAAAATGAGAATATATCTATGTCTGTAGACAGATCGAAAATAAAAATAAAATTGCCTGCACTAAACAATAACTGACGACTTCTCCACACAATGGACAACTCGAGAATGACGCGAGTCGCTGCTGGCTTTGCGATGTCATGGACAAATGAGACGTTAGGCTGCTGGCGAGCGAACCTGAGGCTGATAGTAGAGGTCGCCCTTGTAGCGAAGACGCCAGCTCCATTTCTCAGATTATCTTGGTACCGACCAAGTGAGTTCTTCATGAGCTCTCTTTTATATTGTCCTCCAAATTTCCTGCAACAGGTGGCTTGAATGTTAAAAGAAAACGATGACCTTTAAACGGAAATAACCTGCGCTTTGAAATGGAGAATAAAATTAAGAGACATCGGTGGAAATCTTTAACCACGGTGTGTTACATCAGCTCTGTTTCGGATAAAACCTGCTTAATTCGTTATTGTCCACTTCATTAAGTATCATTTCGTGTGAAGAATGATGTGGCTTTGGTAGCCCGTGAAATACACAGGCTTTCACATTCGTGTATCGCAGATAGACGTACACAAGCGGGATTTCGTAGCCTAAACCAGCTGTACTTTTTATACTAATAAAATATATTTTACGCGTTAATGGTATATGTTGCTCAGTGTTATATAGCAGTATTAACCTCATATGATAATTAAAAACGTAGAACAGTTTTAAAGATAGTTATACTGTTTTACTTCCTCTATATCCGTTGTTTTCGGTGGTCTGTCGCCAGCAGAAATTCATCCAAAGATTTAATAGGTGTGAGACGGGGAGCTGACTCCAACCATGAGGAAGAATTATTCTGCAGCTATTTGACTATAGGATGAGCAACGAATGTGAAAAACATGGAAATGGTAAAAAAGTGCATAATGTATTAGTCAACGAACAGTAAATACAAGTTTCTGTACATATAAAATGCTCGTTACTTATAGTGAGGAGAAAAATGGACCCATCACTACATGGAAAAATCATAACAGTACTAATCGTCGTGCGTGGAGGCTTGTAGCCACGAAACGAAAAGGGAGATACAGATTTCATCCACTATGTGACTCGTAGCAATAACATACTGAAGGTGTGACCCATATTTTTTATCACACAGTAAAACGGTTGATCAGTAAACGTGAAAAATTTTGTGTACGCTAACTGGCTGAAAGGTTTTGTGCTTATGAGTGTGGACTACAACAGCACGTGAAGAAAACAATAATATCCTAAATTTGCGCAATAGCTGCACGTTCATTTGCAACCGACAGGGCGATCGTAATTGAATTCTGATGTCTAATGACAATCTGGCGATAGCACTGGACTGCCCATTTTTCACACACGAGCGTTAATGTGAACAGATGTGAATGGTGGGATTTTCGAAATTTGCAGTTTTGTTAACAATTGATCTTATGAAATAATAATTTAAAGCATACTGGAATTAGATTTTCTTCTTTGAAAATGTCTCATGATGAGAGACTTGTCGTTAAAGCACTTAGGTAAACACGCCTCTCCACGCAAAATATTTAAAACCATTGGGTTTCTTTCATCTTCATTATTATTCACGACACGTTTTGTGAATTTGGATGAACATCTATAGGCAGATACAGCCGATTTTCTCATGTATATTTCAGCTGAAGGTGGATAGTGGTATGTTCTCTTTTTCATTAAGGAATCCATTAAGCAGCACACAGCAAACAAATATCACTTGCACCCTTGTATAACACTTTTAGAAACCAGCAGTAGAGCATCCGGCTCGTAATATCTTTATAATAATACCACAAATGTACCTCATTTTGCCCACCGTAGTGCACGAACCCTACATGGCATGGATTCAAAAATCGTGGGGAGTCCCCTGCAGAAACATTGAGAAATTCTGCCTCTATAGCCGTCCATAATTGCATGATTTTATGCACAAATTGACTTCTCAGTTACGTTCCGTATCGGTTGATCCGATTAGCCACTGCGTTGGCCGTGGTGAGAGGAAATGCCTGAAATTTGATTTTCTCAGAATCCTCTTGGCATTGATGATCTCGAAATATTAAATTTCCAGACTGACGATTCCTATAAGTCTGGATGTTTCTTTTCAGTCAATGCTTCCTTTTGGTGTAACTGTACTAGAAGATCCGTTTCTTCCACCACAATCCAGTACTATGATATTAGTTACATCGTCTACCCATTTGTTATACAGCACTACTTTGTAGCTCCCCATTTCAGTGGCTGCCATTCTCCACTTCTCTGAGCTAATTATCGTCCAAGCTATTCTTCCAGACAAGGTCAAATGCATTAGAAATACCGTCAGCAAAAATTCTCAATACTTGAATGTATATTTCATGTCAACAATTTTCTTACAGCAAAAATCGTCGATTCTTTTTAGTTTATAATTTACTATCTAAATTCTGTCAGCAGCACCTTACGTAATTCGACTGTATTCAATTACCGTTGGCTGAATTTTCATTATAGTCACCTAACAACATCATTTCACAACATTGTCCATGAAGTTCAACTGCTACTTCAAGGCATTTCATGTCTCTGACAGAATTACAATATCATCCTCGAGCCGCTAAGTTTTTGTTTCTACTCTCTGAACATTATTTCCTTCGCCGAATTTCTCCCTTGTACTCTCTATTGTGTTTTATATGTACACAATTAATAATCTAGAAGAGAAAGGCCGATACTTTATCACTCCCTTCTGAGTCCTTATCATGCTTTTAGGCTTCCCACTTTTGTAACGACGGTCTCGTGTGTGTAAAAATTGTGGACAGCTTTCGCTCCTTGTATTATACTCACTACCTTGAGAATCTGAATGACTGTATTATGGCGAACGTTCTCCTAAGCTTCCTCCAAATCTAAATATGGAATAAACGTAGATATTCATTTGTTCAGTCGATCTTCTAAAACGGAAGTATCACAAACTTGCAAGATATCAGGCCTAGGTATCGATCCGCTTGAAATTTGGGCCATTATTCTGACAGTAGGTAGCCACTGCCTTCCTTATCTACAGCTTCGAAACTTTAGTGCGCACTGGTTGTTTGTTCGACATCCGGTATTATTCTACACTAAATGTAGTTACTAATGTGGGTAAATGCTATGTCAACCTAAGCACAAGTAAGTTCAATATTATCTTAACAATATTCTCGTATTGATGCTCTGGCGATATGTTCCTCTAAATCAGAATGGATAATCCTAAAGAAGTAAAGAATTAATATGTAATGAAATTGGTGAGCCGGCCGCGGTGGCCGTGCGGTTCTGCCGCTGCAGTCAGGAACCGCGGGACTGCTACGGTGGCAGGTTCGAATCCTGCCTCGGGCATGGGTGTGTGTGATGTCTTTAGGTTAGTTAGGTTTAAGTAGTTCTAAGTTCTAGGGGACTTATGACCTAAGATGTTGAGTCCCATGGTGCTCAGAGCCATTTGAACCATTTTTTTGAAATTGTTGATTTTCGATTTACAATTTCATAATGTCATTCATGATGAATAATAGCGCGTATCCTACAGATTATGCTCACTTCAGTAATGCCAGCCTTAAAATCAAAACAATAGAACGTGAGGCAGTGATGTTAGTAATCAGTTACTGCTACACTACGTACTTAATGGGAGACTGAAATGTTTCATTTATGTAAACTGCATTTGTGAATCGCAACACAAGTATGTTGAAGACAATATGTGGTATCAGCAACACGTTAGGAACTGCTCACTTTGACGCAGTGAACTGAGCATCTTACAAATGTGGAAAAATTTGTTCACAAATGTGTTACTTCACTGTAATTCAATCGCTAAGCACGAAAATTGAAATACTGCACTTTCAGAAAATCTTAATTGTCTACTGTGTTTGTTAATGCCAATATTTTCAGGAGAGTTCGATTCCTGGGGCTGATATCTCTCAAGTGAGTTTTCTTCTCCTTAAAGTTTGAGGTCATGTTGGTGACCTCCTCTTGTAAGATACGTTGTAACGTCAGTAGGTCTTAGTGTGTTCCTACATTTGTCCGGCACTATAAGTTATGTACCCCGAGTGCCTTTGCATCACTTTGCACAAGAGTGGCTGAACCTTTAAGTCCCTGACTGCTGGATTGGTATTACGGTCAACACGCTAGACTTCTTTTCCGGTTTCCTCTACGTCCACCAGCCGTTGTGGTACGCGATTCTTTTCCTTTGGGGCTTGATAAAAGATCGTGTCTACTTTCCACCACTACCTATTATTTGCCAGAGTTGATACACAGAACTGAAATGGCTGCTGCTTTCATTAATCCAAAGATAAATTAAATTTTAGGTAGGATTTGTGCCGTATAACTTAAGGTGCATATACAGAAGACTTGTAGGAAGAATTAGGTTATTTACCCTTCAGTTTTATTTTTGATTTGTTGTAAGAGAATCTCAATTGCACTGTCGTATTATTCTAAAACTCAGTCATCCTTTTGTGATAAACCTATAGAGTAATTTCAATGTATAGCATTTTACATATGGGATAATTTTATTTTTTTCTCTATGCAGTACGCAAGAAGAAGCGATTTTCTTCTTGGGGGGGGGGGGGAATATGTATATGACATTATGAAAAATACACAATATCTTTCTCTTTTTCCAAGTGAAATACGAGAGTATTTAGCGTGACAGCGCTTAGCGTCATCTGTACGTGAAAATGGCCGAGAAGCAGAGAGTATCTAGTCGATATCCTCTGAAGTAGCAGGGTAGTATTATCGTTAGTGGTTTAGTGTAACGTTTTGGTACAAGTCAGTGGCCAGGATATAGTGCAGAGAGGGATAGTGTATGTATTAACGTTCTGAGAGAAGAACGATGGAAAGCTCTTGAGCCAAACCAAGGATTCGGAGGTTTATGAAATTTAGTGTACTGACTTGAATATAAAGATGTACTTTATGAATGGCTGTAAATCTCACACAGAATCGACAAAACAAGACTGTTCCCATGTCTTGAAAAGTCCGTGAACCATCGGCATTGTACAGCTCGTACCGGTGGTAATATAACATGCTCTGGCACCGACGGGAGCACCACACGTCACACACTTCTAGCAATGAAATTGTTCTCTTCTTACTGTAACAATATTACGTATAGATAACTCTGATTTTCTGTGATTGCATATAATTAGGTATAGCACTTTTATCTGTCTGAAAGACCGATATGCTTGGGCGTCGCCGGCCGAAGTGGCCGTGCGGTTAAAGGCGCTGCAGTCTGGAACCGCAAGACCGCTACGGTCGCAGGTTCGAATCCTGCCTCGGGCATGGATGTTTGTGATGTCCTTAGGTTAGTTAGGTTTAACTAGTTCTAAGTTCTAGGGGACTAATGACCTCAGCAGTTGAGTCCAATAGTGCTCAGAGCCATTTGAGCTTGGGCGTCAGATATACAAATAAGAGTAAATCTGTATAGTTACATGGTAACCGCGTACCAGATTTTGAGAATTTTGAATTCCCATTAAATATTTAGGGTCCGCTCACTCTCGACACCACATTTTGCTTTTTACTTTGTATTGTTTGTTGATGTGTTTGAAGCCGAAGTATGCTGAAAATGATAATGCATTGCGCCACAGACAAGTTTATGACAGTCATTTACTACCAGGATATGTCACCATACACAGGACATGGGAGCTAGCATCCTAAGACTCGCTCTGTGTGAGAGGTTCAGTGTGCGTAAAGTGGCAACTTCTCTTTGCCCAGAAGTGAAGAAAGTAATACCGCGAGGGACGGATGATGGCCAGCTTCGAGGGCCGGGTTAGGAAACGTGTCAATGCCTCAGCAAGAAAACGCGTTGGTTGACAGCTGTATGGAACGGCTGTTTTTAAACGCTTCCAACTGAAGAATGAGATCAGTTTACCTGGAAGGTCACAAACTGTTCACAACCACTCACGGGATGTAGCTCTTCAGGCTTTCCCTGCGATCTATTGGCATCTTGGATTGTCGGGTGTTCTGCCGGATATCAGTGTCGTACTTGCATGATATTTCGGTAACGTATCTCGTAACCTTCACTGGATGCGACCTAAGACTGCTCATCGAGGTTTTTTTTTTATATACTTTTGATTCCCACTCCTGAAGGGTAGTGGGCGGGCCATTGGAGGGCTTCTCGCTCCATTTGGCCTTAGCTTAACATTTTTGCTTGCTATTTTTCTCTTTATTGACAATGTCCAAATAGCTATGACTTACATCTACTTATATCTACTATACATTTTGTGTAATTAAAGTTCTAGCTGTCCTCAGTCGGACTTATTGATGTTTACGAATATGTAGAGATTGCTGATGTTTATTTGAATTTTATGGCATACTACAATTATGTGGTGTGACTGACAATAAGAATTAAGGCATACTACAATTATGTGAGGTGATTGACAATGAGATTTAAGAGCTAGACTTAAGCTAACGGAGAGAAGTTTGGAATATAGATAAATTTTTGATATATTTGGAAAATTTTTGATATATTTGGTACACAGTTACTCAGGCGATAAGTACTTCGATGGTTGACAATGTGAAGCATTAATGTTTTAGTTACTATGATTTTGAATAAATGGGTGACCAGTTTGCTCTGATTCCTGGCATGTGGCTGTGCAATGTTTAGGTAGTTCCGGTGTGTGGGGGTTCACATTGGATCGGGATCCGAGTCTAGTGCCAGTAGGTGTGGTGGTGTTGGTGTTTCATGTGCTGTTAGTGTTATTTGTGCTGAATGTTCATGGTAGTGAATGGTGTCTGGGTGTGTTGCTAGTATGTTGTGTATAATTGTTCGTGGTGGAAAAGTGTATTTGAATTTCGGTTTGTTTTTGTGTCTAGGTATGATTATGAATAGCTGTGTGAGGTAAGGGCGAGTTGTAAGTATGCGTCGGCCGTACCTTGCACGGAGGACCGCGAGTCTCGTCTGAAGGGGAGTGACCTCCGCTTCTTCGTATGCTTCTTGTCTGGGGGTGGTGGGTGGCATTCTCAGAATACTGCGCAGAATGCGTCTTTCGTCTGATATAGTCTTTCTGCTTTAGTTCGCGACATACAGGCTAGGGGGCAGCTGCATACTCGGAGAGGGGCCGGACGAATGTTTTGTATGTGTTGATTGCTGTTTTATCATTGCAGCCATGGAATTTTCCCTGGACTCGTGTAATTAAGGACTGGCGTTGTTTTGCTTTGTTGAGTGTGTCTTTAAGATGGTGATCCAGGTTTAGGTACTTGTCTAGAGTCACTCCCAGGGACTTGGCTTTGTCGGTCATATTCAGTCTGGTTCCCCACAGCGTTAGCGCAATGTTGTCAGGGTTTTGTTTCGTCTTTTTGGGTATGTCGCGGTGTCTGAACAGGACTAGCTGAGTTTTGTTAGGGTTTGGCTTTATGCGCCATTTCTGCATCCACTGTTGTAATTTCGTCAGGTAGGTCGTCGTTTCACGGTTGATTGTGATTGTTGATGGTCCTGAATTCCAATACGCCGTGTCGTCTGCATAGAGTTGGACTTGTTCGTTGTGTCTGGTGGTAGTGGGTACGTCCGTGGTGTATAGTGAGAATAGCAGGGGGGAGATTATTCCGCCCTGCGCTACTCCTGCTTGTGGGGAGAAGGGTGATATTGTTTCGTCATTTACGTGTACCTGGGATTGTCTGTATAGTAGTAGCGATTGGATGAGTCTTACTGTCTTGGGGGGCGGTCCTAGTTTCAGTAGTTTGTAGAGTAGGCCGTCATGCCAGATCTTGTGAAATGCGCGCTCGATGTCTAGGAAGGCCGCGAGTGTGCATTGTCCCAGATTCTGGTGTCTTGTTACGTCTATGGTAAGTCTTAGTAGAGGGTCGTTTGTCGAGTGTCTTTTTCTGAAACATGATTGGAGGTGTGGGATTATTTGTAATTTGTCTGTATAGTTGGTCAGTCTGTCGGTTATTATCCTTTCGAAGGTTTTCCTGAGCACGTATATTAGGGATATGGGTCGATAGGATTTCGGGTCTGTTTTCGGTTTGCCTTGCTTGTGTGTCATTATGGTTTTCGTCTTTCTCCACGCTGTGGAGGTGGTTTCATGCGTCATGCAATAGTTAAACAGTAAAGTCAGTAGGGGGGTTAGCGTCGTGAGGGGGCATTTCCTGAGGTGAGTTCTTTGGATGCCGTTTTCACCCGGGGTGGAGTTTTTGCCCGACATGATGGCGTCTGCTACTTCGTTTTCCGTTATTTCTTTAAGTAAGTCGTAGTCGTTTTCGGAGGGCACGGTGGGCATGGGGAGGAGGAGGGGATGTTCGTCCATGACTGGGTGTCTCAACTGCTCGTTTGCAGTAATATTATTTCTGTTACTGATAAATTAGGTATATGTACAGTATTTAACAACCATTTTCTGAGCATTGTTGGCGAATTAAATAAAAATTTAGTTTCTACAGGAAATCATATAAATTTCTTAGCAAATGCCTTTCCGAGATTGACGTCTGAAATACTCCCCTGTGATACAGACAAGAGGGAGATTGAGACAATAATTAAATCACTGAAGACTAAGGACTCTCATGGTTATGATGGAGTGTCTAGTAGAATATTAAAGTACTGTGCTGCACATGTTAGCCCTGTATTTAGCCATATTTGTAATTTTTCCTTTAGGAATGGTCAGTTTCCTGAGCGATTAAAGTACTCAGTAGTAAAACCGCTTTATAAAAAGGGAGAAACGGACAATGTAGATAATTTTAGACCTATTTCTATGCCATCAGTGTTCGCAAAAGTTATCGAAAAGGCTGTGTATGTAAGGTTAATTGATCATTTTATATCACACGATTTGCTATCAAATGTACAGTTCGGCTTTATAAGTCGTTTGACAACCGAAAATGCTATATTCTCTTTTCTCTGTGAGGTACTGGATGGGCTAAACAAAAAGTTTCAAACGCTTGGCGTATTTTTTGATTTAACAAAGGCATTTGACCGTGTTGATCACATAATATTTCTCCAGAAGTTGGACCATTACAGAATAAGGGGAGTAGCTCACAATTGGTTCACATCTTACTTTAGCAACAGGCAGCAAAAGGTCATTATTCACAATGTTGATAACGGCTGTGATGTGGGATCTGAGTGGGGTACTGCCAAGTGGGGGTGCCCCAGGGATCAGTGTAGGGGCCGCTCCTGTTCCTTATTTATGTACATGATATGCCATCTATTATTATGGGTAACTCTAAAATATTTCTGTTTGCTGATGACACTAGCTTGGTAGTAAAGGATGTTGTGTGCAACATTGACTCGGTTTCAAGTAGAGCAGTACATGACCTCAATTCACGGCTTGTAGAAATTAAACTAACGTTAAATCACAGTAAGACTCAGTTTTTACAGTTCCTAACACACAATTCAACAAAACCTGACGTTTTAATGTCACAGAACGGGCATATGATTAGTGAATCTGAACAGTTCAAATTCCTAGGTGTTCAGATAGATTGAAAGCTGTCGTGGAAAGCCCACGTTCAGGATCTTGTTCAATGACTTAATACTGCCATTTTCACTATTCGACCGGTATCGAAAGTGAGTGATATTTCGACACCTAAATTAGTTTACTTTTCTTATTTTCATTCACTTATGTTGTATGGTATTATGTTTTGGGGTAACTCTTACCATTCTAGAAGGATATTTTTAGCTCAGAAACGGGCGGTTCGGGCAATAAGTGGTGTGAGTTCAGGTACCTCTTGTCGACCTCTTTTCACGAGTCTGGGTATTTTGACAATGGCCTCTCAGTATGTATATTCCTTATTGTCGTTTCTTGTTACCAATATTAGTTTATTTCCAACAATAAGCAGCTTTCACTCGGTTAATACTCGGCAGAAATCAAACCTCCATTTAGATCGGACTTCCTTAACTCTTGTGCAAAAAGGTGTGCAGTATACTGCTGCATCCATTTTCAATAAGCTGCCACTCGAATTAAAAAATCTTAGCAGTAATCCACGCGCTTTCAAATCGAAACTGAAGAGTTTCCTCATGGGTCACTCCTTCTATTCTGTCGAGGAGTTCCTTGAAAAATTAAGATGATTCTCATTGTATTGCCGATAGCGTTTGCTTAAACTTATGGACTGATTTTCTTTCAGGTTCATGAACATTTATTTTTATCTGTTATTACATTTTATGTTGTAAGTTCATGTACTGACACGTTCCATGACCATGGAGATTTGCTCCCCAATTTGGTCCTACGGAACTTGACATTTAAATAAATAAAATAAATAAAAAGAGGTTGTCTTGGGGGAAACTGTGGGCATTGACCAGTACTTCCTTGAATGCCTCCGCAATTTCTTTGTCGTTTGTGGTGGGAGTGTTGTCGATTGTCAGTTTGTATTTCCTGTCCGTGTTTTGTCCTGTGAGTGTTTTGAATTTCGTCCAGAACTTGCGTACTTGTCTGTGGTCAAGTTGTTTGCATGTATTGTCCCACTTGTTTTGTCGATGTTCCGAGACGAGTCGCTTTATTTTCGCGTTCAGTCTATTCCATTGTGATTTGAGCTCTGGATTGTTTGTCCTTACTATTTCAGTGTATAATTGTCTCTTGCGTCTGATGAGAAGTAGTACGTCAGGGGGGAGATGAGGTTTCCACCGCTCGATGGTCTTGGTGGGGATGGCTGTCTCAGTGGCTGTTTTTATTGAGTCCACGATTCTGTCATTAATTAGGTCTAACTCCGTGTCGTTAGTAATCGTCATTGGTGCCTGTAGGTCGTTATTTATTGTCTCTTGGTATTTCTTCTAGTCTGCTTTTGAGTACAGTCGTTTGGTTCTGGAGGTGTGTGAGGATGGAGGAGGGTTAACTTCAGTTGTCCTGAAGAGAATAGGGAGGTGGTCGCTCGAAATGCTGTCTCCCATTGTTGCTGCGGTAATGGTGTCTGTCAAACTAGGACTGTGTAGGATGTGGTCGGGAAGGGAGTTGCCACCGTGTCCTACGAAGGTGTAGGTCGTCATAGGGTTTCTAGTAGCGTTTGTTGCCTGTGTCGCCAAGGAGTTCGTGTCTGGCGTTAAGGTCGCCCATTAAGATGTATTCTCTGAAGGTGGCCACGTATCTGAGGAAGGCCCTCGGAATTTCCGTGCCTGGGGTGACGTATAGACAGACTATCAGCAATCGGCGGCGTCTTGGTCGAGGAATACTTCGCTACAAATAACTTCCTAATCATAAATGAGGTTACCAATTGCTTCGGTTTCTATTTCTTAAGGATACTATGTTTTCAGCGACCCAACGAGCACCACACATCAGGCTGCATTTTATGTGTTGAACTGGATGATCAACAGATGATCTCTTGAGTTGTCTATCTCACAGACGTGATATGATGCCCATCGTATATTAACACAAAATGACTTTTACCAAATGACTTCAAAAAGCTAACAAAATTGTCAGACGACTCGGGAATAATATGAATCTGAATGCAACTAGCCGATTAGGGTAGCAAGTTATCGTAATATGAGATAGCGTATTCCAGTATGCGACAATATTGCGTGTTAGGATGGCCGCTGTATCGCATATGAGGCATATGCTATCTTGTGCTAGAAACATAGCGTCATAGTCATGCTCCTCGGTTTGAAGGGCTTTCATTATTGCGAATGAAAGGGTACTTTGTGAAGAAAACAGTCTTACGAACAGTGTTGCAACAGCTACTCAACTTCATACTTCGAAGTACTACAAGGACATACACTCAAAGAACTTGGGATTATAAACTTACAAAATCAACGTTTCTCGACAGTGACCACCTAAGTAATGCTTCTTTTGACACTGCTCTTCGCCTCAGCCGTTATGAGAACTAAGTTCTGATACTTCCCAACAGAGCCGAGCACCACCTTAGCCACAGTCTAGATGTCTCCTATTAACGAACTCTCAAATAATAAATAGTTTTCTTCTGTGTTCAGAAGTATTTTCGGTAATCATAGTGTCATATGAGTAATATAATAATAATATCAAATTATAACACATATAGTCACTATCTCAAATAAAATAAATACAGTAAGGCAAAGCGAAGTGAATTTTGTGATCTGGCGTCTGCAATTATTTATATATTCGCAGACCACTGAAATCAATGAGCTCTATTTTCCTCGAAAAATAGGTGGAATCGAACTATTATTTCCATTGGAACAACATATTCTACGCTAGTCGTGTCAGTTGGAATGCCGTGCAATTTAGTATCTACATACCATTTTCGGGTCATTATATACGTGTAACTGGTGTAATAATAAATACTGTCCGCCAGAATTTAAACCACTTATTCACACCCATTACGCTGAATAGATGAACTTATTTTTCGCAGCGTATTTGCAATTTTACTTCGAGACCAAAATTTATGACCTCATCTTCGAACATTTATTCTCTCTTACTCAATTTCATCTTAATTTTTTTCCTGCTGCACTTGGTTTTCCATTATTTCTACTCCTTCTTTCACTAGTTCAAACATGCACACAAAAATTTTTCTCTGGCAACTGATTCGGAACCTACTGTTTTCAAAACAGAGAGTGACAGCTTCTCAGAATAAAAACACAAAGGGGTTTTTGTTGACATTTGCGTTTGTATTTGAGCTCATAATTCGACAGAAAGTAGTTGTTTATTGGTGGCAAAGAAATGAATAATTATTCTCCATGTTTTAACATGGAGTAAGGAGAGATAAGGAAAGTTTCGTATCACCCACGAGGCTAGTATGAGGTACAAGTATCATTAGCATCAATTACTGGGCTCATCCGAAGAGGTATGGAGACGATCAGAATCTGGAAGTATGTATCATCCTCCGCGAGACTCTCCCATGTGTCCAACATAAGGTCCCACTGTTGGTCAGGTACACATAGTGCCGCTGTCTGTCAGTGGAAGTTCATGTGATGTTTCATTGTGGCCCAAAAGTTTTCGAAGGGATTCAAGTCCAGCGATCGAACTGATCACTGAATTATGTCGACGTCACGCTGTTGCGAAAACCATTGCTGAACGATTTGACTTGTGTGACTAGTGAGTTGTTCTGCTAGAACTCTGCCAATTCTTTGAGATAGCCTCTCCTCACATTGGCCACCATAGCATGTGTCATGATGTGCACGTACTGATCCGCGTCGAAATGACGAATAAATTCGATATACTGTGCCAGCTGTATCTAATGACATCCACCCACTGCACGAGCCTCTGACGTGGTCAAAACGCGAATGTTACGGTCGGCGCTGCGGGTGCGGACTACAGAGGGAACATCCAGAACCGCAGCGGACGGTAAACGGGACGGCAACGTTACAGAAGATCGCAGCGAGTGGGCGCGGACCGCGGAGAGAACGTCTGGAGGGGTAAGGCCATGGACATAAATATTGGACCAGGTCCACTCGATGAGTGCGGCCGCCATCCCCAGCCGCCAGTGGCAAAGGCGGTGGAGGGGGGCGGCGACGCGACGCAGCGTGTGGGAAGACGGCGGCGACAGCTGGTCCCGACATCGACTCGGCCCTCCAGGAGGCGGAAACCAGATTTCGTATGGTTCTCCATGCGGAGACTGAGGCCACCTGCCTCACTCTCCGTGAATCCCTCCGCCGCAATACAAACAAAGAGACGCAGGCGGTGCAGACGTATGAGCAGCACAAGGACGACGGACCGGCAACAGAATCAACACACCCCAGTCGTGACCAAGCCACACAAACGGCCTGGCCGAAGAGGATGACCTTCAGTCGAGCCACACAGGCCTCGTTAGAAGGCAAAGGAGCACCGGCAACACGTAAGGACACAAGCGTCCAGACCAAGAAGTTCGTTAATCACTGGGACGTCCTTGTAGACAACGAAATCCTGGACGTCACCAGCCCGAACTTGGCCGACCGCGATGAACACCAAATGAGCTTCCTGCAAAGCAGGGAGTTCATAAGAAGAAAGGCGGAAGCCCGAGAGGAGAAGTACAGAAGAGAGCAAAAGGAGGAGCGTAATAGAAGACACGATGCCGCCCTTGGCCGCCGTGAACGCCAGCGCCAACGCTGGCAAGACGGCAAATAAAGAGAAGGCAAGACATGACAAACAGTTCTGGCCGGGTTTTGCAGGTTTTCCTTGGCCGCTAAGGTAAATACCGGAACTGTCCCCAACAAACTCCTGCAAATAAATTCCCAATTGGGAGACCCCCCCCTTTTTGCACCCCAGCGAGAGAAATAAAGAGTGCCACAGCAGAATAAACTTTACCCCATGGCTGAAAAGAGCAAAATGCACGCTCTACAACAGCCCGCCCTTCTCCATCTGAGAAGGGAATGAAAAGTGAAAAAAAAAAAAAAAAAACACTCGATGAGCAGACGAGACTAGGACGCCGTCGCGTAAGGGTCGTGTAGCAGCGCCGCAGCGGGGAAGAGCACCCAGCCTCTCCCCTCCTCCCTCCACGCCACCAACGACGGAGCGGCCCGACGCCGACAGTCGCTAAACAGCGACCACCGCAGGGTTCTCCCACAAAAAAAAAAAAAAAAAAAAAAAACTGAAGTTTGCTCCACAGTCGATTGCAAAGCGCAGGGAATGGCAAATTGTTATGACTCTTAAAAAGCAAAACTGTCGTGAGAGTCCCTATGCTGCGATAGGGAAGCACCTTCCTACCACATCCTACCGCATCGTCGCACCGCGCTGACAGCCGGAGAACACCGAACAAGAGTACCACCACAAGAGCGCTGGGAGCGCAGTTGGTAACATTCACCCCCCACGCTGCCGCAGAGCCTTTCTCTGTCCCACCCTAGTCTGTTAGGGCAAGTACTCCTTCAGGGCCCAGTCACTGGCTGGATACCCGCGAGGACCAGTAAGTGGCTCGAAACAGCATATCCAGACACTCCGGGATGATGATGGCATTGAAACAGAGGACGACACGCGTAAAGCTGAAATACTAAACACCTTTTTCCAAAGCTGTTTCACAGAGGAAGACCGCACTGCAGTTCCTTCTCTAAATCCTCGCACAAACGAAAAAATGGCTGACATCGAAATAAGTGTCCAAGGAATAGAAAAGCAACTGAAATCACTCAACAGAGGAAAGTCCACTGGACCTGACGGGATACCAATTCGATTCTACACAGAGTACGCGAAAGAACTTGCCCCCCTTCTAACAGCCGTGTACCGCAAGTCTCTAGAGGAACGGAGGGTTCCAAATGATTGGAAAAGAGCACAGGTAGTCCCAGTCTTCAAGAAGGGTCGTCGAGCAGATGCGCAAAACTATAGACCTATATCTCTGACGTCGATCTGTTGTAGAATTTTAGAACATGTTTTTTGCTCGAGTATCATGGTGTTTTTGGAAACCCAGAATCTACTATGTAGGAATCAACATGGATTCCGGAAACAGCGATCGTGTGAGACCCAACTCGCGTTATTTGTTCATGAGACCCAGAAAATATTAGATACAGGCTCCCAGGTAGATGCTATTTTTCTTGACTTCCGGAAGGCGTTCGATAGAGTTCCGCACTGTCGCCTGATAAACAAAGTAAGAGCCTACGGAATATCAGACCAGCTGTGTGGCTGGATTGAAGAGTTTTTAGCAAACAGAACACAGCATGTTGTTATCAATGGAGAGACATCTACAGACGTTAAAATAACCTCTGGCGTGCCACAGGGGAGTGTTATGGGACCATTGCTTTTCACAATATATATAAATGACCTAGTAGATAGTGTCGGAAGTTCCATGCGGCTTTTCGCGGATGATGCTGTAGTATACAGAGAAGTTGCAGCATTAGAAAATTGTAGCGAAATGCAGGAAGATCTGCAGCGGATAGGCACTTGGTGCAGGGAGTGGCAACTGTCCCTTAACATAGACAAATGTAATGTATTGCGAATACATAGAAAGAAGGATCCTTTATTGTATGATTATATGATAGCGGAACAAACACTGGTAGCAGTTACTTCTGTAAAATATCTGGGAGTATGCGTGCGGAACGATTTCAAGTGGAATGATCATATAAAATTAATTGTTGGTAAGGCAGGTGCCAGGTTGAGATTCATTGGGAGAGTGCTTAGAAAATGTAGTCCATCAACATAGGAGGTGGCTTACAAAACACTCGTTCGACCTATACTTGAGTATTGCTCATCAGTGTGGGATCCGTACCAGATCGGGTTGACGGAGGAGATAGAGAAGATCCAAAGAAGAGCGGCGCGTTTCGTCACAGGGTTATTTGGTAACCGTGATAGCGTTACGGAGATGTTTAGCAAACTCAAGTGGCAGACTCTGGAAGAGAGGCGCTCTGCATCGCGGTGTAGCTTGCTCGCCAGGTTTCGAGAGGGTGCGTTTCTGGATGAGGTATCGAGTATATTGCTTCCCCCTACTTATACCTCCCGAGGAGATCACGAATGTAAAATTAGAGAGATTAGAGCGCGCACGGAGGCTTTCAGACAGTCGTTCTTCCCGCGAACCATACGCGACTGGAACAGGAAAGGGAGATAATGACAGTGGCACGTAAAGTGCCCTCCACCACACACCGTTGGGTGGCTTGCGGAGTATGAATGTAGATGTAGATGTAGGAGTGGTGTAAACTACCCTCACTAGGCAACAAATCCGCCCGCACACAACGCCGCATCCCACCAACATGACGAAGATTGGGAGACTCGACCCAGCGACCCAGGAGTCGCCTGACTCACCTGACCCTCCCCTATGCACCCCCGCCATCGGCCTTCACCCCCACGTCGAGGTCGGCCATCACCCTCACGACGATGTCACGGCAGACGAGGACATCGAGGGCGGGCTGCACAGTGCAGCGCTCCAAAAGGAAAAGGCGTAAATCAGACAGCGACACCCTCTCTCCTCACCGACTCAGAGATCCGAGAAGGATTACTCTAGAAAGGGGACCTAGGGAGGACAACGAGCCGAAAAGGCCCGCTGGAACGACAAAAGCACCCACCACTACGACATACTTCCTCAAAAATTTACCCGATAAGACTACCAACAAAACTCTGTCCCTGCAGATCAGGGAACACATTAGAGACTACAGCGGCTCCCTTAACGTCTTCAGGGACGGAAGGACCGCTAAACTCACTGCAGACAAACATTACGATGTTAAACTTCTGCAGAGAACTCTTCGGCAATTTCTCCCAACCAGTGTCATATTGGAGAAAAAAGTGAGCAGGCCGATTGCAGGCCCCTTGCCGAAGCCCAAGCCCCCATCGTTTAGTGCAGTCATAAAGGACATGTACTTCGATGTTGATAAAGACGATGTGATTTCTGAGCTGAAACTTCAGGGCCTAGAAGTAAGCGCAGCATGGCGCATCAAGTCGCGTTGAACAGGGAGATTTGGCCCGATGTTCAATGTCATCTCCCACAACGAAAAGCACATAGACTTTATGCTTGAAAACGGCGTGCACATTTTCCAATCGCACCACAAGATCGAGCCCTCAAATCCACCAAAACCCCAACCTATACAATGGCAGATGTGCCAACAATTTAATCATCACACCAAAGACTGCACATCCACCCCAAAATGCAGTCGCTGCGGCGGCAACCAGCATCTTGCCGAATGCGCCAGCGACGACCGCTCCACCCCTTCCTGCGCAAACTGCGGAGGACCACACTCCGCAAGATCCTTCAAAGGCAAGGAAAGGCCCCCAGCATAAATAAAACACTTCAGGCCCCTCTACAGCTGGCTGACACCTCCTCCTCACAAGGAGAAGTCCTGAATATCGAGGACTTCCTTAAAGTCATGACTTTCTCCCTAACCAACCTGTTCCAAGGCCGCAAAGAGGAAGTAATATACACAATCCGACAAGTAGCCCAGCGCTTCTTCGACAAAGACGTAATCTATAACGAAACAGGACAACAAGTGACAACCACCATTACCCGCCGCTCTTACGCGCAGACACTCAGAACTTAAAGACGTCAGCGACCCCGTCCCTCCCCTAGACTCACCATGGACTACCGCCCCAACAGGCACACCTCCAACCTGATGTTCGTCAATGCAGGCTGCATCAGGAACAAAAAACCCCTACTAAATGACATTCTGACAAGGCAGGACATCTACACCGCGGGCATTGCCGAGACATGGACCAAAGAATCACACAACGTCAACATTAACAGTGACTACGACACCTACTTGAAACATCGACCACACGGCAGGGGAGGAGTTGCAATACTCGCAAAAAAATCCCTCGCGACACAGGAAACCCTGCTCCCTTACAGTAACTTGGATAATTTTCTTTCGCTTAAAATCAGCAAATAATAGGGATCACTGTTATAACATAGAAAAGCCGTTGGCACCTACTTCAAGAGGAACAAAACATATGTTGGGCAGATGGCGGGACCGAGTCTGAACGACTTACGACCACACCCTCTGACTTTGAGCTGCTTCAACGGCGATACAACACAGGTTTCGGGCCTCAACTTGTTCTGCCTGTCAAATCACTACATACTTCGGATTCGATGTCGACATCTTATACTTCCGTGTATAGTGTTTAACTGATATTAATTTCCAATGTTGAGTCGCTGATACAAAAATATACTGGCGCTATAAGCCAAGAACGGCTTCAACTGGACGAAAGTGTTGCCACAATTTGTGTCATGGTTGCACACTCCGAGAATTCACCATGTTGTACTTAGCAATTTCTCGTGCGAATAGTTTTGTTTTGTGGCTTCACATAAGCTATTTACTGAGTTCTTGTAAGGCTGGCCACCTGAAGTTGAGTCACAATTTCGGTTCTATGGGAAAAACATCGTTAGAATAATGCTTATGTTCGCTGAGTTGTCATCGACAGTCACTCTCATTATACAAATAGAAAGGTTTTACCGTTGAAGATGATTCCAGTGCGAACATTTTGTTACACTGTTACTGACTGGTTTTATAAGTTTTCCAGTTAAAACTAGCAGTGCAAGAAATCACGAGAACGCAGACACGTGAACACACAAGAAAATGGGTATCTGTTTCAGTTTGTGTCGTTAGTGCCTCACGCCCGCCTTCTAACAGTACCGTCCCCTCACACCATTAAAAATATTATATTATGAGAACGTAATCAAAGCATTTTCAATCCGTTATCAGCGCGGTCTGATATGTAAATGCCATCTGGAATGGGATCGGAAACGGTGGTGTCAACATCAGTTTCAATAACGGTTGCTGAATTTACCAAATTTACTTTTCATATAGTCGCCGGCCGAAGTGGCCGAACGGTTATAGGCACTTCAGTCTGGAACCGCGCGACCGCTACGGTCGCAGGTTCGAATCCTGCTCCGGGCATGGATGTGTGTGATGTCCTTAGGTTAGTTAGGTTTAAGTAGTTCTAAGTTCTAGGGGACTGATGACCTCAGATGTTAAGTCCCATAGTCCTCAGAGCCATTTATTCATATTGTCCTTGGCTTTCCTAAGTTCCTGTGGCTCAGCTCGTCGTTTTAATACAACTTGGGAGTAATTCTTGAGGTCTGGGTTAATTCACATTGGAAAGACATTGTGGTTTATTTCCAAACGCAACAATTTAATCAGCCAACTTCACGTTTTCCTCTTAATGAACTTCGCTAAATAAAGTCACATTTAAATAAACATTGATTCCAAATTAGCGAGACTACGTTGCGTTTCAGTTCCATGTTTCATTAACGTTCGTAGAACTTCGTAAAACTGACACTCATGTTACACAGAGAGTTCAGAATAATCATACCAAAAATGAAACTTCTCCCCCCCCCCCTTAACATCGATTGTTCTCCTCCATAGCTAAAAAAAGGCTCTGTTACGTGAAAAACTTTAAGAAGATAGCACAACTCTAGTCGTAAACTTCGTTGTGTGAGTTTGGTATCTTAATATACTGTGGAATAAATGACATTGAGATACTGTTACATTATGGGCTACATTTCATTACGTTTTTATTGCTACGTTTTACAATCAATCGTCGGAAGGCTTATGTCGATGTAAGGTAGCGATAAGCGTACACGTTTTGTCACGAGACAGATTTTCACAGATCATAAGAGGATTGGGATGAGTAGGAGCCGTATCATTCTGGAACCTATAGAGACAACAGGAATTCACCTGCGACGCTTGGAGCTAATTAACGTAGCTGTCATCCTTTATATTTACTGTTTGACTGGTAATACGTATCTCCAGCCGTGCTTCTGGTGTTGCTTGCACTGCCAGTTTGTTAAAAAACATCGATAACTTTAAATTCTTTCATAAAGAATAAACAAAAGTTCCTGTTTATGTTGATAGTCACTTGTGATAACCACAGATAACCACAGAGTGGGCAGACGCCAAACTGTTAAGACAGCTCACTACGAGTCTGTGATAGTTTTCGAAGGAGACAGAGAATACGTGAATCTGTGTGTTATATGTGATCTTGGGTTATGGAGGCAAACTTTGCCAAAACTACCTTGGATGATGTTCTAATGAGTGCGTGTGTTAATCTCGAATGATTTTTGTTAAGTTGGTTGATATTTTTGTTAAGGAAAAGAAATATTTCACAGTTTTAAAAAAAGTGAGTTCGTGATTTTAAGAGTTACAATTTCGTGCTTTGTGAGTGATTGCCAGAACAGATAAGGCAAGATGAGTCCTCTTAATGACAATAAGGGTGTTTAGCTCAGTAATCAAGACACTGATAATAATGAGGGCAATGTTAATGAGCTGACTAATAATATTAACGATAACGTGAGTGTCGTAGTGTAGTAAATGAGGAAAATGTTGAAGTAGATGAGGAAGAAGAGGTTAGTGATGAAGGAAGTCTATTGAATAGAGAGACTTATATTAGTTGTAACAATGAGATTGGTGTTGGAACTTAACGAAAAAGGTGAGTTTGAGTTTTTATAACTCGAAAAGAGCCACATGTTAAGGGATTTTCATAGAAAAACCGATCAAAATAAAAATGAAGTTGTCAACAGAATTTTTTAAGGAACTGAAAAAAAAGCAGTGAACAAAATAATAATTAGTTAAACCAAACTAACAATTAGTTAAACCAAACTAATAAAGAGTTAAAGCTAACTAATTATAGAATTGATGAATCTAATGAGCGATTTGATCTGGTGATCCACTGTTTAGGAGACACTCGTAAAGAAATTAAAACTGAAATGACTTGAATAATGTGTGAATTGACAGACTAGGAAAAACTGTTAATATTTAGAGACCTGAGTACCGAATTAGCTAAATACTGAGGACGAAACGGTACGCGAGTTTATTTGTGATTTCAATAATGTTCAAGAATATGACGATGAGACGGGAGAGAATGAAGATAAAGGTAATGAATTGATGTCAGATGTAGATGCTGTAAATGAAAATTTAAGAACAGAGTCATTTAAAGGGCGAAGACTGGTGAAACACGTGGAAAATTGTCCTATAAATGGTAAGCAAAGTAATGTGGGTATTGAATTGATATAGATTGAAGGTAATTATTGTGCAGAGTGTAACTGAATAATGGCTAGTGCACACTTCATGGGCAAGAAGTACGTAACTAAACCGATTTGTCAGAAAATTAATACAGTTTGTGACGTGATAAAGCAGAATAGTGCCTTTAAGATTTGTAGAATCGCGTCAAACCTTACGTGACCAAAGAGTAATTAAGAGTAATTAGTTACATTTTCTGGACATACTGTCGGTGGAACAGCCACCAATACAAAACAAGAAATATATGGATTTTCTACAGTCGCAATTAATTTATTTTGCTAACTGAAAAAAACTGTGGCAGTTGACTGAAATACATACTTTTATACAGGGTGTACATAAAGTCCTGGAACACTGTCTATTATTTATTGCACAAGAACCAAATATTGTACAGATATCATACATATGTAATTTAGAATAGAAACCCTCAAAGTTTTTTTGTTTATTATTTCATGTTCACCACCACAGTGTAGTTTGGTAATTTGCCGATAGTCAAGGCTAGTTGCAAACATGACTAGTTCATGTGTCAGAGCGAGCTTTGTGTGTGATGAAGTTCCGCAAAAACAAATGTGCTACAGCTGTTCAACGGACGTTTAGAACCAAGTACAGTAAGAAGCCATCAACAAGGAAGGCAATTTACCACTGGCACAACAAATTCGTTACGACAGGTTGCTTGTGCCCGGGAAAGAGAAGCGGACGTCCTAGTGTGATTGAGGCTCCAACTTGAATGGTTTCAGAGACAGCTACTGTCGCAGGACTTTCCACACGGTCATTAGGGCCATTTCGAGTTCACGGGATGCACGATGCATCGATTTCTTTGGACTCTTTATGAATGTCTCTCGTACGCGCTCCACATTCACTTCACTCACACTGGGACGTCCGCTTCTCCTTGCCGGGCACAAGCAACCCGTCGTAACGAACTTGTTGTGCCAGTTGTAAATAGATCTCCTTGTTGGTGGCTTCTTACCGTACTTGATTGTAATCATCTGTTGTAGCACACTATTTTTTGTCGAACTCCAGCACACAGAAAGGTCGCTACACATCTGAACTCGCCATGTTTGCGAAAAGCGCTGACTATCGGCAAATTAACAGACTACGCTGTGGCGGTATACATGAAAAAAAGAACATATTTCAGCGTTTCTCTTCAAAATGACATATGTATGATATCTGTACAATGTTTGTTTCTTGTGCAATAAATAATTCAAAGTGTTCCCGACTTTATGTACACTCTCTATAATGTTAGTGATATAATTAATGCTCATATATGTCAGATAACAGGTTATGATCAGAATAACGATATGCTGAGATCATTGACATAGCACCAGAAAATATTTTCTGAAATCTGTAATTTTTGGAAAGACTATGTACCTTGGTTTGAGGTTCAAGAGCATAGCAGTTTCAAGTGACAGCTTCTGGTCGTGTCATAGTAGAATGAAAAGACGTAGGTGACAACAAATGTAGCTGTTTAGACTGTTAGAAGTGTACTTAAATTTAATGTTTGTTGTGAGGTCATTTAATTTTTTTCTGATTTCGTGTGACAGGTCCTCGAATTGTGTATATATTACGTATTTGAAGTAAGAGAGTGGTTTTGTAAAACGAGTGCACTGTGCATGGACTATTAAGACCAGTTGCGTAGATAGAAGCAGTTCTGGAGACCTGAAAAGACAGTGTGTGGAACGACGCATTGCCAGCCACCAGCTGTTTCGGCAACATCGTAGCCGTGGCATTTGACAGAGCGGAGTGCCGATGACGCATAGCTGCGTGGTGTGCGACGAGTCGTACGAGGACATGTAATGTACTCAAGCAAATCAGGCATCTACTTTTCTGTGAAATAGAATTGAATATTGTGTGATTAGCACTCAAGTTATTGTGTTGTGATTATTTATCATTTATATAATTAATATTACTGTAATTTTGTCTCTGTTTTAGGAGGATTGTGACACTATATGTCTTTAATTTTTGTACTATTTAAAGCGTGTTTTGTGTACCAAGATCATCAGGAGGAGTGGAAAATAGATGTCAACAACGCCTGAAAGACACAACCGCCTATGAATCAACATATGGCTCTGCAAGCAACACCAGAAAATAAACAGGTGGACGTGGAGTGGAGGTGTCGTAAGGGTTGAGTATGAAAATTGTTTTTTGCTGCATTTACAAGAAGAGAGAGAACAAAGAAGTTTACTAAACAATTGTAACATTATCTTACGAGAGCCTAATTTTTCATACAATCAGTTACATGTGTATGTTGTATATCGACATTACGGACGAGCGCCTTAAAGATTATAGAAATTTACAAAATAATGAAAGCAAAATAGTAGGAAAATGTCAGGTAGTAGTGCAGATAACGCCTTAGTAAATCTGGAACTAGTCATATGTTTTAAATTTTCTAAATTTTTCAATGCCAAGAAACCTTAGAAATACTTTTTGGTTTGGGGCTATGTGGCGTTTATATCACATCTACTAAAACTAAACTAACATCCACCTTAACAAGCCACGAAGCCCCAACGGTACCGATCGGCCGCCGTATCATCCTGAGCCAACAGGCGTCACCGCATGCGGATATGGAGGGGCATGTGGTCGCATACCGCTCTCCCGGCCGTATGTCAGTTTCCGAGACCATACCACATGTACACCTACATAAGTTATATTTTTGTTGCAACGTTTTAACATTTAGTACAGGAAGATTCATGTCGCTGTAAGTGAGGAAGAAACGCACACGTTATGACACGCGACGGATGGTCTCAGAATGTGAGAACGGTGAGGCGGACAGGAGGTGTATCTTGCTGGAACTCACAGAGACAACAGAAATTCACCTATGACTCTTGGAACGAATCAGCATAGCTATCATCATGTATTTACTTTTTAAATAGTAATCATCATGTATTTACTTTTTAAATAGTAATATACTTTTCCATCCGTGCTTCTAATGTTACATGCACCGCCAACTTGTTAATAAGCAATTCACTAACTTTAAATCCACACATAAATAATAAATACAAATTTCAGTTAAAGTTGATAGTAATTTGAGGAAACTACAGACCAATCACAGGTTCACCCTGAGTGGCTAGACGCCAATTATTAAGATCGCTCACTACCATCCTGTGATAGTTTTGAGAGGAGGCAGTACGTGAATATATGTGTAAGACGTGATCTCGCATTAATTCGGAGCAATTTATAAAAATTTGGCCTGCGATGACGTTATTGTGCTATTTTGTGAGCATTAAGTGTGAATTCTATGATCTTGTGTATTGTTTTACTACGACTTTTGCGGTACTCTAAAATTAATTAGCATCCAGAAACACTGCTTTTATAACGAACGTAGACTGACTTTGAGAATCTTTTTCTCGATTTTTTTGGTCCTTTAAATGCAAATAAACTCAAGTGATATAAATTTATTGTATAATTTCATTCTTAATAGCAAGGAATTCTTTCCATTAGCCACCTCGTAATACACTGTTTTCTTCAAGCATGCTGAAGCTTGCATAGTGGAGACCGATTATGACGACAGCTACTAGGCATTTTCGCAAGAGGAGAGGCAAGTATGTTGCTTCCAGTTGTATTAGTTAAAGTGAGAGTGAACATAATTTGCAGAAATCCACGTGTTTGTTGACTCTGGCACATCTTTTTTGGTGGGAAGTGTTACATTCAGGAACCTGACATGTAGAATTTACTGCTTACAGTTTGCATTTTTACGGAATTATACTTGATGTACCCACATGATTGATTTACAAGCTGGTTACTTGACCACTTGAGCCAGCTTTGTGGTGGAAGAGCACTTCTCAGATGACACGTCAACAGAATTGGACTCACTGAGAACAGAAGCCGGAGACACTTTCCAGCTAAGGTGATGTTGAACGGACTGCAAAAAGAGGGGTGCCGGCTATAGATCTATCCACTGCAGCCTAGTTCTGTCGCCTGGACAGATGTAAACTGCATTACCACTACAGCCATAACTCAGTCTACTGAAGACATCAAAAGTTTTCTTTAGTCTTGTGCAATGGAATCACAGTGTCCCCTCGACAGTGCAGCGTCCCAGAATCACTGTAAAGTTTCATGTGCCAACGTTTACGCCTAACTATATCAAACTTGCGACTACAGATCAGTTGCGCTATTCTCTATCACTATAAAGTGAAATTCGTTATGTTATACATGTTGGAGACTGAAAAGTAGAAAGTGATTTACCTTTGAAGAAATCAGCCAACGTCGAGGTCATGGAAGCAAAGAGTCGGACGTATGTGTACACGTTTCACTTTTATTATTGTCTATTGTATTGTGTTTCAGTATTAATATCACAAATGGTCTCGACTGTAAATTTCTGCGGTGTAGCTATTAGATCAGATTTTATGCCAAATTTTGGCTTGCCTTGTCTTATTATTACAAATTTGCATGTCTTGTTTATTGTGGCTCTGTTAGGAGCCTATATTGTGACAATACCATTAGTTGTTTCCTGTTTCCGTTCTGTACTATACCCCGTTAACGAAGATCTGCAGAGAGTCTTGAACCACAGTAGGGTATGATGTTAATATCTCATATTCTACTCTTGCTGGTAATAATTTGAGTTTAACTTATATCATGTTTGAACTTTCTGCAAAATTACAGGGTTGTGTATTTGAATCTCATTCTGGTCATGGTTTTTAATTTTTATTTAATGTATATAAAATGACAAACAGTACTCTGACCTGCTATTGCAGAGACTGCCGAGCCACGATACAGCCATTAGAAACGTTACTTGGCATCAAAACTTTGTACTCATCAATGCCTTGTGTTATTTCATGTTTATTATTATTTTAATTATTTATTTATCTTTCTTTGATGTTGCACTCCATGCATCAGAAAATCACCTGATAAATTGATAGCTCACTGTTGAGTCACAATTATATTCATCATAATATGATATTGTTACATTTTACCCATTTAAATCACTTGCTTAATTGGCAGCTTACTTGTGAGCCATAACCATACATGGACGAAAAAAAATTGTAGCGCCCAAAAACAATTAATATGAGTAACTAAGTTCTGGGAATACATTTGCCTGGGTTACGTATACAGCTTTTTAACATTGCAACACTAATCGTTAATGTAAACGCGAGACAGGTCATTGAAAATGTGAAATGTTGGTACAGTGTAGGCCTAGAACGTTGATCGCAAACAAGCAAACGTGCTTGCATTGTGTTGTTCTGGTGCTGGATGTCAGTTTGTGGGATGGAGTTCCAAACCTGTTGCGCTTGGCTGGCCTGTACACGTACAGTTAATGCTAGTTGTGGATGACGTTGGAGTTGTCGTGCGACAATGTCCCATATGTGCTCGATTGGAGACAGATTTGGAGATCGTGCAGGTGAGGTAAAATTTCGACACTCCGTATAGTATGTTGGGTTACAACAACGATATGCGACCGAGCGTCCTGTTGGAAAACACCCCGTGGAATATTGTTTATGAATGGCAGCACAACAGGTCGCATCACCAGATCAAAGTGTAGATTTGTAGTAAGGGTGCGTGGGATAACCACGAGAGTGTTCTCTTTGTCATACGAAATCGCACTTCATACCAGAATTCCAGGTGTAAGTCCAGTGTGTCTAGCACGTAGGCGAGCTGGTTGCAGGCCCCAAACTGGTCTCATTCTAACCAAAACGAGACCATCATTGGCACGGAGATAGAACCATCTTTCATCAGAAAACACCACAGATGTCCACCCTGGCCTCGAATCAACTGTCGTTTGACACTACTGAAGCCTCTTATGGTGGAGGTTTCTGGTCAGTGCAATGCACGCTACAGGGCTTCTGACTCGAAGCTATACTTGAAGTGACCGATTTATAACAATTCGTTGTGTCGCTGCCGTGGCAATTTCTGCTCAGATTGCTGCTGCAGATGCAGTGCGATGCGCCCCAGGCATATTCCGAACACAATGGTCTTCTCTGCCGTAGTGCCACATGGTCGTCCGGAGTTGGGTCTTCTTGCGACTTTGGATTCAAGTGACCACTGCTGCCAGCAATTATTTACAGTGGCTACAATTCTGCCAGGTGTTTCTGCAGTATTGTAGAAGGAACATCTAGCTTCCCGTAGCCCTATTCCACGGACTCGTTCAAATTCAGTGAGCTGTTGTAATGACGTCTTTCTCACCTTAAAGGCATTCTTGACTAACATCACATCTCCACGTCCAGTCTCAAAGGTAATTAACGCTTACGAGAGTATTTAAAGCAAATCTGATTTGCATGCTAATAATAGCGCCACTCTTATGTGACTGGCGCCAATTTTGATTAGACATTATCTTTGAGATGTGGAAACATGCCTACCAAAATTTCGTTTATGTTGCACAACTCCTGCTTGGTGTTACGATTCTTTTCCATCAGTGTGTATTTGCCGTTGTTCTATGTTGTTGTCCTTCAAGGACTGTAAATATCGCCAGCTAATTTAAAAGATTAGTGGTGACCCATAATTAAATTTTCCTTGTGCTTCGTTGTTGCACCTCACGCATTAAAATGTCAACTGTCAAATTCACAGCTCACAGCTGAGCGATAATTGTTTATGATTGCCTTTAGTGTGGTATGTGGCAATACGTTTTGCTGGTCTCTTGGCTTACATCTCTGTCAGTATAACTATTTATAATTAAGCCATGATGTCATAATTCCGCCGACCGATGTGGCCGCGCGGTTCTAGGCGTTTCAGTCCGGAACCGCGCTGCTGCTACGGTCGCAGGTTCGAATCCTGCCTCGGGCATGGATGTGTGTGATATCCTTAGGTTAGTTAGGTTTAAGTAGCTCTAAGTCTAGGGGACTGATGACCTCAGATGTTCAGTCCCATAGTGCTGAGAGCCGTCATACTTCCATTCTGGGTTAAGTAGGACAATGTGTCCGTTTTTGTGTGAACTATAATTCTGTGTTAAATTTTGTCCTTGTAGTATAGTGTTGTATGATCGATTCTGACGGCCGTTTGCTGGTCTTCCTGCAGAACACATTTCAAATCCACTCTCAGTTGCAAAGTAAGTGTGATGAAAGCTGCCCACTACTTTTACAATTTTCGCTATTAAGTTATTTCGCATATTATGTACCGCAGGTTTCCTGCAAAGCTTCGTTCCTATACCTGCTTATCGATTGCTACCAGCGTAGATCGTCTTTGACGTATTTTGTAAAATTTTTAAGAAGAACTCACTGAATTACGGTTTAGTCGGTCGGTTAGCTACCGTTGCAGAACCCGTGTAGCATATTTGAAAAATACAATAGTTTTTGACGATAAGATGTCTTATATTGGCAGTCTGACGGAGCTGTACGCTATTTGGAGTATGACGATGTTGTAACGAGCAGTTTGTGCTGGTGGAGCACATTTGGTAATCATTCACAGATATCCTTTGTTCACGTGTAATTTCTTGGTCTGCATCACGAAGTTTACAGTAAAGAATTTCAACGAAACTTTCATGATTCTGAAGCATGTATTGTCTTTGTGCCTTTGTGAAAAGCATCGGATTCAGTGCATGGTATTGTACTTACCTGCTGATAATTCGTCCGAAAGGTAAAACATTTAACATCGTCACACGCCCTATAATTGCCTCTATTCGATTTTTTCTGCTGCAGATATAATTTTCTCTATCTCATAACGTTAAGTATTGAAACGCTGTGTATCATCAGTTTATGAGCAAAAACGTTGCACGTGCTAACACGGCTAACTATTTTCTTTTTATAACCGTTTGGCTTTATATTCAAATAATTTTCAAATGAATTAATTTCTTTGTCTCAACTTTGGTGTTTAGCCAAGTTTATGCAGAATTGCTCTTAGCAGTTATCCCAAAATTACTTGATGCTAAGGTATACTTCTTGTCATGGTCAGTAGGAGTAATTTTATACAATGCTTACTTCGGTCAATCTGATAACTAGAACCAATCATAGTGAACATTTTACTTTACCTTCGTATGCATAGTAGTTTAGCGTAAAAGAGAGGTGACGGAGTGTGTCGGAGCTGGGAGGGTCGCAGTTCTTTATTCTATGAAGTGTGATTACTTGATTCCTTGTATCTTGAAGCTGTTAATAAGAATACTGGCAAACATGTCCATTTCACGTCATTGAGCTGTAAGACCCGCCACTCACACATTTCTCAGGAAAAGTCAGATGTTGATGACGACTAATGAAGCTCTTGAAAATCAGTTTTCTTTTGCAATGCCAGTTATAAATCGTCGCGCAAACGAAGCATTCATTTTGTAGGTAATTTTCTATAAAGTAGTCAGTCAGACAGCTTTACTAATTCATTTCATGAGTTTAAACATTGTATATGAGAGGGCATTTTCAGTTTAGGGCATATTTCGGAGTTACTATTATAGATAATGCCTATTCAATCGTAGCAGGGAGCTTACGGGACCACGAAGCTGCTCGATCAAAGCGAAGCACTTTTTTGCCAAAATGCAAGAAAAGCTTATGTAGCGAGTATCATAACTTTAGTAATACTGTACTTCTTTCATGCTCGGTCAGCACAATTTCTTGGCGACTAGTGAAAACAGAATATGGCATTCTTGGCTTTATACGTACATGTCACGTGGTGTCTACAAGAACTAGGACGAAAGGTCTTATTTTTGGCAAGTGCTGTTGACGTATAGCGTTCAGCTTGGTATTCTGCAGATTGTCGTGTATTTCTTGACACAATATTTCAAAGCCTAATGGGGACTTTAGAAAATGCTTCTGAACCGTCAACTGTTTTATTGGTTCAAATGGCTCTGAGCATTATGGGACTTAACATCTATGGTCATCAGTCCCCTAGAGCTTAGAACTACTTAAACCTAACTAACCAAAGGACATCACACAACACCCAGTCATCACGAGGCAGAGAAAATCCCTAACCCCGCCGGGAATCGAACCCGGGAACCCAGGCGTGAGAAGCGAGAACGCTACCGCACGACCAACTGTTTTATTCATCCTATATATCATCCACCTGTTTTAGTCGTAGACCAACATTTATGAATGTCTGTCAACATCGAAATTGAAAAAAAAATAGAAAGAAACATACCATTTACAAGAAAATCACATAACTAAACAAAATGTGGGTACAAAATTACATCGTAGACTTACAAGGTAAAACAGATAAAGCGAACACATATATTATTTGCCATTTAAGGTTATACAACATTGAGATTAGCACGGCGAAACCACCCAAACAAATATGGTAAAGCGTCCGTGAAATACTATCAAACATATCTCACAATGCTTCAAGTCAAACAAACAAAGTACCACGAAAGAACGAAACGAACATAGCACAGACAAAGTTAACATCTCCAGAGTAACATCAAAGATAGAACATCTGTAATACATAGCCAATATAAGAAGGAATTTGGCATCATTAGCAAAGTAAAGGATGGAATATCTTTACTAGACACCCTTGACAGACAGAAAACATGCACACTAGTGACAGTGAAAGTTATAGTGCGCTCAATAATAAAATAAAAGCGAAGTCTATGTAACAGGGAAATCAGACGCGTTAAAAACTTATAAAAACAACAGTCTCATAATTAAAATGAAACTGCTACGGTCGCAGGTTCGAATCCTGCCTCGGGCATGGGTGTGTGTGATGTCTTTAGGTTAGTTAGGTTTAAGTAGTTCTAAGTTCTAGGGGACTTATGACCTAAGATGTTGAGTCCCATAGTGCTCAGAGCCATTTGAACCATTTTTTTAATGAAACATGAAATGTAAGGTGGTACCTAACGCATGATAACAGCCTTTATACACTGAAGCCCCAAAGAAACAGGTATAGGCATCCATGTTCAAATACAGAGATGTGTAAAGAGACAGGATACGGCGCTGCGGCCAGCAACACATATATAGGGCAACAATTGTCCGGCGCAATTGTTAGATCGGATACTGCTGCTACAATGGCAGGTTATCAAGATTTAAGTGAGTTTGAACGTGGTGTTGTAATCGGTGTACGGGCGATGGGACACAGAATCTCCAAGGTAGTGGTGAAGTGGAGATTTTCCAGTGTGACCATTTCACGAATGTACCTTCAATATTAGGAATCCGGTAAAACATCAAATCACCGACATCGCTGCGGCCGGAAAAAGATCCCACAAGAACGGGGCCAACGATCACTCAAGACATTCGTTCACCGTGACAGAAGTACAACCCTTCCGCAAATTGCTGCAGTTTTCAATGCTGGGCCATCAACAAGTCTCAACGTTCGAACCATTCAATGATACATCATCGATATGAGCTTTTGAAGCCGAAGATCCACCCGTATACCACTGATGACTGCACGATACAAGGCTTTACGCCTCGCCTGGGCGCGTCAGTACCGACGTCGGACTGTTGATGACTGGTAACTTGTTGCCCGGTCGGACGAATCTCGTTTCAAATTGTATGGAACGGATGGACGTGTACGGGTCTGGAGAAATCCTCATTAATCCATCGACCCTGCACGCCAGCAGTGGCTTGTTCAAGCTGGTGGAGGGTCTGTAATGATATGGGGCGTGTGCGGTTGGAGTGATATGGGACCCCTGATACGTCTAGATACGACTCTGGCAGGTGACACGTACGTAAGTATCCTTTCTGATCACCTGCATCCATTTATGTCCATTGTGCATTCCGACGGACTAGGGCAGTTCCAGCGGACAATTCGACGCCCCACACGTCTAGAATTGCTACGGGGTGGCTCTAGGAACACTCTTCTGAGATGAAACACTTCCGCTGTCAACCGAAATCCCCAGACGTTAACATTATTGAGCACATCTGGGGTGCCTTGCAACGCGCTGTTCAGAATAGATACTCACCCCATCGTATTCTGACGGATTTATGGATAGCCCTGCTGGACTGATGGTGTCAATTCCCTCCAGCACTACTTCAGACATTAGTCGAGTCCATGCCATGTCGTGGTACCGCACTTCAACGTGCTCACGGGAGCCCTACACGACATTAGGCTTGTGCACCAGTTTCTTTGACCGTTCAGTGTACAGTGATATGTAAGTTGGACAGACAGGGTATGAATACAAAAATATATAATGTTTATGTAACAAGCCGTCATTTTACAAAATTAGAATATCTAAGAGTATCAGAACAGATATTTCTAAATAATTACTAACGTATTTTAAAGGTAGCCGGCCGGTGCGGCCGAGCAGTTCCAGGTGCTTCAGTCTGGAACAGCGTGATCGCTACGGTCGTAGGTACGAATCCTGCCTCGGGCTTGGATGTGTGTGATGTCCTTCGGTTAGTTAGGTTTAGGTAGTTCTAAGTTCTAGGGGAGTGATGGCCTCAGATGTTAAGTCCCTTAGTGCTCAGAGCTGTTTTTAAAGGCAAATAAACTGTCCAGATCCCAGGTAGAGTAATTACAAATAATCTTCAACATGCATTTTTAATGAGGATATAAAAATCACCTGTACCTCAAATTGTACAGGTTATGTTTTAGATCCATAAGGAAACCATCTGACAGTAAAATACGGAATACAAAGCGGTAAACATGTGAATAATTAACAACAATAAGTTCTTGGGGGCTAGTAAAGTATGTACAAGAAGAAGTCGTGTTCTTCCTTTGATACATGCCGATTAACTCTTAGCTTCCCTTTCAACTCTCCTGCCAACGATGTTTTGTTTTCTGTGCACGCAGGCGCTCCTCGAGCGCCCGAAGGATGCGATCCTATCGGCGGTGACATGTGGCCATGTGGGGTATCAACGAGTGATTTTCTAGTTTGTGATCTGAATTTAGCTGCCTGGTGTTCTTTTATTGTTCTTAAGACAGAATCCCAGGTCTTGCTTAGACTAAAACGGGCGTCTCTGTGGATGCAACTTTTTAGCAAAATTTTCTGTGTCAGCTTTCTAAAAACACTGTCCAACAACCCCAATCAGTGCGTGGTTTCTTTGTAGCACCGTACACCATAGTGTGATCAGGGTGTAGGTAGTGTTGAGCGTGACATGATCTGCACCGTCGTACCAGGTGTGGTTCACATTTGTGCTTCCGGGAACTGACCTCCACTGTTCCTGGTGTCTGCCGATACACTAACGTGGAATGCACCACAATCTACAATCAAACGTACGTAAGCTTGTAATCTTCAGCGTTTCGGAGTACACTACTTGTGTTGTTCAAAGAGGATCTCACACACGTGATTCCAAAGTTTTTGAGGATCTCCCTCCCCTGTTTTTCGAAGAGGACTTACGGAATCTCGAGTGAAGTACTCAAAGTTCTGAGATATGATCCCTAATTGTTTAAACTCTTAAGAAAAACAATCGTCGTCTTTCAGCTACGTGTCAAGTGAACAACCCGACCTCCGAATAACAAGGATATCTAAGAGTGGTAGCTACCAAACCTTCAAAAGTTCAATTCTAGTCTCATATTGTGGTGGCATGATCTGATGTTTTTAAGGAAGTAGTTAGACCTCTCCATACAATACGGCTGTTTGAGAAATATAGTTGACAGCGAATACTAATTATGGTGGAAGAATGGAAAAAATCGAGATAAACTATGCAGTTATTTGAAAATCACCTTTGCTTCATATCAAAATCGTGAGAAAATGAGCTCATAATCCGCGAACTTAGCACTTGTCACGTTTACTCGTTGATTTAAATTCCAGAGCTTGAGGGTTCGCGCAACAGAGACATGATTTTTTTCTCATTGTTCATAAAATTCGTAACTTTTATCGATTTGTGCACTTTGCAAAATTACTTTAGTGAGATAGTTTCGCAGCTTACGTTGTCGATTCAAGCATTGGAGGTGTTTCAGAACTGCTTCGATTTAGACAGTGTTCTGCTGACGACGTTACTGGTCATACACTACGACGAGGTCTGTGAATCTGTTCGTTCCACAGATAGTAAATTCTGGTGGCTGCTGGTACTGTCTCATTATGTCTGGTGTTTGAAGGAGCCACGTGATTATGATTAAATTCCCGCTGCTTGAGAGGATCACCATCAAAAATGAGTGAATCTAGGGCGATGAAACTTTGGGGAAACAGTTGTAACGGCACGTAAACAAGAAATAACAAACAAACCATTGAAAGAAACATATTTTCACTATCGTATGGGAATGTAACAAAAAGTGGTTCAAATGGCTCTGAGCTCTATGGGACTTAACTTCTAAGGTCATCAGTCCCCTACGACTTAGAACTACTTAAACCTAACTAACCTAAGGACATCACACACGTCCATGCCCGAGGCAGCATTCGAACCTGCGACCGTAGCGGTCGTGCGGCTCCAGAATGTAGCGCCCAGAACCTCTCGGCCACCCCGGCCGGCGGAGAGTAACATTTCGTTTCCCTATTGGATAGCATATTTAGGTTTCACGCTACAAAAGTTGTTCATTGTGACGGCTGTTTGCACCCATGACGGGATGGAACCGCATTAGAAAAAACATTTCATAATTATTTGAAACAATTTTCGAATATTGAGCCATAGAAAGTTGACCTGTTGTAGAAAAGCTCGTGCACTGCTTGAAGATTATTGGACCATAGAATGTTCACCTGTCGTGGCACAGCTCGTGTACTGCTTGAAAATCGCCCACGGCATTTAGTATTCACAACCATGGGAATTCCAAATGTTTGTGAAACAACTGGCTGCCGCTCTCTACCAGCAGCAATTCCCAAATCGACAGTCAATTCGATCTTTCTAGTCATGTTCTTCAACCAATGTACGGAAAGGGGACCTCTCCGTATACCTTCAGTGCGTCGACACTTGCGAAGAGAATCAGCACTATTTCTGTTGGTTTGATAAAAAGCTGTTCGAGCAAAGCACTGCACACTTTGTCGACTCTGATGATGACTGTCTGCAACTCTTATCCGTACCAGTACACCGCTAAAAATGCAAATCCGGCTGCGTACAGTCTTCACGTTTTGGGTACTCTTGCGGTAAATAGTTTTCCGTTATACTGGCTCAAGTAGCGAAAGTTTTATAACAACCCTGTACTAGTGCATCCTGTCTGGTGGCATTAATGCAGGTCGCTGAGTGAGTAGCTTCCAATTCTTTTTCCATGACCAACTATATCTGTATGATGAAGCACGTGGTGTTGATGGTAAGGCTACCCCTACTGATTCTAAACGGCCGTTCTAGATGTACCATTTCGTAATTCTGCCAACTGGAATGGACTAAAGCACTAAAGCGGAAATAACTTGGAAAAGGTCAACGATCAAGCGAAGCCACACAGAAATATGATGCAGATTTGGAAGTAACTAACTCGCAAAATAGCTTGGTAGCAACCTCGTGTTATTAAGTTTCTTATCGGTGGATTTCGCATTAAACACGTACAATCCATGAATGGAAATCGTACGATGTAAACAACAATGGGAACAAATCGTTCCAATACCTCTGAGCACTATGGGACTTAACTTCTGAGGTCATTAGTCCCCTAGAACTTAGAACTACTCAAAACCTGACTAACCTAAGGACATAACACACATCCATGCCCGAGGCAGGATGCGAACCTGCGACCTTAGCGGTCGCGCGGTTCCAGACTTTAGCGCCTATAAGCGCTCGGTCACTCCGGCCGGCAACAACTATGGGAACATCTCGGGGAGAAATGTATATCATATGCGGAGCATTAGAGAAGGAAAAAACTGGAAGAAAATATTTTAAGAAATGGAGATTACGCCCTTACTGTAAATCAACATTGTTTGTGCAGAAAGTGTGTAACACAGTTATTGTTTCAGCATATTCCTACTATTTCTTGTTGATAGTCACTTTATGAACGACATTTATCACCTGTACATCAGAGACTGAAGTGAATCTTTTGACATACTGTTTCATTGGGGTTTGAAAACTTGAGGTAAGAGCAATGTTATATGCAACCGTGACAGGGAACAGTTTTACAGTACTTGGAAAATATACCTTTAATAATACATATACTAAAATTTACCAATTGCAGACTTTGAAAATTTAGGTGGAAGATAAGTTAGCAGTGCCGCCAGGCTGCAGTTTTCAGGAGATACCCTGTATAATGTTCTTGCTTACAAACATTTTCGTAATTTATAGTTTTTGAGATATACGGAAAAACATGAGCCATGAGACTAACACGAACACTAAAACGTACCCTAGAAACATAGTCATAGGTGACAGAATAGTAAAGATATATGGAGTGGCTGACTGTAGGAGATTCGTAAGTTGTTTTATATGGAGCAATCAAATGGATTGTGATGTACTTGTACGGCAATAGAGCATGGCATCTTACTGGCGAAAAGACCGTTCATTATTCTCTGCGGTAATATTAATTGCTGGGCGTAGGCACTCCGTATGCTGTAGTAATATGTAGTGCAGGTTTAAAGGAGTAATCCTTCAGCTTGGTGTGACTCAACTGTGTTTAATGGAATTTAAGTCCTGAGATCCGTATGGCACCTCTACATGTCTCATGTCGTCATGGTTAAGGTACTAACCCAAATGGTCAATTCGATGAGGTCGCACGTGACGTTGCCAGTGGTCATCACCATATACCGCATCTCTCGCAGCACCTATAAGGAACTATATGCTGCGGCGTGCCTTCTTGAAACAAGCATTTAACACATAAAGTGATACAACCACAACGAGACTTATCAACGGTATAGGCAGCTTTGATCCGCATTTCAGTGGAGATACAGCAGACCAGACAACGAGATTCACCCTCCACGAGAAACTGTGATCTATCTGTACATACGATACCATCGCGCTATGGTACGAAAGACGTTAGTTTCCCCTCTATCTCACATATCGCCACTCCCATGATATTGAGATACAGTCGGGGAGTGGTGGCGACATTATTTCAATGGCACATACAGTGATGAACCAAAACATTATGGACACCTGATGAATCGATGTTGGTCGACGTTCGGAATGCGGTACAGCAGTGATTCTGCATAGTATGGTCTGTTTCCAGAGATTTGTTCAATCAGATATCTACGCACGTAATACACTGTTGCCGTAAATTACGGGAGGGTGCTTCGTGTGCGCAGACGCCTAGTAACGTCATAGTGTGGTAGAGAAGACGTCAACGTGAGATCACAGTCCAATTCCGATGATTCCATGACCTCTTCAGTCGTAAATGACAACGTCGTTAAGTCATCACGAGGTTCATCAGAAACGGAGCATCACGTTACCATTATGCGTTAAATGGTAAGCTCCGAAACATTTGTGCTTGCGTCAGCATTGTACTGCGTCTTCGCCGACCGAAGTGGCCGAGCGGTTATGGGCGCTTCAGTCTGCAACCGCGCGACCGCGGCGGTCGCAGGATCGAATCCTGCCTCGGGCATGGATGTGTGTGAGTCCTTGGGTTAGTTAAGTTTAAGTAGTTCTAAGTTCTAGGGGACTGATGACATTAGCTGTTAAGTTCCATAGTGCTCAGATCATTTTTTTTTTCCACTTATCGTTCTACACAGAGCGGCTAATCATTCGGTCTTCTCGATGTGTGACGAGGCGCGGACGACGAAACCTTGTCACCTACTCGTCGTTTCACCGTTTTTCAGTCAGTTTCCATTGATGCTCACAATCGCTTGCGAACAGCCGACCAGCTTCAGCGTTTATGATATGCTCGATCACAGGCGCTGGTTTTTTAAAATCTACTATTTGTCAAATTCGCTCTTACGTTACGCCCACATACTTTTTTCACCGCTTCACGTGTCCGCAACTTTATTTTTTGTAATTCAGCCTCCCGATGGGCAGTGGTCGAAACGTGTAGGTTTTCAGCTTCCTCGAGTCCAGGGATAGCAGCAAGCCCGTCACATTTACACAGCGCTTTGCCCGTTATGGTAAACAAATATCGGGCCACACGTGTAGATCGAATGTTTGTATATATTCTTTGAAACTTGCGTAGAGCGATTCATGATTACAAATGTTACCGCCATTTTCTGGACATGGACGTCTATGTGAAAGTTAGTTTGGCCATATGCTTTTGTTTGAGACGTGTTTGTTTTTGTTCATTTATACTGGTTTCGTCTCACGTCGCTTGCAGTCGTAAAGTTCGCTCTCTACATAGTATTCAGGCACCGGCAAATACTAGTGCCCAGCCGGCCGCAGTGGCCGAGCGATTCTAGGCACTACAGTCTGGAGACCCGCGACCGCTACGGTCGCAGGTTCGAATCCTGCCTTGGGCATGGATGTGTGTGATGTCCTTAGGAGAGTTGGGTTTAGGTAGTTCTAGGCTCTAGGGGACTCATGACCACAGCAGTTAAGTTCCATAGTGCTCAGAGCCATTTGAACTAGTGCCCACACGCTCTGTGATTCCCGGAAATTTAATGTCCAGTTTGTGTCATGCTGTGACAGAAGAAAGAATGTATTTGTCCGTTTGCCAAGCATCCAAAGATTCTCAGTGCCTATGGTACTGTTGCTCCTGTTGTTGTGGACTTCAGTCGGAAGACTCGTTTGATGCCACGCTACTCCATCCTGTGAGAGCCTCATCATCACAGAATAACTACTGTAACATATATCCTTCTAAATCTCCTAACTTTATTTCTCTATTGGTCTCCATTTGCGATTTTTACACTACATACTTCCCCCTAATACTAAATTGGTGATCCCTTGATGTCTCAGAATGTGTCCTATATATCGATCCCCTCTTTTGCTCAAGTTGTGCCACACATTTCTTGTCTCCCCATTTCTATTCAGTACATCCTCGTTAGCTACGTGATCTACCCATCCAATCTTCAACATTCTTGTGTAGCAACACGTTTCGAAAGCTCCTGTTCTCTTTTTGTCTAAACTATTTATAGTCCACGGTTTACTTTCATACATAGCTACACTCCAGACAAATACCTTCAGAAAAGACTTCCTAAGAGTTTGGAAGTTGTCGCTTTTCCTGGTTGTCTTAAATGAAGCAATTAGAATTCCATTTGTATGTTAGCTGCGGTAGAAAATCGATTACAAGTTATTTAGAACATTAACATATGCGGACAATGAGGATGACGTCACCAACCGCCTGTGCTACACGCTCAAGGGATAATTGGCAGTCAGAACACGGCATAACGTTTTCACTGAGAACTCACAGGAAACAAAGACAGACATTGTGAACAAGCGGGGCTCTCCGCAGTGCGTTTTCACATGTGCTTCCTTGTTGTGGTGTCGTAGAGAGGCGGCAGCTTTCCCGAGTCAAAGGCATAGCAAGGGACGCAGGCCTCCCGGCTGAAAGCCATTTCCTGGCAGCACACATTTATGCGGGCTCCGGCCGTGAGAGTTTGGGGAAGGTGGATTGGCTTCAAGTGGCTCTGAGCACTATGGGACTTAACATCTATGGTCATCAGTCCCCTAGAACTTAGAACTATTTAGACCTAACTAACCTAAGGACATCACACAACACCCAGTCATCACGAGGCAGAGAAAATCCCTAACCCCGCCGGGAATCGAACCCGGGAACCCGGGCGCGGGAAGCGAGAACGCTACCGCACGACCACGAGCTGCGGACAGGGGGGAAGGTGGAGTAGGATTCTAAGGCTTTTGCAGCCAAACGGCTCCAGCCCAGCTGCATTACAACGTATACAGCTTGAATTTAAAAGAAAAGAAAGAAAAAGAAACAAACAGCCATTGACTATTTTAAAAAACTAGGAAGGAGTGGGAGTTTTGCTGGACATTTCCAATCCACTCCCAAGTGGACTAGTAAGGGCTGGCGGAAAGCTGACTCGAAGTAGGAAGGGGGCACTCGTTGAGAGACGAGCCATGTGCATCGGCAAAGAAGTGTGGTCCTTCTGCTGTTCTTCTGCAATAGATGTAGATGTACCAGCTAGTGGCAGGGAACTGTATATTCGTCACTCCGTAAGCAGAGTGGGGAAATTAAGAAGTTCTGAGAGCAGTTGGACATTTGAAAAGATCCTTATTGTGGTGTGCATGGTAGTGAGACTGTGTCTTTATGTGACCAGTGGGCAAGCAGCTCTACTCACCCGCACACGGTACGATACCAGAGCAGTTCACAGAGAGGAGTTTTATGCGCAATGTCGGTCTGAGTAGGCTGGTTTCAGAGCTGCAGCGAGCGTCAACCGAAGGTGCGGGAGCCGCAATCAGACGGTCAGCAGCAGTCGCTTTCAATGTCGTTTTGTGTGTGGTGATACCATATAGGGCCCTCATTCCACAAATGCGTTGAGTTCCGTGCCATTTGTTGTGAATTAAATGCAGTCCGTTTCATTTGGGCTTGGTTATTTTTCTTCTTATAACTCAACGACATCCTATTTTCTCAGTATTTGGTCAGATTGCATTGCACAATTTATTTAGAGGGAGACAATCACTGAGCGCCGTCTGTATGTTGCTGTTATGCCGGCACACCTCTGATCTGTTGAAACGACTTGGTACAAGACACTCTGAAAGAGTGCAGCCATAATTTTCGTAAATATCTCAAAATCGCCGTCGAGCACCTGAAGAGGACGCTAATGGTCAACACCCCTTCTGGCAGACGGATTGGAGACCGAACAAGGATGCCGTCGATAAAGGCTGGTCTCATCTGAAACATAGGGTTCAGCACTTCTTGGTACATTGTAACCCATCAGAACATCAAACATCGTAGAACGTACTATAAAACTCTGTTGGGAGACTATCTGGGCACAACGATTTGTTGGTCGCACCTTTGGTGAGGACGTCAGAGACGTCCCCTACCGTTATGGGATCCGTGAGGGTAGCCACCACGTTTCCATCGAGGGTACGAGGCATAAGTGGAGGACGTCATCCGTCGGTGTAACATCCTGTTCTTCTGCGGCGTAGAACCGCCGGTGTTGATAAAAGAAGGCTTTGGCGATATCCTTCTGGGCCGTCAGGCGCCGGACATCCAGCATATCCTACACGTGCATCAATACTCTTGGACATCTGTGACGTACTCGGATAATGTGACACATGGCCAACGACGTATGCTCATAAGTGTTGCCTCGGGATGACGTCATATAAGCGTTGTGATCCTTGCTTTCAATCGCTGAACCTCACCTGACGTCTTGGTGACCGTAGGCGGGCGGATATTTCCCACACTAGCGTAACATGATATTCTGTGGTGTTCCGTTGCCAACACAGCCTCTCCACCGCCATTCATCATTACCCGCCGCAGTGCAGGTGAATCCTCGAGGATCACTACATTCATCTGCCAAGTGTTCCTGCACCGCCACACCCTCTGTCGAGGCAGGGAGACGATGCAGAGGTAGGCATCATGATGTGTAGAGACTGATGGCCATATTTTAGCATTAGGCATTGCTGCCGTAAATCACTGGGAGACATACATACGGTCAAGACGATTCGATGAATGCTTGATAAAAATCCCTGTCTCTTGTCAGGTGTCGACGAGGCCAAGGCCTTGCTCCAGGGCTGCTGTTGCCCGCGTGTGCTAAAACTGTGGTCTTGATCCCATGGTGACAGGACACAATTGATGATAACCCCTTGGATGCTATAGCGTCCCTCTAATAAGTGAGCCACCTCCACCACAGGATCTCGAACGGTCTCTCCTCTTGTCCGTACCATTGTTGGACCACAGATTCACAAACTTGACGCCCAGGTATGTGACAGCGAGTTCTCGAGCTGACAAAAGGTACGTTACACCACTGTTCGCGATGCCTTCCTTCACAACAATGGCTGTACCACTGCCGTTGTCAGTCGTATCAGTAAGAAGACAGAAACTGGTCGAGGCGGACTTCCTGGAGGAATATGACATCGTGATCTGCCGCCTGCAACAAGTCACGAAAAGTCTGCAGCTTGACCTCTGAACTGATGGTATTGAGGTTGATGGCGACAATCCCGTAGGCCTGGTATGGCGAGGCGGTATTATTGGTGTCTGTTGGGAGAGGTGGAGGAGGAAGATGAGAAGAAAGTTCCCACCGTGTACTACATATCCCCTCCTATGAGCACTGATATTATTTTAAGTGTCGTGATAAGAAGCACTTACAACCGATTTAGCTACTCCAGCATTCATCACATAATTGGCAGCGTCGACTCACGCAGTACACACGTGCTGCGCTCATCCCTCGGAATTAACAGGGCGCCTAAATGCTGCAGTATGCCCGTGATACGTTGAGATACTGAATCCATCCACTGTTCTTCACCTAGACGCATGGCACTGCGAGAGGTCTCCTCCGAATCCACTGGTGATCGAATCCCAACGAGGATCCGATGATCGACTCTTCTTACTGGGGATGGTCGTAACCGTGGATATCTTCATTTTCAGTTAATATCGTTCTGCACGTATCGGATGGAGTCAGTCAACATTTCTTCCATATCTTTAGAAACTGTTGTTTTCGGACATGTGTGTCGGTGTCCGACAACAAGTGGGGGTCGTTGCCATTAGGGAGAAAATCACACGTTCTCAACACCAAATCAGTGATGACCAACGTCTCCTGCAGGGACGATCCCCTTTCGCAGTGCAAAACCGATATCAGTGTTGCTCTGGCAATGCAGAATGTCCGTATGTAGCGCCCTGCCGCTGCATCAGATGTTGCTCTGTGTCAACAGAAGGCGACGCTTCTGTCAACAGTAGATGATCAGATGGAGCACACTAAGTGACTCACACGTACATCAACTGGAGCACCGTTAGTTCGGGCTGCGTCTTCTCCTCCGCTGTTGGCAGTTGCGTGGTAGCAATTGCATACAGCTGGATCAGAGAAGTCCATTTTGCCCGCATCTCCCACAGGTCTTTGCCTGGCCGTCGTAAACTATGATGGCACGGCTTCCATTGATGTTCCAGTAGCACTGGACATGTTTAGTAAGGTCTATGCGCACCTGGCGCCCCTCGTTCAGAACTGGGTAGATGGTAAAGTGTGCCAATTGTTCCAACGTATAGCTTATCACAGTGCCATAAGGTCTGAACGCTGAGGTCACCATCTCTGCTGAAACCCCAAACGGCAACTCGAACACACGGACAGTCCTCTAGCCGAGACTTGAATGTTCCACTTTCAAAGGGCAAGTGTCTCCATCCGAATATATGAAGTGTAGCTCTGTCGTCTTTTTGAGAATACTTTCACAAGCCCCGTAGTCCACTAGTTTCGCGTAGACCACTCTGCTTACGATGGAGAAGTGAAACACTATTAGTTCGTGATAATCAATGTAAACGTTATCTAGTAAAATATGTTCAGTTTCTAATGCATTTGGTTACACATACTCGGTCGTAAAACTGAACTTCACTATCGACATTCTTTGTGAATATGTCATTGCTCGTTGAAGAATGTAAGCTGCACGGAGACGGCTGTAAAGTACAAAAACACAGCGAGCGCGCTGATGAGGCATGGACGAAAAAAGGACGTCCAAGACGCTGCCCTGCCTAAGGAAGACTGATTCGATCCCCGTATCACCAGGATATAAAGCAACCGCCTTAACCACTACGCCATTCTACCAATTGGATACGCTATACATAGGAAATAGTATGATATGATGTCTGATATCACACATTTTCCCTGTAAAAGAAGTCATATACTGAGTGAAATCGGCGCATTAGGTCTTCGACAGAAATACAGACAATTCATCTGACTCTGAATACCATCAAAGGTGTTAGGAAGTTACTTAAATCAACTGAAAGTGACACGGTAGTTATTGTGCTAAGTTTGGTCAGATCCTCTTTTTAGGAGATGTCATGTGTGGGAAGAGAGTGAGAACTTGGTACGTGCTAACGTAAGTGACTTACAATTTCGATACAGTGATAGCAAAGCTGCTTATGTGGCAGTTTCTCGTGCAGAAAATCGCTTGAGAATCTTTGAAGGATATATCCTATCACCACGATTGAAATGTATCAGACAATACTGTTGAGTTATACATTTATCATATCTATCTTAACGCAAAAGTATGAAGTACTGAAAGAAAACTGTTTCAGTCCTAGCTGAGAAATGATTCAAGTATATCACAAAGCAATCAAAATGTTTAATTACAAGTAAAATTTACCTCATCTGATGCAGATCCAAAAAGAGAGATATAGATACGAAAAAGCGTGCATTTCTGCTATTCAATACCTTTGTCACTTCCATATTCACCTCAGTATGTTCATTGCTCCCTGAACATTTGTCTCGGGTCATGATTGCATTAATGACAAACAAAACACAAATTACGCTCATTAACTATTCCTATAAATCTTTTCTGAGCGTTTGTTGTGAAGTAACTCAGTATTTAGAAAACAAACACTTCAGCTCACACCTATATTGCAATAAATTGAGGTTGTCAGGTGGCTTATGATGCAGAGTTTGTCATATGATTTTGTCATTGAATTTCGTTCTGTCCGTTTGCAGACTGAATTAACTAAACTAGAAAACGGCTTCCAAACTGCAGCGTTCCTCCAGCGATATCCAAATCGACTTGCATATCACCCAGTGCATGTTATATCGAGAATATTACTGCTAAGCCAAAATGACACTTCTGTGGTATACCTTTTGTCATTACGTCCATTTTTGCTAATGTAGCTTACTCGGAACGTGATATTAGACAGCTTTAACTTTAAATCTGGATTCAAACAATGAATTTTATAGAATCAGTGTTACATCTTAAATGGAAGGCATTCAGAATATTTCATCGAAATGACAAGAAAATACAGTATTAGACATATAACCTATCTTCCTGCCGGTCGCTGTAAAGACAATGACCGAGTTGTTCACTTACGAAAGGTCCAATATTCCGACCACTCATAAACGTCCGGCCACATGCATGATCAGGCAACACTGTAGTATCCGTAAAGGACTCTCAGTACTCTCGAGCTGTTAGGAAAATGTACCTGTTCGTGGTCGATTGGCGTCCCCCAAGAGCTCGTGGCAGGTATCGTTGTTTCAATCCCTAAAACATCTGGAAACATTTTTATTGATGATGTTAGACATCTTACTTTTCTACATAGTGACTACAGAACTCTATCCCTAACTATTTCCACAGGCTTAAAACACTGATGTATACAATAATCGCTTGGTACCAAACGAGTGTTGGTATTCACAGAAAGATCATGCACAACTTATGGAAATATGCCGATGTCAGTACCATTACAGATGTTTACCAGTTCAGATGTTCTTTAGTATCGCTTTATTTTACGAAGAAATTCGACAGAGTTAACCACCAGTATCTTAGAACCACCATGCATGAGATAGGATTTCCACTACAACGTATTAACGTCATCCTTGAAATTCTCGGTAAAGGAGTTACAAGAATAATGACTGATGGCCTGCTGACGAAAAAAATTGAAATAAATAGCTGGGTGAGACAGGCTTGTCCGATGTCGATGGCACTGTTTACGATCGCAACTGAACCTTTACGTGTCACTTTGACCCCCCGTTTACGAGTCTCAATCATTAATGGAAAGAAGATTGTTGGTAATTCCTACACATACGACGTATATTTTCTAGTCACGGACCATCACGAAGTAGAGGAAGCTCTTCACATCGTTAACAAATACGAACTTGCTAAAGGAGCGAAGTTGAGTGAAAGGCAGTCTGGCATTATGAATGTAAAATTCAGAATGTCTCTACAACATCACTGTCAGCTAACCCCATTCTCTGAAATGAAATGCTTAGAAATTGATACAGGAACAATAGAAGGCACACCGTCACTGTTATCTACAGGTCAGGAATCTTCTTGCGAGTATGCGCACCTGTGTAGAGACCCACTCTTTCAGGACGACTGGTGTAATACAGAAAGTAAACTTAGCCGACGTCTACCTAACAGTGCTGCCGATGCCACAAGAGACGATGAAAGAGATCAAGTCAGCTTTAGGCCACTTCGTCGCTCGAGGATACATATTCAAAGCCAGGTATGATACGCTAACCCTGTCCACAGGGGATGGAGGTTTAAATTCAACAGATGATAACAACAAGTCACGGGCGTTATATGTGTGTAACACACACAAACAGTGAAGGACTCAACCAGACAACCAAACAGTTTAGCTGCACACTTGTTCAGTGAAAGAGCACCGACCAGTCGGCAACCTTCCAATAATGTACACTATATTCGGAATGAAGTTGTTTACCTCTAAACCTTTTTAACTGAACGAAGTTACATCAAGTAGAAAATTCCAGAAAAGAAGCTCTCGACGGTGAACTCAGTTTATAGGAAGCTGATTGAAAACAAGAACAGAAACATTATCGAACAAAAACAGCCAGATCACACATGGCGAGTAATCACACTCGAGTGGTCTAACAGTGATAGTGAAAGCATCTTGGTACCAAGCAGTCAACCGAAAAATACACAACTCCAAGATTTATACCATATAGTTGGCGGACTCAACCGTGTGCCCAACGTTCAACTTAATAGATCATGAAGAACTTTGTTTTGTGTGCATCAGTATTAAAGAGGTCAGGAACTTCATTCGACACAAGATGGCAACCATCACAATGGCTTTCCCGAATTCTATTACTCTTCATGACTTTTTGTACCCGAACTGAAATTCGTATCACAAAACAAAACTGAATTCCGTTAACTAGCTGAAGTAACGTTCAGTCTATTATTTAATGTCAGACGATAGTAAAATTAGGGACGAGTTCTGTATGCATATTGCATCCGAACTCCATCTACTTACAGAAAAAAGAACCTGCACGAAAAGCCATGCCAAATTCCTAGAGGCAGCTCTAGTAACGTTCAGTCTATTATTTAATGTCAGACGATAGTAAAATTAGGGACGAGTTCTGTATGCATATTGCATCCGAACTCCATCTACTTACAGAAAAAAGAACCTGCACGAAAAGCCATGCCAAATTCCTAGAGGCAGCTCTAAGACAAAACCACCGTATCAGGGACTAAGTAGATTATCAACAAGAAATGAAATCAGAATCAAATTATGTCCCTTTTTGGTTTCCCAGATAACAAGTCTTTTTTATCAGTTTATTTCCTTATTATATGCTTTAGCTATAGTTATTACGTTTATTTCTGTATTTAAGGGCGAGAAGACGGCGTCATTTATGTTAATCAAATAGGTCTCTCAGAGAATTCCGGCACAAGAAGTTGAAGTTTATTTAATTATGTTGTATATTGTTTTTCTAAGATGAAACGCATTTAGTATGTAGAAATATAAACAGAAATATAAACAGATAAACGGAAGAACAATGCAATCATGAAAAGGTTCTGGGCGAACTGTGTGAGCAAATCTCCGAGAAGACGAACTGTGAAGCAATCGGTAAGCTGGCATAAAATACAAATGACATACAAATGACTAAACTCTTCAACTCAAGAAAAAATAAGGTCAAGAAAAAACAAGGAGAGAAGAATGTAAGTAAAATGAACAGCTGATAGTGCGTAGCTTTAAACTAGCGAAATTGAAGTAAATGATTGGAATCGTTGCTTTTTGCACAGGCCAGCTGCAGGATCCAAACTGCTGTCGATATTTTACCACTGTAGAAACTGAAGATACATGTCATTTGCCAGCTGAAGATGGGTGCAAACCCGAAATGCATATTGGCATAATTAAAACGGATTACAAAAAGTGGCTGGTCGCTGTATTTTTATATTAAAATATCATTATCCACGGCCACAGAGCTCAACAGTCCAAATAAAATGGACAAATTGTTATAGTACCTGTTGTTATTTGGGGTTTTCTCCGTCTTAAGCTTACTACACGCTGAAAACATCTTACCCCTTCATCATAGGCGGATTATCTTTGAATGACAAAGTATGAGCAGTCGATACATTTTAATGATACGTATCTATCTTTTAGAATTTTTGAGATGAAGATAGTTTTACTCAAGTATAACTTATTCTCGACATTAAGGTCACTATTTTGTTTCCCTTGTTCCCCTTTCTGATAGCAAATGCTTCTCCTTTCGTGTTAGCAGAAGATAGAATAGAAGTTGAGCGGCGGATCTCAGGTAATTTAATTTACAAATGAATTTGAGCCAGAATTTTCTGTTATTTCTTATGGTTTCCTGCATAATAGCCTTTCTTGATTTGGGACTACATGTTATTCATAGCTTACGAAGTCACTCTGCGGATATTACGTTTTGCAATCGAAGCTGTGTTGTTGTCTCTCCATTTATCTGTCTTTGTTTCACGGAAGGTTGGCATTACCGTTGATCTGAGGAAAAATATTTTCCACCTCTATTATTATAAAAAAGATTATTGCTTTCTCATAACATTTACTGTATCACTACTGCAGATGTTCAAAAAAATCTGAAATACGTCTGCGATGAGATTTCTAGTTTCAGTACCCTTAAGAGACAAGTAATTGTGACATTTAATGATTTGTGTTGTTCAGTATTCAGTCGGCACATCTGAGTATTATTACTGAAGACGCTCTAGTCCCTAAAGTCAGTTACAGAAACGCAAATTAGACTCATTGAGAATTGCATTTCGGCTCTAGGCCGGCACGTCTTTGAGAGACGAACTGTGAAAACTTCCTAGACCTCTCATGGCTGGTGTTCTTCCTGCTGGAAGTATAACTTAAGCTTAGCAACAACGAAGATATATTTGGCAACCCTGTGACCGACAAGTAACTTCCTGAATGACACAGATGTAACATACGAAATTAACTTCACATATTCATATTAATTCCATTAAATAATTGCGCCATTTTCACATAAGGTTTGAAACAAAATTATTAGTTCTGAGTCCAGGAGAATCATCCTGAATTGAAATTGCATTTAACCTCGTCTTTTGCGTTGCGAGTTTATCTGTCCTAGCCAGCAATGGAGATTATGTGAGAGCACAATGCTACACTATTCCGCAAGTCGTCAGGTAAAGTGGAGTATTGTGAAGTGGGGGCTGCTTTGGTCACTAGTTCCAGTCTTACGAAAGGGTGTTTCTTAGCTGTTTCGTGACACAGCTACAAGCAGTCTGATCGAAAAGCAATAAGGAAATTTTATTTATTTTATTTACGAAATAGCACATTTCCATACCACTTCATTATGAAATAGGAAGTAGACAAAGACCGTTTAGAAGTACAGAATCTGTCATATCTTTCTAATTTGTGCCGATATGGGCATGCTCCTGTTACAGATACTCTATATTGAATTGAACTAGACTTTCGTCCTAAGTATATCGTGGCAATTTGAATGTCATTTAAATTCGGACAATGCATATTTTCATACCTTTATCCGTTACTTTATTGTACACAAGAGTAAAAATCAGAGCGATATTAATCATCAACAGTATTTCTCTCGCATTATCTAAAGTAGTCTGACAATGCTCAGGTAATTAAGTTATTCCAAATCTAGGAAAACCTTCTAGATCTGAGTTAAAGATGTCATCAAACCAGATTTGAAGGGCATTTCATCCAGTGAGGCATTTTTGACTGTTTCCCTGTATGATTCTTGAAAGGTAAACATTTGAGGGTATAAGCCCAGAAGAATAGTTGCGTTGAGGATGATTTTTCAAACTCCTGGTCAGTTTTATTAGTGCAATCGGTGGAGTGCGTTGTCGTGTAGTATCACCACGTGATAAAATTTTGTAGGCCCTTTTCTCACATTACAGTCGATACATGTCTTAGGTACTGGCAAAAAGTACTCGCAGCAGTATACTCTCCCCCGGGGAGGTTTTCACAATGCACAGTACCTTTTTTGAGCCACCAGATACAAATATTATGTTCACACTGCCCTTTTCGGCAGTATATGCCTTGTGTTAGGGCTCAGCCAATAATTCTTCTTAAGAAGTTAATACAAAAACATTATAACTTGTTACCAGTAAGCATACTTAAGTGGAATTCTCAGTGAGGCACTTGATTAAGATCAAGCAAAAGAGCATTACTAGTCACAACTTTGATTTCTGTTGCTTTACGGTGCTACTGCACCCAACTTCTGGACCTTGCTTATTGAATACAAATGTGGCACGACGCTTAAATTGTCACTCTGTATCGCATATGTCTGTTTTGGAGACTTCCAAAATTTGCAAAATCATTCGTGCCAGAACAATGTTTCTTGAAGCACAAAATCTGTTACTGACGTGTTTGCTTAAATGTACTCGCCCCACACACAATACAACGGTTCAGGACTGCCTCTGGTGCCTTCACTACGCTCCAAAACCTAAAGGGAATAACATGGTGCCAATGTTAGACGTTCTTCCTTTTCCGATTGTGATTTATCACGCTTTAATAACATTCATAAGTATCTTTCCGCAGAATCCAAATCGTAACTGAGACACAAACACAAGAACCTCAAATAAAATAAAAAAACTTATGGCACGGCGCCACTTTCAGCTTGTCGGAGGCGTCTAACGTTTTCACCAGGTGTATGGCCGGTAGCCGGTAGTTGCTGTGAGGCGAGATTACTCTCGAGTGTTAACTGTTGTGATCTTGACGCAGCCACGACCTGTTTGGCTGAAATTTATCTGGAACCTTTTGGTATACAGGTCCATTACACAATGAAAAGAATTATGTTTGACGTTCCGTCAGACTGATAACTTAAGCAGATATCTGATGCGCCATATAAGAAACTAGGGAATACAATGGACTGGAACGCGCTACTTTATGTTCACTCAGCACAAAGTATTCCACCCGACCAGGAGCCGATACGTTTTGTAACAGCTCGAGAAGACTGACTGATCTTCCTAAACGAACTTGCACATCGTACAGTGTTACCAGATCATTCATCTGGCCGCTCTTAGAATTATGTGAGCTGCTCGGGAATATTAGCTGCCTTAAGTGAACGACTCGGATGTCGTCTCTATGACGGCCAGCATTTAACCTGGTTTTATTACTGATATTGTATATGACGATGAAATATTCTGAATGGCTTCCATTCCATTAAAACTCATTGTTTAAACCCAGATTTTACATTTGGCACCTAAGCCACGAATGCTGTCTGCAGTCGTGTTACGAGTAATCTACATTACGAAACATGGACGTAATGAAAAATCATGAGCCACAAAAATGTCATGTAGGCTAGCGGTAACACGCTCCATTGAAAGGCAACCCTGGTGGGACTATTTGAAGATTGAAAATGTTGGCATAACTTTAGTGTTCTAACAATATTTATTAAAAAAAAACAGACATAAATGAAGCTAAACAAGTTATTGATTGAATACCTTAAACACTAACAGGTGATTGAAGACTACTCTGGACAAGGATCCTGGGTGGCAGAGACAGTTTAACTAGTGGTGTGAGTCAAGTACTCTGGCCCTAAAAATATGAATAATGCAATCTGAATTCATCTGACGCTGAGCAGACTTTGAGTGATCAAATCTGAACATAGGTGTAGCTGGGCGATTGAGATCTGTACCCTTTGACAATGCCGGAGCGGTAGTACGCCACCCGGTTTTTTAAAAATTAATTCTTTATTTCATAAGACAATAATAATTATACAATATTAACCCACCGATATTAATGCACTTCCTAAGGCGATTAGTGGGTCATAAAATGATACATAAATTAGATTACAATGCAGCTTTTACAATTATGTTAGTGAGCTACAGTTTAACTACTACAATGTGTGATTTTCAGTTTTCTACCTCAATGGGCAATTTGATCTAACTACTTATTACTTAACTAATCTACTATGACTATTACCTGCAGCGTCACAGGTGTGCCAGTTGTATATAAACCTACTTAGGATAGCCAGGCTCAACGAGCTAAACCCGAGGAGCATGTCCCTGGAACTGGGCTGGCCAAGGTAAGTAATCGGTGCAACACCCTAAATTAATGTCCTAATCTAAGCCTACAAAACTAACTTAAACTAAGTCGTATCAGGTGCTTGTCTTGATCGGTGGTGTTGACCCCACAAACCTCCCCCCCCCCCCCCCCCCCCCACACACACACCATAGTCCCGTACGTGGCGGATTGCAACTATGATGGCAGTCGGCCAGCGCACGCGCAGGCCGTTTGGGAGTGGGATCTGGTGTCAATTGGTTTGATCTACGAGTTGATACCTAATCAAGGTCCCTCAGGTATTCTACTAACACTTTTCGTGATACCCCATCCGCCATTGCATTCTAAGTGTGAAAAGTGTCTTCTTGTCTGAGTAGGTGGTATGTCTCGTTATTTGGAACTCTGTTCCGGAGTGTTGACGCGACATCATTGAAAAGAAGGCACTCGTGAACCACATGGTCGGGAGTTCCCTCTGCCGCGCCACAGTCACACTCTGGGGTTGCCCTCTTCCCAAACCGACATAAGTATGTCTGATAGGGACCATGGCCAGTGAGAAAGTGAATGAGTCCTCGTGTAGGTTCAAAGTATTTCTTGCCCCCTCGCTCTTTTACTTCTGGTAAAATCTGGAAGGTCCTTCTCCCAGTTTCTTCTTCCTCCCAAGCCCTCTGCCAAAGTTCCTCTCCTCTGTTTCTTATTTCCCTCTTATCCTCCACCCTCACACCCATGATTTCTATTATTTTCTCCATATTCCCCTTTTTGGTCCATTACCACGCCGCTTGTTCTCGTATCTTGATGTCTAATGGGCAAAGCCACATTATGACTAACAGAGCTCCCCCCGGAGATGTTCTGTAGGCACCCACAGATCTCAGAATAATGCTTCTCACTGTCATGGCGGGCACAACCCTCGTGAGCCTGTGCGCCCAGACTTCCGAGCCGTATCCCACTACTGAAGTCAGAATATTGTTATGATAGAGTTTTATGAGATGAGGAGGGAGATGCAATCTTTTATGTCCTATGGAGTTGAGATTGTTTAGTAATTGGAGAGCTCTCTGGGTTACGGTGTCAATGTGTTTCCCAAAGTTCCATCTCTCGTCAATGATGACTCCTAAGTATTGTGCCTCCCGTCGCCGAAGAACTGGTAAGCCATCGATTCTAACAGCAGCATTCCTGATAAACTGTCCTTTTAATAGCAGGTATGTAGATTTGCTAGAAGATATTGTCATTTTGGTATTGTGGCACCATTGGTGCAGTTTCTCTATGGCCCTTTCAATCTTTGCTTCTATATCTTCTCTTCCCCACACCACCTGGACACACGCACACACACACACACACACACACACACACACACACACACACACACACACACAGCCCACAAAAAGAATGTTATACCACACAAAAACACACATACACACACACACACACACACACACACACAGCACCAAAAAAATGATATCACTCACACACACACACACACACACACACACACACACACACACTCCCACACACACACACACACACACACATACACGCACACACAAACGCACATCAGATACTTCAATAATTACACTCGAAATTTGGGCAATAACATTCGATCTTTGACAAAAACATTTAACAGTCGGCAACAGAAACCAAAACATTGCATTGAAACAAGCGTCTGTTCTATTCTCAGATAAATATGAAGCAGTCACTGACTTGAATTTTTGTGCTAACACCAGGAAAATTGGAATTTTTATCCCTTTGAGAGTCAGTGAGCTTGCAGTGAGTGGTTTTCAATTTTTCGACAGGGTCTGCATCTTGTTGCAAGGCATCAGTAACAGATATGGAAACCAAGTAGCGAAAAGTGAGGTGTGTAGGTTTAAGATCTACAGAACCCAGTACAGAGTTCGTTGTCAGACATTGCGGTTGTACTATATTTCTGACGTTGTTTTATTAATTGTAGAATTTATATTAGGTTCTGTTTATGTGCTAGTTAAATTTCTTTGTACAGACAGGCATCTTATCTGTATTCTTTGTCGAAGGCAGCTTCTAAAGTCTCTCTAAGTTTACCTTTCAGGTGATAAGATTTTTTTCTATTGAGTAAGCAAGAGTAATATGTCAGGTAGTTTCCTCCTTATAAATGGCAATATGTGTTACGAGATTTTCGATTATTGGGGATTAGGGAGGTGATTTCTGAATCTTTACTTTTAATAAACTTGTGTGGAGTGATCTGGCACATGACAAATTATTAGGAGTGTGATTGCTACATGTGTATAATTTCTTACATTCATTTTTGTTCAGTGATCAAGTAATTTACCTACGTGCCTTTGGCAATTCCGTCATTGTGTTGCTTTCTCATATATTTTTGATGAATATTTGATGTAATGGTATTGGATGAATTTCTAGATTGTATGATATAGTGAGCTGATGCAGGATGAAGATCTTTTGATGTTATTTATAGTGAGTCTTGAACTGTGACAGGTGATCATGAGTGGATAGTTTCTATGAATTGAATTTCAGTACATGATGCAGCATGGGTGCAGACAGGATCTGATGTGTTGAAAGTTCGAATTTTTTTCAGTTTTGTATTTTCAGTGTATGATTATTCATTTGTTTCGATGAAGTGATTATTCTGTTCTGGTACGTTGAAAAGTGAATTTTGATTTTGCAACTGGTTGTCTCTTGTGTGACACCAGTATACGATGTGATGGATGTTTTGTCTGTTCCACCATTAATGAACCATTACGAGTAAACTGCTTGGAAGAATGTGAATACAATATGAAGTAAGATTACTACCATAAGCTTAGAGGCATATACTAACACTGTGTATGATGTGCCTAGCAAGCACAAGGTTACCTCAGCTGATATATTACCTAATTTTATCCTTTATATTGTGTGTTGTTTTCTTACAATACGTTGGTCGTTTGTCTACGAGAGAATGGATCTTTTACTATCAGTGTTGTTGGTGTCAGAGTGGTGCAAAGAGTCTGGTTATCTGTTAGATAGTGTGTATGTTCATCTGAAATTAAATCAAAGGAAATCAATGACTGTGAGTGATATGTGAAACAGAATGGGTTCCATAGATGGTAATTGTCTTATAATGGTTTCTCCAGACTGTTATGGTGAGTAGAAATGCTACCAAGATGTTTTGAAGAGAATGATGTGATTACTTCGCTACTGTCTGTATTAGTAAATACTTATGAGCGTATTTGAGTTGATTTTGTGAATTTATGGATTCCCTTGAAGGGATGAGAATGAAACAGTTTTGTTATCTGAGTTTTATTTTGTTTTAAAGAGTAGTGAGAGATGAAATTATGACCATTGGTTTCCCCACAAAGTAAAGGCTTTGCTGGGTGTTGTTTCTTGCTGTAGTCCTCGATTTAAGTTGGGCAGCAGTCTAAAAGGTAATTCTGTACATGGATTTGTTATGGAGATGTAGGTTTTTCGGTTATCATTAACTGAAGGAAATACAATGTGCCTATGTCTACTGGTATTGATGATTAGTGATGCAAATCGCTGTCTGATGCTTAAAGGAATAGAACCAAATTTTATTTTGTGGTTGTTGAGGTATTTTCCTGGTGTCAAAGGCAATGAACCATTTGTTATTTAAAATAATGTAAGGTGACTAAGGTTGGTTGTTTGGACACACCATCCTTCTTTGTAATGTAGCCCACATTAGGATTCTATCATGAAAAATATGAAAGAATACTAATGTCAATGTAATTTACAGAATATGAGAGGTCTTAGTATATTTTGTAATATGTAGATACACAAAATATTCTGATGAATACTGAAGAGCAGTGGCGATAGAGCCACTTATATTGGAACTTATTGGGAGTAAATCGTTGATTAAAGAGATGGAACACGGAAAATAAATACGAATACATTTCCCTCCTTCCTTAGTTTTGGTGAGGTATGGATAACTTCGGAAAATGAGGCATTGACTGACGAAACAGTATGTGAAATCCTTTAAGTTGCATTTTTAAAGAGATTTTTTAAATATTAACCTGTGGTAAAATCGAAGTATGTATCAAACCAAGATATGACTGAAATCCTGTACATTAGTAGTTATTATTTTCCTTCTTACTGTGGCGCAAATGTGATTTGATGAATCCAAATGTCAGTCTTTTCACAAAATTTTATGTTTTATAGTGGTAGAATAAATGTTTCCATTTGTTATTATTGTTACACATGATTTGATAACGATCGTTCCTTCTTCATTTTTTGTACATTTTTATGTTTGTGATTAGATTTTTTGTTAACGGAGCTGCCTTACGTGATTGAGATGTTATTTTCATGTCCTTTCCATGGCCGTTTTTCTATTCTTTTATAATTACTTCACATTTCGCTTGAAGACCTTCTCTTGTTTAAGGCACGTTAATTGTAAATTCTGTTTATGGACCCATTTATCGTATATGTATTAACTGTTACTTATGAGATGATCAAAATATTTGTCTTGTTTTGGTGTTGCTACTTATAGATACAGAGGTTATCAACATTTTGTGTTGTCTGTGAGCAGTGAGCCACATGTGCTGAGGAGTGCATCTAAATTGCACCATATGTGTGTTTATTTATTATAGGTGCTGTGCCTCTGCCTAAAAAAAATTTATAGTTGTGGACTGAGAAGATACGTGGTGAACCTGTATACCGTTCGCAAGACTGGTTGGGATCTATCATTATATTCATGTATTCTTTTTTTTTTTCTTTTTGGTATGGGTGGTGTCTGAAGCCTATCTCTGTGGCATTCAACCTGTATGCCGCTGCTACTTGAGTGAAATTTACTGGAGGGATTGATCGCCATCCACATCACCGAATTCACCACAGTTTCCTGGGAACACATGTATATGGGAGTAAAGGAATTTCATCTTCAGTGTCATGTCGCAGGCAGTGACCTTATAAGCACGAGTGAATCATCCATAAGGTCCCTGTAATTTTCGGCTGTCCTATTTCGCGACAACAATGTTATCTTGTCACGACAACAGTGCCACACGTGCCGCTGATTAGGAGTTAGAGTGGACACAAAGAAGCGTGTCTCCCCTCAGCTGGAGTATGGTTGGATCATTGAATATCCTGTTTGCAATTTTCTCCCACCTGAGTGCTGGATACTTCTTATACAAATACAGAAATTCTTACACAGACCTTACAAATGCTACCATGAGTCCCACTTAATGTGCAATAGTAGGAGAATTATTATGTTCTGATTCATTGTTCACAATACCTTTTATCCAGGCACCAGAGATGAGGCTATTCTCTTTGTACGCAGTTTTTTTCTGTTTCTCGACTGTCCCACCCACACAGGTAGCAGCAGTAGTTAGTGTAACCTCCTTGCAAAACCAATAACTCATTAAATTTGAAATCTTCACAAACCAGCCATTAAGACAGTTAACAGCAAGTAATTAAGACAGTTTACAGCTGATTTCAATATGGTACACTTTGTTTACCTATGGCAGTATATGTGACAGGGATTGATGGCCTTTCATTACTCTTGTGAATCGATAATTCCTTCAAGATTGTTACTGAGCAATCGATAAAGAGTCTCCACTCGTCTGGTTTGGATGTAATGTTCAGGTCCTAAGACAAACCACCAGTGTCACTGTACCGTGTAATGTAGCCCTAAGTACTAAAATGATAATCAGATTTTTTCTGTCTCTCCCAAAACAGAGACACATGTACAGTGTGAGCGAGGAGACTCCATTATTACAGTCATGAGGCCAAGAGTTCCGCTTTACGCACGAAAGGTCTAAATCCCTAATCAGATCTCTGAATTCGCATTGAATGATTTTGTGTGCTTCTCCAGAAGATGAAGGTAATGTAAACGTAGGGTCAGTGTCACTGGATAATGACTGCATTTTTTCGGCTTTGTGTGTCCGTGCTTGGTGGTGGTATTTGTAAGCCAAGAGCCAAATGAAACAAGGGATGTCATGAAACTGAAAATTCTCTTCCTCTTGGTACTGATTCTTTTCCTCAAGACAGGTACCACAGAAAAATAGCAATACGATTCACGATTTGTGAGTTTACGCCAAATACCGGACACACCAAACTTCATGGAAACGTTTTTACCATGAATCCAAGCACTAGGAGTAGATTACCATAAAATGCGACACAAATGTGGAGACCACGATTTATCTTGGTCTCCAACTCATACCCGAAATAGAAGGCGATGCTTATTTCACTGCTTTGGTCAATGCTCGGTTTGCTTAACTACAAAGCAAGTTTGTACAGATGTAACATAAGTTACCAGCATTGTCACTGTAGCTACAGGACCATTGTGGGAAAGCGTACAATAACTCAGTTCATTAATTTCAGTATCTAAGTATACATACGTTCACTGCCAACCGCCATTACGCTCGTTCCGATAACAAGTGAACTAAAGGAGCACAAGAGGATGCAGCCGTTACAAACGACAGTTGAAATCGCGTCTGGGTTTTACAAACAACAAAACTCACGTGACTGGTGTCATGATGCATCAAAATTGTATCGGAAGAGGCCAACTCACTTACATACGGTAGAGCGACCCTTCCTCAAAGGCCTCTGCATGTATGAAACTGAGCTAGGAGACAATTTATAGCTTGAAATTCGTGTTCATCACATCTAAACCTATTAACCACAGCTACTTTAGTTTATGTTCATATAAAGTGTGATGAATTTGTAGACGGGTGTAATCAATCAAGACAGGCTCAATACTGATCACAATCAACAGACAACCATTTTCAGAATCCAGAATATCTGAATTCTCATTAGCAAATGGTCAACAGTACCTCAATCTCTATATGACACAAATATTTCTTGCAGTGCCTGAGATACACTATTCAAGAGTAATAAATTTAATATAAACATGAGATCTGTGTATTTCAATGTATTTAGCACCCTTAAGACACGTAAAAATGATTCTACCCTCAACTACATGGATCTTCATACTGAAATTCAACATAGAAATCAAATGGACCATATGGGACGGGGGGGAGGTGGAAGACGTTTTAAATTCTCACTCTCAGGCACTACTACAGAGTATTATCACCAAATTGTAAAGGAAAGTCGTTTTAAATTTTTACTTTAATTAAATTATTTGTTGCATTAAGCCAAGTTTTCCTCAGTTATAAATCCCATTGAAAATCCTATGGTTATTAAATGGAAAAGTATAAACAGTAAATCCGCAAGAATAATCCACTACACAAAGATAATTCTAACAGACCAATATTAAAACCCTAAACCCTACACCCCAGACAATCGGATACATGTATTTCACAGAAATATATCACATCTGAGGAAATATGAGGAAAACTAGCACGTAGGTACCAACAAAGAAAACGGCAGTAAACTTTTGAACAGAAAATTCACTACTCATTGACACATATGAAAAAAAGGTCGCAAATTCTTTGAACAATGAGGTGTCATTAATATCACATGTTTAGGAAACATGACTCAAATATACGCAGTGTCTACCAGAAGGAAGATTCCCTCAAAAAATAAAAAAAAAATCTGTGTTCCATACACCTATCATCAAACAAGTTACTCTGTTAATAATCATTCATCAAGAGTACTCGTCAAGCAAGGGAAAATCTCAATAGCTGCTCATAACATATAATACACAAAACAAATCAAGAAAATGTATATTCCCGTTACAGTATGACATAGGAAGAAGTCTAACTCTAATTTAAGCACAAGAACAAAGCAAGTAAATGTGTAAGTACACTCTTATCACTGCAATAAATCTAGCCACAGACTTGACTTCATGACACATTTCCACCTAGTTACATAAAAATAGAGGAACTATGGGCAAGAAACTGTAGATTCATCAACTAATATTTTGTGTAATGAGTGGATAATGCAGCACAAGAAGAAACGTGTAGTCTCAACAAATGTAAATACAGAGAATTAATGAGCATAAACGTGATCGGTGTTCACCGAGGTATTTTCTTAAAGTAAAAAATATCTTGAACTAGTCCAAAACTTCTTACGTGACATAATTTCAGCATCACGAATAGTAACATAGTCAACACCTCCAGAATAGCACACCAAGCTTCTTAATTGCTCCACGTGTGATTAACGTTCCTCACTGTCCATAAATGAATGGCACATTAGGGTACACGGAAAAAGCCTCCCCACGGATCGATCAGTTGATGTCCTGGAAAACCATACGATCCGGCGTACCCTGGGCAGAGAAAAAAATTTTGTTAGCTATGTTTAAAACAACGAACTGTGACCTTCTCCTCATACAGGAAACTCAGAGAGGTCCAAATGACGGAAGACTAAAGATTAATGGAATAACATTAGCCACTGAGAGACACAGCACACAATATGGCAGTGCAATATTTGCTAATACAGGCTTGAATATCTACATCTATATCTACGTGATTACTCTGCTATTCACAGCGAAGTGCCTGACAGAGCGTTCAATGAACAATCTTCAAATTGTCTCTCTATCGTTCCACTCTCGAACGCCACGTGAGAAAAACGAGCACTTAATTGTTTCTGTGCGAGCTCTGATTTCTCTTATTTTATTGTGATGATCATTTCTCCCTACGTACGTGGGAGCCAACAGAATGTTTTCGCAATTGGAGGATCAAACTAGTGATTAAAATTTCATGAGAAGGTTCCGTCGCAACTAAATTCGCCTTTGTTTTAATGATTGCTGCTCCAATTCATGTATCACGTCTGTGACACTATCTTCCCTATTTAGCGATAATACAAAACGACCTGCCCTTCTTTGTACATTTTTATGTCATCCGTCTGTCCCACCTGATGCCGATCCCACACCACACAGCAATATTCCAGAATAGGGGAGACAAGCGTGGTTTAAGCAGTCTCCTTGGTAGACCTGTTGCTCCTTCTAGTTGTTCTACCAATGGATCGCATTATTTGGTTTGCTCTACCTACAAAATTATCTATGTGATCGTTCCAATTTAGGTTATTTGTTATTGTAATCCCGAAATATTTAGTTGAATTTACAGCCTTCATATTTGTGTGACTTATCACGTAATCTAAATTTACATGATTTCTTTTAGTACTCATGTGAATAACTTTTCCTTATTCAGGTTCAATTGCCACTTTTCGCACCATACGGATATCTTATCTATATCATTTTGCAAGTCATTTTGGCCATCAGAAGACTTTACAAGAGGGTGAATGAAAGCATCGTCTGCAAACATTCTAAGACGGCTACTCAGATTGTCTCCTATGTCATTAATATAGATCAGGAACAATAGAGGCCTATAACACTTTCTTTGGGAACGCCGCATATAACTTGGGTTTACTCGATTACTTTCCATCTATTGCTACGAACTGTGAACTTTCTGACAGGAAATCACGAATCCAGTCGCACAACAGAGCGATACTCCGTAGGCACGCAGTTTGGTTAGAAGACGCTTGTGAGGAACGGCGTCGAAAGCCTTCTGGAAATCTGAAAATATGGAATCAATTTGACATCCCCTGTCGATAGCACTTATTACTTCATGAGTATAAAGAGATAGTTGTTTTTCACAAGAACGATATATTCTGAAACAGTGCTGACTATGTATCAATAAATCGGTATCTTCGAGGTACTTTATAATGTTCGAATGCAGTATATGTTCCAAAACCCTAGTGCACATCGACGTTAGTGATGTAGGTCTGCAATTCAGTGGATTACTCGTACTTCCCTTTTTGGGTATTGGTGTGACTTGAGCAATTTTCCATTCTTTAGGTACGGATCTCTCTGTGAGCGAATAGTTGTCTATAATTGCTAAATATGGAGCTATTTTATCAGCATAATCTGAGAGGAAAATTAGTGGTATACAATCTGGACCGGAGGCCTTGCCTTTATTAAGTGATTTAAGCTGCTCCGTTACTTCGAGGATATCTACTTCTATATTTCTCATTTTGGCAGTTGTTCTTGATTGGAGTTCAAGAATATTCACTTCGTCTTCTTTGGTGAAGGAGCTTCGGAAAACCGAGTTTTATAACTCTGCTTTAGTGGCACTGACATCTGTGACTTCGCCATTGTTATCGCGCAATGAAGGTATTGATTGCATCTTGGCACTGGTGTGCTTTATGTGTGACCAGAATCTCTTTGGTTTTTCTGCCAGATTTTGAGACAGAATTTCGTTGTGAAAATTAATAAAAGCATTTCGCATTGAAGTACGCGCCATATTTCGAACTTCTATAAAACTTTGGCAATCTTAAGGATTTTGCGTTGTTTTAAATTTGGCATGCTTTTTTCGTTGCCTCTGCAACAACGATCTGACCCGTTTTGTGAACTGTGAGGGAACAGTACCATCACTTATTGATTTATGTGGTATATGTCTCTCTATTGCTGTCGATACTATCTCTTTGAAAACATTCCACAACTTTTCTACACTTACATGATCAGATCGGAAGGATTGAACACTGTCTCTTAAAAAGGCGTTAAGAGCATATCTATCAGATTTTTTAAATAGATATATTTTCGTTTCATTTTGATGGTTGTAGGTGTTACGGTATTCAGCCTAGCAGCAACTGCCTTGTGTCGCTAATCCCTGTATTCGTCACAATAGTCACTATTCGTCCAGGAATATTTGTTGCTAAAAGGTCAAGTATGCTTTCGCAACCATTTACGCTTCGAGTGGGCTCATGAACTAACTGTTCAAAATAATTTTCTGAGAAAGCATACAGTACAATTTCGGATGACCTTTTATACCTGCCACTGGATTTAAACGTATAATTTTTCCAGCATATCGAGGGTAGACTAAAGTCACTACCGACTATAATTATATGAGCCGGTTACTTATTTGAAATTAGACACAAGTTTTCTTTGAACTGTTTAGAAACTATATCTTCTGAGTCGGGCGTCTGTAAAACGATCCAGTTAATAGTTTAGTCCGATTGTCAGGTATAACCTCTACCCATACTATTTCACAGGAACTGTCTACTTCAATTTCGCTACAAGGCAAACTACCTCTGACGGCAATAAATACTCCACCACCAACTGTACTTAATCTATCCTTTCTGAACACTGTTAGATCTTTAGAAAAAATTTCGGCTCAACTTATTTCCGGCTTTAGTCAACTCTCTGTACCTACAACTATTTGAGCTTTAGTGCTTTGTATGAGGTTTTAAATTTAATAACCATCAGTCACAGTTGTACCGTTTACCTAGAATTTACCTAGGTTTCAGTCGGGATAACCCAACCTTCTTCAGAATAACGGTACCTACCGTTTGTCCATAGTGGACATCGTCAAGCTAAATCTGCAAATCCATAAATTATCGTCAGACTGTAAAAACTGATCTGAAACTGCCTCGGCACCACTTCGCGACAGCGACGCGGCAGCCACGAGTGCTGTACTGGAACTGACCGTAGCGTCACGAGGCCCGCCTAGTCGGTCACAATACCTTGTGCCTGCGCATAAATTGTATGATAGTTCCTTGTTGGAACAACACACGAAGTTAACTCCTGACCTTGAATTTACTAGTAAAGGGAAATAAAAGGTATGGCTGAGAAAAAGGGCGTATATGTTATCCTGTGCAGAACGTACGTAGATCGACTGTCTTAACATTTATGAAGTATTCATTGGTCATGATATGAAGAATTGACAGGAACGTTTCAAAAGAAGTTGGTTTTGAATATGAATCCGAAGTCTCCCATACTAAAGAGACAGTTTAAAAGTCATAAAAATTTCCACCCGATCCGTTTGATTGTGGACAGTTCGAAACGTGCGTACTATAAACTGGTCCGGTGGCCACATTATAAAATCAATAACAATTTTGTCTTTGAGAAAAATTATTCGATCAATAAGTCTGCCGAGTTGGTTAATAAATTAAATAATGTAATATGCCATGCCACATCAATGCTTTCTTCCTTAGAGATCACTAGCCTTTAAACTAATATACCTGTAGATCAGTCTTTAAATATTTTTCAGCGCAACTTATGTTTTCACAAGAAGTTACTAGATGTTGAAATTGACGATCTCATGTATCTTCTGCACGTTGTTCTGAAATATAACTATTTTTCTTTCAATGATAATTTATATTGCCAGCCATGCGGGTTAGCAGTGGGTTCCCCGCTTGCAGGCATTCTTTCTGAGGTTTTTATGAAGACAATGGAATCTCAATTATTTACAAGTAGTGTATAAGTAGCCAAGAAAATACAGTTCTATGTAATATAAGTAGATGATAATCTCTCAATAATTGACGGGTCCCAAGAAGACACAAGTCAGATATTTTTACCCTTTCACGATCTCCACGAGAAAATTAAGTTTACTCTTGAGAAGGAGTCGCCCAATAGGACACTGAACTAATCATAGCGTGTAGGCTTTCACGGCCGGCGTCTTCAGTAATTAAAACTTCCGGGCTAAGAGGCCGTGGTCCAATAGTAGAAATACTTCTCCCTGACGTTTCGTTGCCAGCTGCGGGCAACATCATCTGAGGTGAGTCTACGACTGACTCACCTCAGATGATGTTGCCCGCAGCTGGCAACGAAACGTCAGGGAGAAGTATTTCTACTATTGGACCACGGCCTCTTAGCCCGGAAGTTTTAATTACTGGGGACACTGAACTACTTAGATCTATAGTAGATAATCACTTAGATTATGACATATTTAGGAAATGTACGTTTTCGTATAATATTATACCTGCTGATTCGGCCCACCCGCTAGCGCATAAAATGGCATTTTTTCATTCTACGTTACATAGAGTGATGTCGGTGCCTTTATGCGCGTAAGCCTTGGAACACGAACTGGTAACTCTTGAAACAATAGCCCGAAAAACCGGATATGAGCCCGAAATTGTGAGACGGCTCTATAACAAGAAAGTAAACTATCACAGATCGACGACAGCTTCTACGTTAGGCACCGCGCCAGATTTTACTCCGTCTGCCAAAGTACCTATTCCTTTTATAGGCAAAGTTTCGTATTAAATCGAGAATCTTTTCAAAAACCAGGCTTTTGAGACAGTTTTTTCGACTAATAATAGTCTTCATAAGAAGGTGATTCATAATTTAAAAGAGCCTAAAGATAAATTGTCATTTTACATTGGCCAAACAGGAAGAGCCTCATTAACAAGGTACAATGAGCATATTCCGACTAAAACTGGGATTGCACACGTGGTTCGACATTTGCCGAACATTTAGTGCAATGGTCTCATGCACCCATCCCCCCCCCCCCATCCCTCGCAATACTCAGACATTTTAGAGGAAATGCAAATTTTTTAACATTTACTACATGATAAAAACAACCTTCTTAACAACCAACTGCAGCTGCGAAATAGAAGCTTCTCTGAAGGTTTACAACCATTATTTCATCTACCGTAATGTTAATCCGGGGTACGTTTTACCATTGCCAACAAATGTCTGTATTCCCGTAGGTTGAATAGCTAGGTATATTAGTTGACACCGTAAAACTTTGGTCCCATCTATGAAGATGTCTATTTCCTATATAGGAATATAATTAATGTTTCATTATTATATAGGGTAGCAGAGTATATGGTTAATATTTGGCGTATTGAAAACCTTGAACATGCACACAGATGGTGAACTGATATTCGGTATGCACGTTCAAGAGTTAAGAATGGTTTCAATAGGTGCTATCACAAAATCTTTCAATATGGCCGATTGTGGTCAATACTATGTGTATATGGTAGCAGTGGTTCAAAAATGGCTCTGAGCACTGTGGGACTTAACATCTATTGTCATCAGTCCCCTAGAACTTAGAATTACTTAAACCTAACTAACCTAAGGACAGCACACAACACCCAGCCATCACGAGGCAGAGGAAATCCCTGACCCCGCCGGGAATCGAACCCGGGATCCCGGGCGTGGGAAGCGAGAACGCTACCGCACGACCACGAGATGCGGGCTGGTAGCAGTGATGCCATCTCCTAGTCATACATAACTTTTTATTAACTTAATTAATGGCGGTCATACCCATATAAGTATCACGAGAGGGTAACGTCACCTTCCACAATCTACTGGATACGAAGTTTTGGTTCAGACTTGCCGGATCAGTCTGATTTAATCTTACTTAAAGACTTTTAAAAGTGTCCTTGGAGCGTTGCTTGCCAAATCACATGTTGATTTAACCATTTCCCTGTCATCCTTCCATAATTTAGACTAGTTCTTTAAGTACATATTGACCTATGTGGGTCAATTATTTTAAATGTGTTGACCGGAGAAATGTTCGCCAAGTCACACTTTAGCTTTGAGCATAACTGACCTCTGTCGGTCAATAGTTTTGAGTGTGTTGACTGTAGCAATGTTCGCCAAGACATACTTTAGCTTTAAACCTAATTCCACTGTCATTCCCTAAGATCAATGGCAGTGGTCACCAGGCCAGAATTATGATGGCAGAGGTCCACATACAGTTTTTGCAGTATGTGTGTAGATTACCTCCATGAAGGCAAATTGAGTACCCCATTGCCGCCACATTATCCCCTACTATGGTGTTTTCTGCAACTCATAACCACAAATTCGTCAAGAAGCTCAATCACGCACGTGCATTAGTTTTGGACTTGATTCTAGACCATTTTAGGTAAAATACACTAATCTTGAATAATGACCAGCATTTCATATGGCCCGTATTCCCGGATGTTACAGTTTAGATATAGACTTGCTCATAATTTCGGTCATGACCATTTGTGGCTATATCGATAGGATGTTAATGCATTGTAAACATAGATAAGCAAGTGCTTGACAATTACGTCTTACAAATTTCTAGACCTATTCAAAATAATGACAATGTTGGCTTTATATTATCCTTCCCACTCCTAAGTTCTTTTTAGGTGATTAAACTTCGGGCTTAAGCAGAAAAATTTTCCTTGACCGGCCATACCTTGTAAGCACATGATGTCTTCTTCATATCATTACCAATGAATACTTCATAAATGTTAAGACAGTCGACCTAAGAACGTTCTGCACAGGATAATATATACGCCCTTTTACTCAGCTATACCTTTTATTTCCCTTTACTAGTAAATTCAAGGTCAGGAGTTAAGTTCGTGTGTTGTCCCAACAAGTAACTATCATACAGAAACTTCCTGGCAGATTAAAACTGTGTGCCCGACCGAGACTCGAACTCGGGACCTTTGCCTTTCGCGGGCAAGTGGTAGAGCACTGGCCCGCGAAAGGCAAAGGTCCCGAGTTCGAGTCTCGGTCGGGCACACACTTTTAATCTGCCAGGAAGTTTCATATCAGCGCACACTCCGCTGCAGAGTGAAAATCTCATTCTGGGAACTATCATACAGTTTATGCGCAGGCACAAGGTATTATGTCCGCGCATGTAGGCCTCATGACTCTACGGTCAGTTCCAGTACAGCACTCGTGGCTGCTGCATCGCCGTCGCGAAGTGGGGCCGAGGCAGATTCAGATAAGTTTCTACGATCTGACGATAATTTATGGATTTGTAGTTATAGCTTGACGATGTCCACTATGGACAAACGGTAGTTACCGTTATTCTGAAGAAGGTTGGGTTATCCCGACTGAAACCTAGGCAAATTCTAGGTAAACGGTGCAACTGAGGATGTTGGTTATTAAAATTTATATTGAAATTTTTGTATAGATTCTGACAGGGCCGCGAAATGTTGAAGATATTTACTTTATATTAGGGCTTGGAGCTATGGTTCTTTCCCAACACAGCTACGACAATTTACAACTACAACACAAATCGTTTCTACAACTACCTTACTGTGTTTTACCTGCCCACTTTTAGACGGACTTCCCTTCTGTGGTTCCCTGAGACCCTTTAACCTAATAAACCGCCCAGTCCCTTCCAAACCGCCCCCCCCCCCCCCCCGCGCTTCCTGTGTGTGGTGGACTCGTGACCTATAAAGTGGACCCTGGAAACCCACCACCCGATGGAGCAAGTCAAGGAATCTGCAGCCTACACACTCACAGATCAGCCTGAGCCTCTGATTCAGACCATCCACTCAGCTCTAGACCAAAGGACCGCAGTCGGTTCTATTGACGATGATGCAGATGGTGAGCACCGCCTTAATCTTGGAAGCAACACTGGCAGTCTTTACCATTTCCGCTAGCCACCCAAACCTTGACAGAATCTGCTCCAATCCAAATCGACATACGTCATTGGTACCAACATGAGCCACCACCTGCAGTTGGCTGCAACCTGTACTCTTATTGCCATCCCGAAACACCCTTTCCACATCTGGAATGACTCATCCTGGAATTCACACGGAGTGCACACTGACTTCCTTCCCCTCCATGGCAGCCATGTTCCTAAGGTGCCCCATTATTGGCCTAATATTGGGGCTCACAACTACCAGCAAACCCACCCTCTTTGAATGTGGAAACCTTGCGGGACAAGAATCGTCCTCTGGAACAGGATGCATGACTGCATCCGGCTCAGAGACATCGTCAGCCACAAATAACGCCCGAAGCCTTTTCATCAAACGAACCGGGGAGGCCCTACAATCAGCCCCTTGGAAAGTTATTTGCTGCCTACCAGACTTTGGAATAATCTCCCTCTTGACCTTAGGTGAGGGGGTCAACCTCAGTGCAGACAGTACCACAGCAATGGACTGATCGGAGGACACGTCGGGCGTGCACAACGTCCACCGGATCCCCGAGCTTGATCCCCCACAGTGACGCCCCTTGGCAGCAGCCTCAAGCTATATGAGGGAATCCAAAGCAGCCTAGAGCTGTGAGCGAAGGGTCTCCCAACTCAGCTCGCATCTGTATGCAACAATCACACTTCCTATCCATTACTGCCGTCGCTCCTGTTTGAAGGTCATAAAAAATTGTAAGAAGCGAATGGTGTACTCGCCTTATTAGTAGCAGGAACTAGCAGTGTGCTCTCGCTGATGGTATAACCGACATTGAGCAGTTCTAACCAACAAACAAAAGCCTGTACAATACGAAGGTCGATACAGGCGTCGAAAACAATGGCGGTACCTACGCTATACTGTTATTCAAACAAAAGGTTGTGCTTAGTAAGCACACAAACGCACCAGAAATTACAAAAATAAACTAGTAACTACCCAGATACTGAAGATAAGTCACTCCTGTTTCAAGCTCTTAAAAAATTTGTAACAAGCGAACATTGTTCTCACCTTATTAGTAGCAGGAGCTAGCGGAGCGCTCTCGCTGACGTAGCTATGGATAGAGACACAGAAATTCTGACCGTAACAACAAACTCCTGCACAATAACATGCCCGTACAAACTCCGAAATTATGAATGTAGCCTCAGAGAGCCAGATAATTTTCACTTCAGTAATTTTCACGTACATCCAATAAAGACAGTCATGGGAGATTTTAACTGCTACACTGTACCATGGGCTACAGAGAAACAGATCAAAGTGGAGAATACCTTGAAAACTGGGTACAATGCATGTGTCTACAGCTCATACATGGTCCAAAATTGCCATCCTCTTTAGCAGTGGAAAATGGAAGCGTGGATATAACCCAGATAATTTCTTTGTCAGCGGAAATATTTTCCATCAAGGGAAGAAAGAGATGGGAGATTCAATCCCTAAAACACAACATCGTGCAATTATCTGTAAAGTAGAAGCAGCCATTCAGCCTACATATTTTCCTTTCAAGACAAGATTTAATTTCAGACAAGCACAATGGTATAAATTTGGTGGGGGACTTGACTCTAAAATACTCGCCATTGGCCCATCACCAGGAAGTTATGAATTTTTTATAAATATGGTTAAAACTATCTCCCATAGGCACACTCCTCAGGAAGTAGAAGAATATAAAAAGATGATTTTGGACAAATATGTACGCCTTTTCGAAGAAGATCCCACTTCCGATGAAACAATCCAAACAGAAGAAGATATTATGTCAGCCATATCAGAAATAAGAAAAGAAAAATGGTGCAATCTTATGACAGAACTTGATATGAAACAAAATAGCAGAAAGGCATGGCAACTGTTGAAAAACCTTAATATTGACCCATTGAACGCTCCCACAGTTATTTCTTATGTAACGATTATTCAGACAGCTCACCAGTTATTGTTGAATTGGAAAATAAAGAAAAGGTATGTAAGCAAGAGACATTAAAGATTTCCTGAGGAGAACGACTATATTGGCACACCTTTCTTTCTCGGAGAATTAGAAACCGCAATACACACACTGTAGAACAACAAAGCCGCTGGCTTAGATGAACTAACAACGGTACAAGTCAAAATGTTTGGGCCAACGACTGAGAAGTTGATTCTAGGCATAATGAATATATGTGTCTCAAAAGTGCAAATACCAAAGATTTGGAGAAAAACCAAAATTGTGGCTCTGCTGACAACTGGAAGACAGCCCACAGAAGCTAAAAATTTCCGACCGATATCACGTCTGTGTCATCTTTACAAAGTCCTAGAAAGAATGATACTTAATAGCATCTCAGCACATATTGACCAATCACTGATAAGAGAACAGGTGGGTTACCGTGCAGGGAAGTCTTGTTGTGGACGGATCTTAATTTGACACAATATATAGAAGATGGCTACGAATGCAGACAGATAACTGGTGTTGAATTCGTCGATCACACATCTCAGCACGTATTGACCAATCATTGATAAGAGAACAGGCGTTCTTCCGACCTGGGAAGTGTTGTTGTGGACAGATATTAATTTGAAACAATATATAGAAGACGGCTACGAACGCAGACAGATAACTGGTGTTGCATTCGTTGATCACACTGCCGCCTATGACACAATCAGCCATAAGAATTTATTAGAAAAGACTTATACTCTTACGAAAGACTATCATCTGACGTGATTTATGAGATGTCTATTATAAAACTGACGCTTCTTTGTTAGTCTACAAATCAATAGAAGTCGATGGAGGATACAGAATAATGGCATTCCCGAAGGAAGTGTGTTAGCCCCATTGTTATATAATATCTACACCAATGACCAACCAATTAAACCTGTCGCAAGATTATTCAGTTATGCAGATGATACAGCAGTTGCTGCCCAAGGAAGAACCTTTGAGGAGGTGGAAGAAAAACTAGCTACACGTCTTCAAACCTTGTCTGCCTATTATGATCACATTTACCTGAAACCAAATCCCTCTAAAACACAAGTGTGTGCTTTCCATTTACGGAACAGAGAGGCTGGAAGGAACCTAAACATAACCTGGAGAGCACAACAGTTGACCAACTTCGATACCCTAAAATACCTGCGAGTAAAGCTAGAACTTTCCCTCACCTTCGAAGTCCACTGCAAGGACACAAAAATGAAATTACCTGCTAGGGACAACATCATTCAGAAACTGACCCGTAACAACTGGGGCTCACAGCCAAATGTTCGTAGCACATCTGCATTGTCCTAATGCTTCTCCGCTGCTGAATATACAGCACAAGTGTGGCAGAACTCCAACCATGCCAAAGAAGGCGAATTTGCCCTTAATGAAGCAGGAAGCTTTGTCACTGCCTGCTTGTGGGCAACTCGTATTATCAAAATATATCATGTAATGGGCATAGCACCTCCACATATCAGAATAACAACAGCAGCAGAAAAAGTGAAGCGGAAACAGGAGACAGATCCAAGACTCCTCTTGTTTGGATGTGAATACCAGCATCCAAGATCAAGATTAAGAAAGATTTTTCTCCGTTCAATAGAACCACTTTTAACGTCACCTGCAAATCGTCGAATACAGCTTTAGCGTAACACTCCATCAGAGAGGAACTGGAACAACTCTAAAGAAGAGCTTGCTAATGGACATCACCTCCCATATAAAACATAGAAGGCCCTTAACAGATCGCTCAACTGTGGAAACCTCCCAGCCCCATGCCCGATGGATGATCTGGTTATTGCCAGTGATACATCAGTTCAAACAGCGGAATTTTGTATGCCAGCATGTTCTTATACTGTTTGTAAATTGATGTCACATGAATTTTAATGATGTGCTTATATTGTTTGTAAATTAATGTCATATGGAATTTAATGATGTACTTACATTGTTTGTAAATTGCTGTCTATCGGCTATAGATGTATCTTATTTTTGGATAAGATTAAATAAAAAATGGCACATTATGTGATCCTAGAAAAATCCTAAAAGAATACTATCACTGCTGTTGGCTAGTAGTTGAGACTACATCTAAAAATTTTGGAATGAATATGAAGACACTTGATATATTGTGCCATTCTTTGTGCAAGGTTGAATCTCTTAATCCCTTTTTACAATGCCTGGGCATGGCAAAGCATTTAAAAGTATACTAAGTCCTATATTTCCAATATAAAACCAAAAAATTACATTGAGGTTAGGGTCGGGTATGCAGAGGCAAACATTAACTTGTCTCCAAGTGCATCTAAAATAAAACTTGGGACAGGGATTGTGTCAGAAGAAAAAAATCGTGACAGAAATACAAGTTTCAGAAATGTGGATCTGGAAATGGTGGCAGAAGCACTTAGAAAAGCCTGCAGGTGCTCTGTTTGTGGAGGAAATGTGGATTTGGTTGATGATGGAATGAGAGAAGGTTTGATTTGCATATTGGACATTTTGTGTCAAAACTGTGATGCTGACAGACCATTCAAGACATCAAAGGTCTGTAATAGAATCTACGAAGCCTGTATGAGATTTATGGACTAAGATGTATAGGGATTGGAAGAGATGGTGGAAGCCTTCTATGTGGTATTATGAACATGCCTAGTAATCCCCAAAATTTTCGGCAATGAATACTGCTCTCTTCAATGCAGTTGCAGAAGTAAGTGAAGAGAGCATGAAAATGGCAGTCATGAGGGCAATTCAAGAAAATTGTGAAGAAACAAATAGCAACGATATAGCAGTTTCCTGTGAAGGTTCCTGGATTAAGAGGGGGCAACTTCATTTCATGGAGTTTCAACAATCATTAGTGTCGACACTGGAAAAGTATTATACCTAGAGGTAATGTTTAAATATTGTTCTGCATGTTCCTTGCACAAGAAAGATATTGATGCAGGTAAAGAAACAGAATGGCTGGAAGCCCATTAAACTGTTTGTAGCAGAAATTATGCAGGCTCCTGTGGTGGGATGGAAGCTGCAGTATTAAATTAATTTTCCATAGATGTTCGCAAGTGTATGGAGTAAGATAGGTACAGTATATAGGAGATGTAGATTCTAGTGCTTCCAAGAATATATTTGAAAGTCAGCCCTATGTAAAAGATTGCACTATTGAGAAACTGGAGTGCTTAGGCCATATTCAGAAGAGGATGGGTGGACGACTCCGAAGACTTGTTGCAGACAATAAATGCAAGCTACCAGAGGATGGGAAGCCACTGGGAGGTAAAAACAGACTAACAAAGAAGTGAATTGACAGCCTACAAATCTATTATGGTGCTGCAATTAGAAGTAACCTCACAAGCCTGAACAGTATGAGGATAGCAGTATGGGCCACTTGGTTTCATTACTTGTCGACAGACACAACACCTCAACGTGGCCTCTGTTCTAATGAATGGTGCAAATTTTTGAAAAGTAAGGAAAGTGGGGAAACTGATACCCATAAAAATAACCTTCCTAATGAGGTTTCAATGGCCATTAAACCAACTTTTAGAGCACTGGCTACACTACAATTTCTAGAAAAATGTCTGCATGGGAAAACACAGATCCCAAATCAAAGTTTCAATGCTTCTATTTGGAAAAGATGTCCTTAGACTGTGTTTTTTACTAGTTTGGTGGTGAAGATTTCTGCTTTGGAAGCAGCAGCAGTGTTTAATGATGAGAATGTGGCAAGACTGAAGATCCTCAGCAAGTTGGGCTTTACACCAAGAGTCTTCACTGAGCAGATACTGCCGATCATCGATAAGCACAGAATCGCGACGGCCGAGACTTTAGTCCAGAACATAAAAAAATTGCTAGGCAAATGAGCTGAGAAGCTAAGAAAGCTGTAGAGGATGATGAGGAATAAATGGAATATGGATATGGGCAGTTTTAGCTTTTTTTCCATTTCACCCAAACTTTAAAATGATTTTTCTGCAACTTAAGGTTTTCTGCTTTCAGGAAAACATATATCTGAAAGTACTGAAAGGATTGCAATGAAATTTTTCACACCTATTCATTTACTTTGAAGCAATATTTAAGTGGATCAAAATTTTAATCTAGATATTACACACAGTTTTGTGGTTGATCATATATTGAAAGGTTTGCTTGTAAAAAATGTTCGAATCCAAAATATCACAGAAAGCAATAGTATTAATTTACGAAAATGTTACTGCACTTAATTGTACACCTATTAGTTTTTGATTATTTTACCATCAACAAAATTTGCCAAATTTGCCTCAGAATTGTGGAAAAGTGTATATTAAAATAATAATGCAATAAGAAATTCAGAATTATCTCATTGCATTTCATTGTCATTAATAATTCTGAATTAAAAAAAAAATCATATCTCTATACATAAGTATGCAAAGTTTCAATGAGATTAAACAAAATATGTCAAAGATATGGATTTACAAAAATATCAGTGCAAGACTGCCACCGTCTCCCCTTAAGCCACAGCAGGGCAGCACAGCATTAGAACTCAGAAACACATGGAACAGAATTTTTCAGTGTGTGAGAGAATGAGACAAGGAGAAATTTACACTCAGCAAAAATCATTGAATTAAACCGTTTGTAGGGATTGTGACGAATTTAAATGTTTTACCATGCTGATGAATTAACAGTAAGCAAGTACTACACCATACATCGAAACCTATGCTCTTCACAAAGGCATGAACACCTTACCTCTATCAGGAAGACATGCTGTAAAATCATGAAACATTCAATGAAATTTCTATCTTAAATATAGCGATATGAACAAAAAAAAAATAACCGAATAACCATAAGATCTTTATAAATTAATAAAAAACTTGTATGGAAAATGAGCTCCACTTGTACATAGCCAAACTGCCCTAACTACGCCGAAGTGCCCCAAACACCGGACTGCGCAATCAGACTGCAAAATAAAGACTACCTGCCAGGCAAAAACTATTGTCACTTTTTCAGACATGCTAACCCGGTTCCACTGGGAGTCGTACTGGAACTTGATTCATTTGCCGAACCGGTAGTTGGCGAGTCACAGACTGTGCAAAGGGTGAACTATATTCTGTGAGTTATTGAGGACTTCGCTCTCATTTAAATATATGGCCGAAATAGTCAGCCTACAGGGATTGTGAAACGAACCCTGACGTCGAGGACCGAGTGCCAGAAATGGCGCAGATTAACCACGTGATGGGGAAATTCACAGGCGTCTATTGTCATTTGAAGCCTAAGCGCTGTAGTGTGCGAGAGAGACAGACGAGGACCAGCGTTATAGGGACACCCAGTAAAAGCCGTTTGTGGCTGAGGAGACGTAGCAGTGTTAAATATGGCATACCTAAGATCGGCTTTATAGGGAAACATTTATTGAAACTATTTAATTCTGTAGTAATGCAGGGAATCAAGCCACAGTAATTTTAATCTGCCATCCTCCATAAATTTTGATGGTGATCCCAATAAAACTTGAATATTGATCATATCTATCGTAGTTTAGGATTTACTGTTAAAGTGAAGTTAACAAGTTTTGTAACAAAGAACTGAATGCTAAAATCTGAACGCTTTGGTTGATCGTAACGATCGTCCTTTAATGTAGAAGCGCATCATTAAAATAACAAACGTTGTAAATATCATCTCTGTAAATTAATTTGTTCGAGAGATATAGTAATTTAAAATTATCAGTATTTTCAGCTAAGCATCAGTTCATCATTTCATCCGCATAAAACACACTGAACGATGACAGCATGACACCTTATTGAACCGTTAGGTAACAGATTATTTATTGTAAAGTTTTGTGCATAATAATTAATTTTGTTCTTTATTTATTTATCACTAAACACGTTGGGACAAGGCTACTGGCGTGACAATCAAAGCTAATAAGGAAATTGTACCGGTTTTATGTAAAGAATTTAACGTTTATTATGTAATGGATATAACTGATATTTTTTGAGAACGTGAAAGTGGTCATTCTTTGATTTTTTAAATATGTTAAAATATAAAGTAATGTTGAATACGCAGCAGCCAATCAGACGGAAAGGAAAGGGAACTGCCCTAGTCCGTTGAACGAGGATATTCGGTGGCCGAGCGGTTCTAGGCGCTTCATTCTGGAACCGCGCGACCGCTACGGCCGCAGGTTCGAATCCTGCCTCGGGCATGGATGTGTGTGATGTCCTTAGGTTAGGTAGGTTTAAGTAGTTCTAAGTTCTAGGGGACTGATGACCTCAGACGTTAAGTTCCACAGTGCTTACAGCCATTTGAACCTATTATGACGATATACGGCGGGCGGGAAAAGCGACCGGGTCCGGGCAGAGGGAGTGCTGGTGCAGACGCAAAAGTGGACAGTTCGGCATGAACCACCAAAGGGTACAGTTCGGTAGCAGACGCGAATGCCGACGGTCGGTCTTTAGGCAGCGGGAAGGTGAAACGACATAGAACATTTCACGTTGTGTGGTATCGCGGGGCTTACTATCTGAGCGGTGAGCACGGTGAGCAGCCCCACGCCTGGGGTGAATTTTTCGTGTAGATAACTTGTATTTCGCGATGAGACTGTAAATGTTCGAACTGTGTCTAATTAATATGGGATCGAGTGTAACAGTAACTGTGAATACCACCACTTTCGCTATTAGTTTGCTTTCTGAATAAACATTATTCTACACAAATCGCAACTGTGTGGCCTACATTATTTATGAGTCGTTAATTTAGTTCCCGATATTATTATTACTGATACTACACTCCTGGAAATTGAAATAAGAACACCGTGAATTCATTGTCCCAGGAAGGGGAAACTTTATTGACACATTCCTGGGGTCAGATACATCACATGATCACACTGACAGAACCACAGGCACATAGACACAGGCAGCAATGCAAGCTGCTATTCTCCCATGGAGACGATCATACAGATGCTGGATGTAGTCCTGTGGAACGGCTTGCCATGCCATTTCCACCTGGCGCCTCAGTTGGACCAGCGTTCGTGCTGGACGTGCAAACCGCTTGAGACGACGCTTCATCCAGTCCCAAACATGCTCAATGGGGGAGAGATCCGGAGATCTTGCTGGCCAGGGTAGTTGACTTACACCTTCTAGAGCATGTTGGGTGGCACGGGATACATGCGGACGTGCATTGTCCTGTTGGATCAGCAAGTTCCCTTGCCGGTCTAGGAATGGTAGAACGATGGGTTCGATGACGGTTTGGATGTACCGTGCACTATTCAGTGTCCCCTCGACGATCACCAGTGGTGTACGGCCAGTGTAGGAGATCGCTCCCCACACCATGATGCCGGGTGTTGGCCCTGTGTGCCTCGGTCGTATGCAGTCCTGATTGTGGCGCTCACCTGCACGGCGCCAAACACGCATACGACCATCATTGGCACCAAGGCAGAAGCGACTCTCATCGCTGAAGACGACACGTCTCCATTCGTCCCTCCATTCACGCCCGTCGCGACACCACTGGAGGCGGGCTGCACGATGTTGGGGCGTGAGCGGAAGACGGCCTAATGGTGTGCGGGACCGTAGCCCAGCTTCATGGAGACGGTTGCGAATGGTCCTCGCCGATACCCCAGGAGCAACAGTGTCCCTAATTTGTTGGAGTGGCGGTGCGGTCCCCTACGGCACTGCGTAGGATCCTACGGTCTTGGCGTGCATCCGTGCGTCGCTGCGGTCCGGTCCCAGGTCGACGGGCACGTGCACCTTCCGCCGACCACTGGCGACAACATCGATGTACTGTGGAGACCTCACGCCGCACGTGTTGAGCAATTCGGCGGTACGTCCACCCGGCCTCCCGCATTCCCACTATACGCCCTCGCTCAAAGTCCGTCAACTGCACATACGGTTCACGTCCACGCTGTCGCGGCATGCTACCAGTGTTAAAGACTGCGATGGAGCTCCGTATGCCACAGCAAACTGGCTGACACTGACGGCGGCGGTGCACAAATGCTGCGCAGCTAGCGCCATTCGACGGCCAACACCGCGGTTCCTGGTGTGTCCGCTGTGCCGTGCGTGTGATCATTGCTTGTACAGCCCTCTCGCAGTGTCCGGAGCAAGTATGGTGGGTCTGACACACCGGTGTCAATGTGTTCTTTTTTCCATTTCCAGGAGTGTATATTCTATGTTAACTTTGTATTTCGCAAAGTTGTCATTAGCCAGATGATTTAACCAAAGCTTCGTAGGATTCTAATTTAGGGCGTGTAATGCGACACGTACATTTCAACCCCCAGACGAGTTTAAGCCAAGACATTTCGGCAAAGAGCAACCGCATGTGTGCCCGAACATTTTTGGGATCTTAGCTTGACATTGGTAGCAATCGGTAACAAGCCGCAAAAAAATTACAATGTATAAAACTTGTGGAAGCTAATGCGCTAACCAACTGAATTGTGCCATTGTACCGGACAACTTCTGTTATCTCTATAACGTGGTCGTTTTTCATAACAGATGGTTAGTTTCACGTTCGCTTGATTAATTGCAAGAGTTTTAGAACTGTAGCGACAGCTCCATATCGACGATGTTTCCGTGATGCTGTTAAAAATTTTCAGAGATCATGGAGAGAAGTAAAAGTATGAATTTGAGGTAAGAGGTGTTGCAGAGAAAGGAACGTGTCGAAAGATGTAAGCGAAAATCATTCTGATACCTCTGACGGTGGTATACATGAACCAACACTGTTTTTACTATGAGTGTATATATATGTAACAGGGAGGTTATAGAAGCAACAACATTCTAATTGGAGAATTTATTAATAATTCAGTACACAGAACTAGTGCTTTTTGAGGACAGAACCAGGGGCGCTGGCGTTCTAGTAGCGATCGTTCAGTTTCACGGTCACCTGCTATCGGAACGGGGCTATATACAGGGTTTTCCGAAACAGCTCAAATGCGCGACCAGTTATCTGTATGCACGCTGTACTTTGCCTGACTATTGACTGTCGTTTTCGTTCGAAGATTCCTGGCACATCCGCAGTGCTACCAGCAACGACGGCTGCTCTAGCTACGGCGTCTTTATCTGTTTCTACAATGTATTCATACATCAGGTGCTTCGTATACCCCCAGGGAACACATTCAGATAGGTAAGGTCAGGTTACCTGGGTGGCCAGACCACAGAGCCACGTCGGGTCATCCATTAATTCCCTATGGTGGATCCTAGAATGTTCTTCACAGCAGTACGGAAATGAGCCCGGACCCCTTCATACTTGAAGTATTCTTTTTCTATTTATCGTCTTTCGGGTCGTGACCATTCAGCTATCCCAGCAGCAATGCCAACTATGAGGATATGAATGTAATGGCATCACAACACCCAGCCTTACATCTGGCAGCACAGGTTCTCCAATTGTTGATGCGGAATGTAAGATTCTAAGGGTAAATCAACCCATCAGCAAATGTCGGCCCACATCACTGCAGATGCTCAGGGTTTATATTATGATGAGTGTAGATAGTTTTTATTTACGATATTGCACTCGTTGTGTACACAGAAGATATCCTCAGCAAACATTTTATTACCGATGTCTCTCAAAGATGATAATTGTGCTAAAACACAGAAGAATCAGAAGTGGTTATCACATTTCTACCAAGGAATTCACTGGGATGATCCTGGGATACCCTATAAAGATATGGTGATATCGCTTGGGTTATTGCACCACACGGATTCTATCATCTTCATGAAGGAGAAGGAGGAGATCTCATGGCTGCGTCGAATCTTTGCTGCTATTCAAGATCGGGTATTCTACAGGTGTCCTGTTCTCCATCGACTCAGATGAAGTGTAAATATAGTGTTGCTGTGTCTGACAATCCATTTTCTTACGCCATAGCGTCCATTCCATTCATTTCTAATCAAAATTTCACGTCGTTTCCTCAAATTCCATATTGTTTTGCTGAAAATTAATTTGTTAATTAACATATAAAAATCTTCCTCAAATTGAACACTCACGAAAGTTATCAGTGTCGCATTCAAATCAATATAGTCCTTCAACCAGGAGGACAGTTTGAAGGAGATAACCCAAGTGATTATAACCAGCTCCATCCCCTAGATGAGGCACTGCTGGAGATTAGGATAGTGAATAATTCATCTCCGCTTATTCCCCAGCGCTGTCATCACTTTTGCGGTGTAGCCTCTTCACGGAACTAGTTGCCCGGGACACAGCGGCAAATCGGAAAGCTCATCATGCAGACTAGTAGGGCACGTGACGTCTGCCTCCAACACACACCACACATCTGAATAAGGCGTCATACACCCCATGATTTTTGCCGCCTAATCCCTGATATTCATCTTCCGACATCCATCGAAACTTCGAAATCTGCACTGATTGTTGCATGGCGTGCCTGTATAAGTTATTTACATCCAAATACGTGATGTATCTCGAATAAAGGGAAGCGTTGAATCTGTCACCCATTCGTGGATTATTTCCCTTGGCGTCCCTGTGGACACATTAGCAAAATCCTCCATGGATCCCTATCTCGAAAAAAAGAAGCATGTTAGTATCAGTCAATAATTAAATTCTGCACTTCGCTTTCTTGAACATTGCGTTCCAAGACAATCAAGGTGCCGTGTAATAAAAGGCGGGATCCATATAATGTGTGGTAAGCTTAGACTCCGGAATTTGTGGAAAAGTCTGTAAGCAAGCGCAAGTCTGTGTTCATGTAAAGCAGTTCGTACGCTCTTAAAATGGAGGCACTTACGGCAAACTGGTACTCTGTATCCCTTATGGCATCGCCTGTAAGGTTGCTGGAAAACCATTTTTTTTTTTGAAAAAACCCCTTCCTATTCGCAATTTGGAACTTTTCCTCATTGGGAAATACAGCATATCTTCCCGAGGTAGAACTTCAACGTGTGTCTGGAGTGGTGCCTGCATAAAACTGAGCGAGTCAAGGAAGGGGAGAGTAATTCTTGGCGTAATTCGTTTGGAGAACGAAACATGTGTCTCAACGTTCTTATGTAGGACATCGATCTGATCTTTCTCCATACAGAAATCTACCAAATGGTCAACAAGAAAGCGGGCGTCATACCTGCTTAAATTATGGAAGAAAACGGGCATGTGTCTGGGTAACTGGATTTTGAAATTACACGTATTGTAAGCTGCGCTACGGAACTTCCCACTAAAATAACAGTGGTCCCTATGAGGATATCCCGCTTTTCAATCTCACGTCAGCCCATAAATGTGACAGTCAACAGCGTTATTATTCAAATCTTTATTCTCCTTTGGTTCAGTCATGGGAATGTTGCAGTTGTAAAGCTTATTAACGACTCAAGAGAGTTTTTCAAGCTGAGTTGGAAGCCAAACTGCAGTGTTATCCCCGACAATACATTTGTAACGGTTAAGAGCTGAATAATAGAACGATAAAATTTGGTGCCTTGCCTTATGTGGGAGTCTGTAGGGTCACATTCACAGTGGGAAGACTGGCATCGCCGCTGATGGTGAGAATTTTGAAAATTTATGAGTATGTTTTTCTTAGCAGGCATAATAATTCGTACCGGGTGCTAGGAAGCACGGTCTACTTGATGCTTTGCTGATTATTTGTTTGAGTAAAAATAATTCAGACACTTAAATGTAACTTGCTATTTACACTTGTGGTTACTAAGTTGAGAGGAAAGGAGTTGGGACATGGTTTTCATCCAAACACAGTGACAAATCCAGAATGAGATTTTTACTCTGCAGCGGAGTGTGCGCTGATATGAAACTTCCTGGCAGATTAAATCGGCGCAGGAGAGCTTCTGCAAAGTTTGGAAGGTAGGAGACGAGATACTGGCAGAAGTAATGCTGTGAAGACCGGGCGTGAGTCGTGCTTCGGTAGCTCAGATGGTAGAGCACTTGCCCGCGAAAGGCAAAGGTCCCGAGTTCGAGTCTCGGTCGGGCACACAGTTTTAATCTGCCAGGAAGTTTCATAACAGTGATAAATTCCTTTCTCCTCATTTTTATCATCAGAGAATAAAAGCATTTTTACATGCATCTTACGCTCACTGTAATATTTTGAGAAATGGAGGAGACCGACTATTATATGCTTGTACTGCTCATCAGACCTGCGTTTATCCAGGCCATAAACATACCTGAAATGTAAGTGTACTCTAGAGCTTAACGGGGAACTCGATGCAGTCAAAGTCCCCCCCCCCCCCCCCCCCGCAGTTGTAGTATTTTTGGGCGTCTGGAATGCACCACGACGCTCATGAAGATCTCAGTAAGTGTAATTTCTTTTGCAAGCCACAACTGACCATGCAAATAAGCCTGGTCGGTTTTATTTTCGACATTAATACAGGATTTCTTGTCTTCTGTTTCCTTAGGAAACTGGATATGCCATTTATTGGATCGTAGACATGTGCATGGATGTCCAGGTGTAGTATTTGCCTGAGTGCTTTAGCTTATCCCCTTATTCCATTCCGTAATATCGGACCAGTATAGCTCTCAAGATAGACTCCCGATACACCGTGATTGATGTGCTCCAGGTTATCACAACATTGTCGCCAATAAGATAATGAAGACTTACCTTTTCAGTGCCAGGGGAAACTATGGGGAGGTGCGGCAGCTCGATGTACAGCAATGCATTGCATTTAATGGCGGAATACGGTGTGTCATTATTAACCATGAGGTGCTCTGTTTCTACAATGGGAAGTCACGCTCTTAGAACCGCATCAGGATTGCGGCACCCTCTTGCCCGCTGCTCGATTCTAGTGAATGAGACTTGCAACTCAAAGGCATCCACAATAAAAGAGTATTCTAACTGCGGTATGGTGTCACTGATCTGATGTCCTTCACTAAGAGGATGGGAGAGGGAACTGTCAGTAGCCACAGGATCATCTCTATTACTACTACTACTATAACTAGATGAAAATGCTGCTTGTGGTGAGTTGTTGAGCAGTACTTGTGATACCTTGTGAGATCGGCGAGGACAACTACGTGGAGGAGGATGAGGAGGAATAGATTTTGCGGTATCGCGCCAGTGCGAGCAGATGTTGCTGGCGAGGCCTGTCTCACAGGGCCCCGAGTTGTGGCCCCTGGTGCCTGCGCCTTGGCGTATTGTATGAATGATGGTGTTGTAGAAAGAGAGAGTAACGTACGCAGTTAAGTATGACGTTCCATACATCGCCAGCTGCTGTTACTGCTGCAAGGAAAGAAAGAAAATATATTATATTTAAGCAGAATAACTATATGTTATCTATGTTGTTGTGGCTCCTTTGCAGCTGTCTCATGTCATCCAGCATTTCCTCATACTAATGACGGTCTTCCTCAGTCTCCTCCACCCATTGTGGCATTTCGTCCTAGCCTGAATTGGGGAAGAGCTATATGTTCATCTCAGTGATATCACGTAAAACCACATATTAATTTTGTTTAATAATGATAACGTAGACATACACAAAGTATATAATTACAGGATATCTGCGATGGCTTCTTCTTATCCTCGACACGTATCTCTCCGTGTTCTTTTTCTTCTACCAGAAAATCGTCTATAATAACAGCGAATATGTACCATAATATATATACGATGAATTTCTTGTAAAACAGAACGTATTACGTATACACAGTACTATGAAAAACAGAAATATATGTACGCTAATTACAGTGCTGATGCTAATGCTGTTGCTGGCTTTCAGCAACCAGCTCACCGATTACATGTTGAAGATGTATTGAAACAATAAGACGATATGTATTCAATACTGCGAAATTCTTAGTGAAAAAGTTACAGTTGTCATTTTTGATTTTCTAAATCATGTACAGAAGCAATAACTCACTGACTGATCACTAAATAACACCAGCGTATTATGTATTTGACAAAAAAAAATACCACTTAGGATGCGTTCCTGCCACTGGTGCATCTCAGCATTTATTTCCTCCAAAATTATCTGGATGTATGATGAAACCATAAGACGAAATGTGCTCAGTACTACGATACTGTTAGTGGAAGAAAAAGCCACAGCTGCTGATACGAATATTAACTTACCAGGTAATTCCCATTGCCTCAGGTGTTTCTCGCCGCTGGTATTACCGCCGATGATGCTGCCACACTTCATTTATACAAATAAAAACTGGAAGCACATGAACCAGAAGATGACCTGAGACTACAGCGAACGATATTTCTATGAGACTGGGGGTGGTGATGGTAGGGTTCATATAGACTCAAGCTGTGCCACTAATTTGGCGTGAAACAGTATGACGGCAGAATTCAGGTATACCTTGGTCGACAGGGTTGGACAAGTTGGTTCACATACGAACAAACAGGATATAAGAGTTTTACAGAGAGAGGAGGTGGTTTCCCAGCTGTCAGATGTGAAAATGACGCCGAATTCTGCTCTGCGGTCGTTGAACTGTCCAGTTGGCGATGCCCGAGGCGCTGCCTTTATGGGTGAATAGTGATTGATGTAATTCTACTGAGAAATACATCACGTCTGACGTTTCTGGTTGCCTTCAGACCGTGTGGGTTACAGGCAATGCATAGTGGATTTTTCTTGTGTTCTCAAACATCTCTGCATACAAGACCCCTGATATATGGCGTGTATTCGTCAAATGTGATTGCTTGATTTGCATTTATCTCTCTATACACATGCGGATGGACCATGTCACTCTGTTTGATGTGATCATCAGTAATTATTTCCCACCGATGTCGCTTGGGGCCGGCCGGGATGGCCGAGCGGATCTAAGAGCTACAGTCTGGAACCGCGCGATCACTAAGGTCGCAGCTTCGAATCCTGCCTCGGGCATGGATGTGTGTGATGTCCTTAGGTTAGTTAGGTTTAAGTAGTTCTAAGTTCTAGGGGACTGATGAACTCAGCAGTTAAGTCCCATGTGCTCAGAGCCATTTTTTTGTCGCTTGGGAGGCTAGGAGCGCTTGCTAGTTGCCCGCTGGCCTGGGCACAAGGCTTCTGGGCACTATGGGAAGCAGCTATTTCTTTCGTAATATGTTATTTACACTGCCAATCTGTCTTTCTGTAATCAGAGCAGGACATCACGTCTAAAGTTGGTGGCAGCGGAAAGCTAGTGCTTCCTGTCACCTCTTACATGCTGGAATACCCACGAAACCGGCTGCCATCACCTGGCGTTTTGTTCGGAGATTAGCGCGACTTCTCGTCTGTGCGCCTCTCTCCCTACCTGTGTGCATGGTAATACACGAAGCGGATGACAGTGCAGTAGCCGACAGAGGTCGTGGCCCAAGCTTGTGTAGTACGGCCTCTATTCCGACCTGCGGGCGCGGGAATACAGGAAACGGAGGGCACGTCTGCCCTACGGTCAGTACGAAGACGGGATCGAGCGATTTTTAACACTGTACCTACATATGGTGAATTATGATGATGACGATTTCGTGATGGTATGGGTTGCACGAACGGGAGAAAGTGATCTATTCAATTACTTCCTTGCTTCATATTTTACAAGACCTGTATCTTCTGAAACAGCAGAGAATGTTTAGCTTTTCCCACCAAACAAAACAGGGATAAAACTTTGCGAACTGAATTTTATAAATAAACAGTATAACCTTTGCTATGTAATTGACACTGAATAGAATTTCCTGTCATAGAATCTTTACTCTCCAGCACACATTGAGTCTTTTACCCGCCAGTTTCCCAATGGTTAAGCAGCGGGCTGGCCAATTTACCACCGGCGGAGGTGTTAATTAATTTATCGATTTACTTAATTAACCAACCAAATTATTAGATTGGGAGAGGGGTGTGTGAGTAACTCCGGCAACAGGGAGGGGGAACGTTGGAGGCTTCGAGAGTGGAGTTAGGGGGAGGGGGATAGGTGGGTAGCATTCTCGCAAGGACGAACTATACCCAGGCAATCATAAATCAACCCTCAGGCGGACATAGGCCCAATTAGCAGAACAGTAGGTTAAGATCATGAATCAATCGGATGACACAATTTAATTTATTTCCATATCAATTTTATATCAGAAGAGGAGTAGAAACCCTGTTGCCCTACTAATTACAACATACTGTAATGGAGGTTGTGAGATACAACTTTTTCGGTGCGACTCTCATGTTCCCACGGGACTAAACAGTTTGTGATAAGACACGCAGTGCGACTCCACGTACAAGAAGCAACAAGACAGCTCGAATCAAGTTTCTGTTTCATTATCAGCTGCATTCATTAGCTCATCTGAAGAGTGATGTTATTGTGGATGTGCATTATTTATAGCTCAAGAAGCAAAACATTGAAATACTGCATGTTCCCATACCATGTTATAAATATCAGACATAATTTGCTTATTAGTGAGCTCTCCCATCACAAGCTTAAATTCCACGGAGTGTACAGAATGAGTGCAGATCGCTTCCCCTTTTTGGAGTAAGTGGGATCAGCTCCTTTGAGAAAGCAGCAAACATTCTTTGAAACGTCTCCTGGTGAGAAAATCTCAAATCTCTCTAAGCACTATGGGACTTAACTTCTGAGGTCATCAGTCCCCTAGAACTACTTAAACCTAACTAACCTAAGGACATCACACGCATCCATGCCCGAGGCAGGATTCGAACCAGCGACCGTAGCGGTCGCGCGGTTCGAGACTGTAGCGGCTAGAACCTAGTACCTAATCAAGTGCATAGTAATGCAATCATTAGATTAACGAAAGGGCTGTGCACCATTGACACGTCCTGAAAAAAATGGCTATGGATCTCTTACATCTTTATTCCAATATAAATGAGTCTGGGCTTTGAATAAGAATACAAAAAGATTAATATTAAATGTCCACAATGAACTCTAACTGCTTCTTAGTACCTGGTGTTTATAGTTAAGCTTACGGTGTTCCGAAAACTGCAGGGCACTGAAACATCACATGGGGCATCGCGGAGTATACGGAAAAAATAATAAATTCACCTTCTGCTACAAGGTGAAATTATTACGCTATAAGCAGGCAGGATGTCTAATGTTCCTTGCTTTGACGCCAGTATGCTGTTATTCGCTTCCTGACGCGAGTTGATTTCTGTTTTGAAGTGACTGATGCTGTAAAGTTTTAAGAGGGTTAAGATTTCCGTATGAAACGCAATGTCTTTATAAACAAAAGGTCGAACACTGCTGCTAAGGTTCTTTTATCAGAACGGCAGTAATAGCAGCAATGCACTGTGGTAATATCGCTGACAGAAACAGCTGTGTAGTGGCACTATGTCAATAAGTGGGTTAAAGAATATGATCAAGAAAAAAGATGAATTTGCGTGTGGAGCAGGAAAATGGAGGAGACTCATTTCCATTGCACTTCTTAACGAAGTTGCTGTAGCTATGGTCCAGAGTGCGGTACACTCCTCAAACTGTGAGGCCAGTGCTCTAGCTGCGTCACTGGAAGTGTATTTTCACTGGTCAACAGTTCTGAGGATTTTATTGTACTTTTTGCACTGCTACCCCTACAAGTTCCACAACATACATCAAATGAGGTCCCAAGATAAGCTACACATCCGTCACTTTGTCGTTCGCCTTTTTATCACATTTGGAAATGGATGATATGTGGTCGGGGAGTATTCTTGGACAGACGAGACACGTTTTATTCCGTACAGTGTTGTGAACGCACGGAACTGTCACAGACGGGGCTCTACTCGGTCACATGTTGTGCAGAAACGTCCATTGCTCTCAGTTTATGTGTTTGTGGGGTGGTTTCACATGATCTTTGATTATCGGTCCTTTTTTCCTTCAAGGGGATGCTACTTTGTGGGCTTGTTAGGTGTAAAGTGATTGCTGTTCGTAATAGGGACCTCTTCGCGCAACACGTGGTTCCATGATTGCGAGACTGCATCTCTGTCCACACACCTGTTTTCATGAAAGATGCTACAACACCACAGGTCGCTTGCCAAGTGAGAAAGGTTTTGTCCGAGAAACCTTGGATGACGCCCTTATCATCTATTGGCAATTTCAAGATGAGTGCCCTTCCGCATTCCCTTGGCCAAATCCATGTGATTTCTGGTTGTGGTGATACCTTAAAGATCGTTTCTATTGTGGACGTATGTAGGCTCTTCCTGATCTGAAAAGTAGCATACACTGACGTATAGTGCGGATTACACCGGATGTGCTGCGAGTAGCTGTCGACCATATTGTCACTGATGTAGTATGCTATTGAGTCGGGAGACCACGCTGAACGCATATGGTAACTTGTGACCGTATTTTAATAAACATAACAGAACCTTCGTTTTCAATTGTTTCATTATTGTTCCCATTTCCTTGCTCCATTACCACATCATGACTGCTCGCAACGCTATATTTTACCTAGTATCAGAAATGAGAACTATTTTTTTTAACATTCTCCGTGAACTCTCTGATAAATGAAGATACCCACGAGGTTTCAGCGCCATGCGATGTATACAGCTTGCACTGCAAGATTTGGAGTGCAGTTAATTTAAGTCTAACCAGCAGATAGACAAAATGTTCAGGTCACTGTCACAGACAGTGCATACATCAAGTAAAAATTGAACTGGACAAAATGTACCGGGAAAACCTGCACCTTAAGTTTTCTGAACAGCAGAGAATTTTAACTTATGCTACTTAAAAAAATGACATTAGTCCCACTATAGGATTTCGTCAGTAGAGTGTGATTTGAAGTATTACGCCAGAAATTAACACATGGATAAGGGAAATTAAATTTAATACAGCTCTTTAAATTGCCAAGTATGTATTGTTGACGTCTCAGTCAAAAAGAAACATTATTTCCGCTTTTCAAGTAATTTTGATAAAGTAAACATATTAGATTAGATTATGTTTGCAAATTGATCTAAATTTTAAGCGGGGAACTTTGCAGTCAATTTTGACACTAAAAATACTGCAAAAACATTTGAAATCTATATCAGGAATATGGTGAAGTCGGATGTAACTAAAAGAGTTAATTCATCAATGAACAATATTGAGTTCTACGAAAGTCCCATTTGTTTCTTCTTCATATTAAGATCAAAACTGAATACCTTGGTCGTCAATATGAAGAATAAAATAGTTGTAATGAACCATGTCCAAAACATACAATGGCTTACTGTCTGGTCATTCACGACTCGAAGTGTACCAGATCTGAAAGTAAAGTATGGTTGCAGCTATGATCATTAGCACTTGAGAACTACAGCTGAAGCTGGATGTAGAAAAGGCTGGAAAATAAATAAAATTTTGATAATTGGTGCCGTTTCTGAACAATACCCATTGACAACACCCATTGTCAATTTGAGAAAAGAAAATGAAGATGTAGAATAACCCCTGAATATAGAAGCATCGTTCAAGCTAATGAACTTTTCCTTTCAGTTAGTATTACAGAACAATAGTAATCAACACAGTTTTTTCATTAAATCTTCTCTATTAAGAACACTTAGACACTCTGAAGCAAACTGTTCATGAAGATGTAAAAGAATTACATATCAAATAGTGTTAATAAGAAGCCGGAAGTTGTTGTTTCTACCAGAACTGTTAATAGTCATTTCACGTTGAGCTGGATCAAATCAAAAAATTTGTGTATAATAATTTGTAATATTATTGATAGACTTGATGAATCTTGAATACTGCCGACTACTACTTGTTTACAAAAGATTTGTTGACCTCCATGTGTAATATGGCATATATTTTGGAAAAATTACATTCAAAAGGAGATGGAGATTGACTTATTATAAATTCTTTTAAATTTTGAAGCAAATAACTTTTATATCAGACAATTGTAACAGTTTTCGGCCTTCAATGGGCAACTGCAGATCTGCAATAGAAAAAAGGAAAGATTAGGTTAACATATGAAACAAATGCAAATATTTTCACTGGATATACTCTTGAGCTAAGTGCTATTAACACACGTATGGTTCATACCTACGGGCAACATTTTGTGAATGAATTGTAACGTACCAACTACACTAAGCAGTAATGTATAGATGTATCTTTCGCTGTTTTTCTTTTAGCTTGCATTTGGCAACAACAGTAATAACTCAGAGGCTTTTCATATACTGTATTTTTTATGAGAAGCATTTCGTGTCGCCCATAAGGTGACGTGAATTCACTATTTACGTTGTCTTTCAATTGAAATAAGGGGGGCACTTCAGATGATATTAGGCAGGCGGACTCCTGGAAGTTATGTATGGAAGACGATTACTTGCCAAGAGAAGGAGTGTGGGAAAATAACGCGGGCACAAGTCGTACATGTGGGGCAGTCACACGGGGACACAGAAAACTTCTCGATTGTTTGTGAAAAATCATCGCGTAGTTAGACACTTCTGTCAGCTTCAAAATCGTGTGGAACGACTATGACAAAAGTGAATCTCCGTACTAGTCTGCTGTGCAGCAAATAGAGTTACCACAAAAAACATGACTATACATGGACTTTTTAACCACTCGGGATAAGAATTAGTTTTTAATCGTACTCTAAATGACGTAAGCCAAGATACTACCTAATCAGTCAGGTTCCTCTGTCGCAGTTAGTTTGTTTTCGTTTATTTTCAAAACTGAATAAATCAAATGTGACTCATAAGAACCGAAGTGCATGTTAAGTGGATGTGGGGTGCCAGATAGGCTGCAGGCGCGCACGAAAGCATATGTCACTAGAGGGCTGCCTGAGGGGCAAGTCACGTAGAAGAACGCTCCCCAAAGATTGTCATCTCCGATTAAATGTATTACTTTAGGAAAACTATCGCTGTTCGGATACTACTCCGAGATTACACTCGTCTGATACTACTCCGACTGTATGAAACGGCATTTGGGAAGCGACAAGCTATTCCGCAAGTATTACATGCAATATTTTGTACGAGTAGTAAGAGATTTTGATGATTTAGGTATCAGTTCATTAGTGACTGATGCTGCTTATAGCCCAAAGAACTGCACAAGACGAGGAGATTTTCTCCGCCAGTTGTATTATTTGAATTATAAGCTTGTTTCAGAATCATTGCGATTCCGAGCTGCCATAAGTAACATACTGTCTAATGACTGTAATATTCCTTCAAGTATGTTAAAATTTTACAATTAGAAGCGAAGGCACATTCAACTCAAAATCCTAACAAATAGGGTGTGGCATTTAGTGTGAAAGGAGAAAAAACAAACCTACGAGGTAATGCTATTCCAAATAGAGTAAATGTTCGCTTCTGTGACCATCCCCGTTTGTGACACCTTACAACAGCGTTATCAACCACGTGCTTGACTTTTATTATTGTCAAAGAAAAATCAGAGTTAACTTTTCTTTTGTTTGTTTGTGAGGTTAGTACACAATCAGCAGCTTTTTTGTACGTTCAAACCTCAAACGCTGCTGCCCTGCGAACCTCTGTTTCAAGTACTTCGTTTTCACTGCACTCGCAGCTAGAAGAGTATCGATAATACTCGTTTTTTACAAGTACTGGCAATAACGAACGTTGGCCAACTGTCAGATGGCAGCCTTTATGGTGTAGGGTGTGGTTTCTACGCCCGCTGTGCAGCAGCTCTGCGGTTGATCAGTTACCTAAGGACAGGCTTGCTTCAAGTTTGTCCGGTGTGTAGGGGATATTATTCGTCTTATAATTGAGTATTTTTGTTAATTAATCCATTAAATTTTCCGTTTAGGACAGAGAGGGAAACAGAAATGGTCCCACAAACTATTTCTAGCGCCTCACTTTCAAGTCCATACAGGTTAATGTGTCTGAAGCCTCTGTATGTAGTTAGTTTCTGTTTGTTTCTCGGACTTTCAAGTAAACACGTCATGAATGTTATGTCACTGACACACATATCAGACGCAGATATTAGAGACGCATGTCAATATTGTCGTTGACCTGGAGTGAGGGGGGAAAACTGGAACCACTAGACGACCCCTACTACAACTTGTACTTCTGTGTGGAGCTCTATTGTCAGGCGCGTAATGGCGCCCCTTCGGGATATGGCAGCAAGAGAGGGGAAGAAAACCAATGTGCACTCCGTGTGCATACCGGAGGGAGTCATTCCAGATTTGGAATGGGTCCTTCCAGATGCCATGAAGGGTACGGGGTGCACCCATTTGCAGAGGGTCGCTCAAATCGGCACCAATGATGTGTGTCGCTATGGATCGTAGCCAGACCCCTCTGGCTTCCGGCGGCTATCTGATTTGGTGAAGACTGCCAGTCTCGCTAGCGGGATGAAAGCAGAGCTCACCATCTGCAGCATCGTCGACAGGACTGACTGCGGACCTTTGGTACAGAGCCGAGTGGAGGGTCTGAATCAGAGGCTGAGACGGTTCTGCGACCGTGTTGGCTGGAGATTCCTCGACTTACGCCATAGGGTGGTGGGGTTTCGGGTTCCGCTGGATAGGTCAGGAGTCCAATACACGCAGCAGGCGGCTACACGAGTAGCAGGGTTTGTGTAGCGTGGACTGGGCGGTTTTTTAGGTTTCATGGCCACGGGCAAGTACAGAAAGGGCAACAGTATCGAAGGGTGCGGAGCAAATTCAGGACATTCGGGGACCAAGCAGCAATCGGTATTGTATTTGTGAACTGTCGTAGCTGCATTGATAAAGTACCGGAACTTCAAGCGCTGACAGAAAGCACCGAAGCTGAAATCGTTATGGAAAGCTGGCTGAATCCAGAGATAAATTCTGCCGAAATTTTTACAAAGGCACAGACGGTGTTTAGAAAGGATAGATTGCATGCAACTGGCGGTGGCGTGTTTGTCGCTGTTAGTAGTAGTTTATCCTGTAGTGTAGTAGAAGTGAATAGTTCCTGTGAATTATTGTGGGTGGAGGTTACACCCAACAACCGAGCTAGGTTCATAATTGGCTCCTTTTACCGACCTCCCGACTCAGCAGCATTAGTGGCAGAACAACTTAAAGAAAATCTGGAATACATTTCACATAAATTTTCTCAGCATGTTATAGTCTTAGGTGGAGATTTCAATTTACCAGATATAGATTGGGACACTCAGTTGTTTAGGACGGGTGGTAGGGATACAGTATCGAGTGACAATATACTGAGTGCACTATCCGAAAAATACCTCGAGCAATTAAACCGAGAACCGACTCGTGGAGGTAACATCTTGGACCTACTGATAACAAACAGACCCGAAGTTTTCGACTCTGTAAGCGCACAACAGGGAATCAGTGATCATAAGGCCGTTGCAGCATCCCTGAATGTGGAAGTAAATAGGAATATTAAAAAAGGGAGGAAGGTTTATCTGTTTAGTAAGTGTAATAGAAGGCAGATTTCAGACTACCTAACAGATCAAAAAGAAAATTTCTGTTCCGACACTGAAAATGTAGAGTGTTTATGGAAAAGTTCAAGGCAATCGTAAAATGCGTTTTAGACAGGTACGTGCCGAGTAAAACTGTGAGGGACGGGAAAAACCCACTGTGGTTCAACAACAAAGTTAGGAAACTACTGCGAAAGCATAGAGAGCTTCACTGCAAGTTTAAACGCAGCCAAAACCTCACAGACAAACAGAAGCTGAACGATGCCAAAGTTAGCATAAGGAGGGCTATGCGTGAAGCGTTTAGTGAATTCGAAACTAAAATTGGTTCAAATGGCTCTGAGCACTATGGGACTTAACATCTATGGTCATCAGACCCCTAGAACTTAGAACTACTTAAACCTAACTAACCTAAGGACATCACACAACACCCAGTCATCACGAGGCAGAGAAAATCCCTGACCCCGCCGGGAAAGTAAAATTCTATGTACCGGCTTGACAGAAAATCCTAGGAAGCCTGGTCTTAGGTTAAATCAGTAAGTGGCTCGGAACAGCATATCCAGACACTCCGGGATGATGATGGCATTGAAACAGAGAATGCCACGCGTAAAGCTGAAATACTAAACACCTTTTTCCAAAGATGTTTCACAGAGGAAGACCGCACTGCAGTTCCTTCTCTAAATCCTCACACAAACAAAAAAATTGACTGACATCGAAATAAGTGTCCAAGGAACAGAAAAGCAACTGGAATCAGTCAACAGAGGAAAGTCCACTGGACCAGACGGGTTACCAATTCGATTCTACACAGAGAACTTGCCCCCCTTCTAACAGCCGTGTACCGAAAGTCTCTAGAGGAACGGAAGGTTCCAAATGATTGGAAAAGAGCACAGGTTGTCCCAGTCTTCAAGAGGGGTCGTCGAGCAGATGCGAAAAATTATAGACCTATATCTCCGACGTCGATCTGTTGTAGAATTTTACTACATGTTTTCTGCTCGCGTATCATGTCGTTTCTGGAAACCCAGAATCTACTCTGTAGGAATCAACATGGATTCCGGAAACAGCGATCGTGTGAGACCCAACTCGCTTTATTTGATCATGAGACCCAGAAAATATTAGATACAGGCTCCCAGGTAGGTGCTATTTTCCTTCACTTCCGGATGGCATTCGATACAGTTTCGCACTGTCGCCTTATAAATATAGTAAGAGCCTACGGAATATCAGAGTAGCTGTGTGGCTGGGTTGAAGAGTTTTTAGCAAATAGAACGCAGCATGTTGTTCTCAATGGAGAGACGTCTACAGACGTGAATGTAACCTCTGGCGTGCCACAGGGGAGTGTTATGGGACTATTGCTTTTCACAATATATATAAATGACCTAGTACATATGGTTAGCCCACTGGACTCGCATTCGGGAGGACGACGGTTCAATCCCGTCTCCATCCATCCTGATTTAGGTTTTCCGTGATTTCCCTAAATCGTTTCAGGCAAATGCCGGGATGGTTCCTTTGAAAGGGCACGGCCGATTTCCTTCCCAATCCTTCCCTAACCCGAGCTTGCGCTCCGTCTCTAATGACCTCGTTGTCGACGGGACGTTAAACACTAACCACCACCACCACCTAGTACATAGTGTCGGAAGTTTTATGCGGCTTTTCGCGGATGATGCTGTAGTATACAGCGAAGTTGCAGCATTAGAAAATTGTCGCGAAATGCAGAAAGATCTGCAGCGGATGGGCACTTGTTGCGGGGAGTGGCTACTGACTCTTAACATAGACAAATGTAATGTATTGCGAATACATAGAAGAAGGATCCTTCATTGTATGATTATATGATTGCGGAACAATCACTGGTAGCAGTTACTTCTGTAAAATATCTGGCAGTATGCGTGCGGAACGATTTGAAGTGGAATGATCACATAAAATTAATTGTTGGCAAGGCGGGTTCCAGGTTGAGATTCATTGGGAGAGTCCTTAGAAAATGTAGTCCATCAACAAAGGAGGTGTCTTACAAAACATTCGTTCGAAATATACTTGAGTATTGCTCATTAGTGTGGGATCCGACCAGATCGGGTTGACAGAGGAGATAGAGAAAATTTAAAGAAGGGCGGCACGTTTCGTCGCGGGGTTGTTTGGTAGGCGTGATAGCATTACGTAGCTGATTAGCAAACTCAAGTGGCAGACTCTACAAGAGAGGCGCTCTGCATCGCGTTGTAGCTTGCTGTCCAGGTTTCGAGAGGGTGCGTTTCTGGATGAGGTTTAGAATATATTGCTTCCCCCTACTTATGCCTCCCGAGGAGATCACGAATGTAAAATTATAGAGATTCGAGCGCGCACGGAGGCTTTCAGACAGTTGTTCTTCCCGCGAACCATACGCGACTGGAACAGAAAAAGGAGGTAATGACAGTGGCACGTAAAGTGCCCACCGCCACACACCGTTGCGTGGCTTGCGGAGTATAAATGTAGATGCAGATGAAGAGGTAGACGCTAGTCTACTGATAACAAGCGGCGGCCTGCTTTGTTAAGTGTTATCGGGGACAAATGCGAAGTATCACATCTTGGTATAAAGCTGCATGACACTTGCGATCTCGACTTTTACTTATGGTGCACAAACATCATACCTGTGAATTGTACATTAGCCTGAAATTTCGCCATGGAATTTATCTGGAATATGGTGTTGCGACACCTAGCTCTTATCTCGCCTGGTGGTGTTGTTCCATTTTTGACGGACAACCACTACGTACGAATGGAGAACAGGGAGAAATATAGTCGTAGTCTCTTTCCATTCATTTAGTAGCACTAGAATAATATTTTTTTTTCAATTTCCACAGATACCACAAAGAATTATCAAGTGCATGTGAATTTCTAAGAGACCAAACTGCTGAGGTCATCGGTAACTAGAATTACGCACTACTTAAACTAATTTATGCTAAGAACAACATACACACGCATGTCCGAGGGAGGACTCGTACCTCTGGCTGGAGGGGCCTCGCAATCCGTGACATTTCAGTAACACGATAGTTTAGTCCATAGCAGAATGTATTTTTTGAAGCAACATTAGTGAACAACCTATATGCATAATAATAATGCGTTTGATTGAGAAACTCTTAATTACTGTACAGGGAAAGGAAAGATATTTACCTCAAGGGAAACTCTCAACGAAATGGACATTCCAAAATCAATACTTTGTACTTCACTTTTTTTATCCAAATGGAGTTTTAAGCTACATTCCTGTGCTTGCAGATAATAATAATGAATTAAGGATAGTCCACTTCTTGGTAGAACACAATATCAATAAATTTGTTTAGGTTCCAAAGGTTTTTAGCCACTACTGTTTCACCTCGAACAGATTTTTTCTTTATTCTTTCAATTTTTGCGTAACGTGTGTCCTGTGGCTGGTAACAAAAATCAACAGCAAGTGTGTATTAATAGAGCATATAATCACTGCTACACCTCACCCGTCCTGAGTAGACCTTGTTTGTTACTTGCCTGATAGATGTGTTGTTGTTATTATTTTTGCGTTTAAAGAGAATTAATCTAATAATCATTGTCGAGCTAAGAATGTTGCTTCATTGCTGTGGCTGGAATGTAAATACGCTGTGCGAAATGCATTAAGTCACAGAAAAGAAATAACATCCTGAATCTTCAAATACTTATGAGGAAACGTTACTTTAAACATAAAAGTTATAACAATACGTTTAACACGTAAATAAAAAATACAGTTTATAACACGTCGCCCGAAGCCATTGTGACATTCCGTGCTAATATAGAATTATTGCTGCCTTCTAATGGCAGACACAAAATAACCTTGAAGTAAAACGAAAAAAAAGATAGAGTAAAAGAGAAAATGTACTGATGATAACGCAAATTCTGTGGAACATGTTCGCGAATTATACAAAACGAACAACATTGTGTGCTTTCAAGAAGGGGTACCTTCTTCACTTCATTAGGTCTATAGTTCACGTTTTTCATTAATGCACTACAGTAGGTCTAACCTTAGCAATTAATATGTTATCGTAGAGATGAATGACATATCTCATTCAGGAGTGGGTGTGGTTAACCTTAGAGCTCCCATTTAATAAGTCTCTACCAGTTAACGCAGAATGTTGCAAAAGAGTTTCTGTTTTTCAACAGTTAAATTTCCTACATTGCTAAACAGCAATTTTCACAATCTCAGCATGATACCTAACAAATTAATCTCATTTTATTTTCTCGGTTACAGATATTCTTTGTGAAAAGAGATACCTCACAAATTAATGTCATTTCCTTTTCTCAGTTCCAAATGTCGTTTTTAAAAACCCAGAATATAGTACCAGATTTGTAGAGATCCTAGAAAATACGTCTACCTACATAAGAATCACAGCAAGCAGCATTCAACATTAGATTGCTCAGTATAAAATTTCTAAGATAGCTTTGTGCTATTAGTAATACAATTTTATCAATATTACCTCACAGTTCATTACATCATAATATATATTAATAAAATATTACTCTGATAATCTTGTGTTCGGGATCTGTATGCACTGAGCTTTGCCCCATGAAATTAACAATTTATTTATTCAAACATCACTTGCTAGGGCTAATACTATAATACAGGTTAAATCACATAAACTGCAGTAGACAAACTGTAAATATGCATTATCTACAACTGGTATGGTTTTTCAGCTGTCATTCCATTTTCATTTTTGGTTATTGATGTCCATTCATCAAAAAAATTTTATCTAATCTGGTCACCTGAAACAATGTGTGATCTCTTTGTTTAGCTATTATTATCATAAAATTAAGATTAAGAGAAGTTACAGATGCTAAACATTTCTCATTCAGGTAAAGGATCAGACATCCTATGAGATATAGAAAATTAAGCCTTAGAAAGACAGTTCATGGAGTATCGTCATCACTAACATCAAACTGTAATATATATAACAGCAGAAGTAAAAAAGATATAATAATTGAATGTGAGAATTGTTTTATAATTAAATTAATATATCTGCAAATCAATAAACTGGATGTTACTTGCATCATTTCCATTGCATTATATGAAACATCGGCAGCATGTATCTACATCCCAGGATAGATGATTAAATTATTATTTTGCTGACATTGCTTGGACAGGTGTTTATATGGTTCCACTTCTTCATTAAAGTTGTTCAGGAAGTGTGCACTTTGTGGATGTAGACAGTTATGATTACTTCATTAGCGTCTACATGAAGATATATGTTTAACACAGTATAATATTTACCTAGATATGCTCATTATACTATGACAACAGTCTCTCCCTCATTCCTTCCATCAATGACCTAACATTCCATTCCCCTCACTGATCGCTGGCAAGTAACACCATTTTTGAGGCTAATTTGGAGCTTTGTGTAAAGTCCATTCCACACACAATTAGAGAAATATGATAAATTTCATTATTTGAGGACGTTCATAAGCAATGTTCACTAGATCCATAATGTCTCTTCTGTTAAAACGCACGAGGGATGGTAATACATTTATTAAGAATTGGAGTCAGATCACAACAGCATGTGGAGGGCAGATAATGAAATTTAAGTCAACATAAATTATTCCAAATCTATTTATTTTCATATAGAACCACTACATATTCTTAACTGTAACTACACAAATGTTGTATACACTAAATATCAAAGCTAAAGAGTTAACCTGGCATAGTGCTGTTGTAAAACATTCTTTCATATTAAAAAGCATACTGTAAACATTTTCATGTTCTACTAAATCTATTAGTAAAATATATGGCATTATAATACTTATATATAGAATAAACAAAATTTTACATCTGTAACTACACAAAAGTTGCTCACATTCAACATAAAAATAAAAGTGATAATATTGACAAAACTGTATATTCAGCTACTTTAGTCAAACAGTCATTTGCTTTGTGTAACACGTAGTGTCACAATCTCATATTCACCTGAAATTGTTTGTTTACCTATATTCTCCGTTTTCATGAACTGGACAAGGATAATTTACAAACGTGTAGGTGCTAACAGTGACTAAACAGAATACTAGGAGCTTATGTGATACCCCCAGAAAATTACACTTTTCACATCATAATTCACTTCACATACACTAAATTTAACTAGTAGAATGCAGATTTCAGAAGCACAATTGTTCTCTGTGATACAAGGGTCAAAGAAATTGAACATAACTGTATCCACTATGACACTGTTGTTGACTGAAGATGATTTTCGAATTTCGTATATTTTCGTGTGTGTTGAGGGGGGAAATGTGTGTGTGTGTTTATATATGCAGTAATGAATCAATCAGAGTGTATTGATAGGGGCAGAAGGGTAAAGGATGAAAAGGGATCAAAAACTAAGTAAGGTGGAGCAGAGCAGCGGATGTGTTTGTTTCTGGGTGTGTGATGGATATGTGTGTGTAGGGTGAATTTTAAGCACTCTAAATGGTAACTGTATCACGATATTCGACAGTAAGGAAATCTCCATTACTGTACTGCATTGTGTATTTAATATTATACTCAACAGAGAGGAATCTAAAATAGTAGCTCCACATTCTCCAGATGGATGTTATGATTAGAGCAGCACCGAGTAATATGATCAAGATTGTGGTTATCTCGAGAACATTAGTAGCTACACACAAGGGCATGTTTTCAATCTGTAATGCTGGTGTGTTATTTCCTACTGTAGTATTGCGCTCTGATTGAGGGGTAAGTGTGCCCATTTCAGCTTGTTCTGCTGTCACACTGTACTCATCATAGCCTTGTTTGAGGTGTCCCATTCCAGCAACAAATGTGTCTGTGGTATACATTTGGATGTGCTCCACAGTTTCCACTTCAGATCTCAGTGTGTTTGTGGTCTGAATAACACTAGTCTTCTTGGTCAAATTAAGTTCATCATACTGTTCACTAAAGTCCCCCATGTCAGCAGATACTGCGGAATTATCTACTGTCAGTGATGATTTCGAGACTTGGCTGAAGACTTCAACATTCCTGAAACACAGAAAACTAAAATTATTAGTAATGTTTGAGCGAAATTAGCTAACTTCAATGCCAGAGAAGATAAACATAATTATAGCTACTAAATTATATTAAATAAATAGCAGTGATGTCATAATGATTATTTTAAAATCAGCCAAGAGAATTTATTAATTAGGAAAATAATTTACCTATCGAATGGTATTAGAACATACTATATAAAATGGAATGTAGCTGTAAATTGATCCTACAGTAGTAGAAAACTTTGGTAGTTCTATGTAATGTTGAACAACTTAGACATAAGAGTAGTGTCATAGAGGCAGCTAAAACTATATATCACCGTCATGACTGTCAAACATAGTAGCATTGTCTCTGTTTGAGAGTATAAAGAGGTATATGTTACAATCAGTGCACAAAATCATGAGAAACTCTTGTAATGCGTACTGGACCACCCATACCAGCTTGTCAATTAAGATGGCAGGAAGTGAAGTGTATGACTATGCTTAGCTATACAGCGTTTTTGTTATATGTAGTATGTACACAGCTATCAGTTTTGTTTCTTTTAAGAAATAGTTCCTCTATAACCATTAACTATAATTTGATGTGCAATTCATTTTGACATCAGGTAGATAAAATCAGTAATAAACAGAAGTGATAATCGTGATGTATAATTGTCCTAGCACACAACATAAACAAATAATAGTGATGACTTCATGTGCAGTAGCAAACATAGCTCATTTTCCAGTGTCATTAAATTATAACAAATTGTAGCATTAAGCACTGATTAATACGTAAAAGGAGGTTGTAACTTGCTAACTTGTGTTGCTTTTTAGCCAAATGCCGATTCATAAATAAAATAAAATGACTGCAACCTACATGGTCATTATACCTCATAGATACACAGCTATTTCTCTGCCCTTAGAGAGGCTTTTGCTTAGAATCTATTGTGTACACTTAAGGATTAAATTCACTTAATCTCAAAGTCAATTCATTGCTGTCCAAAACTAAGTAACATTCAAATGAAGCTACTAGAACAACCATAAAGTGTAAGAAAATGCTATGTACTACTTACTCAAATTGACGATCAGGTAGCTCATAACCAGGAACGACGGTTGTGAAATTCCCAGAATTTGTGGTAGGTTCCTTAAGTACAGCTGTAAAAACTGAAATAGAAACAGGTCTGTAAGTACCCACAAAAAAATTAAAATCGGGTTATGTTTTTCACTTTCCTAACAATTTGTCACAATATTACTGCAGCAATCAATGCAAACTGTAAATAAGATCATTGTTCATAATAGGGGACCATAAAGAGTCCAATCCTGTATGTGAGTAGACTGCATTTAGTTATGACCATTCATCTATACTAAAATGACGAAAAATATTTGTTTAAGCTATCAACTAGTTTATCATATGCATAGGTTTTAAAAAAAATGTCTCAATCTATATTTTTAGAAGATTTATTCTGAGGCTGCTATCACTGATCCTGTGACTAAGGTTTCAAAATTATTTCGATAGTAAATCACCTTCACTGCGACCCAATACATTCATTACATACCAAAGTTAGCTTGAGAAGCTGATATAAGCAAAAATAATGTGAGGAATCGATTTAAAAAATTTCATAGACTGTGTACATCAACCAATAATTCGGAAGCTCAAATCAAAATTGGAGTAGTAGAAAGAAATTATTCATTGAGTTATGGTACTTACCAAAAATACTTAGCAAAAAAGAGAATAAATCCATGTCTGTAGACAGATCGAAGCTAAAAAGAAAATTGCTTGCACTAAACAATAACTCACGTCTTCTGCACACAATGGACAGCTCGAGAATGACGCGAGTCACTGCTTGCTTTGTGATGTCGTGGACAAAAGAGGCGGTAGGCTGCTGGCGAGCGAGCCTAAGGCTGTTAGTAGAGGTCGCCCTTGTAGCGAAGACGCCAGCTCCATCTCTTAGATAATCTTGGTATCAACCAAGTGAGTTCTTCATGCGCTCTCTTTTAAATTGGCCTCCTAATTTCCTGCAACAGTTGGGTTGAATGTTAAAAGAGACCGATGACTTTTAAACGGAAATAACCTGCGCTTTGAAATAAGGAATAAAATTAAGAGACATCGGTGGAACTCATTAACCACAGTGTGTTACATCAGTTCTGTTTCTGACAAAACCTGCTTAATTCGTTATTATCGACTTCATTACGTATCATTTCGTGTAAAGAGTGATGTGGCTTTAGTAGCCAATGAAATACACAGGCTATCACATTCGTGCATCGCAGGTAGACGTACACAAGCGGGATTTCGTAGCCTAAACCAGTTGTACTTTTTACATTAATAAAATATATTTTACTCGTTGATGGTGTATGTTTCTCAGTGTTATATAACAGTATTAACCTGACATGATTATTAGACACGTAGAACTGTTTTCAAGATAGTTATCCTGTTGTAGTTCCTTCATATCCGTTGTTTTAGATGGCCTGTCGCCAGCAGAAGTTCATCCAAAGATTCAACAGGTGAGAGACGGGGAGCTGACTCCAACCATGAGGGAGAATTATTTTGCAGCTATCCAATTATAGGATGTCCAACGAATGTGAAACACATGGAAATGGTAAAAAATGGGCATAATATATTAGTAACGAACAGTAAATACAGGTTTATGTACATATCATGCTCGTTACTTACAGTGAGGAGGAAAATGGACCCATCACTACATGGAAAAGGACAGTAATAAACGTTGTGCGTGGAGGCTTGTAGCCACGAAACGAAAAGGGAGATACAGATTTTATCCACTGTGTGACTAGTAGCAATAACATACTGAAGGTGTGTCTCATATTTTTAATCACACAGTAAAACGGTTGATCAGTAAACGTGAAAAATGGTGAATTTTGTGTACGCAAACTGGGTGAAAAGTTTTTGTGCTTACGGATATGGACGACAACAGCACGAGAAGAAAAAAAATCACCTTAATTTGCACAATAGCTGCAGGTTCCTTTGCAACCGACAGATCGCTCGTATTTGAATTTTGATGTTAAATGACCATCTGTCGATAACATCGGACTGCCCATTTTTCCTACACGAGCGTGAATGTGAACAGATGCGTATGGTGGAATTTTCGAAACTTGCAATTTTGGGAACTAACTATCTTATGAAATAATATTTCAAAGCATACTGCAATTAGATTTGCTACTTTGAAAATATCTCATAGTGAGAGACTTGCCTTTAAAACACTTAGGTAAACATACCTTTCCACGCAAAATATTTAAAGCCATTGGGATTCTATCATCTTCATTACTATTCACGAGACGTTTTGTGAATTTGGATGAACATCTATAGGCAGATACAGCGGATTTTCGATTGTATGTTTCAGCTGAAGGTGGATAGGGAAATGTTCTCTTTTTCATTAAGGATTCCATTAAGTAGCACATAGTAAACAAATATCATTTGCACGCTTGTATAAAACTTTTAGAAACCAGCAATAGATCATCCGGCTCGTAATATCTTTATAATAATACCACAGAGGTACCCATTTTGCAGAGAGTAGTGCACGAACCCAACATGGCATGGATGCAAAAATCGTGGGGAGTCCCCTGCAGAAACATTGAGAAATTCTGCCTCTATAGCCGTCCATAATTGCATGATTTTATGCAGAAATCGACCTCTCAGTACGTTCCGTGTCGGGTGATCCGATTGGCCAAATCAGTCGCTCGAACTGTCCAGAATGTTCTTCATACCAGTGATTAAGAATTGTGGGCCAGTAACATATCGCGTTGTCATCCACCAAAACTCTATCGTTTTTTGGGACATGTAGTCCATGAATAGAAGGACATTGTCTCCAAGTAGCCGAACATAACAATTTCTAGTCAATGACCGGTTCAGTAGGACCAGATGATGCAGTCCATTCCATGTAAGCACAGCTCACACTGTTGTGGAACTAACGTCTGTATGCACTGTGCCTTGCTAATAACTTGGCTCTATGGCCACATTCGAACTTCATCGTCAGCTTTACCCTAATGAAATCGAGACCCATCTGAGAAGGCCACGGTTTTCCAGTAGTCTATGGCCCAACCAATATTGTCACAATCCCACGAGAGGCGCTGCAGCCGACGTCCGGCTGTTAGCAAAGGGTATCTACTGCCATAGCCGATGGACGCAAAATTTCACCGCACTGTCATACGTCCCTCCACAATTTCTCCGATTGCTTCGTGCAGTGTTGCTTTGCTATTACCACTGACGATTCTACGGTAACGCTGCTGCTCTCGGATATTAAGTGAAGGTTGTCAGCCACTGCGTTGGTCGTGGTGAGAGGAAATGCCTGAAATTTGATATTCTCGGATTCCTCTTGGCATTGATGATCTCGAAATACTGAATTTCCAAACTGACTATTCCTATAAGCCTGGATGTGTCTTTTCCTTTTAGTGAAACTGTACCAGAAATTCCTTTTTTTTCCCACACTTCAGTACTTTCATATTAGTTACATCGTCTACCCATTTGTTACTCAGCATTACTTTGTAGCTCCACATTTCAGTGGCTGCCATTGTCTTCTTGTCTGAGCTAATTATCGCCCAAGTTACTCTTCAAAACAAGGTTAAACTTATTAGAAATACCGTCAGCAAAAATTCTCAGTACTTCAATTTATATTTCATGTCAACAATTTTCTTACTATAAGTAAAGTATGGTCTACACAGCAAAAATCGTCGATTCTTTTTAGTGTATAATTTACTAACTTAATTCTTTCAGCGGCACCTTGCGTAATTCGACTGTATTCCATTACCGTTGACTGACTTTTCATTGTGGTCGTCTAAGAACATCATTTAAAAACATTGTCCATTATGTTCAACTGCTCCTCCAGCCCTTTCATGTCTCGGACAGAATTACAATTTCATCCTCGAGCCACTAAGTCCTTGTTTCTACTCTATGAACATTATTTCCTTCGCCCAATTTCTCCCTAGTACTCTCTATTGGGATTTGAATGTACACAATTAATAAACTAGAAGTGATAGGATGATCCTTTATCCCTCCCTTCTGAGTCCTTATCATACTTTCAGCCTTCCCACTTTTGTAACAACGGTCTCGTGTGTGCAAAAATTGTAGACAGCTTTCGCTCCTTGTATTATACTCGCTACCTTGAGAATCTGAATGGCTATATTATAGCGAACCTTCTCCTAAGCTTCCTCCAAATCTAAAGATGGTACAAACGTATATATTCATTTATTCAGTCGTTCTTCTAAAAAGGAAGTATCACAAACTTACAATATATTAGGCCTAGGAATCGATCCGCGTGAAATGTGGGCCATTATTCTGACAGAAGGTAGTCACTGTCTTCCGTATCTACAGCTTTGAAACTTAATTGCGCACCGGTTGTTTGTTACTCGCTCCATCCCACTGCAGCCGCCTAATGACCGAGCGTGATGTGCTATACAGCCGAGCGACAGCCAGAACTCTTCTATCTGTGACATGTTGAAGTCGAGGGAGGATGTAAACAAATCTGCCCTATGTGTTTTGAAATTTTGTTCGACATCCAGTATTATTGTACACTAAAGTAGTTACTAATGTGGGTATGCAAGGTCAATATTATTTTAACAATATTCTCGTATTTATGCTCTGGCGATATGTGCCTAGAAATCAGAATGAATAATCCTAAAGAAGTGAAGAAATATTATGAAATGAATTTGGTGGTTTTCGATTTACAGTTTCATAATGCCATTCATGTTGAATAATAGCGCATATCCTACAGATTTCGTTCACTTCAGCAGTGCCAGCTTTAGTATATATATAAAAAAAGAAAACGTGTGACAGTAATGTTGATAAATGTTAATAATCAGATAGCGCTACGCTACTTATTTAATGAGAGACTCAATCGTTTCATTCTATGAACTGCATTTGTAAATCACCACGAAAGGATGATCAAGACAAAAGGCCGTGTGGTATCAGCAATACGTTAGGAACTGCTCACTTTGACGCAGTGAACAGAGCATCTTACGAATGTGGAAAAATTAGTTCACAAATGTGTTGCTTCACTGTAATTCAATCGCTAAGCACTAAAGTTTAAATACTGCACTTTCAGAAAGCCATAATTGCGTACTGTGTTTGTTAATGCCAAAATTTTCACGAGGAATTGATTTCTGGGGCTGATATCTCTCAAGTTAGTTTTCTTCTTTTTAAAATATGAGGTCTCGTAGGTGATGTTCTCTTGTAAGATACGTCGTAACGTCAGTATTGCTTAGTGTGTTCCTACATTTGTCCGGCACAATACGTTATGTTCCCCGAGTGCCTTTGCATCACTTTGCACAAGAGTGGCTGAACCTTTAAGTCCCTGACTGCTGGATTGATATTACGGTCAACACGCTAGACCTCTTTTCCGCTTTCCTCTACGTCCACCAGACGTTATGGTACGCGATTCTTTTTCTTTGGGGCATGATAAAGGATCGTGTCTACCTTCCACAACTACCTATTATTTGCCAGAGTTGATACACAGAACTGAATAGGCTGCTGCTTTCATTAATCCAAAGTGTGAGATGAATTAAATTTTAGGTATGATTTGTGCCGTATAACTTAAGGTGCATATACAGAAGGCTTGTGAGAAAAATAACGTTAGTAACCCTTCAGTTATATGTTTGATTTGTTGTAAGAATATCTGAATTGCACTGTCGTAGTGTACTACTGAAACTGAGTCATCCTTTAGTGACAACCCTATATAGTAATTTCAAAGTATAGCATTATACATACGGAATAATTTGATGCTTTTCTCTATGCAGTACGATTTTCTTTTTTTCGGGGGGAGGGGGGGGAATATGTATATGACATTATGAAAAATACACAATATTTTTCGCTTTTTCCAAGTGAAATACGAGAGTATTTAGCGTGGTAGCGGTTAGAGTCATGTGTACGGCAAAATGACCGAGAAGCAGTGAGCATCTAGTCGTTATCCCGCGAAGTAGCCATGTATTGTTAGTGGTTTAGTGTAACGTTTTGGTACAAGTCAGTGACCAAGATATAGTACAGAGAGGGATAGTGTATGTACTAACGGTCTGAGAGGAGAACGTTCTTGCGGCATAACATTCAACCAGTTCCATGAAAATTTCTTGAGCAAAAGCAAGGATGCGAAGGTATATGAAATTTAGTCTACTGACTTGAATTTAAAGATGTACTTTGTGAATGGCTGTAAATCTCACACAGTATCGACAAAACAAGACTGTTCCCACGTCTTGAAAATCCCGTGTTCCTTCGGTATTGTAGAGCTCGTATCGCTGGTAATGTGACATGCGCTGGCACCGACGACAGCACCAATCGTAACACACTTTTAGGAATGAAATTGTTTTCTTCTTTCTGTAACAATATTACGTATAGATAACCGATTTTCTGTGATTGCATATAATTAGGTAATGCACTTTTATCTGTCTGAAAAGCCGATATGCTTGTGAGTCAGATCTACAAATAAGAGTAAATCTGTGTAGTTACATGGTAACCGCATGCCAGATTTTGAGTATTTGGAATTCCAATGAAATATTTAGGGTCCGCACCCTCTTGACACTACAGTTTGTTTTTTACTTTGTATTGTTTGGTGGTGTGTTTCAAGCCGAAGTATGCTGAAAATGACAACGCATTGCGCCACAGACAAGTTTATGATAGTCATTTACTAACCAAGATATGTCACCATACACGGGACATGGGAGCTAGTATCCTAAGACTCGTTCTGTATGAGAGGTTCAATGTGCGTAAAGCGGCAACCTCTTTCCCCTGAAGTGAAGAAATTACTACCACGAGAGACGGTTGATGGCCAGCTTCCAGGGCTGGGTTAGGAAAGGTGTCGATGCCTCAGCAAGAAAACGCGTTAGTTGACACCTGTATGGAACGTGTGTTTTTAAACGCCTTCCAACTGAAAAAGGAGATCGGTTTACCTGGAAGGTCACAAACTGTTCACAATCACTCACGCGATGTAATTCTTCAGGCTTTCCCTGCGATCTAATGGCAGCTTGGGTTTATAACACTCCCGTCTGCTACTGTTATACCATAACCTCAATGCTAGAAACAGGTTGTGACATAAAACTATTTTGTAAAAGAAATTATGGTACAAAGCAACAGAGCAGTGTTACCCTCTGAGAGGAATTTTGTTATGTTGACCGTGTTGTACCTAACGGAGGTGGCTTATCGGAAATGAAAGTCAGAATTACATAAATATTTGAACAGTACCAAACAAAATTTTGTTTATCTGCACTGTTCAACGGATAAAGAAAACGGCCGCCAGCCTAACTAGGCAAGAGAATGATTAACATTCTCGTTCATGAAAGTAGTTATTAGTAACTTTAATGGACAAACACAACCTAGACTTGGCCACTCGCGAATGCAATGAACTCTGACACACATATGTTTTAAGATTGAAGCTAACAACTGGAGCAGCACAAACTATTTGCAAAATTATAACAGTTACCGAAACACACTATTACTTTCAGGGCTTACACAAAGTGAGTGGTCTTTATACTGTTAATATGCACACAAGAGAGACAAACACTTAGTAATCATGAACATATAATTTCCTATCATGCAATTTTCCACTTTTACTACCATGAGACATAAAATTAACATTTATGTAAGATACTAACTCACTTTCTGCGATTAACAACAGGTAGTAATGTGATCATTTACTAAGCAAAACTTTATAAGCCTCAGTCTTGAGAAATTTTAATTTGAATTTGGCAACAACACATTAATAATCAGTTTTGCTAGGAAAATTATTTCAGCAAGCATCATTAACTCTAACTCACTCTCTTGCCACATTAACTTTAACTTTACTCTGTCCAATAAGCATTAATTAGCAAACTGAGTTTTAACGTACTTTCAGTAAGGATACTCGGTAATCACTTTAGTTCAAACGGAGAGGACCCTGAGAGGTGTTATGATGAGGAGAAAAGTCAAGGTAGGTACATAAATTCAGATATAAATTACCTTATATTTCAGCACAATAACACATCCATTAAGCTGATCCTTCACAGTACATCATTATAGTGTTACGTTGCAATGATTGCGCAATGTGGTGGCAACTGCATGTTGGTAGGTGGGATTGCAGGCAGAATTGCTGGACTCTGTCATTTCTTGGTGGCGATGACAGATACAAATTCCAGAATTGCCCAGCTATTTATCCATCCATCCGAGGCATTGGAAAATAACAGAAAAGCCTCTCTCGAAACCAGCACTATGCAACTTTTACACGGCAGTGCACGGACTCGTAGCTCATCTCTGACTGCTGGCTCGTCCCCGACTGACTCTTGTTCCACCTTTTCCACCTAAGCCAACCACATTTCGCGCGCAACACAGTTCCGTTCCCGAGGGGAACCACTACACCTCTTATATACAGAATAACTAAGAGCCCTAAGTGAAGGTCAGCAGTTTACATAACAGCAAACAAACACATTAAATAAAACAGAACATTTTCACATATTGACACCTCTACCAAAAAATTATTCATACAAAATTACAATTATATACAGTAAGTTTTGTTCCCTCTAAATGGGACAAAGAATTATAAATTACAGATACACTACTTTGCATAGAATCAAATCACGACATCAAAGGCTTGACAAAGGAAAGAGTACACAATTTTATGTTATCGATTCAAACACATTTACAGACGATCAACAATGTAACATTAAATAAAGCAAAAAAAAAAAGTAATCCATACAGCATAAGGGCTGTGGTGTTACACATGCCCCATGTTTCGTTGAAGTTTCCTGTAAGGGATACTTCAAGGAAACATCTATAACACTTAAGTGGTGTTGGCTGCAAAAAAAATTATTTATTCCATCCAACTTTAGTTGGGACATAAAAAAAGTACATATTACAGACATACAGCATATACACTAAGAAATTTTATACTTTTTTCCAAAAACTTTTTCAAAAAAGAGACATTTACACTAATTTTCATTTTCACACTGGTTTAAGGAAACTAATTTTGCATCGTTACACAAGATACCTTTAAACATGTTCATTCATATACACACAGTTCAAATAACTGACAAAACAGTACACAAAATAAGCTTCATATTAGCAGAATAGGTATGGCCTTCAAACAAAATTTAATAATAATAATAATAAACACATATACAATAGCACAGATGATAATAATAAACACATAGACAACCGCATAAACTATTTTAACTCAACAAAGCAGAAATTTGTCTTTCAATGTTTTTTTTTAGCGAATGAATCTTTCAGAGACACACAAGTATGTTAATGATCATAGTACTTTTCACAGGGTTCAGTAGTTAATGTAATGTTCAAAATTTCAGTTTGCAACCATCAAGGCACAAATATTTACACAAACAGCTATGAGAACTTTTTCCAACTGACTCTTTAAATACAAAAGTAAATTTTCAAGGTTTTCTCAAAACAATTAACTTTAAAGCTGCTCTTCATAAATAGCAGTCCAAAATGTTTGTTGCTCAAAAACACATTTACCTATTCAGAACCTATCTTTAATCATCACTGCTGTGTTTTAAAAACAGACAGTCCAAAACTTTAAGTTATTCCAAGAACCCTAGCATCAAAACATCTACATCCATTTGAATAAGAATCCATATATATTCTATAACAAATTTTCACTGACTTCAGAAAGAATAGTCAGTTCATAACACATTGACCAATAAACCTAACTAAGTTCACTGCTTGCCTCAACACTAGCAGTCCATGTTACACATTCCGCCTCTCATTGGCTTTGCAGTCTTTATAAACATTTAGGCACAAAAACACAATTTAGATTAAAAACACTAAAGAAAACACATTTTTAAATTGACACGCTGCCCCATCCTCTAGGTTTGGCAGTTCGTGACCACTTATCAACTTCTTGCCCCACAGTGGCAAGTCCTTTGGCTACTGCTCAACACAACATATTTGGTAGCCCTCAACTTCTGGATCACAGCATTTTTGTTGCTTTGTCTTGTTTTACTGCCCAACAACACACTTTTCAGCAGTTTATTGTCATCATCTTTGTGTTTTTCATCATTACGTCACATCTTTGGTAACATTTGCATTAATGGTACAAAATATAAAACCTGCAACTTTGAAACGGTAATTAGACACTGGCAACAAAACCATTTCTTTTCACATGACAACATCAGAAAACATATACATTAATCAAGAAAATTTTAAAGGACATTTTTGGCATAATGACAATGTTCAGGGGTTATTTGAGTCCCTGATTTGTGGTTTTTCTCCCCACTTTCTTACTCAGTAATATTTCTTATGAAGACAGTATCAGGTCATCAGATATGTCAAGCTCAGAACGATTATATTACATCCTACTGTAAGTGACTTCTGCCTACTCTTTGTGGCACTAGACACATATATCTCATATCTACTTTACACATATTATTCAGATTTCTCTCCTCAGTTTTGACACAGAACATTTTTCATCACCGTTCTTACCCATTTCTATACAACCATTTTTAGACCTTAATCATATTAGATTATTCACTTTAAACATTACCTTTATTCACACTTGCATCTTTCTGCATAGAACCATTTATTCATTTACTTTAACTGCATGTTCCTATTCCCTTTCACTGTACCCACTATACTTTCATTATTCTTGGTCATTTTCTAGTGTACCCATTTTATTTATACATTACTCTTCTCAAAACATTTATCTTTAGTCATATTGCACAAGGAAAAATTCAGCATTATTAAAAATTTTTATCATCATTCAAATTCACTAAAAAAAATTTAATATATATATATATATATATATATATATATATATATATATATATATATATATATATATAGGTTTGGGAACTTTACTGTAAAATAACTTTGTTCTGGAGTTTGTGCCACGATTGTAACAAATTGCTTCAAACTTGAAATTCACACTAATTGAAAGTTATTTTAAAGTTAAATTCACGTTTTGTATAACACGATTCAATATAAAAAGGGAAGAAAGAAAGAAGATAGTCAAAGTTCCGAATGAAGAAGGGGAATGTTGCCAACACGAAAAGAAACGGAAGTAGTGCTGGCAACGACTCGGGTCCCTGGTGCTCGTCAGGCACCTGACAATGCAAAGAGTGCATTGCCCCCTGAGGGTTCTATATTTCATTCATCCTTGGCTTCTGTGGACATATAATTTCAGGTCGACTATATTTCTAACTCCTAAGGGTTTCCTTGACCTAGGGTACACGAGAAAATAAGCATTTGCATGTGGAGTTCCTTGCACTTCAAAAGGCCCATCGTAAATGTATTTGAATTTAGAAATTTCATTATTAATTTCACTTGATTTTTCATGGGTCTTCACTAAGACATAATCTCCAAGCTTAAATGTAGTTGTTTTAAGGTTATAATCATGCCTGTTGGATCTAGCAGCCGCTTTCTCTTTCATTCTTTTCTTAACTAACTCTTTCTTCTCATGCGGGTTAATTCCTACAATAGGGGGGAATTGCAAGATCTCTTCAATAATACTTTTACTTTTATGGTCCAACAGAATTTCTTCAGGGGTAAAACCGGTGGTTTCATGGTATAAGGTATTCATGGTCTTTTCAAAGTCATTTACACATCTGCCCCAAGCCTTATGGTTATGGTGACAGTAGGTTCTACCTAACCTTCCTAATTCACGCATATATCTTCGACAGGGTTACTAGCCGGGTGGTAAGCTGAAATATATTTAACTTGAACACCATGCTTTCCTTCCAGATTTTTGAGATAAACTGTGGTCCATTATCAGACAAAACTGCTTTAGGTTTACCAATGGTGTTAAAATACTCAGTCATCTTGCTAAAGACTGCTTTAGCAGTGGCTTTCCTGATTGGATATAATTTAATAAATTTAGAGAACACTTCCAACACTACAACAATGTAAGACCAATTACCTGAGGTTTTAGGTAAAGGACCATACAAATCCACTGACAGTAATTCTAAAGTGTCCTCTGGTACAGTATTCTGCATGAAACCTTGATTTATTCTATTTGTTACTTTTGGCCTCTGACATACATCACAAGATCTTATTCTCCAGTAATTTTCTTAATAGCACCTACATTAATCGCAACCACATCAGTTAACTTTTCAATACACTTCTTGGGACCACAATGCCCTAAGGCAAGATGAAAATAATCAATCACTTCAGTCTCAAATTGCCTAGGCCAACACACCTTCCATTCTTCAGTGCTGGTATTCTTTCTCCTGTACAAAACTCCATTAAATATCTTGTAAAATCTACTGATTTGTGGGAAATTAGGGTTACTAAAGTTAATTTTCACTGACTTCCAAATTTCATCCTCATTCTGGTGGAACCTCATACTTTTACAAATTTGCTCAATTCTTTTCCTACCTGGAACCTCCTTGATGTATCTTATATGAAATTTGCCATCTTCATTGCATTCCCTTGGTAAGTTGTTCATACCTTCAGGCAACCGTGATAAAGGTCAGCTACATAATTGTCACTAACTTTAATATACAATATCTCATAATCAAACTGTTGTAAGTACAGGGCCCATCGACTCAACCTGCCGGTAAACAGTCGACAGTTTTTCAAAAAGGTTAATGCCTTGTGGTCTGTATGAATTATGGTTTTATGCCCCCATAAATAAATCCTAAATTTCTTTAATCCCCAAATGATTGCTAAGGCCTCTTTCTCTGAAATAGTATAGTTTTTCTCATATTTGGTTAAAGTCCTACTAGCAAAAGCAATGGTATTATGTTCTGTTTCCCCAGATTTTATGTTTTCTTGAAATATTTCAACACCAATACCATAAGCACTACTGTCTGTAATCATGTGGAATGGCTTACTTAAAACTGGGTGATGTAAAATGTTTTCCCTTACTAACTCAGTTTTCAAATTTTCAAAATCTTTCTGACATTCAGATGTCCAAATATATACACTATTTTTCTTTAACAAGCTATTCAAATGTGGGCTGTTAAAAGCTTGCCCTTTCACAAATTTGCGGTAAAACCCACAAAGACCTAAAAACGCTTTCAACTGTTTCCTGTTCTTTGGAGGAGGGCATTTTTCAATAGCATTAAGCTTTTCTGGGTCCTTGCCAATCCCAGATGTGGTTATTATGTGTCCTAAAAATTTAATTTCTTGTCTCACAAATTCACACTTTTTTAATTTTAAAGTCATGCCCCCTGCTTGAAGAGCAATAAGGGTTTTGTTTAACAGGTCACAATGCTCCTCCCAGTTATCAGTAGCAATCAATAGGTCATCTACATATACAGTCAATTTGGCACAAAGTTCTTTTCCTAATACAGAATCCAATGCCCTAATGAAAACAGAAACAGAAGTATTCAAACCAAATGGTACAACTTTGTATTAGTAACATTTTCCCACAAACAAAAAAGCTGTATATTTCCTAGAATCTTTGTGTAATGGGATCTGCCAATATCCAGCAGTAAGGTCTAAACTAGTTAGATACTTTACATTATGGAACTTTTGTAATAAATCATCTAAATTTTCAGGCCTGTCTATTTCTCTCCTGACAATCTTATTTAATGTCCGTCTATCAATGACTACTCTTACACCTCCATCCTTTTTATTGACTATAATAAGTGGGCTATTGTATTCACTATTGCTTCTTTCTATTACCCCCCATTCCAACATTTTATCAATCTCAGCTTGTACTGCTTCTTTCTTAGCTATAGGTATTGGATATGGTCTGACAAAGAATGGTTCATGTTCCAGGATATCCATACGGTATTCAAAGTTGTTTACAACACCTGGTTTATCAGAGAACACTTTCTTATTACTATTCAAGATATCAAATAAATCATCTTTCTGTTCACATGATATTTCGTGGATAACATCAACAATTTCCCTAAAACTGTCAGTTTTTTGGTCATCCTGCAATAAACTTCTCACATGGTATATTTCATATAGTTGGCATAAACCATCATTTTCAGATTCTATTTTTAACAAAATGGGTTCTACATTCACAGCTTGGACCTGGTTGTCACCTTCAAATTTAATTTCTATTGTTTCGGTTTCCCTATTAATCTTAACAGTTCCATTACCACAATCTAAGATTACTTTTTCCTTGTCTAGCCCATCAATACCTAGAATCATTTCAACACTTAGTTCAGGGACCACTAAAATATCATGTTCGAATTTTTGGCTTCCTATTTCAAAGTCCATCAATACTTGTTTTTGAATGGGCTTGCTGGACCTACCAGTAGCTCCTATAATTTTCACTCCACTAACAGACATTATTACTAACCCTGGTTTACATGAAATATGATCAAAGAATGATTCTGATATGGCACTGATTTGGGATCCTGTGTCTAAAAGTACTTGCAGTTCAGTGTTACAAACATTTACAGGTATTATAGTTTGTTTAATAATTCTCTGTTCCTTTTCCTCCTGTTCTTCCCATAACAAATCCTGCTCAACCATAATGTCTTTCCAGGAAATATTACCTACTGATTTCAGTTGTATATCAGGTGGCTTTTTGGGTTTGTGGACCTCTACATCTTTACAGATATTTAACAATTCACGTTCTACTATACTTATATCTGGAGGTTCTTTAAGTTTCAGTAAATCTATTTCTGTCATTACATTAAGTAAAGCCTGCCCTAATATAGTGTCATCCGGCGGGTCTTTCGGTTTTGTTTCAGTTACACATTCCGGATTTTGTTTCGAAATGATGTCGTGAATTTTTTCGTAACCTCTTTCTGTAAAGGTATAAGTAGATTTGTCTACCTCCGAAAACTCATCTGTATCTGAATCTGTCGTCTCTCCTTCGTCTGAGCTATCACTGATTTCATTTTCGTCATCCGATTCGAGCAGGAATGCAACTTTTAAACAGTGAGGCAGATTATCACTAGATGTTTCAGCCACTTCGTTTTTTGACTCATTTTCTACACAATACACATCATTTGGACAGTCGGACACTTCTGTTATATCACTTTGAACGATTTCGGCCTTAACTTCATATTTAGTATAATCGTCATGTACTTTGATAACTTTCATTTCATTTTCCCCTTTATCATTCTCAGGTAATCGTGCGAAATTTCTACCACACCCTTCTACATCAGAACCACTAAACACCTTTCCATCAACAATAATTTCACCTGCACTGCTTATAATGTCATGTTCACTAACGTCCTCCTTTACATCATTTTCACCTATTTTTAATTGTGCACACGTCTTTTGCGTGGCATATTCTACCTCCCTTTCCTCTTTATTCATCATAACCTCCCCCACATCTACGTCTTTTACCTCATATACATTATTAACAGTACCAATATTCCCTTTTTCACTCGCGTTTTCTATCTCCCTTTCATTCTTTAATGAAGTCTTTTCGCACGTTTCCGATACTGAGTTAACTTTATCACATGACATATTAACTTTATTTTCATTTCTACATTCATCTACTACTGAAACCGGCCATCGGAATTGTCCGATCCCGCCTCTTCTGTCTCTCTCTACGGCAGCCATCTTGTTCTGACGTCTGCCATTTGTGTCTGCTGCCAAATGGAATGTACGCTGCTCCGGCAACCGCTGGCCCGAGCACGAATGGTCACGTGACTTCGCACTGGGAACGCCACTATGTATCACTCCGCACCCGTCTGCTATAGGCGCGTCCTTAACCTTCCTGCCCCGTAGTTTACTTCTTTCCTTCTCGAATCTAATATTTGACATCTTTTCTTTGGGCCCAAAACCGGTTTCCGCGTGAATCCGGCCCGTAACACACGCGGTTTTTAGTTTTCCATTTCTTCTCTATTTTGGAAATTCCGCGTCATGTAACCTCTACCGCGCGTAGTATAATTTCCCCTGCCTCTCGCACGACATCTTTGAATCGTGTTTACACGAAATCTATCGTTTTCAGATTGTTCATTTTGGTCATTGCTTTCTCGCGAATAATTGTTATTGTGGAGGGGACGGGACCCGCGATTTCTTCGCCAGTGATCTTCATCCTCTACTCTTTCCAGAAACGCAGAAAAACTTCTGTGTGTACTCCTAACATATCGTTCAGAATCCTCAGGCAGTTTCTGCCAAAGAACCCAAACGATCTCGGCTTCAGTTCTTCTTGCTTTTAGATGTATCAGTTTTCTGTACCATTATTCGCAAAATTCTTTCATGGTTTGCCTACCTCTGATGTCATACAACCTGGCCATTAGAAATTCACGCCACAACTGGTCTTGTTTTTGTTCTGACCAGTATTCGTCAATATATTTTTGTTTAAAGGTCTCAAAAGACATCTAGTTATTATCCAGATTCAACCCCCATCTTTTTGCTTCTCCCGTTAGTGCACTAATTATAACATTAATTTTTTCCTGGTCAGACAAATATTCAGGAAAATTTCTTTCGCAATTCTTTAAAAAGTCTAGGGGGTGCCATCCGTTATGTCTCTTTGCAGGGTCGAATTTTTCTTCGCCCTCTAATATTTTACTGAGAGGCATTCTTTCAGTAAAATGTGTAGGACCAGTTTGTATTTTTCTTTCCAAGTCATACATTTTGTCTTGGATTTGTGAAGTGTTATGGTCGCACTTCTTTTCGCAATTAACAATCTGTTTGGTTAGTTCCCTACTTTTTTCTGTTACAGATTGTTTAATCTGTGGAAATTCTGCGTTACATTCTGTTTGTATCTCGGATTTAATACCGAATACCTTTTCATCCACTTTAGTACAGACTAAGGGTTCTATTTGATCTTGGATTTTAATTACTTCAGTGTCAAATCTTTCATTAATGTCATCAATTTGTCCCTGTATGTTGGCAATATTGCCATTGATGACAGTAATTTCGCTTTTGAGGTTTTTAATTTCATTACTCACAACGTCAACTTTTACATCAACCTTCTCAATCTGTTTACTAAGATTCTTGCCCTGCTCTTGCATTTGTTTACTAATATCACTACCCTGTATTGTAATTAGCTGCCTTTGTTCTGCATTTTGTTGCCCCAGTGCTGCAATTAGCTGTCTTTGTTCTACATTTTGTTGCCCCAGTGCTGCGATTTGTGCATTAATATTGTCATTTTGCGCAGCATTTTGTTGTCCCTGTGCTGCAATTTGTTGCCCCTGTGCTGCAATTTGTGCAGACAACATTTTTAACAAATCAGTCACATCTGGTGTCTTTTCACTTTTGGTTTCAACTGCATTTTCGTGTACAGATTCTACACCCCTCTCAGTTTCTGGTGATTCGAACATATCCCGCGATTCATTAACATAGCCACTGTCTTCCACAACATCGCTCATATTGCCTTCCATAGTACGAGCGACATTCATAGCTTCTATCTGTTTATTGACATCGGCGTGGTAGCGTACGTAACTTAACTCGCGAGTAATGCCATCTGTTGGTGTGCTCCCTGAACTGCTCTCGATTGCTTTCTGTTCTCGCGTGTCTAGATTTATTTCTAATTTCCTGTCCATTTTAGTTGCTATTAAGTATTGATACGTTTTATTTTCAATTTTAACTGAACTTTCACTACCAGTTCTGCCAAATAAGTTACAGGTTCGTGCCGCTGGACGTTTTATGTTCACACTATGTTTGTAAAATGCTGAATAACGTCCTGTCACGCGGCGCCACGTATAACACTCCCATCTGCTACTGTTATACCATAACCTCAATGCTAGAAACAGGTTGTGACATAAAACTATTTTGTAAAAGCAATTATGGTACAAAGCAACAGAGCAGTGTTACCCTCTGAGAGGAATTTTGTTATGTTGACCGTGTTGTACCTAACGGAGGTGGCTTATCGGAAATGAAAGTCAGAATTACGTAAATATTTGAACAGTACCAAACAAAATTTTGTTTATCTGCACTGTTCAATGGATAAAGAAAACGGCCGCCAGCCTAACTAGGCAAGAGAATGATTAACATTCTCGTTCAAGAAAGTAGTTATTAGTAACTATAATGGACAAACACAACCTAGACTTGGCCACACGCGAATGCAATGAACTCTGACACACATATGTTTTAAGATTGAAGCTAACAACTGGAGCAGCACAAACTATTTGCAAAATTATAACAGTTACCGAAACACACTATTACTTTCAGGGCTTACACAAAGTGAGTGGTCTTTATACTGTTAATATGCACACAAGAGAGACAAACACTTAGTAATCATGAACATATAATTTCTTACCATGCAATTTTCCACTTTTACTACCATGAGACATAAAATTAACATTTATGTAAGATACTAACTCACTTTCTGCGATTAACAACAGGTAGTAATGTGATCATTTACTAAGCAAAACTTTATAAGCCTCAGTCTTGAGAAATTTTAATTTGAATTTGGCAAAAACACATTAATAATCAGTTTTACTAGGAAAATTATTTCAGCAAGCATCTTTAACTCTAACTCACTCTCTTGCCTCATTAACTTTAACTTTACTCTGTCCAATAAGCATTAATTAGCAAACTGAGTTTTAACGTACTTTCAGTAAGGATACTCGGTAATCACTTTAGTTCAAACGGAGAGGACCCTGAGAGGTGTTATGATGAGGAGAAAAGTCAAGGTAGGTACATAAATTCAGATATAAATTACCTTATATTTCAGCACAATAACACATCCATTAAGCTGATCCTTCACAGTACATCATTATAGTGTTACGTTGCAATGATTGCGCAATGTGGTGGCAACTGCATGTTGGTAGGTGGGATTGCAGGCAGAATTGCTGGACTCTGTCATTTCTTGGTGGCGATGACAGATACAAATTCCAGAATTGCCCAGCTATTTATCCATCCATCCGAGGCATTGGAAAATAACAGAAAAGCCTCTCTCGAAACCAGCACTATGCAACTTTTACACGGCAGTGCACGGACTCGTAGCTCATCTCTGACTGCTGGCTCGTCCCCGACTGACTCTTGTTCCACCTTTTCCACCTAAGCCAACCACATTTTGCGCGCGCAACACAGTTCCGTTCCCGAGGGGAACCACTACACCTCTTATATACAGAATAACTAAGAGCCCTAAGTGAAGGTCAGCAGTTTACATAACAGCAAACAAACACATTAAATAAAACAGAATATTTTCACATATTGACACCTCTACCAAAAAATTATTCATACAAAATTACAATTATATACAGTAAGTTTTGTTCCCTCCAAATGGGACAAAGAATTATAAATCACAGATACACTACTTTGCATAGAATCAAATCACGACATCAAAGGCTTGACAAAGAAAAGAGTACACAATTTTATGTTATCGATTCAAACACATTTACAGACGATCAACAATGTAACATTAAATAAAGCAAAAAAAAAAAAATAAATCCATACAGCATAAGAGCTGTGGTGTTACAGGTTGTCGGGTGTTCTGCCGGATATCAGTATCGTACTTGCACGATAATTCGGTAACGTAGCTCGTAACCTTCATTGGATGCGACCTAAGACTGCTCATCGAGTGGACCTGGTCCAGTATTTATGTCTGTGGCCCTACCCCTCTTCCTGCCGTTGCAGGCGTTCTCTCTGCGGTCCGTGAGCGCTCGCTGCGATCTTCTGTAACGATGCCGTTCCGTTTACCGTCCGCTGCGGTTCTGGATGTTCCCTCTGTTGTCCGCACTCGTTGTACGGACCGTAACATTTGCGTTTTGACCACGTCAGAGTCTCGTGCACTTGATGGATGTCATTAGATAGAGCTGGGACAGTACGTCGAATTTATTGGTCATCTGGACGTGGATCAGTACGTGCACATCATGAAACATGCTATGGTGGCCATTGTGAGGACAGGCAATCCCAAAGAATTGACAGAGTTCTAGCAGAACAACTCACAAGTCACACAAGTCAAATCGTTCAGCAATGGTTTTCGCAACAGATTGACGTCGACGTAATTCAGTGATCAGTAAGATCGCTGGACTTGAATCCTTTCGAAAATATTTGGGCCGGAATGAAGCATCACATGAACTTTCACTGACAGCCACCAGCACTATGCACACCTGACCAAATGTGGGACCTTATGTTCGACACATGGGAGAGTCTCTCGGAGGATGATACATATTGCCAGATTCTGTCCGTCTCCATACAGCCATTGACTCTTCTAAAAAACTAGGAAGGAGTGGGAATTTTGCTGGACATTTCCAGTCCACTCCCAAATGGACAAGTAAGGTCTGGCGGAAAGCTGACTCGAAGTAGGAAGGGGGCACTCGTTTAGAGACGAGCCATGCGTATTGGCAAGGAAGTGTGGTCCTTCTGCTGTTCTTCTGCAATAGCGTAGCTGTTAGTTTAGTATGAGGAGCAGTTGGGTGTGAGCCTTCTTCGTGAATGAAGAGAATGTATCCCTGTGTGCACCATCTTAAGCACAATAGAGAGGCACCTAAACTCCGATTCATTATCAAGTAGATGTACTAGCTAGTTTCAGGGAACTGTATATTCGTCACTCCGTAAGCAGAGTGGGGAAATTAAGAAGCTCTAAGAGCAGTTGGACATTTGAAATGATCCTTATTGTGGTGTGCTTGTAGTGAGACTGTGTCTTTATGTGACCAGTGGGCAAGTAGCTCTACTCACTCGCACACGGTACGATACCAGAGCAGTTCACAGAGAGGAGTTTTATGAGCAATATTAGTCTGAGTAGGCTGGTTTCAGAGCTGCAGCGAGCGCCAACGAAGGTGCGGGAGCCGCAATCAGGCGATCAGCAGCAGTCGCTTTCACTGTCGTTTTGTGTGTGGTGATACCATATAGGGCTCTCATTCCACCAATGCGTTGGGTTTCATGCCATTTGTGGTGGATTAAATGCAGTGAGTTCATTTGGGCTTGGTTATTTTTCTTGTTATAATTCAACGACATCCTATTTTCTTAGTATTTGGTCAGATTGCATTGCACAATTTATTTAGAGGGCGACAGTTACAGTACGAATTAATAGAAAGCCAAACTCAGAGAGAGACAGTTAAGGATAAGGAACAGTCTTGTCAATCGAAACTTCTCATTGAAAGAAAACGAATGATTTTGACAATAAATTTTGTGCAAATTATACAAAATGCTTTTTCTCTTTTCTGTAATCCCCCTCTCCCCAATCCGCTACATCTTATATCTACATTTAATGTTCACAAATTTCTTGAGAAATCCTTTTCTTACAATTAGTAGACTACATTTCATATAGTCTCTACTTCGGCCATCATCATTTTTTTGCTAACGAGATAGTGAAATTCATCTACTACTTTAAGTGTCTCGCTTTCTAATGTAATTCCCTTGGCGTCACCTTATTTAATTCATCTACATTCCATTAACATTGAATAACGTCGGTTATACGCTACAACCCTGTCACACTCCATTCTGAACCACTGCTTCCCTTTCATTTCTCTAGACTTTTATAGCTGCCGTCTGATTTCTGTATCAGTTGTAAATAGCATTTCTCTCCCTGTATTTTACCCCTGCAGCCTTCAGTATTTCAAAAGGAGTATTCCAGTCAACACTCTCTATAGCTTTCTGCATGCCTACAAATGATATAAACAGAGGTTTCTCTTTTCTTCACCTGTCTTCTAAGGTAAGTCGTAGGTTCAGTACTACCTCGGGAGTTTCTACATTACTCTGGAATCATAACTAATCTTCCCCGAGGTCAACTTCTAGAAGTTTTTTCATTCTTCTGTACAGTATTTGAGTTAGTATATTGTACCTATGACTTATTAAGATGATAGTTCGGTAATTTTTGCAACTGTCATCAACTGGTTTCCTTGAAATCTAAATTATTATGTTCTATTTGAAATTTGTTGGTTTGGCGCTCGTCTCTTACGTCTTTCACACAAAGAGGAAGAGTTTTCTCACGGCTGACTTTCCCAAGGCTATCAATAGTTCCGAAGGATTATCGTCTACTCACATAGTACTGTTTCGACTCAGATCTTTCGGAGCTCTGTCAAATTCTTCTCGCACTCTCATATCTCGCTTGTCACCTTCATCTACATCAATCTACCTTTCTATAATATTGTCTTCGGGTTCATCTCCCTTTTTTGGACCAATAATATATACCTTCCATCTTACTGCTTTTCCTGCATTGCCCAGAACTCGTTTCCAACCTGAGCTCTTGATGTTCATGTAGTTGCTTCTCTTTTCCCCAAACACCTCTATGATTTTCCTGTAGGCAATACCTATCTTTCTCCAAGTGCAATATGCTTCTCAATCCTTACATTTGTCCTCCAGTAATTCCTGCTAAGTCATTTTGCATTCCCCACCAATTTTTATTTTTGGGCCATTCTATTGCCTCGCGTCTGCTTCTTTTGCTGCAATTTAATATTTTCTCCTTTCTTCAGTCAAATTCACTATCTCTTAGATTATCCAAGAATTTCTACTAGGCTTCTACTTTTAGCCTATTGGATCCTTTGCTGTATCTACTATTTCATCTCTTAAAGCTACCCATTCGTCATCCACTGTATACCCTTTCCCGATTCTAGTCAATCGTTCTCCAATGCTCCCTCCGAAAGTCTCAGCAACGCAATTCCTTAATTTCCTACCTTTTTCCTAATTATTCAGTTTAATCTACAGCTCATAATCAATAAATGGTCGTCCCCTGGAAATGTCTTACAATTTAAGATCTAGTTCCTAAGCGTCTGTCTTAGGACTATATAATCAGTTTGAAACCTGCCGATGTCTCCACATCTCTTACACGTATACAATTTTCTATTATGTTCCTTAAACCAAATGTTACTAATGACTAAATTACGCTCTGTGCAAAATATTATCAGGTGGCTTCCTCTTTCAGTCATTTATCCCAGTCCATAGTCACCTATTATTTTTCCTGCTCATCCTTTTCCTGCTCTCGAATTCCAGTCCTTGATCACAATTAAATTTTCATCTACTTTGACTATCTGAATAATTTCTTTTACCTCATCATACATTTGTCCAATCTCTTCATCATCTGTGGAGCCAGTTGACATGGGAACTTTCACTACTGTAGTAGGTGTGGGCTTCATGTCTATCTGGGCATGATAGATGCGTTCACTATGCTTTTCATAATAGCTCGTCCGCGCTCCTACTTTCTTATTCATCATTAAACCTACTGTTCCATTACCCATATTTGATTCTGTATTCATAACACTGTATTCACTTGACCAGAAGTCCTGTTCCTCCTGCCGTCGAACTCCACTAATTCCCACTAATCTAACTTCAACTTATCCATTTCCCTTTTTTAAATTTTGTGACCTTCCAGCCCAATTACAGGATCCAACATTCTACGCTCCATGTCGTAGAATGATAGTTTTGTCTCTCCTTATGAAGAGATCCTCCTGAGTAGTCCCCGCTCGGAGATCCGAATGGGGGTCTATTTTACCTCCGGAGTATATTGCGCAAGGGGACCCCATCATCATTTAATCATTCCGTAGAGTTTCATACCATTTGAAAAAATTGCGATTGATGTATCCCCTTGCTTGATGTAGCACCAGCAAAGAAAACCCGTTTTAGTTTATGTTACTAGGCCACATTAGTCAAGCACCTAGATCGTTACCCCTGTAACTACTATATAGGCTGCTACCTCGCTTCAAGGACCATACGTCTGTCTAACCTTTCAACAGACACCCCTCAGTTGTGGTGGCACTTATGGTATGGCAATCTGTATTGCTAAGGTACGCAAGCTACCCCACCGTCAGCAAGGCCCATTGTTCGTGGGGAGGTGGTGGGGTGGGGAGGAGGTGGTCCAAAAGTATCCGAACGACCTGAATTGCGTTTCGCCTGATTTGTATGAAGCTTACATAACGCAGCAGTTTTGTAGATCCTCTAAGCTCTGAAAAGTACAGTCGTGTGACTGTACAAAATGCATACCGCAAGAGGTCACTACAAAACATTGTTCTTTAAGGTAATTAGTCAAGATGTAATTCAACATCTCGATATTGCAAATACTAGGAAACCCGTTGTTGGTGGTGAGGCACTCCTCAATGCTTGTAAACTCATTATTATTACAGTAAGTGACATTTCAAAATAACTATCACAAATATTAGAATTTGAGTTAAGTCATTCCAGCAATCTTTAGGCCAAATAACTATTTTTATGGGCACGAAATTTTGAGATAATATCTAGACTCCTAATCTTCACTGACAATTCGCAGTATTTTTGCTCATTAAAAGGTTTAGCCACATCTGTGAAACATCGATTATGATGCGAGAGTTTTGTCATAAATTGTATGTTGAACTAACGAGCTAAAAGCAATGCTCATAACAACGGCAAGCGCTCTGTAGAAACCTCAACATTAACTTCATAGAACCAGTAATTTCTCTGTACTTATAATAGGACAATTGTTTGTCAACAAGTGTGAACTTTAAATGACATGACGAACATTCCTTTTCTTTATCTGGATTGAAACTAAGCACATATATTCACTGTAACTAATCAAAGCTTTCGTGCCTGACCGAGACTCGATCTCACGAACGCTCGTCACTGTTGACGAGGCATAAAGAATCATGAAGTATCGAAATTGTCTTCTGAATCAGTTATCAAATTGATGTTGAAAACTTTTGTGCTCTGCCTGGAGTCCTGTTAAGACCCATCCCTATCTTCTCGTTAACTAATCACGAAAATTGTTTAATATAATTTCAAGTAATCAAGTTTGCAAGTGTTGAAAGCGAAGTGTCATGATGAAAAGTGGTGTCTCGAACCCAGCATGTGATCAGAGTATTAACGTAATAAAATGAGATTTTAAAAAGCGAAATTTTCCATCAGCAGCGAGATATTCGAATTTGAAATGAGGATACCATTTCTTGCCTGACCGGGAATCGTACTCGGCACCTACCGTCGTGGTTTTCTATCCTCGAATTGTTTGCTGACCAGGAGTGTGATGTGTCCATGTTTGACTAGGAATAGCGGTCCCTATCGTTATTGTTGATAGCTCATGAAGAGAGATTAAAAACGAAGAATATTTATCACTAGTATTTCGATATGCATATGCTAGAGTTTGAAACGTATCGATGAATATATTTGTGCTGGATCATGATTCGAACCCACATATGCGCCTTTCGTGGAGACCTATAGGAGACTGCAATTTCTGGGAAAACAACGGAGTGATAGAATGGTATGGTTCCACGTGGGCCACATACCACGAAAGAGGAGATCCGAATTCGTATCCCAGCCAGCGCCAAATTTTTCAACGCCTTAATTTCAGATAATGAGCCCTGTGACCTGAAGTGACAATTGGCTCATTAAATAAAATAATTTTTCTAGTGTAATGAAGTTCACTGGCGACAGAATTTTTATTGGCAAAGACTTCCGCCTCCGCCACATCAGAACCGAAAACTAATCTGCCTCAGTTGTTCTACCTGTCGTTCTTCACTTGGCATTACTAGGCGTGAAGGAGATCAGATTGTGTGTGTTTAAAATAAATGACAGAAGATGGAATAGAGCCCGTACCTCGAAATTAAGAAACATGGGTTACTCAACGATATCACTGAAGCCTGCATTTGCTATATTCATGACTGCGTCTTAACGTATCGTGCACTTACCTGACAAATTAGACATAGCGAAAAAAATCAGTTCTCTGGTTTGTTGGTTTGGAGGAGGGGACCAAACAGCGAGATCATTGGTCCTATCGGATTACGGAAGGATGGGAATGAAAGTTAGCCGTGCCCTTTCAAATGAACCACCACGGCATTTACCTGCAGCGATTTAGAGTAATTACGGAAAACCTAAAACCCTTCTCTGCTAAGTATTTAATCATCAGCAGGTTTCTGACAGAAATTATACTAGTCTCAAGTCAGCGTGCTCTAAAGACGCTTTTAGCCACCATAGCCTTTATTCGAAGCAATTTTGGAACTATCTCGGTTTCAAGAAATAAACTTAGATCAAGAAACACCATTGCAGAGTATGAAGTTACCAAATGCTCCGATTAATACTGCCAATATCGCTATTAAGTTCCACATTATGATGCTGCTACACGCATGCTTGCAGTAAATATCTAATGCTTCTTGGGCATCTTTAGAAGCAGTTGTCCAAAAACAGGTAAATATTTAGTCCGCAGACAATGGTTGCGGTGCTCAGTGGCAAGTGAACTGTAACAAGTAGCTATTTAGTTCCTTTCGTGTCTAGGGAATGATTTTCAAGTTAATTTCGGACATATTAAATTATTCGTAGAATGCATTAAAGTTAAATGAACTCATGAAGACGTTACCTCATAAACAGACCTAGCGTTGCACTACTTCATTTGCTTACGCTTAGCAACGACTGTTGTAAAATGCTAAAACTAGCGGTAAACACCACTTTCAAAGACATATGATGTTAATGTCATGTGTTAAATGTCGCGATCATTCTCACTAGGTAACTTTGTCGACGTCAACTATTTCAAGTAGTGCTAGGAAGAAACAATTACAGAAGATCAACTGTTCTCGTTTCAATAAAATCATTTTACGTGATTCAGCTTCATATTTCCGAGTAATTAGTTTAACTCTGGGCCGGCCATAGCATGCCAAGCTTAATGCGTGTAGCGGTTTCTTTTAACTGTAGATTTTCTCGACATCGGCTGAGAAGTGCATCTTGGTGCTTTGCCACATTACACCTCTGGCCATTAGCTTTTATTATGCGCAGTATGAATCGAATCTGAATTTCACAATTGGCGGCCTCCCCGCGTTAGCTGACAAATTAGACATAGAGAAAAAAATCAGTTCTCTGGTTTCACAGAATAAGATATTCACTCTGCAGCGGAGTGTGTGTTGATATGAAACTTCCTGGCAGATTAAAACAGTGTGCCGGACCGAGACACGAACTCGGGACCTTTGCCTCGCGGGCAAGTGCTCTAGCAACTTTTTTTTTTTTTTTTTAATTTCATTTTGTTCGTTGCATCTGCTCGGGGCGGACGTCGTAAGACATCCGTTTAAGTTCGTTGTTGATCTATTAACTCAGTTTATTTATTACACAGGGAGCTAACCCTCTGACCGAACACGCTGAGTTACCGTGCCGGCGTCAACTGAGCTACCCAAGCACGACTGATGACTCGTCCTCACAGCTTTTCTTCTGCCATTATCTCGTCTCTTACATCCCCATGATTCAGCTTGACATTTCCGAGTAATTATTTTAACTCTGGGCTGGCCGCAGCGCGCCAAGCTTAATGCGTGTTGTGGCTGCGGGCCCGGACTGCCACTCGGCTTTGCTCGGTCTCTCTTGAAAGTACACGTTACAGCGCGACATTACATTTACAACCCCGATGTGGCGGTTTTCGATCGTCGCAACTCTCTGAGAATGGAAGAATCGTGCTGTAAGCGCTGTTGAGACTTCGCTATTTGTTCGTGATATGAACGATTTTCACAGGTTGTTTGCACAAAAAGAGGCAGGCCCAGACATCTGTAGTCGTAATTCTTTGACATGAATGGGAATGAAAAAAAAAAAAAAACATATGAGAATTCTCAGTTCTCAGAAGCGACAGGTATTGCGTATTTCCTACGAAAGGAAATTACAATACCATTTAGAAAGAATTTAAAGATTTAGTTGGCAATGAAAGAGCAAAACATTACAACGAACAACTGACGGGATTCATTGTTCTGTACATCAAAAAGCACCTTTTCCTTAATTTGGAGACTTGGAGCACAAGAAGAAATTGTAGCTACGAAGAGTAAAATTTCTGAAGTAACACGTATTATATCATTGTCAGTTGCATCAGTTATCAAAGGAACTCAAGGGAAAGAGGAGAGTAGGAATGAAACTATAACATTCGGATTGCAGTGCAGAATTCCAGTTTTAAGTGAGTGCCCACTGTCTACAGGGCAAGCAAACTTCTTTGTGATCTGATGGGGATGCATGTAAAAAGAAAATCGCGTTGTAGAAGGTACACATTCTGACGAAGACAGTCCCTAAGCTAACTGCTGCTAAAGAAAATGTGAGGTTTGAAGAATTCATTGTGATCTGGAAGGAATTACAAGGACCGTTTTACAAATAATTTAAGAACACTGTCAGTCTTCACAAAACACTGTTTAATGCTGTTAACAAGATTTGTGTTAATGCAGCCGTAGGTGAAAAAATTAGGTTTAGTCTTAAAACAAATTAATCTGCAACATTCACAGATTTAACGTATAAGAAAATCTTATCATCCAGGTATTGAGAGATTTCAAAACGAAGCCTGCTCGGTCAGGGCCAGGCTGATCTTTTCGTCTGATAGCATTGCGTTATAGACTAAAGCACCAAAGAATCTGGCATAGGAATGTGTGTTCAGATACAGAGATATGTAAACAGGAATAATACGGCGCTGCTGTCGACAGCGCATATATAAGACACCAAGAGTCTCGCACAGTTATTAGAGCGGTTACTGCTGCTGCAATGGCAGGTTATCAAGGTTTAAGTGAGTTTGATCGTGGTGTTATAGTCGGTGCACAAGCTGTGAAACATGGTATATATCATGTAACGATGAAATGGTGATCTTCCCGCACGACAGTTTCATGAGTGTACCGTGCGTACCAGGATTCCTGTAAAACATCAAATCTCCGACATCGGTGCGGCCAGAAAAGGGTCCCACAAGAACGCGACCCCCGACGGAGGAAGAGAATCGTTCATTCTGACAGAAGTGTAACCATTCAGCAAATTTCTGCAGATTTAAATGCTGGGACATCAACAAGTGTCAGTGTGCGAACCATTCAATGACACATCATGGATATGGGATTTCAGATCCGAATGCCCACTCGTGTAACCTTGATGACTGCACGGTGCAAAACTTTACGCCTCGCCTGGGCCCGTCAATACCAACACAGCACTTTTGATGATTGGAAACATGTTACCTTTTCGGACGAATCTCGTTTCAAATTGTGACGAGTGGATGGACGTGTATAGGTATCGAGATAACCTCATGAATCCACCGACTCTGCGTGTCAGCAGGGGACTTTTCCAGCTGGTGGAGGCTCTGTAACGGTCAGGGACGGGTGCAGTTGGAGTGATATACTTCTAGATACGGTTCTGTCGGGTGACAGGTACGAAAGCTTCCTGTCTAATCACCTGCATCCATTCAAGTCCATTGTGCATTCCGACGGACTAGGGCAGTTCCGGCGGACAATTCGACACCCCACACTTCAGGAGTTGCAACAGAGTGGCTGCAGGAACGCTCTTCTCACTTTGAACGCATCCAATGTTCACCAAACTCCCCAGACATGAACATTATTGATCATATCTAGGATACACTGTAGCGTGCTGTTCAAAAGAGTTCTCCACTCCCTCGGACTCTTACTGATTTATGGGGAGCCCTGCACAATTCATGGTTTCAGCTCCATCCAGCTCTACTTCAGACATTAGTCGAGTCCATGCCAGCCGTGTTGCGGCACTTCTGCAAGCTCGCGGGGACCTTACACGATATTAGACAGGTGTATCACTGTCTTTGACTTGAAAGTTATTACACATTGTGTTCCAGTAGCTGTGGAAATCATTAATTGAAACCGAGTTTAACACCTACGGCTATAGCACTGCCAAAACTACAAAACTATTAACAAACGAAGGCTTAGGTCATCCTCAATCTGAGGTGTATTTATAATGAGAAAACCAGGGAAGACCGTCCGTTCTCGCCGTCGTCCAATATGCATTGAAAGCCATATACAATAATGCTTACAATACGACGAATACTCTGAACGTTAAAATTGATATTGTGCTTCTAAACCAACAATACTTTCCATACAACTAATTTAAATTTGTAGAACAGGCAGAACTAGAACCCGATAACGAGAGATTACAAACTCACTACTTTACAACCTATTCCACAATCATTCCACGTACATGACTGACACAGACTTCTGTGGTTGATGTCAGGTACCACAGCTGACTCAAACAAGATAGCCGGAGCAACATGACACAACATGCATCACAACGTGAATCTAAATTTTACCTTTATTCTCTGAAAACTATGTGGTTATTGTTATTCCTTTCATGTTTGGAGACAAAACACACACATCAAAAAAGTTTTGCATCATCTCGGCTCCTAGTTTTCCGGAACCTGTACAGAAAATTGTAATAGGGAACAACATAGGCCGGCCGCGGTGGTCTCGCGGTTCTAGGCGCGCAGTCCGGAACCGTGCGACTGCTACGGTCGCAGGTTCGAATCCTGCCTCGGGCATGGCTGTGTGTGATGTCCTTAGGTTAGTTAGGTTTAAGTAGTTCTAAGTTCTAGGGGACTAATGACCACAGCAGTTGAGTCCCATAGTGCTCAGAGCCATTTGAACCATTTTTGAACAACATAACCATCATTTCAGCGCTTTTTATTGCTCATTAAAACCACACATTGCATGTTGTACCACCATACAACAAGACCTTCAGAAGTGATGGTCCAGATTGCTGTACACACCGATACCTGTAATACCCAGCAGCAAGTCCTCTTGCATTGAGCATGCCTGTATTCGTCATGGAATACTATCCACAAATTCTTCAAGGCGCTGATGGTCCTGATTGTCCCACTCCTGAAAGCTGATTCGGAGTAGATCCCTCAGAGTGGTTGGTGGGTCACATCGTCACTAAAAAGCCATTTTCAATCTATTTTAGGCATGTTCGATAGGCTTCATGTCTGGAGAACATGGTGGCCACTCTAGCAGAGCGATGTCGTTATCCTGAAGGAAGTCATTCACAATATGTGCACGATGGGGGCACGAATTGTTGTCCATGAAGACGAATACCTCGCCAATATGCTGCCAATATGGTTGCACTATCAGTCAGAGGATGGCATTCACGTGTCGTACAGCCGTTACGGTGCCTTCCTGACCACCAGTGCCGTACGGCGGCCCCACATAACGCCACCCCAAAACAGCAGGAACTTCCACCTTGCTGCACTCGCTGGACAGTGTGTCTAAGGCGTTCAGCCTGACCAGGTTGCCTCCAAACACGTATCCGACGATTGTCTGGTTGAAGGCATATGCGACAATCATCGCTGAAGAGAACGTGATACCAATCGTGAGTGGTTCATTCGGCATGTTGTTTGGCCCATCTGTACCGAGCTGCATGGAGTCGCCGGCAGGAGTGGCCTTGCGGTTATAGGCGCTTCAGTCTGGAACCGCGCGACCGTTACGGTCGCAGGTTCGAATCCTGCCTCGGGCATGGATGGGTGTGATGTCCTTAGGTAAGTTAGGTTTAAGTAGCTCTAAGTTCTAGGGGACTGACGACCTCAGGTGTTAAGTCCAATATTGCTCAGAACCATTTGAACTTTTTTTTTTTTTGTTTTTTTTTTTTTTTTTTTTGCATGGAGTCGTGGTTACAAAGATGGTCAACTCCATGGACGTCGAGAGTGAAGCTGCGTATCATGCAGCCTATTGCGCACAGTTTGAGTCGTAACACGACGTCCTGTGGCTGCACGAAAAGCATTATTCCACCTGGTGGCGTTGCTATCGGGGTTCCTCCGAGCCATAACCAGTAGCTAGCGCTCATCCAATTCAATTCTAGCCCTTGGGCGGCCTGATCGAGGCATGTCATCGACAGTTCCCGTCTCTCTGTATCTTGTCCATGCCTGAACAACATCGTTTCGGTTCATTCCGAGACGCCTGGTCTTCCCTTGTTAAGATCCCTCCCAGTCACAAAGTAACAATGTGGACGCTGTCGAACCGCGGTACTGACCGTCTAGGCATAGTTGATCTACAGACAACACGAGCCGTGTACGTCCTTGCTGGTGGAGTTAGTAGAATTTATCGACTGTCGGACCCCCTCCGTCTAATTGGGACTGATCGTGCTTGGTTGTTTACATCTTTGGGCGGGTTTTGTGACATCTCTGAACAGTCAAAGGGACTGTTTCTGTGGTTGAATATCCACAGTCGCCGTCTATCTTCAGGAGTTCTGGGAACCGCGGTGATGCTAAAATGTATTGACTTGTGTACATTCACATGACACCCTAAGCAATACACACAAGGAATTAATATAATAAATCCTTTTTCTAAGCATGTAATCGGGAGGAAATTTGACTTTTGTGACGATGGAAGCGCTCTTCACCTTGTATAGCCCTTTGTTTCCTCCCGCCCTTCCAGTAGGTATGGAATCGAATCTGAGAAATATCACAGCTCAAAGAATTTGATAGAGGTTCCATTTATGCGCTTTACGAAGACAACACTGTCCAAACAAGTTCATTGTGCAGTGGAATAATTGTCAGAGAATAACAGATTTAACCGGAAACTTGTTGCCTTCATTCCCATGAAGCGACATGCAGTTGTAGAGGAAGACGCAAACTTGACTGGTTACTGAATGATAGTGCTGTTGGGGAGAAAATTTAATTTATGACAAATAAACGTTTGCTTTTGCCTCTAAGAAGAGGGTAATTCGTTTGTATTATCTCCATTCTTTTCTTTTAAAACAAAGGGGAGGAAAATGTGCAAAATATCTAGGCTACGTATTTCACTCTTTTCAGTCGTTAAATCGACTCTCTATTTTCAATTATTTTACGACCATAGATCAACAAGACTTGAATCTAATTTTCTTTTTTGTTACATGGCGCATGAGGTCAGTGCCTATGAAGACATCAAATAGAAAGTATTTAGATTTTTAACGTCGAGGGAAAGCATCATCTTACTTTGTATTTTCTTTGTTTACACTGAGGCAGAACGCCAACACAGACGAAGACGCTGAGGAAATATCCATTTCTTTTAATGCCAAGCATAAATCACACTCCATTAAAACGAAAAGTAGTGCAAGATTGGCGGTGTAGACGTTGTCGAGCGTTTGAGTCCGCTGCTTCCTCAGTTACGTACTCATGAATTGTTTAAAATTATGAATGCTGAAAAGTTCTCGCAGACCTTCTATACTACTATCTCTTACCACGAATAGTCGTGGAAGTCACAGGACATTTTGTGTGTGTGTGTGTGTGTGTGTGTGTGTGTGTGTGTGTGCGGATCAGGAAGGCTGGTTATACAAATCATCTTTAGACTTATAGTGGTGCCTTTCTTGAGTAGAGAAAGTAACTAAACAAAGAATTTAAGCACAAATAGAACGCAAGTGAACTAACATTCGACACTACATCCGCTGCTACCATCGATCAACGTGGCCATGGATATTTCTAACAAGCCGTTAGGGCGAGGCACGTTTTCACGAAGAAAGGGTTCATATGATTCTGTTTTTAGTTCCCGTCCGTTTCGTAAAATTAACATGCACAAAAGGCTAATTCTTTATACCTGCCACACCTCAACTGTGATGAGTCATTAGGACGACATTACCCAGATAATTACGAAAGCATTGCAACAGCGCGGGTGGCGTCGTAGTCGAATGATTAGTTCCAATAGGAAGGTGCAGAAACCGAGGAAGTGCTTGTCATCATCACGGTAAAGATACAATATGGTTAACCCCTTGATCCATACATATCACGACATTTGACCATGTTCGTGGATAAAAACGTCATATCTGGGATAAGAAGGGATGTCGAAGTCACTGTTGTAGGTGTTGATCGCTGAATGAGGCCCTGCATCGGTCTCGCCAACCGCCATGGAGGATCCACATTCCAGTCGGTGTTCAGCAGTATCGGGTAGATGACAATGGGGACATAACGGAGAGTCAGCCATACGTATGGAATCGAATCTACGGTGATTCACATATTTCTGGTTGACCATCAAATAACAGGCCGCTCTTGCATCGGAATCGAGGAGGGCGCCGTGTACTGCGCGCCAGATCACCTGGCAAGTAATCAAGGGTGGACGGCTTTCAGTCGGATGTCGGGGATGGCATCGCATCATATGGCAATAAGCGTTACGTGCCCTCTGCGGCCGCTCACTCACCAGATAAGTGTCGACATAACTGAAGTCCTCAAAAAACTACTTTGAGTGAGATAATATCAGAGACATGCTCCACAGCAATAGGTGGCAGGTGAGAGGTGGAGGTCAATTCTTCAATCAGAGTTCCCATGAATCTGCGCTGGAGGTGGTTCCATATCTTCAACCTCGCGGCGACATGTAAAGTAGCTACTCTAACCAGCACATTGACCATTACGAGACAATCCTCTGTGGTAGGGAGGGTGAGTGTGTTGCATCGCACTTAGATAATCATTGTAACGACGGTAAACTGCGTGCTATCGTCTTCGGCAACAGGAGGAACATGGCTAGATGTGGTATCCAGGACATCCGATAGATGTTGACATAAGCCGCCCGCTAGACCATGTTCCAGTCCAGTGATTCTTGGACTCCATATGGCATATGCACTAAAAAGACCAGATCGTCTGCATATGCACAGCAGACAAAGGTATGGTCTCTCAACGTAAGTACTTGGAGCCACAATCGTAGTCCATGTGACGGTGGCTCCATGGTAATCGCATACATAACCACCGACGGGAGGCAACCTTGTCTCACATAGTGGGCGAAATTGATCTTGCCCACTATATGTCGATAGATTGTAACCTGTGATGTCACGCCATGCAAAAGGCTAATGACGGTTTGTATGAACCCCTAAGGGAAGGCCAGCTGCCGCAGCACCTTAGCAAGAATATTGTGGCACACCCTATCGAAAGAGTGGTCAAAGAACACTGACACTACGGCTCCACACACGCGACACACCTCCACCAGTGCGATTGCCTCGCGACAATCACTGAGCGCCGTCTATATGTTGCTGTTATGGCGAGACACGTCTGATTTGTTGTAACGACTTGGTGCAGGACACCCCGAAAGGGGGCTGCCATAACTTTCGTAAATATCTCAAAATCGCAGTCGAGCACCAGAAGAGGGCGCTAATGGTCAACACCCATTCTGGCAGACTGATTGGAGACCGAAGAAGGATGCCGTCGATAAAGGCTGGTCTCTTCTGAATCATAGGGTTCACCATTTCTTGGTACATTGTAACCTATCAGAACATCAAACATCATAGAACGTACTATAAAACTCTGTTGGGAGACTATCTGGGCACAAAGATTTGTTGGTCGTCCCTTTGCTGAGGACGTAAGAGACGTCTTCTGACTTATGGGATCCGTGAGGGTAGCCACCACGTTTCAAAATGGTTCAAATGGCTCTGAGCACTATGGGACTTACCATCGGAGGTCATCAGTCCCTGTAACTTAGAACTAATTAAACCTAACTAACCTAAGGACATCACACACATCCATGCCCGAGGCAGAATTCGAACCTGCGACCTTAGCGGACGCCCGGTTCCAGACTGTAGCGCCTAGAGCCACACAGCCACTCCGGCCGGCCTCCACGTTTCCATCGAGGGTACGAGGCATCAGTGGAGGACGTCGTCCGTCGCGGTAACATCCTCTTGTTCTGCGGCGTAGAAGCTCCGGTGATCATACAAGAAGGCGTTGGCGATATCCTTCTGGACCGTCAGGCGCCGGACATCCAGCATATCCTACACGTGCATCAGTGCTCTTCGACAGCTGTGACGTTCGAGGATAATGTGACACATGGCCAACGATTCAGCCCCGATTCGATCTTGACGACGTATGCTCACAAGCGTTGCCTCGGGATGACGTCATATAAGCGTTGTGATCCTTGCTTTCAATCGCTAAACCTCACCTGACGTCTTGGTGACCGTAGGCTGGCGAATATTTCCCACACTAGCGTAACGTGATATTCTATGGTGTTCCGTTGCCAACACATAGCCTCTCCACCGCCATTCATCATTACCCGCCGCTGTGCAGGTGAATCCTCGAGGACCACTACATTCATCTGCCAAGTGTTCCTGCACTGCCACACCCTCTGTCGAGGGAGGGAGATTGGGCAGAGGTGTGTAGAGACTGATGGCCATATCTCAGCATTAGGCATTGCTACCGTAAATCACTGGGAGACATACATACATACATACATACTCGACGAATGCTTGATAAAATCCCTGTCTCCTGGCGTAGATACTTTGTCATGTGTCGACGAGGCCACTGTCTTGCTCCAGGGCTGCTGTTGCCTGCGTGTGCTAAACTGTGGTTTTGATTCCATGGTGACAGGACACAATTGATGATAACCCCTTGGATGATATGGCCGTAATGTCCCTCAAATAAGTGAGCCACCACCACCACACGATCTCGAACGGTCTCTCCTCTTGTCCGTACCAGTGTGGGAACACAGATTCACAAACGTGACGCCATGGTATGTGACAGCAAGTTCTCGAGCTGACAAAAGGTAGGTGACACCACTGATCGCGATGCCTTCCTTCACAACAATGGCTGTACCACTGCCGTTATCAGTCGTATCCGTAAGAAGACAGAAACTGGTCGAGGCGGACTTCCTGGAGGAATATGACGTCGAGATCTGCCGCCTGCAACAACTCACGTATAGTCTGCAGCTTGACCTCTGAACAGATGGTATTGTGGTTGATGGCGTCAACCCCGTAGGCCTGGTACTGCGAGGCGGTATTATTGGTGCCTGTTGGAGAGGTGGAGGAGGAAGATGAGAAGAAAGTTCCTGCCGTATACAACAGATCCCCTTCCAATGTGCACTGGTATTATTTTAAGTGACGTGATAAGAAGCACTTAAAACCGATTTAGCTACTCCAGCACATATCACATTCTTGGCAGGTTAGACTCACGAAGTACACACGTGCTGCGCTTATCCCTCGGAATTAACAGGATGCCTAAATGCTGCAGTATGTCCGTGATACGTTGAGATACTGAATCCATCCGCTGTTCTTCACCTAGACGCATGGCACTGCGAGAGGTCTCCTCCAAATCCACCGGTGATCGAATCCCGACGAGGATCTGATGATCGTATCTTCTTACTGGGTATATCTTCATTTTCAGTTAATATCGTTCTGCTCGTATCGGATGGAGTCAGTCAACATTTCTTCCATCTCTTTAGAAACTGATGTTTTCGGACACGTGTGTCGGTGTCCGACAACAAGTGGGGGTCGTTGCCATTAGGGAGAAAAGCACAGGTTCTCAACACTAAATCTGTGATTACCAACGTCTCCTGCAGGGACGATCCCCCTTCGCAGTGCAAAACCGATATCAGTGTTGCTTTGGCAATGCAGAATGTCCGTGTGTAGCGCCCTGCCGCTGCATCAGAGGTTGCTCAGTGTCAACAGAAGGCGACGCTTCTGTCAACAGTAGATGATCAGATGGAGCACACTAAGGGACTCACACGTACATCATCTGGAGCACCGTTAGTTCGAGCTGCGTCTTCTCCTCCCATGTTGGCAGTTGCGTGGTAGGAATCTCATACAGTATTATCAGAGAAGTCCATGTTGCCCACATCTGGAACAGGTCTTTGTCAGGCCGTCGTAAACTATTATGGCACGACTTCCGTTGATGTTCCAGTAGGACTGGACATGGCTCAATAATGGCTCTCAGCACTATGGGACTTAACATCTGAGGTCATCGGTCCCCTAGAACTTAGAACTACTTATACCTAACTAACCTAAGGACATCACACACATCCATGCTCGAGGCAGGATTCGAACCTGCGACCGTAGCGGTCGCGCGGTTCCAGACTGTAGCGCCTAGAACCGCTCGGCCACTACGGCCGGCAGGACTGGACATGTTTAGTAAGGTCTATGCGCACCTGGCGCCCCTCGTTCAGAACTGGGTACATGGTAAAGTGTGCCAATTGTTCCAACGTATAGCTTATCACAGTGGCATAATGTCTCAACGCTGCCGTCACCATCTCTGCTGACGCCCCAAACTGCAACACGGACACACGGACAGTCCTCTAGCCCAGACTTGCATGTTCCACTTTCAAAGGGCCAGTATCTCCATCCGAATGCCTGAAATGTAGGTCTCTCGTCTTTTTGAGAACACTTTCATAAGCCGCGTCGTCCACCAGTTTCGCGTAGACCACTCTGCTCACGATGGAGAAGTGAAACACTATTAGTTCGTGATAATCAATGTAAACGTCATCTCGTAAAATATGTTCAGTTTCTAATGCATTTGGTCACACATATTCGGTCGTAAAACTGAACTTCACTATCGACATTCTTTGTGAATATGTCATTGCTCGTTGAAGAAAGTAAGCCGCACGGAGACGGCTGTAAAGTACAAAAACACCGCCAGCGCGCTGGTGAGGAATGGACGAAAAAAGACGTCCAAGCCGCTGCCCTGCCAAGGGAAGACGGATTAAATTCCCTTATCTCCAAAATAGAAAGTAACCGCCTTAACCACTATGCCATTCTACCAATTGGATACGCTATACATAGGAAATGGTATGATATAATGTCTGATATCACACATTTTCCCTGTAAAAGAAGTGATATACTGAGTGGAATTGGCGCCGTAGGTTTTCGACAGAAATGCAGACAATTCATCTGACTCTGAATACCATGAAAGGCGTTAGGAAGGAACTTAAGTCAACCGAAAGTGACACAGTAGTTATTCTGCTAAGTTTTATCAGATCTGCTTTTTAGGAGATATCATGTGTGGGAAAAGAGTGAGAACTTGGTACCTGCTAACGTAAGTGACATAAAATTTCGATACGGTGTTGACATAGCTGCTTATGTGGCAATTGCTCGTGCAGAAAATCGCTTGAGAATCTTTGAAGCATATATCCTATCACCACGATTGAAATGTATCAGACAATACTGTTGAGTTATACATTTATCAAATCTATCCTAACACAAAAGCATTAAGTTCTGAAAGAAAACTGTTTCAGTCCCAGCTGAGAAATGATCCAAGTATATCATGAAGCAATCAAAAGGTTTAATTACAAAGAAAATGTATCTCATCTGATGCAGATTCAAGAAGATAGATATTGATACGAAAGAGTGTGCACTTCTGCTATTCAACACCTTTGTCACTTCCATATTCACCTCAGTATGTTCATTGCTTCCTGAACATTTGTCTCGGGTCATGATTGCCTTAATGACAAATAAAACACAAATTACGCCATTAACTATCCCTTTAAATCTTTTCTGAGCCTTTGTTGTGAAGTAACTCAGTATTTAGAAATCAAACAATTCAGCTCACTCCTATAATGTAATAAATTGACGTTGTCAGGTGGCTTATGATGCAGAGTTTGTCATATGATTTTGTCACTGAATTTCGTTCTGTCCGTTTGCAGACTGAATAAAGAAAACTAGAAAAGGGCTTCCAAACTGCAGCGTTCCTCCAGCGATATCCGAATCGACTTGCATATCAACCAGCGCATGTTAAATCGAGCATATTACTGCTAAGCCAAAATGGCACTTCTGTGATATACCTTTTGTCATTACTTCCATTTTTGCTCATGTAGTTTACTCGGAACGTGATATTACACAGCCTTAACATTAAATCTGGATTCAAACAATGAATTTTATAGAATCAGTGTTACATCTTAAATGGAAGGCATTCAGAATATTTCATCGAAATGACAAGAAAGTACAGTATTAGACATAAAACATGTCTTCTTGCCGGTCGCTGTAGAGACAATGACCTAGTTGTTCACTTACGAAAGGTCAAATATTCCCACCATTCGTAAACGTCCGGCCATATGCATGATCAGGCAACACTGCAGTATCCGTAAGTGTGTTTCGGAAGGTCTCTCAGTATTCTCGAGCTTTTAGGAAAATGTACCTGTTCGTGGTCTATTGGCGTCCCCCAAGAGATCGTGGCAGGTATCGTCGTTTCAATCCCTAAAACACGCAGGAAACATTTTTATTGATGATGTTAGACCTCTTATTTTTCTACATTGTGACTACACACGTCTGGCTTTAATTATTTCCACAGGCTTAAAACGCTGATGTATACAATAATCGCTTGGTACCAAACGAGTGTTGGTTTTCACAGAAAGATCATGCACAACGTATGTAAGTATGCCAATGTCAGTGCCATTACAGATGTTTACCAGTTCAAATGTTCTTTAGTGTAACTTTATTTTACGAAGAAATTCGACAGAGTTAACCACCAGTATCTTAGAAGCATCATGCATGAGATAGGATTTCCAAGCCGGCCGGAGTGGCCGAGCGGTTCTAGGCGCTACAGTCTGGAGCGGCGCGACCGCTATGGTCGCAGGTTCGAATCCTGCCTCGGGCATGGATGTGTGTGATGTCCTTAGGTTAGTTAGGTTTAAGTAGTTCTAAGTTCTAGGGGACTGATGACCACAGCAGTTGAGTCCCGTTGTGCTCAAAACCATTTGAACCATTTTTTAGGATTTCCACTACCTTCATCCTTTACATTATCGGTAAAAGAGTAACAAGAATAATGACCGGTGGCCTGCTGACTAAAGAAATTGAAATAAATAGCTGGGTGAGACAGGCTTGTCCGATGTCGATGGCACTGTTTACCATCGCTACTGAACCTTTATTTGCCACTTTGACCCACCGTTTACGAGTCTTAATCATTAATGGAAAGAAGATAGTTTGTAATTCCTACACATACGACGTAGATTTTCTAGTCACGGACCATCACGAAGTAGATGAAGCTCTTCAGCTCGTTAACAAATACGAACTTGCTAAAGGCGCGAAGTTGAGTGAAAGGGAGTCTGGCATTATGAATGTAAGATTCAGCATATCTCCACATCACTGTCAGCTAACTCCATTCTCTGAAATGAAATGCTTAGACATTGATACAGAAACAATATAAGGCACACTGTCACTGTTAACTATAGGACAGGAACATTCTTGCGAGTATGCGCACCTGTGTGGAGAGACCCACTCTTTCAGGACGACTGGTGTAATACAGAAAGTAAACTTAGCCGACGTCTGCCTAACAGTGCTGCCGATGCCACAAGAGACGATGAAACAGATCATATCAGCTTTAGGCCACTTCGTCGATCGAGGATACATACTCAAAGCCAGGTATGATACGCTAACCCTGTCCACAGGGGATGGAGGTTTAAATTCAACAGATGTTAAAAACAAGTCACGGGCGTTACATGTGTGTAACACACACAAACTGTGAAGGACTCAACCAAACAGTTTAACTGCACACCTTTTAGTGAAAAAGCACCGACCAGTCTGCAACCTTCCAATAATGTACACTGTATTCCTAATGAAGTGGTTTACCTCTAAACCTTTTTAATTGAACTAGGTTACATCAAGAAAAAAATTCCAGAAAAGAAGCTCGCGACGGTGAACTCAGTTTATAGGAAGCTGATGGGAAACAAGAACAGAAACATTATCGAACAAAAACAGCCTGACCACATATGGCCAGTAATCACACTTCTGTGGTCTAACAGTGATAGTGAAAGCGTCTTGGTACCAAGCAGTCAACCGAAAAATACACAACTCCAAGATTCATACCATATAGTTGGAGGACTCACTCGTGTGCTCAACGTTCAACTTAATAGATGATGAAGAACTCTGTTTTGTGTGCATCAGTATTAAAGAGGTCCGGAACTTCATTCGACACAAGATGGCAACCATCACAATGGCTTTCCCGAATTCTATTACTCTTCATGACTTATTGTACCCGAAATGAAATTCGTATCCTAAAACAAAACTGAATTCCGTTAACTAGCTGAAGGGACGTTCAGTCTATTATTTAATGTCAGACGATAGTAAAATTAGGGACGAGTTCAGAATGCATATTGCATCCAAACTTCATCTACTTCCAGAAAAAAGAACCCACACGAAAAACCATGCCAAATTCCTAGAGGCAGCTCTAAGTCAGAACCACCGTATTCAGGAATTAAGTTGATTATCAACAAGAAATGAAATAAGAATCAAATTATGTCCCGTTTTGGTTTTCCAGAGAACAAGTTTTTTTATCAGTTTATTTCCTTATTACATGTTTTAACTATAGTTATTACGTTTTTTTCTGTATTTAAGGGCGAGAAGACAGCGTCATTTATGTTAGTCAAACAGGTCTATCAGAGAATTCCGGCACAAGAAATTGAAGTCTATTTATCTCTATTGTATATTGTTTTTCTAAGATGAAACGTATTTACACTCCTGGAAATTGAAATAAGAACACCGTGAATTCATTGTCCCAGGAAGGGGAAACTTTATTGACACATTCCTGGGGTCAGATACAGCACATGATCACACTGACAGAACCACAGGCACATAGACACAGGCAACAGAGCATGCTCAATGTCGGCACTAGTACAGTGTATATCCACCTTTCGCAGCAATGCAGGCTGCTATTCTCCTATGGAGACGATCGTAGAGATGCTGGATGTAGTCCTGTGGAACGGCTTGCTATGCCATTTCCACCTGGCGCCTCAGTTGGACCAGCGTTCGTGCTGGACGTGCAGACCGCGTGAGACGACGCTTCATCCAGTCCCAAACATGCTCAATGGGGGACAGATCCGGAGATCTTGCTGGCCAGGGTAGTTGACTTACACCTTCTAGAGCACGTTGGGTGGCACGGGATACATGCGGACGTGCATTGTCCTGTTGGAACAGCAAGTTCCCTTGCCGGTCTAGGAATGGTAGAACGATGGGTTCGATGACGGTTTGGATGTACCGTGCACTATTCAGTGTCCCCTCGACGATCACCAGTGGTGTACGGCCAGTGTAGGAGATCGCTCCCCACACCATGATGCCGGGTGTTGGCCCTGTGTGCCTCGGTCGTATGCAGTCCTGATTGTGGCGCTCACCTGCACGGCGCCAAACACGCATACGACCATCATTGGCACCAAGGCAGAAGCGACTCTCATCGCTGAAGACGACACGTCTCCATTCGTCCCTCCATTCACGCCTGTCGCGACATCACTGGAGGCGGGCTGCACGATGTTGGGGCGTGAGCGGAAGACGGCCCAACGGTGTGCGGGACCGTAGCCCAGCTTCATGGAGACGGTTGCGAATGGTCCTCGCCGATACCCCAGGAGCAACAGTGTCCCTAATTTGCTGGGAAGTGGCGGTGCGGTCCCCTACGGCACTGCGTAGGATCCTACGGTCTTGGCGTGCATCCGTCCGTCGCTGCGGTCCGGTCCCAGGCCGACGGGCACGTGCACCTTTCGCCGACCACTGGCGACAACATCGATGTACTGTGGAGACCTCACGCCCCACGTGTTGAGCAATTCGGCGGTACGTCCACCCGGCCTCCCGCATGCCCACTATACGCCCTCGCTCAAAGTCCGTCAACTGCACATACGGTTCACGTGCACGCTGTCGCGGCATGCTACCAGTGTTAAAGACTGCGATGGAGCTCCGTATGCCACGGCAAACTGGCTGACACTGACGGCGGCGGTGCACAAATGCTGCGCAGCTAGCGCCATTCGACGGCCAACACCGCGGGTCGTGGTGTGTCCGCTGTGCCGTGCGTGTGACCATTGCTTGTACAGCCCTCTCGCAGTGTCCGGAGCAAGTATGGTGGGTCTGACACACCGGTGTCAATGTGTTCTTTTTTCCATTTCCAGGAGTGTAGTTTGTAGAAACGTCGAATTTCAAATGGCTCTGAGCACTATGGGACTCAACTGCTGTGGTCATAAGTCCCCTAGAACTTAGAACTACTTAAACCTAACTAACCGAAGGACATCACACACATCCATGCCCGAGGCAGGATTCGAACCTGCGACCGTAGCGGTCGTGCGGTTCCACACTGTAGCGCCTTTAACCGCTCGGACACTGCGGCCGGCTAGAAACGTCGAGATGTGGATACATCATTACACAAGAGACACAGAACTAAAAAAAGAAAAGGGGGGGGGGGGGGCTCTTCTCTGTCCAGGCAACTGAGCAACTGGTACTTGCTGAGTTATAAGCCGCACTTGTGAAATATAAACAGATATACGGAGGGACAATGGAGTCATGAAAAGGTTGTGGGCGAACTGTGTTAGCAAAACTCCGAGAAGACGAACTCTGAAGCAATGGGTAAGCTGGCATACAAATACAAATGACATACAAATGACTAAACTCCTCTAATTTAAGCAATGACGTCCATAGCAACGACAGTCTCTAAAGCTAACTAAATAGCTAGCCGACGATGACACACATGATGATGAGAGTATGGATGGGCTACTAGGGGAGACGTGAGGAAGAAAAAGGATGCTATGCACTGTGCTCTGTAAACATAAAGTTGCGCGATCAAGTCCACTCCATTACCTAGTTTCTGAAATCGCATTTCAAATATCTGCTTAAGCTGTCTGTGTGATGGAACCTGAAACACAATTTGTTTCATTTTCTAACCCACCTGTAATAGCATAAAGTTCCACAAACATTTCCGTCAGACAGCTGGTGGCTGCGTCAAGATCAGAACAGTTTACGCTCGAGGGTTTCCTCGGCCCCTAAGCAGTTACGGGCCACCAGCCATACGCCTCCCGGCACCAACGTCAGACACCTCTGGCCTGGTGAGCTGGCGCGGCGCCATGACTGTAATGTCCATGTTCATTTTCTTGTTTGAAGTTCCCGTATTTATCTGGCAGTTAGGATTTGGATTTTTCCGGCCTGAAACTTATGAACATAGTTACATAGTTGAAGTGTCACGTAAACACGCAAGGGGCAAAAGGTCCAACATTTGCAATATGTTATTCGTTTTGGGTTTATGAGAGAGGTGAGAGGGGTGAAGGAAGTGAAGGTGGCTCTACACCTTTGTGTTGTGTGTGAGACGAGTTCTTAAAAGCAAAACACGTCAAAAAAAGCTTTTTTTTTAGGGAGCATCGATAACAGACGTATGTGATAAAGAACGACCATTAAATGTCGTACGACGTCTGCATTCAATAAGCAATGTTCAGAAGTCAGGAGCATAATTACTGCATGCTCTACTTTAAAACGAAAATTAAAATGGTGATTTTTGACGCAAGTTTGCTTCATCATAATCAATTACCTCACTGAGAATTCGAGTTCAATAATCCTACTGGTCACAAGCTATGATGTCTTTATATTAAAATTAATGGCTGATCCCTAGCAAAAGACGTATACTCGAGCATAGGAGAGTGTGAACATAATATTTTGCCCCCGGTGTTCAAAAAGGGTGTTGTGCATCACGAAAACCTCCCCACGTCTATACTGTTGTTAAAATTTTTGCCAGCAACTAAGAGCGTATCGGTTGCAAAGTAAACGTCTGCCCATCTGTGCCACCTCAATAGAACTCGATGATTCTCATATGACTATTTTGGTGGCTAGAGGCGTCATTGATATTAGAACTTTAGATGCTAATTTAATAACACTCTACGCAAGAGACGCATAGAATCTCACCACCATGCTAAGCTTGGTGAACCTGTTGTTATTTTACTATAAAAATACAGCGACCAGCCACTTTTCTTGATGCGTTTTATTTATGCCAATATGCATTTCGGGTTTACACCCATCTTCAGCTGGACCACTACATGTATCTGTAGTTTCTACAGTGGTAAAATATCGATAGCAGTTTGGATGCGGCAGCTGGCCTGTGCAAAAGGCAACGATTCCAATCATTTACTTCAGTTTCACGAGTTTAAAGTTACGCAATATCAGTTGTTCATTTTACTTCCTCTACTTGTTTTTTCTTAGCCTTTCTTCTTTTTTGTAACAGCACAAACACTTTTTGTCACGTATTTTACGCAGGTGCACTGCGTTATCCGCCATGTTATCTATGGACTGAGTTATATTTTACGGAAGTTTTGAGGTTCTAGCTAAGCTACTGTTTACTAAACATTGACTTGGGACTTGGGTGACAGAAGTATTCTAAGTACCATGTATAGTAAGGTTTTTTTTTTTTGGTTACTTAGGCTTCTTTCTGTGTCTGATCCCACTCTTACGTTACAGAATAAACTTAAAAATATGATTAAAAAAAGTGTGTTCCTCTTAAATGCAAAAGATATACATGAATGCACTGTTATGAACCCTTATGCACCACGCCTACGAGCACAACCTAAGGCCCATAAAGTCAACTGTCCCATACGTCCAATTGTTAACTCTCGGAGCAGCTCAACTTATAAAATCAGCAAGAAACTGAATGACATCCTTAGCAACACATTCAGATTCGAAGACACATACTCAGTAAAGAACAGTTATCAACTTATTAATTGTGTAAAGGAAATTCAGATTCCTGATACTGCAAGTTTTGCATAACTTGACATTACAAACCTCTACACAAACGTACCGGTCAAAGAAACAATAGAAATAATTAAATACAATTTACTTAAACATAAAAATTTGGCGTTACCAGAAATATATGAATTCATTGATCTATTAACACTAGTACTATCACACAGCTACTTTTCTTTTAATAACAAAATTTACCAGCAGAAAGAGGGCCTGGCTATGGGTAGCTGCCTTGCCAGTTTGTTTGCTGATATTTTCATGAATAACCTAGAATGTAAAATTTTTAAAGAAAACCCCCGGATAGTAAACAAAATAATTTATTACAAAAGGTATGTTGCTGATATAATAATCTTATTTGATGGCACAGCAGAAGAAATTGATAACCTAGCAAAAGAAATGAATAAAATGCATCAGAGCATCATCTTCACTGTAGAACACCAAACAGAAGTACGTTTAAAATTTCTGGATCTTGTATAAGTAGCTCCAACAACAAAGACAAATTTCAAGTATACAGAAAACCAACATACACAGATAACACAATTAATAAATCATCCTGTCTCCCGGAGAAACATAAGATGGCTTCATACAGAGCAATGCTAAACAGAATGCACAAAATTCCACTAGAACCGGCTGACCAAATAGAAGAACTAAACACCATCAAAGCAATTGCTTACAATAATGGTTACAATCCAAAATTAATAGATGAACTAAACTCTAAGATAAATCCGTACATAACCAAATACAATAACAAAACAGCATTAAAGAATAGCACAACAAAGCCAAAAGAAAAACATGTAAGCTTGCCGTATGTAGGAAAACTGTCCTATTAAATAGCAAACCTGTTCCGAGGAACACATATCAGAATCAAATGGTTCAAATGGCTCTGAGCACTATGGGACTCAACATCTTAGGTCATAAGTCCCCGAGAACTTAGAACTACTTAAACCTAACTAACCTAAGGACATTAAATACACCCATGCCCGAGGCAGGATTCGAACCTGCGACCGTAGCAGTCCCGCGGTTTCAGACTGCAGCGCCAGAACCGCACGGCCACCGCGGCCGGCATATCAGAATCAGCTACTATACAAATAACAAAATAAAGGCCAAAGCTATCCATAACATTAAAAACAATACCAAACCGTACAATCAATCAGGAATATACAAACGTAACTGCAACTCATGTCCAAATACATACATAGGCCAAACAGGTAGGAATTTCAACATAGGTTCTCAAGAACACATGGATGCTCTTCGATTAAAAAACTGAAATAAATCCACATTTGCCCAACATGTAGCAGAAGAAGAACATCAAGTAACAGACATATCCCATAAACTACAAGTTCTCCACCTAGCCAACAAAGGAGAAAGAATGAACCTCATAGAAGAAATTGAAATTTATTCACATAAACATGCATCCCCTACTGAGATACTTACCGACCAAACAGAGTTACCAGACAGAATATTTCTCAAAAACTTTCACACTCTACTTATCAAACCACTTACTAAGCACAATCAAGATATAGCATAATCCAATATAATCCCAACAAATGCATGTAATAATAAACAACATAACAATTTTAATTCTATCTTTGTTATTTGTAAATGTATGAATTATTGCTTTGTATGAATGTGTTATATTAGTTTATGATCTTCAATACTGCCTAAGTAACAAAAAAAAAGTATACATCGTACTTATAATACTTCTATCACCCAAGTCAATGTTTAGTGAACAGTAGCTTAGCTAGAACCTCAAAACTTTCGTAAAATGTAACTCTGTCCTTAGATAAACTGCTTGCATGTAAAAAAAAAAAAAGAAAAAAGAAAAAACTATCAGTCGACAACATGGCAGATAACGCAGTACACCTGTGTAAAATACGTGACAAAACGTGTTTGTGCTGTTATAACAAAGAAGAAAGGCCAAGAAAAACAAGGAGAGGAGAATGTAAGTAAGATGAACAACTGATAGTGCGTAACTTAAAATTCGCGAAATTGAAGTAAATGATAGGCATCGTTGCTTTTTGCTTTAGAAACTGAAGATACATGTAATTGTCCAGCTGAAGATGGGTGCAAACACGACATGCATATTGGCATAAATGAAACGCATTAAAAGATGTGGCTGGTCGCTGTATTTTTATTTTAAAATATCATTATCCACGGCCACGGAGCACAACAGTCCAAATAAAATGGACAAATTGTTATTGAACCCGTTGTTTTTTGGGGTTTTCTCCGTCTTAAGTTTACTGCACGCTGAAAAACTCTTCAACATAGGTGATTTTCGCTTTGATTGACAAAGTATCAGCAGTCGATACATTTTAATGATACGATCTATTTTTTAGTATTGATGATATGAATGATAGTTTCACTCAAGGGTAGCTTATTCTCGACATTACGGTCAGCGTTTTGTTTCCCGTGTTCCACTTTCTGATAGTAAATGCTTCTCCTTTCGTGTTAGCAGAAGCTACAGTAGAAGTAGAGCGGCAGATGTCAGCTATTTTCTGTCATTTCTTATGGTTTCTGCAAATTAGCCTTTCTGGATTTGGGACTACATGTCATTCATAGCTTACGAAGTCACTCTGCGGATATTACGTTTTGCAGTCGAAACTGTGCTGTTGTCTCTCCATTTATCTGTCTTTCTTTCATGGATGGTTGACATTACCGTTGATCTGAGGAAAAATATTTTCCACGTCTATTATTATAAAAAGTTTATTGCTTTCTCATAATGTTTACGGTATCACTACTGGAGATGTTGAAAGGTGGCTACACTGAGTCACAGTGCCTAAGAGCGCACCAAAGAGTATTACTCCGCCGCCTCCCCTGGCGCAGTAGTTGTCCAGAGAATGTCGAGGACAGTAGTAGTTCAGAGGGTGCCGTGGGCAGTGCTTGTTGAGAGGATGTCGAGAGCAGTACTAGGTGTGAGCATGTTGTGTGCAGTTATTGTTCTGCTGGGCGTGAGAGTAGATGCTGTTCGGTTGGTGTAATGTATATATGGAAGATGTTGCAATGATCACAGTGTATTTTTCGTCAATATATATGGAGGTAAAAAAATTTTTTTTATTTCAAATTTCCTTAATAATAATGCCTCTTGGTCACAGGTTCAGTCAACAAAGCATCTGGCTCGTGTTCATGTATTGGACTAGTAATTCTGGTTTCTATGTGCAATTATAGTATTTCTGGTTTTTCAATTAGTTCATTGTAAATGGTGTTTAAAATTTCTTGGCCTATTGATGAATAACCGTGCCAGATACATGTACGTTGAGTCACACTACCACACACCGAACAGTTACACTTGTGGTTTATTGTTTCGTAGCTTTTATAGTTACAGCGGACTTAATTAATCAGTTGTGTTAACGGAAATTTCCCTTCATTCTTTATTGTTATTTTATGCAGTCAGATTGCGCACTAATACTAGTCAGGGCCAACCGGTTAATGGACTTCGTAACCGGACACACAGATACGAAAATTACTTTTGTTGTATTTATTCAATTAAGCCCCCAAGCACGTGGCGACCGCTGCTTCGGATCGTCCTTAGGAATTCTTTTAATAGTAAAAATAGCAGACAGCAGTACTGTTGTAGTAATTTGTAGTTTAGTAATTGTAGTCTATATTGCATGGGTAGATTTGGTAATTGAACATTTGTAGTTGTCTTGTCATTCTTCTAGTGGTATTTTTCCAGAATTAAATTTTTGATGTCTCGTATACGGGTTTGACAATTTTGTGCAATTATGAAGTTTTCAATTGTTCGTTAATCGAGTTTGTCGGGAAGCATTTCATGTGAATGGTATAGTTGATGATAAAGTGATAGTGACGAGTTTTGTATGTTTTGTAAATGAGTACGCGATCGATGAAAAAGGCAAAAATGATGGATAGTCAGAATAACGAATTTGTTAACATGGCGAACTCGCCAACTCAGGAGAACAGTAGGATGAATAATGAAGTAGAAAACAATTTAATAAGCCGGGAAAATAGTCCGGAACCAGTTCAAAATTTTTCACAATCGGAAAATTTTCGGAATATGAGATTAACGATAGAAGATTCTGAAGTAGTATCGAACACAGATAGCTTTACGGCTATGCCGAAGGAAGTTAGTTTCACGGGAAGTGTTAGGGGCTATAAGAATTTCGAACCAGTTAATATGGAGCAGTTGATGAGTGCAATATTAAATTTTGGATCACAAATAGGAACAATTAAAACTGGTATGGGAACACTGGAAGCACAGTAAAGATCTGAATTAAAAACAGAGATGGGAACATTAGCAACACGGTTAGACTCACAAATAGGAACAATTAAAACAGATATGGGAACAATGGAAACATGGTTAGACTCATGGAAAGGGACATGTTTCAAAAACATTAAGGATGAATTAAGGAAAGAAATTAGAGAAGTACAACCGATTTTGAATGCTCACAATAATAGATTAATTTGAATAGAAATTAGACAAAAGGAACAGGATAGAGAACAGGAGGAAAGAGATTGTGTGATAGTAAAAAAATTTTCAGAGTTAAATTTACAACGTGTACGCGATAAGGAAGAAATATTTGAAAGAATCGAGAGATCCGTACCTAATGACAGAATAAATAACCTAACACAACAATATGAACAGTTAACTACTAAATGTGTCAATACTGAAACCCGAGTCGCGACACTTACGGAAGACGTAAATAAACAGAAAGAACAAATAGGTGACTTATCGGAAATAGTTGAGGAGATTTCAGATAAATTGACAAGTCTACAGATAGCAGCGGGTTTTGAAGAAAGTAACTTATGTCATTTACGAGATGCAACAAGAGAGCGTCTGGCGCGCGAATTTGACAATAATCGATTTTCGGACTGGGACAGATGCGGTAGGTCTTTGTCGCCACGAGGGGACAACTTTGACTATAAACACTTTTTAACTGTTCGGAAATTTTAGATCTTTCGCAATTCTAAGAATGACATACATCGATGTTCATGGTTAGATCAATTTATGTACGCACTTCCACCAAATTGGCCACTAAGTCACAAACTGGAATTTATGTGTGGATATTTAGAAAACGAACCGGCGACGCGGATGCGCGCACTTACTAGAGATTGTAATAATTTAAATGATTTTTATCATGCATTTGTATCGGGATATTGGTCTGAAAACACGCAAGACAGAGTCAAACCTAGTCTTATTATGCAGCGTAATTTTAAACAGTCTGAGTTCCGCACGCCGGCAGAATACTTTGAAGACATGATTCTAAAGAATCAATTCCTTTCCAACCCTTATATCTCGACTGAATGAATTAGCATTTGTTTAACTAAGCTGCCACAGTCGATAAGACACATTGCTTTAGCCGGAAGATATAAAGACGACATTGAGACTTTTAAGACTTTGCTACAAGAACTTGATTATGACAACGACGACGGGACTTCTTGTAATTTCTTCAGTAACGGTAATCACAATAGATTTTCAGAGAAAAGGGATAACGATTGGAACTGACGTTATAGCGGTAATTTTGAAAATGACAAACGAAAGACACAGGACAATAGATACCAGCCTTATGACAAAGGAAAGTGTAGCGATTAGACAGTATTATATAGTTCGCAATGACATTCTTTTTAAACGAAAATCGGTTGGCATCTCTGTTTGGTTAGTTTGCATTCCTGATGAGTGGGTTAATAAATGGATTTGGTATACAAATTTCAGTTATGCACACTTTGGTCCCAGAAAATGCTATCATAAATTATGAGAAAATTGCTACTTCAGTAATATGGAAAAACGTATTCGATTTGTTCTTGCCAAATGCAAATGTTGTCAAAAGGCTAAGCCGCCAACTATTTCTCACAGAGCACCGTTGTTTCCTATCATTCCAGCGAAATTAAAGGAGACGGCAGCTGTCGATTTTTTCGGTCCAGTGGTTCGTTCTACTAAAGTTTTTGCGTACATTTTGGTAGCAGCGGGATTGACATCAAAATATGTGTGTTTTACACCTTTACGCAAAGCAACAGCTCGTTCAGTATCTAATGCTTTTATCAAACATTTTCTTATAGAAGTGGGTCATGTTGATAAGGTTATATCAGATAATGGATCACAGTTTCGCTCTAAAATTTGGCTTCGTACTCTACGGCGTCGTAAGATTAAACCAACTTTCATTTCACTTTTTCACCCTCAATCTAACGCTTCAGAGGGATGGATGAAGGAAATCATTAAACTGAGTCGACTTTATTGTCATCAGAATCACAGAACGTGGGATCAGTATCTCCATATTTTTCAAAACATTCTAAATGAACTCCCTAATGAGTCAACTTCTTTACCGCCTATACTGATATTAAAAAATAAATTACCGACAAATCGCATTTCTGAAATCGTTCCTTTTCCGCCTACACGGAAACTGCGGCATTCTGAAGTTGTCAACCTGGCTCTACAAAATATTGCATCTGCGGCTGCTAGAAGAAAGAAATCAGCTAAACGTCGTGGTCGTTTAAAAACCTGGTCAGTTGGTCAAACGGTGTTAATTAAGTCTCGTCGTTGGTTTCACAAAGGAAAAGGCTTGTGTCGCTAATTTTTTTTGCTTTATAACAGTCCCTATAGAGTTCGCAAAATTATTCATGATAACACTGTCGAAGTAGAAACTCTTAAATCACGGCGCTCTAAAGGAATACATCATATATCGAACGTTAAAATTTTTGTGGAATGACATACTTTTGAGAAACTAACAGTTACATGTAAACACGCAGACAATATAAGGATACCGCGCCGTGTTCTGGCGGCGGCACATACTCAAAGCAACAGTCAAGTCTGCGCGCCGCACAAGGCAGTCGTTGAGCGAAAACAATTACTTCCTACGTCACGCGTAACTACAGCTGATCGAGCGCTCAGTGCGTATGTACTGACAGCCGTAAACAAATACACAGTCCAATTTCTCCGATTAAATTCGGTATAAAGCTATAGTGACTTGATAAATTATGTTATTATCGTTCAGTTTGTTTCAGGATACAGTTGTATAAAATATTCAAGAACTTCAGGTAAACTCTGTGTGTGTCCGGGGTTAAGAGGACTTGCTATCGACAAAATTTCAGGAAGAATGTGATTTCGAACAAGAAAGTAATAAACTAAAAAGGTAACTATTAATTGAGTTGATTTTTCAGGTAACATGTTTCTACTTAGGTACATACTTTAGACGTAATTTGCTGCTCGCGATTACGTGATTAATACCTTGTGTTAACTGATTTTGACAATGATTGATTAATGAACAGTGTTGTTACTTATGTATATTATGCATCGCTTGGCTGCTGTGCTTTTTCACTGATGTCATATTTTTTTATTATGTGCCTGCTGTGCTTATTTATTTAAATTATAATTGTCACCCGATTAGTTGTGCTGATATGGTTATGTATGTAAGTTATATTTTGTGATTTATCTGCTTGCGCCTTCATGTTTACTTATTAGGATTACATATGATCATTTATTTGCTTAGGCTGATATGATGCTAATGACCTGTTTATTATGTAAGATATATATTTGCTGCTTTGCGTATGGATTACATATTTACATATTTTTGTTTTGTTGTCATAACTACCCCTTAATTTGGTATATAGAAATGCTGATATATTATGTACGAACATGGAGTTTAGGTCGCACTATGGTATTAATTATAGATTGTTCGCTTGGCAGAGCCTCGTTATAGGGATTCTGCTACATCCACTTGTTGACATTCTGTTCTCTCCCGGTATATTTACTTCCTATTGCATGTTTTGCTTACGCTCAGTGCTTTATATTTTAAGATAAGAAAATGAAGTGCTATAATTGGCAAACATTGGTCTTGACATTGGTACAAGAAACTTCATTGAAGTCACATGAGCTGGAGGTTTTATGGAAGCTGTATAAATTTATGCTAATAGAAAGGATGATAACGACATGAAATACCAACACTAGGTTTAGACCATTGATAGTTATTACACTGCATACTTCATGACCAATTGAAATAGCAAGTGAAACTTGCCACAAGAAATACTCCACATGTTTGCTTCTGTTGCCCATGATTCTTGAAGTGGTGTACACACTGTGAAATATTACGATCATTCACACTCCGTACTCGTACGTACTTACTGGATGTTATTCAAACTAAAGGCAGATAGAGGTCATGTATGCATTTCTTTTATTTAATGATGGATAAGGTAAGCAAAATGTATTTTATAATTCATAATGAGTAGAAGATATGGGTCAGGTGGATTACACAGAGGTTGTGTGTGGACATTGTGTCTTCGGATTGTATGGGATGATGAATTGAAGTTTGCACTAGGATTTTATCTGTACTTGTTCAAGGAGACTGACTAGAGGAAAGAGTTGTTATGGAAGTGAAATGATATTGATGATAAGCTTTATATGTATTAAGATTATGTGAAGCTGATGATTATTGGAGTTTTGGTGGATAAGAGGTAAAGTAAGAGAGGAGCATATTTTTTTGTTGGTTTATATGGAACAAGGAGGATGAAGATGGCAGACTAGGACACTCAAGTGTGAGAAATATTGTCTACACACACACACACACACACTTTGTTAAATCAATAAGCAGTATACACTCTTTTTTTTTTGGAGAGAGGAAGTAATTGCATATCTTGGCACACAGACAGTTGTTCAGCAACCGTACATTTTGATTTGGCTTGGCCAACATTGGTCTTGACATGATGACTATGACGTTGACTAAACTATTATTGACTGTTATACACTGTTACCACTACTACTTGATACACATGTTGAACATCAAATTGTGACAGAGTTGCATTTACACAGTTAACACTATTCAATTACACTGTAGTACTTAATATGTGGATGAAAGATGAGTGTGTGTGTTTTCCTTTCCAAATCCCAAATAATTGGTACCGACTTATCTCCTAAATATTATTTTACTTGTTTGTTGTGGCTTGCACTGACACCCATAAATATTATAGGTTTACTGATATTTGTGTATTTTTAATAGTTAATATGACAATTATCTGATATCATTTGTGGGTTTATTATAATTTGTATGTTTAGTGTAAGAGCATTGATAATAATTTTGTAAAAGCAATTGTGTGTGCATTCAAAGTGTTGTTCGTGCCTGCACTTGTTCAACATTGATGGGTGCCACTTGGAAATGTTTAATTTCTGCTGATGAACTCTGATGAACTGTTTAATTTGTGATAGTGAATATTATGGACTGTTACCTGGACTTGTTCAATATTGATTGGTACCACTTGGAAATGTTTAATTACTGCTGATGAACTCTGATGAAGCGTTTGATTAGTGATAGTGAATATTATGGACTGTTACCTGCACTGCTCAACATTGCTAGGTGCCACTGATGGAACTGCTTCTACTGAGATAATGTCACTTGTTGCTGTCTGCACCTGTTCAACATTGCTGGGTGCCACTGTTGGAACTGCTTCTACTGAGATAATGTTACTTGTTGCTGTCTGCACATGTTCAACATTCCTAGGTGCCACTGTTGGAACTGCTTCTACTGAGATGATGTCACTTGCGGTGTCTGCGCCTGTCCAACATTGCTGGGTGCCACTGATGGAACTGCTTCTACTGAGATAATGTCACTTGTTGGTGTCTGCGCCTGCTCGCCATTGCTGGGTGCCACTGTTGGAGCTGTTTAAATACTGCTGATGAAACGTTATGAGACTGCTATTTGCACCTGTTGACCATTGCTGGGTGCTACTGTTGGAACTGTCAACTACTCTGAGGACTGCTACCTGTTTATTGAACTATTGAAAAGATTTTATGTGAATATTTGTATACACTGGTTATTTGTGCATTTACTGTCTATGAAATGTTATGAGACTCTTACCTGCACCTATTCGTCATTGCTCGTGCCATTGATTGAATAATACGTAAGTAAACTATTATGCAAAATCACATGCATGAAAGCATTTGTATTCCTCGCTGTATTTTACACTATAGGTCATCGAAGGGTCAATGCAGAACCAAAATTTATTTAGTTATGTGATATTTACTTAGTAATATCATCTTTATTTTAGTTTGTATTTTTTTTGGACGAATTTGGTGGTATTTTCACCACCAATGCTGGCAAAAATACCATCAAATTCTAGCCCGTGGAGGAGAGGCATATGAAAGGTGGCTACACTGAGTCACAGCGCGAGAGAGCGCGCCAAAGAGTATTATTCCGCCACCTCCACTGGGGCAGTAGTCGTTCAGAGAATGACGAGGGCAGTAGTAGTTTAGAGGTTGCCGTGGGCAGTGCTTGTTGAGAGGATGTCGAGAGCTGTACTAGTTGAGAGCATGTCGTGTGCAGTTATTGTTCTGCTGGGCGAGAGAGTAGATGCTGTTCGGTTCATGTAATGTATATATGGAAGATGTTGCAATGATCACAGTTATTTTTCGCCAATATATATGGAGGTAACAAAAATTTTTCTTATTTCAAATCTCCTTAATAATAATGCCTCTTGGTCACAGGTTCAGTCAACAAAGCATCTGGCTCGTGTTGATGTGTTAGACTTGTAATTCTGGTTTCTATGTGCAATTATAGTATTTCTGGTTTTTCAATTAGTTCATTGTAAATGGCGGTTAAAATTTCTTGGCGTATTGAGGAAGAACCGTGCCAGATACATATACGTTGACTCACACTACCACACACAGAACAGTTACACTTGTGCTTTTTTGTTTCGTAGCTTTTATAGTTGCAGAGGACTTAATTAATCAATTGTGTTAACGGAAATTTCCCTTCATTCTTTATTGACATTTTATGCAGTCAGATTGCGTACTAATACTAGTCAGGACCAACCGGTTACGAGACCTCGTAACCGGACACACTGCTACTATAATTATTGCATTTTCACATTTATATAATTAAGCCCCCATGCAATGGTCTAAAAAACGTGAAACATGTCTGCAATGAGATTTCTTGTTTCAGTACCCTTAAGAGACAAATATTTGTGACATTTAATGATTTGTGTTGTTTAGTATTCAGTCGGCACATCTGAGTAATATTACTGAAGACGATCTAGTCCCTAAAGTCAGTTACAGAAACGCAAATCAGACTCAATGATATTTGCATTTCGGCGCTAGGCCGGCACGTCTTTGAGACACGAACTGTGGACACTTACTAGACCTCTCAAGGCTGGTGTTTTTCCTGCTGGAAGTATAACTTAAGCTTAGCAACAACGAAGATATATTTGGCAACCCTGTGACCGATAAGTTACTTCCTGTATGACACAGATGTAATCTAAAAAATTAACTTCACCTATTCATATCATTTCCATTAAATAATTGCGTCATTTTCACATAAGTGGTGAAACAAAGTTACCAGTTTCGAGTCCAGGAAAATCATCCTGAATTGAAATTGTACTTAACCTCGTCTTTTGCGTTGCCAGTTTATCTGTTCTAGCCAGCAATGGAGCAATAAGTGAGAGCACAATGTTACACTATTCCGCAAGCCGTCAGGTAAAATGGTCTATTGTAAAGTGGGGGCTGCTTTGGTCACCAGTTCCAGTCTTACGAAAGGGTGTTTCTTAGCTGTTTCGTGACACAGCTACAAGCAGTCTGATCGAAAAGCAATAAGGAAATTTTATTTATTTTATTTACGAAATAGCACATTTCCATACCACTTCGTTATGAAATAGGAAGTAGACAAAGACCGTTTAGAAGTACGAAATCAGTCATATCTTACTAATTTGTGCTGATACGGGCATGCTCCTGTTACAAATACTTTATATTTTATTGAAATAGACCTCCGTCGTAAGTATATCGTGGCAACTTGAATGTCATTTGAATTGGGACAATGCATATTTTAATATCGTTGTCCGTTACTTTATTGTACACAACAGTAAAAATCGGAGAGATATTAATCATCATCAGTATATTCTCTCGCATTATCTAAAGCAGTCTGACAATGCTCAGGTAATTAATTTATTCCAAATCTGGGGAAACCTTCTGGATCTGAGTTAAAGATGTCATCAAACCAGATTTGAAGGGCATTTCATCCAGAGAGGCATTTGGGACAGCTTTCGTGTAAGATTCTTGAAAGGTAAAAATTTGAGGGTATAAGCCCAGAAGAACAGATGTGTGGAGGACGATTTTTCAAACTCCTGGTCAGTTTTATTAGTGCTATCGGTGGAGTGCGTTGTCGTGGAGTATCACAACGTGATAAAATTTTGTAGGACCTTTTCTTACGTTCCAATCGATACATGTCTTAGGTGTTGGCGAAAAGTACTCGCAGCAGTATGCTCTCCCCCGGGGAGGTTTTCGCAATGCACAGTATCTTTTTTGAGCCACCAGATGCAAAATATTATGTTCACACTGCCCTTTTCGCCAGTATATGCCTTGTGTTACGGCTCAGCCAATAATTCTTCTTAAGAAGTTAATATAAAAATATTATAACTTGTTAGCAGTAGGCATAGTTAACTGGAATTCTCAGTTAGGCAACTGATTAAGATCAAGCAAAAGTCCATTAATATTCACAAGTTTGATTTTTGTTAGTTTAAATTAGAGGATGCAGTGCTACTGCTCCCAACTTCTCGACCTTGCTTATTGAATGCAAATGTCGCACGACGCTTAAATCGTCGCCCTGCATCGCATATGTCTGTTTTGGAGACTCCTTGAATGTGCAAAATCACTCTTGGCAGAACGATGTTTCTAGAAACACAAAATCTGTTACTGACGTGTTTTGCTTAAATGTACTCGCCCCACACACAATACAACTGTTCAGGACTGCCTCTGGGTGCAAATGTTAGACGTTCTTCCTCTTCCGACTGTGATTTATTACGCTTTAATAACATTCATAAGTGTTTTTCATGCAGACTCCAAATCGTAACTGCGACACAATCACAAGTACCTCAAATAAAAAAGGAAAACATTCTTCATAAATACACTTGAGGCACGGCGCCAGTTTCAGCTAGTCGGAGGCGACTAACGTTTGCACCAGGTGTATGGCCGGTAGCCGGTAGTTGTTGTGGGGCGAGATAACTCTCGAGTGTTAACTGTTGTGATCTTGACGCAGCCACGACCTGTTTGGCTGAAGTTTATCTGGAACTTTTTGGTATACAAGCCCATTTCCCAGTGAAAAGATACCTGATGCGCCATATAAGAACCTAGGGAATAGAATGGACTGGAACGCGCTACTTTATGTTTACTCAGCACAAAGTGTGCCACCCGACCACGAGCCGATACGTTTTTGTAACAGCTCGAGAAGACTGACAGATATTCCTAAACCCAGTTGCACATCCTACAGTGTTACCAGATCATGCATCTGGCCGCACATAGAATTATGTGAGCTGTTCGGGAATATTTGCTGCCTCAAGTGAACGACTCGGATGTCGTCTCTATGGCGGCTAGCAGGTAGCCTGGTTTTATTACTGATATTCTACATGACAATGAAATATTCTGAATGGCTTCCATTTCAGTAAAACTCATTGTTTAAACCCAGATTTTACATTTGGCACTTAAGCCACGAATGCTGTCTGCAGTCGTGTTACGAGTAATATACATTACGAAACATGGGCGTAATGAAAATACATGTGCCACAAAAATGTCATGTTGGCTAGCGGTAACACACGCCATTGAAAGGCAACCCTGATGGGACTACTTGAAGATTTAAAATGTTGGCATAACTTTAGCGTTCTAACAATATTTATTTTCCCAAAACAGACATAAATGATGCTAAACAAGTTATTGATTGAATACCGTAAACACTAACAGGTGATTGAAGACTACTCTGGACTAAGGTCCTGGGTGGCAGTGACAGTTTAACTAGTGGTGTGAGTCAAGTACTCTGGCCCTAAAAATATGTATAATGCAATCTGAATTCATCTGACGCTGAGCAGACTTTGATTGATGAAATCTGAACGTAGGTGCAGCTGGGAGCAAGTGGCGATTGAGATCTGTACCCTCTGACAATGCCGGAGCGGTAGTACGTCACCCTGTCTTTTTTTAAATAAATTCATTATTTCATGAAACAATAATCATTATACAATATTAACCCACCTCGTAAGATGATTAGTGGGTGATAAAATGATACATAGATTAGATTACAATGCAGCTTTTACAATTATGTTAGTGAACTACAGTTTAACTACTACAATGTGTGAGTTTCATATTTCTACCTCAATGGGCAATTTGATCTTACTACTTATTACTTAGCTAATCTACTATGGCTATTATCTGCAGCGTCACAGGTTTGCCAGATGTATATAAACCTACTTAGGATAGCCAGGCTCAACGAGCTAAACCCGAGAAGCATGCCGCTAGCACTGGGCTGGCCGAGGTAAGTAATCGCTGCAGTTCCCTAAACTAATGTCCTAATCTAAGTCCTACAAAATTAACTTAACCTACGTCGTATGAGGGGTCTTGATCGGTGGTGTTGACCCCCCCCCCCCCCTAGTCCTGTACGTGGCGGATTCCAACTATGATGGAAGTCGGCCAGCGCACGCACAGACGGTATGGGAATGGTATCTGGACTTAATTGGTTTGATCTATGAGTTGATACCTAATCAAGGTCCCTCATGTATTCTACCAGCACTTTTTGTGATACCCCATCTGCCAATGCATTCAACGTGTGAAAAGCGTCTTCTTGTCTGAGTAGGTGGTATGTGTCGTTATTTGGAAGTCTGTCCCTGAGTGTTGTCGCGACATCATTGAAGAGAGGGCACTCGTAAACCACATTGTCGGGAGTAATCTCTGCCTCGCCACAGTCACATCCTGGGGTTGCCCTCTTCCCAGACCGACATAAGTATGTCGGATAGGGTCCATGACCAGTGAGAAAGTGAATGAGTCCTCATGTAGGTTCCAAGTGTTTCATGCCCCCACGCTCTTTTATCTGGTAAAAACTGGAAGGTCCTTCTCCCAGTTTCTTCTTCCTCCCAAGCCCTCTGCCAAAGTTCTCCCCTCTGTTTCTCATTTCCCTCTTATCCTCTACCCTCACTCCCATGATTTCTATTATTTTCTCCATATTCCCCTTTTTGGCCCAGTACCACGCCGCTTGTTCTCGTATCTTGATTTCTAACGGGCAAAGCCGCATTATGACCAACAGAGCTCCCCCCGGAGATGTTCTTAGGCCCCCACAGATCTTAGAATCATTCTTCTCTGGAACCTTCTCACTGTCATGGCGGGGACGACTCTCGTGAGCCAGTGCGCCCATACTCCTGACCCGTAACCCACTACTGAAGTTAGAATACTGTTATATTAGAGTTTTATGAGATGAGGAGGGAGATGAAATCTTTTATGACCTATGGAGATCAGATTGTTTAGTAATTTGAGAGCTCTTTGGCTTACGGTGTCATTGTGTTTCCCGAAGTTCCATCTTTCGTTAATGATGACTCCCAAGTATCGTGTCTCCCGTCACCGAAGAACTGGTGAGCCATCGATTCTAACAGTAGGATTCATGATTAACTGTCCTTTTAATAGCAGGTATGTAGATTTACTAGGAGATATTGTCACTTTGGTATTGTGACACCATTGGTGCAGTTTCTCTATGGCCCTTTCAATCTTTGGTTCTATATCTTCTCGGCCACGACCGCCGACAAACAGGAGGAGGTCATCCACGTAGGCTATCACCTCTAACACTTCTTCACTTTGCTGTAAGCTGTCTAATAACGGTTCCATATGGATGTCCCAGAAAAGGGGTTCCAAAACGGAGCCTTTTGGACATCCTTTGGAGATTGCTTTCCCAACTCCCCCGCTAGGGGATGATAGCCAGACCTCCCGATCCTTACAATAGATCCTGAGACACCCATATAGCGGCCCGGGACACTCCTTCTCCCGCAGACAGGAGAAGAGCGAAGGTCACCACAGGTTGTCGAAGGCGCCACTGATGTCCACCATGATGCCAACTACGCACTTATGCGGGGTTGAGCCACAGACCTCAGCCGCCACAGCGATAGCATCAGACGCAGACCGACCCGGCCTGAAGCCGAATTGCCTGCTGCTCATCCAGCACAGCACTCGGTGTGCTGTCAATCTGTCAGCCAACAGTTGTTCTAGTAGCTTCCCAAACAGGTCCAATAGGCAAATCGGCCTGTATGATTTAACCTCAGCCGGGTCTTCTTCAGATCCGTTTTTGATTATCACCACGTTTGTAGTTTTCCACCTCTTAGGAAACTTCCTTTGTCTCAGGCACTCATTGAAGAGATGAGTTAGTGGCGCAATTAACCGGGGCGCCAGGAATTGCACCACCTCAGTCACAATGACGTCTGGTCACGTAGCTTTCCCTCTTTTTAATGATCTTATGTGTGCGGCCTCCTCCTCTTCCGAAAAGGGGTAGACTGCCGTATCGTTGTTATATTCATCTGAATCCGCATTTCGCAGTTGCTGTTGACCTTCAGTTTCTCCATCCGCACTGTCGTCAGGCAGCAGGGCCGGAGGAGGACCTCTGCAGTCTTCTGCCAAGACTCCGTCATCCTGTCCCCCTGCCTGACTGTCGATAACTCCATGGGAGAGCGGATTTTCTCTCTCACTAACTTATAGGGGAGACCCCACGGGTTCAAAGCCAACTGGCTTAACACGTAACTCTCCCAGCTACGTACCCTTATTTCCTGCAGTTCCTTTTGAAATTTCTGCTTGGCCTCCCTATATTGCAACTGCCATCTTTGCCTTTCCAGCCAGACGACACTGCGCTGGTAATGCCTCCTCAGCCTCCTGACAGATTGACGTAGTTCCTCTAGTTCGGCCGACCATGGTGACGGTGTGGCCGCCATGGCCTTCCTCCTGGTCGGTACAGCGGCCCGCACCGCTCTGTGTACTGGGCCCACCAGTTCCTCAGCTCTTTCGTCCACATCTATGTCCTGATATATGTCACCTTCCGGTAAGGCAGGAATGTTGCACTCCCTTGCTAGGCGTTTCCAGTCTACTCTATTGTAATTGAATTGTACTTCCCACCCCATGGCCCAACGGCACTCCCTTTCACCTAGAGTGAAAGTTGTTAAATTGTGGTCGCTTGTGGTGGCATTGCTCACGACCTTCCAGCGCTCTATAAGATTTGCTGCATTTGGTGTTGTTAATGTTACGCCATTGTTCGTGCCCTGTCCTCCTCCTGCTGCGTAGGTAGGAGGGTTGCCAGGCTTGTTGGCCACCACTTGTTGAGAAGCCATAATAAATTGTTCTATTTTCCCCCATTTGTATCTCTAGTGCCGATGTACCACAGGGGGGATTTTGTGTTGATGTCAGCAGTTAAGACTACCTTCCGTCCCTGCAACGACGTGGTAACTCTTGACAGGTGTTCTAAACGTTATTCAATGTCATCTCCATAATGGAAATACATGTTTATGAGAATGATTACTCCCACTGGAGACTGAAGCTCCACGACTAGTCGTGAACTGAGAGAGTAGAGTGACTCTCAGAAGTTTGTTTGTGATAACTATCGCCCCTCTTGGGTCATATCATCTCTGACAATTTGCCATGTTGCGGCAGCAAAAGCTATTTTCCCAGCTTGGGAGTACGGCTCCTGTAGGAAGAGCACATCCAGTCTCCTCTCCTCCACCTTCTTACGGAGCTCCTGCACAACAAGTCGGCTATTGTGAGTGTTTAGCTTTTTATTTCAGTCATCAAGGAAGTACGTGTGCATGTGATCGTCCGGCCAGGTCTTACTCCAGTTGAAAGCAATTCGTCCATTGGCCAGTACAGCCTGTTCATAGAAGTCGTTGAGTTCAAACTTCTCACCTCGTCTCTCAAAGACGTTCTTTAGCAGGTCCCGCAGGGCTCCGAAGTCAGTGGGGAGATTCACTGACTTTAGTTGAATTCTGTCCACAGCCTCCATTACCGAGAAGGTGACCCTGCTACCCTCTTCGTGTCTTACACGGACCACATGTCGTAAGGCAGTGGCCAGCGTAATCGGCTCTTCCAGCTTAGCCAATTGCATCATGTACTCGATATTGGGGTACACCCTCACCGGGTCAACAGGTGGCAATCTGACTACTGGAGTGCTCTGTGTGGTGGAATTATGACTTGTACTGGTGACAGTCTTTTCTTGAATCGTTTGTGTTACTTTGTTTTGATTATCTGTTGAGATTGTCACAGCCACAGGTTGCCCTTGCCGCTTCTGATGTGCTATCGGCTTCGTTCCCCGGCTTTGAGGGGTGAGATCTATGCCCATTGAGGGGAGATCTGTTTGTGCGCTTTTATCCATCTGTCTTAGTGGCGCCCGAGAGCGACATCACGAATTTCTTAAATCTAATTGCCCTCATAGCATCCCTCCTCCTCTTGCTCGGGGGTTTACGCTTTGGCATCCTGTTCCGTAAGCTGTAATCTGCCATAGTCGATTCTGGAAATTAACCGCTGTTGCAGCATCCGGTATGTTCCAGCATCCGGTATGTTGGGCAATTACGTCCTGTGTCTCCGCACGACTTTTTGCCACGGCTTTTGCAAGGGATGCAGACTGCTGCTGCCTTGCAATCTTTACGATTATGACCATTTACGCCTCACTTCGTGCAAGCCGATTCCCTGGTGCAAAGCCTTAGAGTGTGGTCTAGGTCACCACAGCTGTGGCAGCGAGGTACCACGATATAGTCCCTAATATTGACCGAGTGGAAGCCAACGTACAATCTGCCGATTGCCGTAATCCTCTTCCACATTTGTGCCGTGAGCTCGGCAAATTTTGCTCTCGTATTGTCTCAGTAAGCTCTTCATTGGCCATTACTATGGGTACGTCATAGAGGATAACTAGGGGATTCCTTTTCCTCGGTGGTTCGCATTTTACCACTGAGTTTAACTTTTGGTTATTCAAAAGCTTTTCTTTATCCTCCTCTGACGCAACTTGCACAATTAATCAATTTTTGATCGGTTTGATTCTCTTTATCTTAATCTTGTCTTTTACTGGGTTAATGGTTGTGGTAAGCAACTCTTGAATTTTCTGAACACTGGTGTCTTTCCCAGGCAGACTCCTGAGAAAGACCGCAGTGTCTGATCTCTTAGTTATTTTGTCTATTGTTTCCTTGGTGGTATTTTGCTTGGTAGGCGCTTGCGCAGCCACCGCCGCCCGGGTCTTAAAAGGTTGCTTTCTTAGTCTGCTATTCTCCTTCACTAGCTCTTCCACAAGGCCTTCAAGCTTTCCATGAGCAATGGCCCATGGTGTTAGTTCATTTTTAGTTACGGATTTACGGACGGAGCCGCTTGACTTATTTTGCCATTTTTTACGTTCTGCTCCAAGAGCAGTGATATTCTGGCATGTCTCTGTGGAACTGTCTCACCCTCTGCCTGATCCAGCTCGTCCTGGGCAGAGGGATCAGGTGCGTTTTGACGCACTCAAATAACTCGTTTCTGTTGTAGCAACGCTGTCTGCTTCGTGCGCCAACATGACTTGCAGCTGGCAAGATGTGTGCAGCGGAGGAGGTGAGACGTGGAGGCGCCACATCTAAATTGATCGTGGTCACGAAAGAACTGCAAAAATCTCAAGATCTAGCGATCAGGCACGTGGATCGCAATTTACTCTCTACCGGAGCTCTGAAATCACAGTAGATTTCAGTGTGTGACACATCACTTTCTTGGTCGTACCAAGGACCAATTTGGCTACTTATACGACAGAGCGCACAAGGATAGCAAACATCAAGACTGGTAAACCAAAAACGAATAAGTGTGCGCTCGGCAAACGACTAGTCCGAGACGGTTGAAGTCACAATGTCAGAACAGGAAGAACTTCACCACAGGCTCCCCAGTCTAAACTACTCGCAAGTGAAGTCAGTCTCAGAACAGGTCCCAAGTAGCAACCACACATGCCAGAGCTTCGACCTGAAGTGCTTACCAGACCAAAGTCCAGCAGCCGAGTCCTTAACTCCTCTCCAGAAAAAAAAAAATCCGTTTTCCCGCAAAGTGCACGGACGACACCTCATTCACCCCGTCCTGTGCTGATCACAGGGCTCTAGTAGCGCTAAATCTCCCCTCACATATGACAGCATAACTCATGTCGAACCACGGCAAGAGCTAAGAAACCTATGTCTCTGATAAAACAGAAACAGAAAATTACTGGATTTTTCCAAGCTTTCACAGAGCGGGAATATGATTTTTTCTGAAGTCGTGTCTCTTCCTGTGGCAACAAGCAAACACATACAATTTCAAAGATTTTTATATAAATCGCCTATGCCTTGGAGTTGTTAGTCCTAGCTATGAGACGTAATATAGAGTCTAACTCTAAACGTTTCTCAGATGCTCGAGTGTTCTTATACAACAGAGGTGGTGGGGATATTGGTCCCTGGCCTACTTGCACTATCTTCCAACACGAAAACAGGTGAATTTTTGTACTAAGGGACGGCTCGCCGCCAACTGCTTTCAAACCCCAACATGCCGTTTCTACGAGCTAAGAAAAATAAAAGTACCTCATGCTTTTAGCGCCCTAACATGCTCCATCATCGTATGCTTAGATGGTTATCTTTCTAGAGTCTCGCTCAATGTGCAGCAGGTTTTAATAAAATCTTTAATGATTTTCGGTATGCGTAAAATAGGCGAGAGAGAAATGTGCAGGCTGATATGCAATTCGATTCGGATCTCGCTGGAGAAACGTTGTGGTTTTTTTAGCCTTTCTATCGTTTTCTTTATTCTATCTGCAAATGGCCAGTAGAAAATTCAGTGACTAAATCAGCTGACAAGCTCTGCATCACAAGCGATCTCACCACGACCATTTAGTGCGCTGCAGGGGTGAGCAGAAGTGTCTGTTTTCTAAATACTGAGTTACTTCACAATAAAGGACCATAAAAACTCAAATGGGCTATTAATCACCGTATTTCGTTTATTGCTCGTCATTATCAGAATCATCACCCGAGACAAACTTTATGGAAGCAATGAACATATTGAGGTAAGTCTGTAAGTAAAAAACGTACTGAATAGCAGAATTGCACACATTTAAGTGTGTTAATCAACTGAATTTGGTGATACATTTCAATCGTTGTGACAGAATATATGCTTCAAAGATTCTCAAGCCATTTTGTGCACGAGCAATTGACTAGTGAATAAGTTTGCCATCACTGTGTCGAAATTTTGTAAGACTTGTGTTAGCGCTTATTATGCTTCCAAAATCGTCCCACACATGAAAAATCTAAAACAAGCAGATCTGATAAAACCTAGCACAATAACTACAGTGACACTTTCAACTAGCTTATTTTCTTCGTAGCTCCATTCCTGGTATTCAGTGTCAGATGGACTGCCTGGATTTCCGTCGAAGACTCACTGCGCCGCTCTCACTCGGTATATCGCTTCTTTTTCATGGAAAAGGTGTGACATCACTGGCCATATCACACCATTTCGAAAGTGTCATTTACGCTGATGGTAGAACAACGTAGTGGTTTAGGTTTTTTTTTTTTTTTTTTAAATCTGCATGTAGGGGATTCGCACCAGTCAGCTTCAAGAAATTTAGAGCATAGTTAATGTTATTAGTCTAGGAGGACATCGAGAATTATTAAGGCTTCATAACATTAAGGAATTAATACTTATACAACTGTAGATGTAGTGGATTCAAACGCTGGACTTCGTCTACACCACAGGTCTTGCACCACTTTTCCTCTTCACCTATAATAATATCTGCTTTGCATTAAAAAATATCATATTTTGTTTGTTCTGTAGTTGGTAATGGAGTCCCACCTGCAGGTAAATAAACATACACAAATTAATATGATGCTTTTTCTCGACGTAAAGAGGCTAAATACGTTTTACTGGTTGCCTTCGTTGTCACTGACGCCGTGCGATTTGTGACAAAAATATTTAGATTGATGTTTTTATCGGTGTTTCTGATAAACTGTAGTAAAATAATTTAAAATCGTGAATCTATTAAATGACTGAAAAGAGTGAAAAAGGTAGCCTACTTATTGTCTATAATCGGCTCCCACTTCTTTGATTTTTAAAGAAATGCAGATAAAGTAAACGAATTTGCCTCATCTTCGAGGTAAAATAAAACGTTGATTTGTCAGAAACAACAACACAATAGTTCAGTAACGTTTCTTGTTTCCGTCCTCCTCTACAGCTCTAAAATTGCACTTAGCGGACTGGAAACAGAATCAACAAGATTTCGAACGCATTTGGTTTTCTGTCACAACTTTTCCTATACGTTATAATCTGCTTTGCGCAGCCCTGTCTTGGTTGTCGCTGCTGGTCATCTACACTTTACAGTTCTCTTTATGTCAGCCCAGACGTGCCCTGTGAAACAGCAGTCAGCACCTATGGGAGGCCAGGTCAACAGTTCAACGTCATTGTTCACCTGAGATCAGTGTTTTAAACAGTTCACTGTGTGGAAAGGTGAATGGTCATGTTCGATCATTTTATTCTGCCTCCGTAAAATGCCAGACGAACAGAAGAAAGCGTTCCGTTCTCTGATATTTCGCAGTACTATTGACTAGAAATTGGGCGGTCCACTTGCCACAGAACGTTGCCACCACTTGCTGACAGTCATCGCCAAACTGTGACAGCAATTCGACAACACCTTGTAAGGGTCTGGTTTTTTTTTTATTCTAGAATTGAGAGGAATTGTGGGAGGTGAAATGACAAGTTTAATGTCGCAATATTTCTCACCACATTACAGCTTTTCACACAGTTTTCAAATCGCCAACATAAAAACAGCGCAATGGATAACGCATCTTGCCAACATCAAAAAGTGAAATAAGTCTATACACAACAAGGTTAAATATTAACTCTCTGAAAGAAACATTAATCTTAAGCACAATATTATGAAAGTTTGATTGGAAGTCTATTTGCATTAATCCTAAGCACAATAATATGAAATTGTAATTGGACGTTTCTTTACAAAATTGTTGCTACAAATACGTTATGATGTTGGTCAGCACTACGAAAATCGTCCGACTCCGGTTCAAAGTTCGGTACTATTTAGGATAACAATCAAGTCTACGATGGATGGTTAGTCAAGTGACAAATCTGAGTGCAAGACTACCATAGGCCACTCGAGTTTACAGTGGAGGGAAGCTGGTGAACCAACAAAGTTTACGCCTCTGCACGCGGTATTTACCTTAAGCCGCGACGTGCTGCTGTCTGAGAGGCGACCCTCAACCACCGGAGTTCCTGCAAAACTAATGTGGCCTTTGCTGAACTTTCCAGCAGGAGCTTTCCCTATGTATCTCGTTATGCAAGAAAACATATACTCAGCCCCAGTCTTATTATGTGGGGAGATAAACGCGCATGGTTGTAGCAGCATGCATATCATAGTGCCCTCTCAGTTCTCGCAAGAACAATTAATTAATCTGGCTGGTTTGTTTCTCCACAGTTGAAGCTAAACGTCGCTACAGCTAATTTTAGCTGGGGTGCAGCCGCTGTGAACGCAGTGTCCACACCAATTTTTCTCTGCGTCGTCCGGAGCACCAAGCGCTCCATTCTGCACTTGACACCAGTTCAGAGAAAACTCCAAAATTTCTCTCTTGTCCTCTCATGGCAGAACTGTCTCCCTCCACTTGGGTTGCTTTTTCACGTCACGGGTTTTTTCGACCAATTGGGGCGTTCCTCTTATTTTGTAGAAAAACCCTCTACCAATCGCAACGCCCCTTCTATCAAGCTGCATCGAAACTTCATTAGTTTTTTCCTTCCTAGTGCGTTTCCGCCAATAGGATGTTTTGTGCCCGTTCTAGACACCTAAATTACATTGACTTTTCCGTGTGTAGTACTCGCTGGACGAAAATGCGTCACGTGCTTTTGTTCGTATCGCGTTGGCATTTCGACACACAGTTTTCTAAAGCTTCTTCTCTGCCTTTGTACCAATGCCCTCGCTACAGGCGGCCCTCCAACTTGAATCACCTGCCCCAGGGTCGCTGTCCTTCTTGCTGCTACCCCTTTAAGTGGTTGCTGCCGTAACTCCCACAGCGCGTCTTCGCTACACCGTTGTGGATCTGGCTTTTCAATACTCAAAGCGACTTGACACGCGTCCCCCGTTCTACCTTCCGCTCAAAGACATGCATTGTATAAAAATGGTGTGTTAATTACCATCAATTGACTGTCATCCCTTTTTGCATTATATATTGATAGGAAAATGTTCTCATAACTGTCGATTTACGTTAGGTGTCATCTTCTCCTTCTCATTGTGATTTGTAAAGGTCTCACATAAGGAGCGAATCTGACAATTTACTGACACACACACACACACACGCAAACGCGCACCAGATACTTCAATAATTACACTCGAAAGTTTGGCAATAACATTCCATCTTTGGCAAAAAAATTTGACAGTAGGCAACAGAAACCAAAACATAGCATTGAAACATGCGTTCGGTTCATAGTGCTGTGGAATGTGGGAAAAAACCGCAAATTGGCATTCATAAGAAGAAGAACAACACCGAAAATGCAACAGGAGCGTAATATGTAAGTAATTGTCCACGTAACCTGTAAGTACAGTTCAAAACATTACTTCTTAATAGGAAATACAACCACCAGAACTTTTTATAACCTATAGGCACAGTGACAAAAATGTAAATTAAGTAGGTAACATATGCACATATTCCAGGTCACTGATGATGCTTTGCAGCAAATAAAGGTGAAGCGCGTATGGCACTAAAATTGTGTTTTATTCAGTTGCTGTCAGACGGTCCATAAGTAAAAATGATCAATATACCGTAATATTACACGCAACTGAGGAAGAAAGGACAAAAAAAGTTGAAGATGACCCCTGTAAACTGTCTTAATGACTTGCTGTAAACTGTCTTAATGGCTGGTTTCTGAAGATTTCTAATTTAATGAGTTATTGATTTTGCAAGGCGGTTACTCTAAGTACTGCTGCTACCTGTGTGGGTGGGACAGTCGGGAAACAGACAAAACTTGCACAAAGAGAATAGCCTCAACGAACAGCACTGATGCCTGGAGAAAAGGTATTGTCAACAATGAATCAGAACATAATTATTCTCCCACTATTACACATTAAGTGTACTCATGGCAGCATTTGTAAGGTCTGTGTAAGAATTTCAGTATTTGTATAAGAAGTTCCCAGGACTGAGGTGGGAGAAGATCACAAACTGGATATTCAATGATCGAAACATACTCCAGTTCATGGGAGACACACTTTTTTGTGTCGACTCTAACTCCTGATCAGCGGCACGTGTGGCACTGTTTTCGTGACAAGATAGCATTTTTGTCGCGAAACGGGAGAGGCAAAAATTACAGGGACCTTATGGATGATTAATTCGTGCTTATAAGGTCACTGCCTGTAACATGACCCTGAAGATGAAATTCCTTTACTCCCATATACATGTGTTCCCAGGAAACTGTGGTGAAATCGGTGATGTGGACGGCGAGCAATCCCTCGAGTAAATTTCACTCAAGTAGCAGCGGCACACAGGTTGAATGCTACAGAGATAGGCTTCAGACACCACCCATACCAAAAAGGGAAAAAAAGTACATGTATATAATGATAGATTCCAACCACTCTTGCAACCGGTATACAGGTTCACCAAGTATCTTCTCAGTCCACAACTATAATTTTTTTTTAGGCAGAGGCTCAGCACCTATAATAAATAAACACACATATGGTGCAATTTAGATACACTCCTCAGCACATGTGGGTCACTGCTCACAGACAACACCAAATGCTGATAACCTCGGTATCTATAAGTAGCAACACCAAAACAAGACATATATTTTCATCATCTCATAAACAACAGTTAATACACATATGATAAATGGGTCCATAAACAGAATTTACAATTAATGTGCCAAGAACAAGAGAAGATGTTCCAGCGAAATGTGAAGAATAGAAAAATGGCCATGAGAAGGACATGAAAATAACATCTCAATCATGTAAGGCAGCTCCATTAACAAAATATCTAATCACAAACGTAAAAATGTACAAAAAATTATAAGGTACTGGGCAGCTCAACTAGAAGGAACGATCGTTATCAAAACATCTGTAACAATAATAACAAATGGAAACATTAATTCTACCACTATAAAACATAAAATTTTGTGAACAGACTAACATTTGCGTTCACCAAATCACATTTGCGCCACAGTAAGAAGGAAAAAAAATAACTCCAAATGTACAGGATTTCATTCATATCTTGGTTGGCTACAAACATCGATTTTACCACTGAATAACATTTTAAAAAATCAGTTTAAACTAATGCAACTTAAATGATTTCACTTACTGTGTCATCAGTCAATGCCTCATTTTCAGAAGTTATCCATACCTCACCAATACTAAGGAAGGAGGGAAATGTTTTCGTATTTATTTTCCATGTTCCATCTCTTTAATCAACGTTTTACTCCCAATAAGTTCCGATATAAGTGGCTCTATCGCGACTGCTCTTCAGCCTTCATCAAAATCCTTTGTTCATCTACATATTACAAAATATACAAGGACCTCTCATATTCTGTAAAATACAATAACATTAGTATTCTTTCAGATTTATCATGATGGAATCCTAATATGGGCTACATTACAAAGAAGGATGCTGTGTCCAAACAACCAACCGTACTCGCCCTACATTCTTTTAAATCACAAATGGTTTATTGCCTTTACTACATGGAAAATACCTCAAAAAACCACGAAATAGGATTTGGTTCTATTCTTTTAAGCATCAGACAGCGATTTGCATCACTAATCATCAATATCAGTAGACATAGGCACATTGCATTTCCATCAGTTAATGACAACCGAACATCCTACATCTCCATAACAAATCTATGTACAGAATTATCTTTTACACTGCTGATCAACTTATATCGAGGAGTACAGCAAGATACATCACCCAGCAAAGCCTTTTATTTGTGGGGAAACCAATGGTCAACATTTCATCTCTCACTACTCTTTAAAACAAAATAAAACTCAGATAATAAAACTGTTTCATCCTCATCCCTTCAAGGGAAACCATAAATCCACAAAATCAACTCAAATAAGCTCATAAGAATTTACTGACACAGTCAGTAATGAAGTTATCACATCATTCTCTTCAAAATATATTTGCAACATTTCTACTCACCACAACAGTCTGGAGAAACCATTATAAGGCAATTAACATCTCTGGAACCCATTCTGTATCCCATATCACTCACAATCATTGATTTCCTTTGCCTTAATTTCAGATGAACATACACACTATCTAACAGATAACCAGACTCTTTGCACCACTCTGACACCAACAGCACTGATAGTAAAAGGTCCATTCCCTCGTGGACAAACGACCAACGCATTGTAAGAAAACAACACACAATATAAAGGACAGAATTAGGTAATATATCAGCTGAGGTAACCTGGTGCTTGCTAGGCACATCATACAAAGTGTTAGTATATGCCTCTAAGCTTAAGGTAGTAATCTCACTTCATATTATATTCACATTCTTCTTCGCAGTTTACTCGTAATGATTCATTAATGGTGGAACAGGTAAAACATCCATCACATAGTATACTTGTGTCATACAAGAGACCACCAGTTGCAAAATCAAAATTCACTTTTCAACATACCAGAACAGAATAATCACTTCATCGAAACAAATCAATAATAATACACTGAAAATACAAAACTGAAAAAAAAATTCGAACTTTCAACACATCAGATCCTGCCTGCGCACATGCTGCATCATGTACTGAGATTAACTGCATAGAAACTATCCACTCATGATCACCTGTCACAGTTCAAGACTCACTATAAACAACATCAAAAGATCTTCATCCTGCAACAACTCACTATATCATACAAACTAGAAATTCATCCAATACCATTACATAAAATATTCATCAAAATTACATGAGAAAGCAACACAAAGACGGAATTGCCAAAGGCACATAGGTCAATTACGTGATCACTGAACAAAAATAATAATTTGTCATGTGCCAGATGACTCCACACCAGTTCATTAAAAGTAAAGATTCAGAACTCACCACCCTTATCCTCAAGAATCGTAAATTCCGTAACACATATTGCCACATATAAGGAGGAAACTACTTAACATATTACTCTTCCTTTGCCAATAGAAAGAATTCTTATTATCTGAAAGGTAAACTTAGAAAGACTATAGAAGCTGCCTTCGACAAAGAATACAGAAAAGATGCCTGTTTGTACAAATAAATTTAACTAGCACATAAACATGAGTAAATACAGATTTTATAATGAATAAAGCAAGCAACGTCAGAAATATGGTACCACCACAATTTCTGACAAGGAACTCTGTACTGGGCTCTGTAGATCTTAAACCTACACAACTCACTTTTCGGTACTTGGTTTTCATATCTGTTTCTGATGCCTTGCAACATGATGTCAATGTCGAAAAATGGAAAACCTCTCACTGCAAGCTCACTGACTCTCAAAGACACAATAATTCCAATTTTCCTGCTGTTGGGACAAAAATTCAACTCAGTGACTGCTTCATATACATCAGAGAAAAGAACAGACGTTGTTCATATTTCAGAATGACATTACTTGTTTGGATAAAAATGGTTCAAATGGCTCTGAGCACTATGGGGCTTAACTGCTGAGGTCATCAGTCCCCTAGAACTTGAACTACTTAAACCTCACTAACCTAAGGACATCACACACATGCATGCCCGAGGCAGGATTCGAACCTGCGACCGTAGCGGTCGCGCGGTTCCAGACTGTAGCGCCTATAACCGCTCGGCCAATACGGCCGGCACTTGTTTGGAAACTTTACCCCGTTACTGGTACAGTACTCATCAACAGAAGGAACACCGTCAACAGAAGGAACCACAAAAGCTGTAACTCACTTTCCCTCTCTGAAACTTCTTTCATTTCCTCTTTATTTATTGAGAATGCATCTTCAATAATTTCTTGATGCTGGCCTTTGTTTCCTTTAATATCACTGGCTTTTCTACTAACTGTTATACAGCTGCACTATCAGTATTTTAATTGGATTTATTACTCTGTCACCAAATTTACAAAATGAGAATTCTCAAAGGTTGAAACAACACCTTGCGCAAGCACTTTGAGACACACCACTCTTGGAGTGAAACTTGAAATAATCAAGACAATGATCAGGCATAGTAAACCAAACCGATCATATTCCATAATCTCACGTTAAAAATCTAAAGATAAAGAAAAATTCTTCTACTTTGCCTCCAAACAACATAAGACAATATCACTTATTGTTTTTTCTCAAGAATCATCACCATATTCAAAAACTAAAATGGAATACAGATCAAACTTCAAAGAAAGAATGTTCGTAGTTCTCCTCTGACACGAATAGAAACAAAGTATGGCCATCCACAGTGGACTCCTTGGCAGAAATCAAAGCAGGTGGTTTATGTTGCTGAACACGAGTATCACGATTAAGTTAGCCTTATAGCACAGGGTTCCAAGGACGATGTTACTTTACGTTTCATGTACACCGCTAACATAATCAGATGAAAAAAAATCATTAGTTGAACTTTCTTACTTTATTTGCGTCGTACTTTTTTGCGTTCTTCATATGGGTGGTCTTTGAAATTTTCACATGCCAGCCATGAAGACATTTTACAGCAAGTATTTAAGACAGTTTACAGCGGATTTCAATGTGGTACACTTTGTGTATCTATGACAGTGTATGTGACAGGGATGGATGGCCTTTCATTACTCTTGTGAAGCGTTAATGCATTCAGGATTGTTATTGACCCGTCGATAAAATGTCTCCACTCGTCTCGTTTGTATGTAATTCTCAGGTCTTAAGACAATCTACCAGTGTCACTGCACCGTGTAATGTCGCCCTAAGTACTGAAATGATACTCAGATTTTTTCTGTCTCTCCCATAACACAGACACATCTACAAATTGAGCGAAGAGATTCCACTATTACAGTCATGAGGCCAAATGTTCGGCTTTACGCAGTGCAAGGTCTAAATCCCTAATCAGATCACTGAATTCGCACTGAATGATTTTGTGTGCTTCTCCAGAAGACGAAGTTAGTGTAAACGTAGGGTCAGTGTCACTGGATGATGACTGCATTTTTTGGGCTTTGTCTGTCCATGCTTGGTGGTTGTATCTGTAGGCCAAGGGCCGAATGAAACGTGGGATGTCATGAAACTGAAAATTCTCTTCCTCTTGGTACTGACTCTTTTCCTCAAGAGAGGTACCACACAAAAGTAGCAATACGATTCACGATTTGAGAGTTTACGCCAAATACCTGACACACCAAACTTCATGGAAAAGTTCTTACCATGTACCCAAGCACTTCGAGTAGATTAACATAAAATGTGTCACACATGTGGAGACCACGATTTATCTTGGTCTCCAACTCATACCCGAAATAGTAGGCGATGCTTATTTCACTGCTTTTGTCAATGCTGGGTTTGCTTAACTACAAAGCAAGTTTGTACAGATGTAACATAAGTAACCAGCATTGTTACTGTAGCTACAGGACCATTTTGTGAAAGCGTACAGTAACTCAGTTCATTAATTTCAGTATCTCAGTACACATACGTTCACTGCCAACCGCCATCACGCTCGTTCCGATAAAAGTGAACTAAAAGAGCACAAGAGGTTGCAGCCGTGACAAACGGCAGTTGAAATCGCGTCTGCATTTTACAAACAACAAAACTCACGTGACTGGTGTCATGATGCTGCAAAACTGTATTGGAAGATGCCAACTCACTTACATGCGATAGAGGGACCCTTGCTCCAATGCCTCTGCATGTAGGTAGCTGAGCTAGGAGACAATTTATAGCTTGAAATTCGTGTTCAGCACATCTAAATCTATAAACAACAGCTACTTTCGTTTATGTAAATATATAGTGTGATGAATTAGTGGACGGGCGTAATCAATCAAGACAGGCTCAATACTGATCACAATCAACAGACATCCATTTTCAGAATCCAGAATATCTCAATTCTCATTAGTAAATAGTCAACAGTACCTCAAATCTCTATATGGCACAAATATTTATTGCAGTGCCTGAGATACACTATTCATGAGTAAATAAATGTAATATAAACACGAGATCTGTGTATTTCAATGTATTTAGCACCCTTAGGACACGTAAAAATGATTCTACCGTCAACTATACGGATCACCATACTGAAATTCAACATAGAAATCAAATTCACCATATGGTGGGGTGGGGGGGGGGGGATGGAAGACATTTCAAATTCCCACTCTCAGGTACCATATAGCTCTACAACAGAATATAATCACCAAATTGTAAAGCAAAGTCGTTTCAATTCTTATTTTAATTAAATTATTTGTTGCATTAAGCCAAGTTTTCCTCAGTTATAAATCCCATTGAAAATCCTATGGTTATTAAATGGAAAAGTATAAACAGCAAATCCGCAAGAATAATCCACTACACAAAAATAATTCTTACAGACCAATATTAAAACCCTAAACCCTACACCCCAGACAATCAGATACAATTATTTCACAGAAATATATCACATCTGAGGAATTATGAAAAAAAGCAGCACGTAGGTACCAACAAAGAAAACGACAGTAAACTTTTCAACATAAAATTCACTTCTCATTGACACACATGAAAAAAGGACGCAAATTCTTTGAACAGTTAGGTGCCATTAATATCACATGTTTAGGAAACATGACTCAGACATATGCAGTGTCTAACAGAAGCAAGATTGCCTCAAACAAAAAAAGTCAGTGTTCCATACACCTATCATCAAACAAATCTAAGAAGATTCCCGAATGGATATCTGTTCCAGAAAGTTACTCTGTTAATAATCATTCATCAAGAGTGCTCGTGAAGCAAGGAGAAATCTCAACAGGGACTACATAACCTGTAATACACAAAACAAAAAAAGCAAATGTATATTCCCGTTACAGTATGACATAGGAAGAAGTCTAACTCTAATTTAAGCACAAGAACAAAGCAAATAAATGTGTTAGTACACTCTTATCACTGTAATAAGTCTAGCCACAGAATTGACTTCATGACATATTTCCACGTACTTACATAAAAATACAGGAACTATGGGCAGAAAACTGTACATGTATCAAGCGATATTTTGTGTAATGAGTGGATAATGCAGCACAAGAAAGAACTTCTAGTCTCAAAAATTGTAAGTACACAGAATTTATGAGCATTAACGTGATCGCTGTTCACCGAGGTATGTTCTTAAAGTCAAAAGTTGTCTTTAACTAGTCCAAAAATTCTCACGCAACATAATTTCAGCATCAAGAATAGTAACATAGTCAACACCTCCTGAATAGCACACCAAGCTTGTTAATTGCTCCACGTGTGATTAACGTTCATCACTGTCCATAAATGAATGGCACATTAGGGTACACGGAAAAAGCCTCCCCACGGATCGTTCAGTTAATGTCCTGAAAAACCATACGATCCAGCGTACCCTGGGCAGAGAAAACAATATTGTTAGCTAGGTTCAAAACAAAGAACTGCGACCTTCTCCTCATACAGGAAACTCAGAGAGGTCCAAATGACGGAAGACTAAAGATTAATGGAATGACATTAGCCACTGAGAGACCCAGCACACAATATGGCAGTGCAATATTTGCTAATACAGGCTTGAATATCTACATCTATATCTACGTGATTACTCTGCTATTCACAATGAAGTGCCTGACAGAGCGTTCAATGAACAATCTTCAATTTGTCTCTCTATCGTTCCACTCTCGAACGCCACGTGAGAAAAACGAGCACTTAAATTTTCCTGTGCGAGCTCTGATTTTTCTTAATTTATTGTGATGATCATTTCTCCCTATGTACGTGGGAGCCAACAGAATGTTTTGGCAATTGCAGGACAAAACTGGTGATTAAAATTTCATGAGAAGATCCCGTCGCAACTAAAATCGCCTTTGTTTTAATGATTGACACTCCAATTCACGTATCATGTCTGTGACACTATCTTCCCTATTTCGCATAATACAAAACGACCTGCGCTTCTTTGTACTTTTTTGTATCATCCGTCTGTCCCACCTGACGCGGATCCCACACCTCACAGCAGTACCCCAGAATAGGGCGGCCAAGCGTGGTGTAAGCAGTCTCTTTGGTAGACCTGTTGCACCTTGTAAGTGTTCTGCCAAAGGATCGCAGTATTTGGTTTGCTCTACCCACGATATTATCTATGTGATCGTTCCAATTTAGGTTATTTGTTATTGTAACCCCTAAATATTTAGTTGAATTTACAGTCTTCAGATTTGTGTGACTTATCGCGTAATCAAAAATTTACCTGATTTCTTTTAGTACCCATGTGAATAACTTTTCCTTATTCGGGTTCAATTGCCACTTTTCGCACCATACACATATCTTATCTAAATCATTTTGCAAGTCGTTTTGGTCATCAGATGACTTTACAAGACGGTGAATGCCAGCATCATCTGCAAGCAATCTAAGACGGCTACTCAGATTGTCTCCTGTGTCATTAATATAGATCAGGAACAATAGAGGTCCTATAACAATTTCTTTGGGAACGCCGGAAATAACTTTGGTTTACTCGATTACTTTCCGTCTATTGCTACGAACTGTGACCTTTCTGACAGGAAATCACGAATCCAGTCGCACAACAGAGCGATACTCCGTAGGCACGCAGTTTGGTTAGAAGACGCTTGTGAGGAACGGTGTCGAAAGCCTTCTGGAAATCTAAAAATATGGAATCAATTTGACATCCCCTGTCGATAGCACTTATTACTTCATGAGTATAAAGAGCTAGTTGTTTTTCACAAGAACGATATATTCTGAAACAGTGCTGACTATGTATCAATAAATCGGTATCTTCGAGGTACTTTATAATGTTCGAATGCAGTATATGTTCCAAAACCCTAGTGCACATCGACGTTAGTGATGTAGGTCTGTAATTCAGTGGATTACTCGTACTTCCCTTTTTGGGTATTGTTGTGACTTGAGCAATTTTCCATTCATTAGGTAGGGATCTCTCTGTGAGCTTGTGGTTGTCTGTAATTGCTTAATATGGAGCTATTTTATCAGCATAATCTGAGAGGAACATGACTGGCATACAATCTGGACCGGAGGCCTTGCCTTTATTAAGTGATTTAACCTGCTTCGTTACTCCGAGGATATCTACTTCTATGTTTCTCATCTTGGCAGTTGTTCTTGATTGGAATTCAGGAATATTTACTTCGTCTTCTTTGGTGAAGGAGTTTCGGAAAACTGTGTTATATAACTCTGCTTTAGTGGCACTGTCATCTGTAACTTCGCCGTTGTTATCGCGCAGTGAAGGTATTGATTGCATCTTGGCACTGGTGTGCTTTATGTGTGACCAGAATCTCTTTGGGTTTTCCGCTAGATTTTGAGACAGAATTTCGTTGTGGAAATTAATAAAAGCACCTCGCATTGAATTACGCGCCATATTTCGAACTTCTATAAAACTTTGCCTATCTTGGGGATTCTGCGTTCTTTTAAATGTGGCATGCTTTTTTCGTTGCCTCTGCAACAACGATCTGACCCGTTTTGTGAACCGTGAGGGAACAGTACCATCACTTATTGACTTATGTGGTATATATCTCTCAATTGCTGTCGATACTATCTCTTTGAAAACATTCCACAACTTTTCTACACCTTCATGATCAGATCGGAAGGACTGAAGACTGTCTCTTAAAAAGGCGTTAAGAGCATTTTTATCAGCTTTTTTAAATAGAAATACTTTGCGTTTCATTGTGATGGATGTAGGTATTACGGTATTCAGCATAGCAGCAAATGCCTTGTGGTCGCTAATCCCTGTATCTATCTACATCTACATCTACATCCATACTCCGCAAGCCACCTGACGTTGTGTGGCGGAGGGTTTCCTGAGTACCTCTATCGATTCTCCCTTCTATTCCAGTCTCGTATTTTTAGTGGAAAGAAGGATTGTCGGTATGCTTCTGTGTGGGCTCTAATCTCTCTCATTTTATCCTCATGTACGGATCCCACACTGCTGAGCAGTATTCAAGCAGTGGGCGAACAAGCGTACTGTAACCTACTTCCTTTGTTTTCGGATTGCATTTCCTTAGGATTCTTCCAATGAATCTCAGTCTGGCATCTGCTTTACCGACGATCAACCTTATATGATCAATCCATTTTAAATCACTCCAAATGCGTACTCCCAGATAATTTATGGAATTAACTGCTTCCAGTTGCTGACCTGCTTTTTGTAGCTAAATGATAAGGTATCTATCTTTCTATGTATTCGCAGCACATTACACTTGTCTACATTGAGATTCAATTGCCATTCCCTGCACCATGCGTCAATTTGCTGCAGATCCTCCTGTATTCCAGTACAATTTTCCATTGTTACAACCTCTCGATACACTTCAGCAGCATCTGCTAAAAGCCTCAGTGAACTTCCGATGTCATCCACAAGGTCATTTATGTATACTGTGAATAGCAACGGTCCTATGACACTCCCCTGCGGCATACCTGAAATTACTCTCACTTCGGAAGACTTCTCTCCATTGAGAATGACATGCTGCGTTCTGTTATCTAGGAACTCTTTAATCCAATCACACAATTGGTCTGATAGTCCATATGCTCTTATTTTTTTCATTAAACGACTGTGGGGAACTGTATCGAACGCCTTCCGGAAGTCAAGAAACACGGCATCTACCTGTGAATCCGTGTCTATGGCCCTCTGAGTCTCGTGGACGAATAGCGCGAGCTGGGTTTCACACGACCGTCTTTTTCGAAACCCATGCTGATTCCTACAAATTAGATTTCTAGTCTTCAGAAAAGTCATTATACTCGAACACAATACGTGTTCCAAAATTCTACAACTGATCGACGTTAGAGATATAGGTCTACAGTTCAGCACATCTGTTCGACGTCCATTCTTGAAAACGGGGATGACCTGTGCCCTTTTCCAATCCTTTGGAACGCTACGCTCTTCTAGAGACGTACGGTACACCGCTGCAAGAAAGGGGGCAAGTTCCTTCGCGTACTCTATCTAAAGTCGAACTGGTATACCATCAGGTCCAGCGACCTTTCCTCTTTTGAGCGATTTTAATTGTTTCTCTATCCCTCTGTCGTCTATTTCTGTATCTACCATTTTGTCGTCTGTACGACAATCTAGAGAAGGAACTACTGTGCAGTCTTCCTCTGTGAAACAGCTTTGGAAAGAGATATTTAGTATTTCGACTTTTAGTCTGTCATCCTCTGTTTCAGTACCATTTTGGTCACAGAGTGTCTGGACATTTTGTTTTGATCCTCCTACTGCTTTGACATAATACCAAAATTTATTAGGATTTTCCGCCAAGTCATTACATAGAACTTTACTTTCGAATTCATTGAACGCCTCTCGCATAGCCCTCCTCACACTACATTTCGCTTCGCGTAATTTTTGTTTGTCTGCAAGGCTTTGGCTATGTTTATGTTTGCTGTGAAGTTCACTTTGCTTCCGCAGCAGTTTTCTAACTCGGTTGTTGTACCACGGTGGCTCTTTTCCATCTCTTACGATCTTGCTTGGCACATACGCATCTAACGCATATTGTACGATGGTTTTGAACTTTGTCCACTGATCCTCAACACTATCTGTACTTGAGACAAAACTTTTGTGTTGAGCCGTCAGGTACTCTGTAATCTGCTTTTTGTCACTTTTGCTACACAGAAGAATCTTTCTACCTTTATTAATGTTTCTATTTACGGCTGAAATCATCGATGCCGTAACCGCTTTATGATCGCTGATTCCCTGTTCTGCGCTAACTGTTTCAAATAGTTCGTTTCTGTTTGTCACCAGAAGGTCTAATATGTTATCGCCACGAGTCGGTTCTCTGTTTAACAGCTCAAGGTAGTTTTCAGATAAAGCACTTAAAAAAATTTCACTGGATTCTTTGTCCCTGCCACCCGTTATGAACGTTTGAGTCTCCCAGTCTATATCCGGCAAATTAAAATCTCCACCCAGAACTATAACATGGTGGGGAAATCTACTCGAAATAATTTCCAAATTATCCTTCAGGTGCTCACCCACAACAGCTGCTGAGCCAGGGGGCCTATAGAGACAACCAATTACCATGTCTGAGCCTGCTTTAACCGTGACCTTCACCCAAATCATTTCACATTTCGGATCTCCGTCAATTTCCTTCGATACTATTACACTTCTAATCGCTATAAACACGCTCCCCCTTCACTGTCCAGCCTGTCTCTGCGGTATACATTCCAATCTGAGTTTAGGATTTCATTACTGTTTAGTTCTGGTTTCAGTCAACTTTATGTCCCTAGTACTAAATGGGCGCTGTGACCGTTTATTAATGAGAGCGGTTCTGGGACCTTTCTATAGACGCTCCTGCAGTTTACTATTAGCACATTAATATTGTTATTCCCTGTTGCATTTTGCCTAATCCTAACTTGCCGCGTCTCAGGAGACGTCTTGTCGGGCCTATGGAGGGAATTCTCTAACCTAAAAAACCCCCATGTGCACTCCACACATACTCCGCTACCATTGTAGCCGCTTCCGGCGTGTAGTGCACACATGACCTGTTCAGTGGGATCCTACATTTCTCCACCCGATAGCGGAGGTCGAGAAATTTGCACCCCAGATCTCCCCAGAATCGTCTGAGCCTCTGGTTTGAGCCTTCCACTCGGCTCCAAACCAGAGGACCGCGATCGGTATTCGTCACAATACTCACTATTTGTCCAGGATTGTTTGTTGCTAAAAGGTCAAGTATGCTATCGCAACAATTTACGCTTCGAGTGGGCTCATGAACTAACTGTTCAAAACAATTTTCTGAGAAAGCATTCAGCACAATTTCGGATTACCTTTTATGCTTGCCGCCGGCTTTAAACGTATAATTGGTCCAACATATCGAGGGTAGATTAAAGTCACCACCGACTAGAATTATATGAGACGCTTACGTATTTCAAATTTGTCTCAATATTTCTTTGAACTGTTCAGAAACTATAACTTCTGAGTCGGGGGGTCGGTAAAACGATCCAGTTAATAGTTTAGACCGATTGTCAGATATAACCTGTACCCATACTATTTCACACGAACTATCTACTTCAGTTTCGCTACAAGGTAAACTACCTCTGCCAGCAATAAATAGTCCACCACCAACTGTATTTAATATATCCTTTCTGAACACTGTTAGATCGTCCGAAAAAATTTCGGCAGAACTTATTTCCGGCTTTAGCCAACTCTGTGTAACTACATCTATTTGAGCTTTAGTGCTTTGTATGAGGTTTTAATTTTAATAACCAACAGCCTCAGTTGTACCGTTTACCTAGAATTTACCTAGGTTGCAGTCGGGATAACCCAACCTTCTTCAGAATAACGGTAACTACCGTTTGTCCATAGTGAACATCGTCAAGCTAAAACTGCAAATCCATAAATTATCGTCAGACTGTAATAACTTATCTGAAACTACCTCGACCCCTCTTCGCGACCGCGATGCGGCAGCCACGAGTGCTGTACTGGAACTGACCGTAGCGTCACGAGGGCCTCCTAGGCGGACACAATACCTTGTGCCTGCGCATAAACTGTATGATAGTTACTTGTTGGGACAACACACGAACTTAACTCCTGATCTTGAATTTACTAGTAAAGCGAAATAAAAGGTATAGCTGAGAAAAAGGGCGTATATGTTATCCTGTGCAGAACGTACTTAGGTCGACTGTCTTAACATTTATGAAGTATTCATTGGTCATGATATGAAGAATTGATAGGAACCTTTCAAAAGAAGTTGCTTCTGAATATGAACCAGAAGTCTCCCATACTAAGGAGACAGTTTAAGGTTCATAAAAACTTCCACCCGTTCCGTCCGATTGTGTACAGTTCGAATCGTGTGTACTATAAACTAGTCCGGTGGCTACATTATAAAATCAAAGACAATTTAGACTTTGGGAAAAATTATTCGATCAAAAATTCTGACGAGTTGGTTAAGAAGTTAAATAATGTAATATGCCATGCCACATGAAAGCTTGCTTCCTTAGACATCACTAGCCTCTACACCAATATACCTGTAGATCAGTCTTTCAATATTTTACAGCGCAACTTAAGTTTTCACAAGAAGTTACTAGATGTTGAAATTGACGAGCTCATGTATCTTCTGCACATTGTTCTGAAATATAACTATTTTTCTTTCAATGATAATTTATATTGCCAGCCATACGGGTTATCAATGGGTGGCCCGCTTGCAGGCATTCTTTCCGAGGTTTTTATGAACGCGATGGAATCTCAATTTTTTACAAGTAATGTAGAAGTAGCCAAGAAAATACAGTTCTATGCAAGATACGTAGAGGATATCTCTTGATAATTGACGGCTACCAAGAAGACATAAGTCAGATATTTTTAGCTTTCCACGATCTCCACCAGAAAATTAAATTTACTCTTGAGAAGGAGTCGCCCAATAGGACTCTGAACTACTTATATCTATAGCAGATAATCACATAGATCATGACATATTTAGGAAATGTACGTTTTCGGATAATATTATACCTGCTGATTCGGCGCACCCGCTAGCGCATAAAATGGCATTTTTTCAATCTACCTTCATAGAGTGATGTCGGTTCCTTCATGGCCGTAATCCTTGGAACACGAACTGGTAACTCCTGAAACAATAGCCCGAAATAACGGATATGAGCCCGAAATTATGAGACGGCTCTATAACAAGAAAGTAAACTATAACAGAACGATTATAGCTTCTACGTTAGGCACCATGCCAGATGTTACTCCGTCTGCCATAGTACCTATTCCTTTTATAGGCAAAGTTTCGTATACAATCGAGCATCACTTGAAAAACCAGGCATTTAACACAGTTTTTTCCAGTTATAATAGTCTTCAGAAGAAGGTGCTTCATAATTTAAAAAAGCCTAAAGATAAATTGTCACTATCCGGAGTATACAAGGTCACGCGTGGCGAATGTTCGAAATTTTATACTGGCCAAACAGGAAGAGCCTCATTAACAAGGTACAATGAGCATATTCCGACTAAAACTGGGATTGCACACGTGGCTAGACATTTGCCGAACATTTAGTGCAATGGTCTTACGCACCCAACACTCCCCTCCCCCCCTCCCCCCACCCACAATACTCAGCTCTTGCATAGTGAAGTAAAAGGTGCAAGGTTAGACATTTTAGAGGAAAAGCTAATTTTTTAACATTTACTACATGTCAAAAACAACCTTCTTAACGACCAGTTGCTGCTGCGAAATAGAAGCTTCTCTGAAGGTTTACAACCATTATTTCATCTACCGTAATGTTATTGCGGGGTACGCTTTACCATTGCCAACATATGTCTGTACTCCCGTAGGTTGAATAGCTAGGTATATTAGTTAACACCGTACAAAATGTTGGACCCATCTATGAAGTTGTCTATTAGTTATATAGGAATATTCAGCTACCTAATTAATATTTCATTATTATATTGGGTAGCAGCGTAGATGGTTAATATTTGGCATATCGAACACCTTGAACATGCACACAGATGGTCAACCGATATTCGGTATGCACGTTCGAGAGTTAAGAACGGTTTCAATAGGTGCTACCATATAATCCTTCAATATGACCGATTGTGGTGAATACTATGTGTATATGGTAGCAGTGATGCCATCACCTAGTCATACATAACTTTTTATTAACTTAATAAATGGCGGTCATACCCATATAAGTATCAAGAGAGGGTAACGTCACCTTGCCACAATCTACTGGATACGAAGTTTTGGTTCAGACTAGCCGGATCAGTTTGAATTGATCTTACTCAATGACGTTTAAAAGTGCCCTTGGAGCGTTGTTCGCCAAATCACATCATAATTTAACCATTTTCCCGTCATCCTCCCATAATTTGGATTAGTTCTTTAAGTACATATTGACCTATGTCCGTGAATTATTTTAAGTGTGTTGACCGGAGCAATGTTCGCCAATTCACACTTTAGCTTTGAGCATAATGGACCTCTGTCGGTCAATAGTTTTTAGTGTGTTGACTGTAGCGATGCTCGCCAAGTCATACTTTAGATTTAAACGTAATTCCGCAGTCATTCCCTAACTTCAGTGACAGTGGTCACCAGGCCCGAATTATGATGGCAGTGGTCCACATACAATTTTTACAGTATGTATGTGGATCACCTCCATGAACGCAAATTGAGTACCCCATTGCCGCCACATTATCCCCTACTATAGTGTTTTCTGCAACTCATAACCACAAATTCGTCAAGAAGCTCAATCACGCACGTGCATTAGTTTTGGACTTGATTCAAGACCATTTCAGGTGAAATAAACTAATCTTGAATAATGACCAGCTATTTCATATGGCCCATATTGCCGGATGTTCAGCTTAGATATATACAAGCTCATAAGTTCAGTCATGACCATTTGTGGCTAAGTCGATAGGATGTTAATGCATTGTAAACATAGATAAGCAAGTGCTTGACAATTACGTCTTAAAAATTTCTAGACCTATTCATAATAATGACAATGTTGGCTTTATACAATCCTTCCCACTCCTAAGTTCTTTTTAGGTGATTGAACTTCGAACTTAAGCACAAAAATTTTCCTTGACCGGCCATACCTTGTAAGCACATGATGTCTTCTTCATATCATGCCCAATGAATACTTCATAAATGTTAAGACATTCGACCTAAGAACGTTCTGCACAGGATAACATATACGCCCTTTTTCTCAGCTATACCTTTTATTTCACTTTACTAGTAAATTCAAGATCAGGAGTTAAGTTCGTGTGTTGTCCCAACAAGTAACTATCATACAGTTTACGCGCAGGCACAAGGTATTGTGTCCGTGTAAGTAGGCCTCATGACGCTACGGTCAGTTCCAGTAAAGCATTCGTGGTTGCCACATCGCGGTCGCGAAGTGGGGCCGAGGCCGTTTCAGATAAGTTTTTACAGTCTGGATTTGTAGTTTTAGCTTGACGATGGACGAATGGTAGTTACTGTTGTTCTGAAGAAGGTTGGGTTATCCCGACTGAAACCTAGGTAAATTTTCGGTAAATGGTGCAACTGAGGCTGTTGGTTATTAAAATTAAAATTAATGTTTACACAGTTACTGACAGGGCAGAGAAATGATGAAGATATTTACTTTCTATTAGCGCCTGGGTCTATAGTTCTTTCCAACACAGCTGCGACAATTTACAACTACAATACAAATCATTTCTACACCTACCTTACTGTGTTTTACCTGTCCACTTTTAGACAGACTTCCCTTCTGTGGTTTCCTGAGACCCTCTAATAACCTGATAAACCGCCCAGTCCCATCCATACAGCCCCCCCCCCCCCTGTCTTCAGTGTGTAGTGGACTCGTGACCTATTAGGCGGAACCTGCAAACCCACCACCCAATGGCGCAGGTCACGGAGTCTGCAGCCCACACACTCACAGATCAGCCTGAGCCTCTGATTCAGACCCTACACTCAGCTCTACACCATCGGACTGCAGTCGGTTCTATCGACGATGCAGCAGATGTTGAGCTCCGCCTTAATATCGGAAGCAAGACTGGCATTTTTTACCATTTCTGCTAGCCGCCCAAACCTAGTCAGAATCTGCTCCAATCCAAATAGACACACGTCATTGGTACCAACATGAGCCATCACCTGCAGTTGGCTTCAACCTGTACTCTCAATGGCATCCGGAAGCACCCTTTCCACATCTGGAATGACTCCTCCTGTAATTCACATGGGGTGCACACTGGCTTCCGTCCCCTCCTTGGCATCCATGTTCCTAAAGGGCCCCATTATGGGCCTAAATTGGGGCTCCCAACTACCAGCAAACCATCCCTCTGTGCATGCGCAAACCTTGCGGGCCGAGAAGCATCCTCTGGAACACGGTGGATGACTGCACCAGCTTTGAGACATTGTCAGCCACAGATAACGCCAGATACCGGGGAGACCCTACAATCAGCCCCTCGGAAAGTTTTTTGCTGCATACCAGACTTTGGAATAATCTCCCACTTGACCACTGTTGCAGGCAGTACCCGGATCTGCTACAGCAATGGACAGATCGGAGGACACGTGGGGCGTCCACAAAGGCTCCCGGATCCCCGAGCTCGATCCCCCACAGTAACGCCCCTTGGCAGCAGCCTCAAGCTATTTGACGGAAGCCAAAGCAGCCTGGAGCTGTGAGCGAAGGGTCTCCAAATCAGCTCGCATCTGTACACAACAATCACACTTCTTATCCATTACTGCAGTCGCTCCTGTTTGATGCTCATAAAAATATGTAACAAGCGAACAGTGTACTTGCCTTATTAGTAGCAGGAAGTATCAGTGCGCTCTCGCCGACGGTCTAGCCGACATTGAGCTGTTCTAACCAAAGAAATGAAAGCCTGTACAATACGAGGGTCGATACAGGCGTTGAAAACAATGGCGGTTCTTAAGCTATACTGTTATTCAAACACAAGGTTGTGCCTAGTAAGCACACAAACACGCTAGAAATTACAAAAATGAACTAGTAACTACCCAGATAGCTGAAAATAAGTCGCTCCTGTTTGACGCTCGTAAAAATATGTAACAACCGAACAGTGTACTCGTCTTATTAGTGGCAGGAACTAGCGATGCGCTCTCGCTGACGTAACTATGGATAGAGACACAGAAATTCTGACCGTAACAACAAACTCTTGTACAATAACATGCCCGTACCATCCCCCAAATAATGAATTTAGCTTCAGAGAACCAGATAATTTTCACTTACAGTAATTTTCACTTACATCCAGTAAAGTCAGTCATGGGAGATTTTAACTGCCGCACTGTATCATGGGGCTACAGAGAAACAGATGAAAGTGGAGAAGACCTTGAAAACTGTGTACAATGCATGGGTCTACAGCTCATACATGATCCAAAATTGCCATACTCTTTTAGCAGTGAGAGATGGAAGCGTGGATGTAACCCTCTTAATTTCTTTGTCAGTCTAAATATTGCCCCTCAAGTGAAGAAAGAGATTGGAGATTCAATCCCTAAAACACAACATCGTCCAATTATCTGTAAAGTAGAAGCAGCCATTCAGCCCACATATGTTCGTTTCAAGAGAAGGTTTAATTTCAGACAAGCACAATGGTATAAATTTGCTGGCGGACTTGACTCTAAAATCCTCACCATTGACCCTTCACCAGGAAATTATGAATCTCTTATAAGTTAAAACTATATCCCATAGGCGCATTCCTCGGGGATATAGAACAATATAAAAAATGATTTCGGACAAATATGTACGCCCTTTCGAAAAAGATCCCATTTCCGATGAAACAATCTAAACAGGAGAAGATATTATGTCAGCCATATCAGCAATAAGAAAAGAAAAATGGTGCAATCTTATGACAGAGCTCGATATGAAACAAAACAGCAGAAAGGCATGGCAAATGTTGAAAAACCTTAACAATGACCCAATTACCGCTCCCACAGTTATTTCTTATGTAACGTTTATTCAGACAGCTCACCAGTTATTGTTGAATGGGAAAATAAAGAAAAGGTGTGTAAGCAAGAGACATAAAAGATTTCCTGAAGAGAACGACTGTATTGGTACACCTTTCTTTCTGGGAGAATTAGAAACCGCAATACACGCTCTAAAGAATAAGAAAGCCGCTGGCTTAGATGACCTAAGAACGGTACAAGTCAAAATGTTTGGCCAACGACTAAGAAGGTGATTCTAGGCATGATGAATATATGTATCTCAAAACTGCAAAGACCAAAGATTTGGAGCAAAACCAAAATTGTGGCTGTGCTGAAACCTAGAAAACAGCCCACAGAAGCTAAATACTTCCGACAGATATCACTTTTGTGTCATCTTTATGAAGTCCTAGAAAGAATGATACTTGATAGCATCTCAGCACATGTTGACCAAACACTGATAAGAGAACAGGCGGGCTTCCGTCAGGGAAGTCTTGTTTTGGATAGATCTTGTATTTGACACAATATATAGAAGACAGATACTAACGCGAACAGATAACTGGTGTTGCATTCGTCGATCACACTGCCGCCTTTATTAGAAAAGACCTGTGCTGTTACGAAAGACTATCATGTGACGCGATTTATGATATGTCTATTATAAAATTGACGCTTCTTTGTTAGTCTACAAATCAACAGAAGTCGATGTAGGATACAGAATAATGGCATTCCCCAAGGAAGTGTGTTAGCCCCATTGTTATATAATATCTACACCAATGACCAACCAATTGAACCCGTCGCAAGATTATTCATCTATGCAGATGATACAGCAGTTGCTGCCCAAGGAAGAACCTTTCAGGAGGTTGAAGGAAAACTAACTACAGGTCTTCAAACACTGTCTGCCTATTATGATCACATTTACCTGAAACCAAATCCCTCTAAAACACAAGTGTGTGCTTTCCATTTACGGAACAGAGAGGCTAGAAGGAACCTAAACATAACCTGCAGAGGACAACAGTTGACCAACATCGATACCCCTAAATACCTGCGAGTAAAGCTAGACCTTTTCCTTACCTTCGAAGTCCACTGCAAGGACAAAAAAAAAAAAAAAATAAAAGTATCTGCTAGGGTCAACATCATTCAGAAACTGACCGGTAACAACTGGGGCTCACAGCCAAATGTTCTTAGCACATCTGCATTGTCCTAATGCTTCTCCGCTGCTGAATATACAGCACAAGTGTGGCAGAACTCCAACCATGCCAAAGAAGGCGAATTTGCCCTTAATGAAGCAGGAAGCATTGTGACTGCCTGCTTGTGGGCAACTCGTATGAACAAAATATGTCATCTAATGGGCATACCTTCACGTATCAGAATTAGAACTGCTGCCGAAAAAGAGAAGCGGAAACAGGGACAGATCCAAGACGCCTCTTGTTCGGATGTGAATACCAGAATCCAAGATTGACATTAAGAAAGAGTTTCCTCCGTTCAATAGAACCACTTTTAACGTCACCTCCCAGCCTCATGCCCGATTGATGATCTGGTAATCACCAGTGATACATCAGTTCAAACGGTGCAATTTTGGATGTCAGCATGTACTTATACAGTTTGTAAATTGATTTCATATGGAATTTAATGATGTACTTGTATTGTTTGTATATTGATGTCATATGGAATTTAATGATATACCTATATTGTTTGTAAATTGCTGTCTATCGGCTATAAAAGTATGTTATGTTTGGACACGAGTAAATAAAAAAATGGCACATTATGTGATCCTAGAAAAATCCTAAAATAATACTATCGCTGCTGTTGGTTAGTAGTTGAGACTATATCTAGAAATTTTTGAATAAATCCGAAGACCAAAATGGTGTCAGCTCTTCTGAGTAACAGAGTGGTGACAAAGAAATTAAATTTTTTGCCAACTATTTGAAAGCAAAAGCCACATGATTATCACCAGAATGTAGTTAAGGGGAGACAGACGGTGGCAGAAATAAAGAAAAATTTACAATTTGATTTTATTTCCTTATTTGATAGTAAATATAATTTAGATTATTGTCCCAAATTTATTCCTTCAAATTCGAACTACAAATGGCATAAAAAATTAAAACCCTATGCAGTGTAATGTGCGAACCCCGATTTTCAGTGTACCAAATGGAGGAAAAAATATATTACAGAATTGGGCCTGTGAACCTAGAAAATATAGCTTTTGAAGGCTGTGATTTTTTGTACACATAACAGCAGTGTTGTAAAGAAAGCTGTGGAGCCATTTTCTGGTTCATTCAGTGTGATATAGAAGGCTGTGGAGTGTTGTAAACAAGTATTGTGCTGGTCAGTGGAATTCGAGTGACGCTTGATTTATTGTGCCATTCTTTGTGCAAGGTTCGATCTGTTGCTCCCTATTTACAATGCCTAGGCATGATAAAGTATTTCAAAATATACTAAGTCCTATATTTCCAATATGAAGCCAAAAAATTACATTGATGTTAGGGTCGGGCCTGCACATGCAATCATAAGCTTGTCTCCAAGTGCATCTAAAATAAAACTTGGGACAGGGATTGTGTCAGAAAAAAAATCGTGACGGAAATACAAGTTTCAGAATTGTGGATCTGGAAATGGTGGCAGAAGCACTTAGAAAAGCCTGCAAGTGCTCTGTATGTGGAGGAAATGTGGATTTGGTTGATGATGGAAAGAGAGAAGGTTTGATTTGCATGTTGCAGATTTTGTGTCAAAACTGTGATTTTGACAGACCATTCAAGTCATCAAAGGTCAGTAATAGAATCTATGATGCCAATATGAGATTTATGGATCCGGATGTATAGGGATTGGAAGAGATGGTGAATACCTTCTATGTGGTAGTATGAACATGCCTGGTCCTCCCCTAAAATTTTCTGCAATGAATACCGCTCTCCTAAATGCATTTGCAGAAGTAAGTGAAGAGGGAATGAAAATCGCAGTCCTGGGGGCAATTCAACAAAATTGTGAAGCAATTATTAGCAAAGATATAGCAGTTTCCTGTGACAGTTCCTGGATGAAGAGGGGGCAACTTCATTGCATGGAGTTTCAACACTCATTAGTGTCGACACTGGAAAAGTATTAGACTTAAAGGGGCTGTTTAATATTGTTCTGCATGTTCCTTGCACAAGAAATATATTGATGAAGGTAAAGAAACAGGATGGCCAGAAGCCCATAAAGCTGTTTGTAGCAGAAATTATGCAGGCTCCAGTGGTGGGATGGAAGCTGCAGTATTAAATTAGTAAGTCTATTGTGGTGCTGCATTAGAAGTAACCTCACAAGCCTGGACAGTATGAGGAAAGCAGTATGGGCCATTTGGTTTCATTACTTGTCGACAGACACAACACCTCAACGTGGCCTCTGTTCGAATGAATGATGCAAAGTTTTGAAAAGTAAGGAAAGTGGGAAGCTTATACCCATAAAAATAACCTTCCTTATGAGGTTTCAATGGCCATTAAACCAACTTTTAGAGCACTGGCTACACTAAAATTGCTAGAAAAATGTCTGTATGGGAAAACACAGAACCCAAATGAAAGTTTCAATGCCCTTATTTGGAAAAGATGTCCAAAGCTCTGTTTTTTTTTCTAGTTTGGTGGTGAAGATTTCTGCTTTGGAAGCTGCAGCAGTGATTAATGGTGGAAATTGTGGCAAGACTTCAGATCCTCAGCAAGTTAGGCTTTACACCTGAAGACTTCACTGAGCAGATACTGCCGATCATCGATAAGCACAGAATCGCGAAGGCGGAGAGTTTATTCCATAACATACAATCAATTGCTAGGCAAAGGAGCAGAGAAGCTAAGAAAGCTGTAAAGGATGATGAGGAAGAAATAGAATATGGATATGGGCAGTTTTAGCTAAGGCATGAAATTTTTTTTTTTTTTTTTTTTTTTTTTTTTTTACATTTCATCCAAACTTTAAAATGATTTTTCTGCAACTTAAGGTTTTCTGCTTACTGGAAAACATATATCAGGAACTACTGGAAGGATTGCAATGACATTTCGCACACCTATTCTTTTACTTTGAAGCAATGTTTAAGTGGAACCAAATTTTTATCGAGATATTATACACAGTTTTGTGGTTGATAATATATTGAAAACTTTGCTTGTAAAAACTGTTCGAATCCGAAATATCACAGAAAATAATGCCATTAATATACCGAAAAGTTACTGCACTTAATTGTACACCTATTAGTGTAGATTATTTTAACATTAAAAAAAATTGCCAAATTTGCCTCAAAATTGTGAAAAAGTGTATATTAAAATAACAATGCAATAAAAAATTCAAAATTATCTCACTGCATTACATTAAACAAAATATGTCAAAGATATGGATTTACAAAAATATCAGTGCAAGACTGCCACCGTCTCCCCTTAAGCCACAGCAGGGCAGCACAGCATTAGAACTCAGAAACACATGGAACAGAACTTTTCAATGTGTGAGAGAATGAGACAAGGAGAAATCTACACTCAGCAAAAAACATTGAATTTAGACCGTTCGTAAGGACTGTGACTAATTTAAATGTTTTACCATGCTGATGAATTAACAGTAAGCAAGTACTGCACCATACATCGAAACCTATGCTCTTCACAAAGGCATGAACACCTTACCTCTATAAGGAAGACATGCTGTAAAATCATGAAATATTCAAAGAAGTTTCTACCTTAAATATAGCGATATGAACGGAAAAATAATAACCTACTAATCATAAGATCTTTCTAAATGAATAACAAACTTACATGGAAAATGAGCTCCACTTGTACACAGCCAAACTGCCCTAACTACGCCGAAGAGCCCCAAACACCGGACTGCGCAATCAGACTGCAAAATAAAGACTACCTGCCAGGCAAAAACTATTGTCACTTTTTCAGACATGCTAACCAGGTTACACTGGGAGTCGTACTGGAACCTGATTCAACTGCCGAACCGGTAGTTGGCGACTCACAGACTTTGCAAAGGGTGAACTATATTGTGTGAGTTAACGAGGATTTCGCTCTCATTTAAGTATATGGCCCAAAGAGTCAGCCTACAGGAATTGTGAAACGAACCCTGTCGTCGAGGACCGAGTGCCACAAATGGCGCAGATTCACCACGTGATGGGGAAATTCACAGGCGTCTATTGTCATTTGAAGCCTAAGCGCTGTAGTGTGCGAGAGAGACAGACGAGTACCTACGTTATAGGGGAACACAGTAGAAGCCGTTTGTGGCTGAGAAGACGTAGCAGTGTTAAATATGGCAGACCTTAGATCGGCTTTAAAGGGGAACAATTATGGAAACTATTTAATTCTGTAATAATGCAGGGAATCAAGCCACAGTAATTTTAATCTGCCATCCTCCATAAATTTTGATGGTGATCCCAATAAAACTAGAATATTGATCATATCTATCGCAGTTTAGGATTTACTGTTCAAGTGAAGTTAACAAGTTTTGTAACAAAGACCTGAATTTAAAAATCTGTACCCTTTGTTCGATCTTAACGATCGTCATTTGATATAGAAACGCATCATTAAAAAAACAAATATTGTAAATATCAACTCTGTAAATGTTTTTGTTCGAGAGATATAGTAAATTCAAATTATCAGTGTTTTCAACTAGGCATCAGATCATCATTTCAGCCACATAAAACACACTGAACGACGAAAGCATGACACATTATTGAATCGTTAGGTAACAGAATATTTATCGTAAGGTTTTGTGCATAATAGTTAATTTTGTTCTTTATATATTTAACACTAAACACGTTGGTACAAGGTTAATGGACGTGACAATCAAATGTAAGAAGGAAATAGAATTGGTTTTATGTAAAAAATTTAACGTTTATATATGTAATGGATATTACTGTTATTTTTTGAGAACGTGAAAGTGGTCAAGCTTTGATTTTTTAAATATGTTAAAATGTAAAGTAATGCAGAATAAGCTGCAGCCAATCATATGGACAGCTTCAGAAAAGGGAACTGCCCAAGTCAGTTGAGCGAGGATATTCGGTGGCCGAGCGGTTCTAGGCGCTTGATTCTGGAACCGCGCGACCGCTACGGTCGCAGGTTCGAATCCTGCCTCGGACATGGATGTGTGTGACGTCCTTAGGTTAGTTAGGTTCAAGTAGTTCTAAGTTCTAGGGGACTGATGACCTCAGACGTTAAGTCCCACAGCCATTTGAACCATTTTTGATGATATTCGGCGGGCGGGAAAAGCGACCGGGTCGGGCAGAGGAAGTGCTGGTGCAGACGCGAAAGTGGACAGTTCGGCTGGAGCCACCAAAGGGTACAGTTCGGTTGCAGACGCGAAACACGACGGTCGGTCTTTAGGCAGCGGGAAGGTGAAACGACATAGAACATTTCACGTTGTGTGGTATCGCGGGACTTGCTCCCTGAGCGGTGAGCGGGGTGAGCAGCCCCGCGCTTGGGGTGATCTTTTCGTGTAGATAACTTCTATTTCGCGTTGAGGCTGTAATTGTTCAAACTGTGTCTAATTAATATGAGCTCGAGTGTAACCGTAACACCACTTCCACTAACAGTTTGCTTTCTGAATAAACATTATTCTACACAAACCGCAACTGTGTGGCCTATATTATTTATGAGTGGTTAATTTAGTTCCCCATGTTATTATTACTGTTACTATATGTTACGTTAACTTCTTATTACGCAAAGTTGCCATTAGCCAGATAATTTAACCAAAGGTTCAGAGGATTCTAATTTAGGGCGTGTAATGCGACATGTGCGGTTCAACCCCCAGACGAGTTTAAGCCAAGACATTTCGACAAAGAGCAACAGCATGTGAGCCCGAACACTTTTGGGATGTTAGCTCGCAGTTGGTAGTAATCGGTAACCAGCCGCAAAAAGATTACTATGTATATAACTTGTGGAAACTAATGCGCGAACTAACTGAATAGTGGCTCAAATGGCTCTGAGCACTATGGGACTCAACTAACTGAATAGTGCCATTGTACCGGACAACTTCTGTTATCTTTATAACGTGGTCGTTTTCCATAACAGAAGGTTATTTTCACGTTCGCTTGATTTATTGCAAGAGTTTTAGAACAGTAACGACAGCTCCATATCGACCATGTTTCCGTTATGCTGTTAAAAACGTTCAGGGATCATGGAGAGAAGTAAATGTATGAATTTGAGGTAAGGGGTGTTGCAGAGAAAGGAACGTGTCGAAAGATGTAAGCGAAAATCGTTCTGATACCGCTGACGGTGATATACATGTACCAACACTGTTTTTAATATGACTGTATATATATGTAACAGGGAGGTTATAGAAGCAACAACATTCTAATTGGAGAATTTATTAATAATTCAGTACACAGAACTGGTGCTTTTTGAGGACAGAATTAGGGTCGCTGGCGTTCTAGTAGCGATCGTTCAGTTTCACGGTCACCTGCTATCGGAACGGGGCTATATACAGGGTTTTCCGAAACAGCTCAAATGCGCGACCAGTTATCTGTATGCACGCTGTACTTTGCCTGACTATTGACTGTCGTTTTCGTTCGAAGATTCCTGGCACATCCGCAGTGCTACCAGCAACGACAACTGCTCTAGCTACTACGTCTTCTTCTGTTACCAAAATGTATTCATTCATCAGCTGCTTCATATGCCCCCAGGGAACACATTCAGATAGGTGAGGTCAGTTGACCTGCGTGGCCAGACTACAGAGCCACGTCGGATCATCCATTAATTCCCTATGGTGGCTCCTAGAAGATTCTTCACAGCAGTACTGTGATGAGCCCGGACCCCCTCATACTGGAAGTATTCTTTTTCTATTTATCGTCTTTCGGGTCGTGTCCATTCAGCTATCCTAGCAGCAATGTCAATTATGATGATACAAATGTAATGGCATCACAACACACAGCCTTACATCTGGCAGCACAGGTTCTCCAACTGTTGATGCGGAATACAAGATTCTAAGGGTAAATCAACCCATCAGCAAATGTCGACCCACATCACTGCAGATGCTCAGGGTTTATATTATGATGAGTGTAGATAATTTTTATTTACGATCTTGCACTCGTTGTGCACACAGAAGATATCCTCAGCAAACATTGTATTACCGATGTCTCTCAAAGATGATAATTGTACTAAAACACAGAAGAATCCGAAGTGGTTATCACATTTCTACCAAGGAATTCACTGGGATGATCCTGGGATACCCTATTAAGATATGGTGAGATCGCTTGGGTTATTCCACCACACGGATTCTATCATCTTCGTGAAGGAGAAGGAAAAGATCTCATGGCTGCGTCGAATCTTCAAGTTTGCTGCTATTCAAGATCGGGTATTCTACGGGTGTCCTGTTCTCCATCGACTCAGATGAAGTGTGAAAATAGTGTTTCTGTGTCTGACAATACATTTTCTTACGCCATAGCGTCCATTCTACTCATTTCTAATCAAAATTTCACGTCGTTTCTTCAAATACTACATTGTTTTGCTGAAAATTAATTTATTAATTAACTTATAAATATCTTCCTCAAAGTGAAACCTCGCGGAAGCCCTCATTCAAATCAATATAGTCCTTCAAGCAGGAGGACAGTTTGAAGGAGATAACCCAAGTGACTCTAACCAGCTCCATCCCCTAGATGAGGCACTGCTGGAGATTACGATAGTGAATAATTCATCTCCGCTTATTCCCCAGTGCTGTCATCAGTTTTGCGGTGTAGCCTCTTCACGGAACTAGTTGCTCTGGTAACAGCGGCAAATCGGCAAGTGCATCATGCAGACTAGTAGGGTACGTGACGTCTGCCTCCGTCACATACCACACACCCAATAAGTCGTCAAAACACTCATGATTTTTTCCGCCTAATCCCTGATATTCATCTTCCGACATACATCGAAACTTCCAAATCTGAACTGATTGTTACATGGCGTGCCTGTATAAGTTATTTACATCCAAACTCGTGATGTATCCCGAACAAAGGGATGCGTTGAACCTGTCCCTAGGCGTCCCGGTGGAGACATTAGCAAAATCCCCCGGGGATCCCTATCTCGAAAAAAAGAAGCATGTTAGCATCAGTCAATAATTCAATTCTGCACTTCGCTTTCTTGAACATTGCGTTCCAAGACAATCAAGGTGCCGTGTAATTAAAGGCGGGATCCAGATAATGTGTGGTATGCTTAGACTCCGGAAAGTGTGGAAAACGTGTGCAAGCAAGCGCAGGTCTGTGTTCATGTAAAGCAGTTCGTACGCTCTTAAAATGGAGACACTTACGCCAAACTCGTACTCTGTATCCCTTATGGGATCGCCTGTAAGGTAGCTGGAGAACCACTTTTTTGTTGTTGAAAAAACCCCTTCCTATTCGCAATTTGAAACTTTTCCTCATCGGTAAATACAGCATATCTTCCCGAGGTAGAATTTCAACGGGTGTCTGGAGTGGTGCCTGCATAAAACATAGCGAGTCAAGGAAAGGTAGCGTAATTCTTAGCGTAATTCGTTTGGAGAACGAAACATGTGTCTCAACGTTCACATGTAGGACGTCGATCTGATCTTTCTCCATACCGAAATCTACAAAGTGGTCATCATGAAAGCAAGCGTCATACCTGCTTAAATTATGGAAGAACGTGTCTGGGTAATTTGTTTTTGAAATTACACCTATTGTGAGCTGCGCTACGGAACTTCCCACTAAAATAATAGTGGTCCCCATGAGGAGATCCCGCTTTTAATCTAACGTCACCCCATAAAGATGACAGTCAACCACGTTATTATTCAATTCTTCACTCTCCTTCGGTTGAATCATGGGAATGTAGCAGCTGTCAAGCTTATTAACAACCCATGAGAGTTTTTCAACCCGAAAATGCAGTATTCAGCAGCGTGAGCAACACCACGATCATTATTAAGTTTTGAACTTTGTTGGGATTGGGTTGTTAGAGACTGTAGGGTCACCTTCACAGTGGGAAGAAGGGCATCGCTACTAATGGTGAGCATTTTGAAAATTTATGAGTATGTTTTTCTTAGCAGGCACAATAATAAATAAAAAATGGCTCTGAGCACTACGTGACTTGACATTTAAGGTAATCAGTCCGCTAGAACTTAGAACTACTTAAACGTAACTAACCGAAGGACATCACACACCTCCATGCCCGAGGCAGGATTCGAACCTGCGACCGTAGCGGTCTCGCAGTTCCAAACTGCAGCACCTAGAACCGCTTGGCCACAGTGGTCGGCAATAATACATACCGTGTGCTAGGAAGCACGGTCTACTTGATGCTTTGCTGATTATTTGTTCAAGGAAAAATAATTCAGACATTTGAATGAAACTTGCTTTTTACAATTGTGATTACTACGTTGAGAGGAAAGGTGTTCGGACATGTTTTTGATCCAAACACAATGATAAATGCCTTTTTCCTCATTTTTCTCATCAGAGAATAGGAGCATATTTACATGCATCTTACGCTCACCGTCAAATTTTGAGAAATGAAGGGGACCAACTACTATATGCTTGTTCTGCTCATCGGACTTGAGTTTATCCAGGCCATAAACATGCCTGAAATGTAGGTAAGCACTGGAGCTTAACGGGGAACTCGATGCGATCAAAGTTATACACCCTGGAGATGTTGGAGTATTATTAGGGTCTGGAATGCACCACGACAATCATGAAGAACTCAGTAAGTGTAATTTCGTTTGCAAGCTAGAACTGACCATGCAAATAAGCCTGATCGGTTTTATTTTCGATATTAATACAGGATTTCATGTCTTCTGTTTCCTTAGGAAGGTGGACATGCCATTTATTGGATCATAGAAATGTGCGTGGATGTCCAGGTGTAGTACCTGCCTGAGTGCTTTAGCTTATCTCCTTATTCCATCTCGGGATATCGGGCCAGTATAGCTCTCAATGTAGACTCACGATACCACACGGTGATTGATGTGCTCAAGATTATCACACCATTGTAGCCAATAAGATAATGAAGACTTACCTTTTCAGTGCCAGAGGCAACTCTGGAAAGGTGCGGCAGTTCGATGTACGGCACTGCATTGCATTTAATGGCGGAATACGGTGTGTCATTATTAACCATGAAGTGCTCTGTTTCTACAATGGGAAGGCACGCTCTTAGAACCACATCAGGATTGCGGCACCCTCTTGCCCGCTGCTCGATTCTAGTGAATGAGACTTGCTGCTCAAAAGCATCCGCAATCAAAGAGTATTCTAACTGCGGTATGGTGTCACTGACCTGGTGTCCTTCACTAAGAGGATGGGAGAGGGAACTGTCAGTAGCCACAGGATCATCTCTATTACTACTACTACTACAACTACACTCCTGGAAATTGAAATAAGAACACCGTGAATTCATTGTCCCAGGAAGGGGAAACTTTATTGACACATTCCTGGGGTCAGATACATCACATGATCACACTGACAGAACCACAGGCACATAGACACAGGCAACAGAGCATGCACAATGTCGGCACTAGTACAGTGTATATCCACCTTTCGCAGCAATGCAGGCTGCTATTCTCCCATGGAGACGATCGTAGAGATGCTGGATGTAGTCCTGTGGAACGGCTTGCCATGCCATTTCCACCTGGCGCCTCAGTTGGACCAGCGTTCGTGCTGGACGTGCAGACCGCGTGAGACGACGCTTCATCCAGTCCCAAACATGCTCAATGGGGGACAGATCCGGAGATCTTGCTGGCCAGGGTAGTTGACTTACACCTTCTAGAGCACGTTGGGTGGCACGGGATACATGCGGACGTGCATTGTCCTGTTGGAACAGCAAGTTCCCTTGCCGGTCTAGGAATGGTAGAACGATGGGTTCGATGACGGTTTGGATGTACCGTGCACTATTCAGTGTCCCCTCGACGATCACCAGTGGTGTACGGCCAGTGTAGGAGATCGCTCCCCACACCATGATGCCGGGTGTTGGCCCTGTGTGCCTCGGTCGTATGCAGTCCTGATTGTGGCGCTCACCTGCACGGCGCCAAACACGCATACGACCATCATTGGCACCAAGGCAGAAGCGACTCTCATCGCTGAAGACGACACGTCTCCATTCGTCCCTCCATTCACGCCTGTCGCGACACCACTGGAGGCGGGCTGCACGATGTTGGGGCGTGAGCGGAAGACGGCCTAACGGTGTGCGGGACCGTAGCCCAGCTTCATGGAGACGGTTGCGAATGGTGCTCGCCGATACCCCAGGAGCAACAGTGTCCCTAATTTGCTGGGAAGTGGCGGTGCGGTCCCCTACGGCACTGCGTAGGATCCTACGGTCTTGGCGTGCATCCGTGCGTCGCTGCGGTCCGGTCCCAGGTCGACGGGCACGTGCACCTTCCGCCAACCACTGGCGACAACATCGATGTACTGTGGAGACCTCACGCCCCACGTGCTGAGCAATTCGGCGGTACGTCCACCCGGCCTCCCGCATGCCCACTATACGCCCTCGCTCAAAGTCCGTCAACTGCACATACGGTTCACGTCCACGCTGTCGCGGCACGCTACCAGTGTTAAAGACTGCGATGGAGCTCCGTATGCCACGGCAAACTGGCTGACACTGACGGCGGCGGTGCACAAATGCTGCGCAGCTAGCGCCATTCGACGGCCAACACCGCGGTTCCTGGTGTGTCCGCTGTGCCGTGCGTGTGATCATTGCTTGTACAGCCCTCTCGCAGTGTCCGGAGCAAGTATGGTGGGTCTGACACACCGGTGTCAATGTGTTCTTTTTTCCATTTCCAGGAGTGTAGATGAAAATGTTGCTTGTGGTGAGTTGTTGAGCAGTACTTGTGGTACCTTGTGAGATTGGCGAGGACAACTACGTGGAGGAGGATGAGGAGGAAAAGATTCTGCCATATCGGGTCAGTGCGAGCAGCCGTGGCTGGCGAGGCATGTCTCACCGGGCCCCGCTTTATTGCCTCTGGTACCCGCGCCTCGGCGCATTGCATGAATGGTGGTGTTGTAGAGAGAGAGAGTAAGGAACACAGTTAAGTATGACGTTCCATACATCGGCAGCTGCTGTTACTGCTGCAAGGAAAGAAAGAATACATATTATATTTAAGCAGAGTAACTATATGTTAACTATGTTGCTGTGGCTCCTTTGCATCTGTCTCATGTCATCCAGCATCTCCTCATACTGATGATGGTCTTCCTCAGTCTCCTCCACCCTTTGTGGCATTTCGTCTTCGCCTGAATTGGGGTAGAGTTATATGTTCATCTCAGTGATATTACGTAAAACCACATATTATTTTTGTTTAATAATGATAACGTACACATACACAAAGAACTATCACAAAAAAATTTTGAGGATATATTTACAGGATATCTGCGATTGCTTCTTCTTATCCTCGACACATCCCTCTCCGTGTTCATCTTCTTCTACCAGAATATCGTCTATAACAACAGCGAATATGCACGATATTACATATACGATAAATTTCTTGTAAGACAGAACTTATTACATATACACTGTCCTAGGAAGAACAGAAATATATGTACACTAATTACAGTGCTGATGCTGCTGCTGTTGCTAGCTTTCGGCAACCAGGTCACCGATTACATGCTGAACATGTACTGAAACAATAAGACGATTTGTAATCATTAGTGCGAAATTCTTAGTGAAAAAGTTACAGTTATCGTTTTCGATTTTCGAAATCATGTACAACAGCAAGATCTCACTGACTGATCACTAAATAACACCAGCATATTACATATTTGACCAAAAAAATATTACTTAGGATGCGGTTCCTGTTACGACATTGTTAGTGGAAGTAAAAGCCACAGTTACTGATTTGAATATTAATTCCCGTTGCCTCAGGTGTTTCTCGCCTCTGGTATTGCAGCCGATGCTGTTGCCACACTTCATATTTACAAATAAAAACTGGAAGCACACATGAACCAGAAGATGGCCTAAGACAACAGCGATCGAAATTTCAATGAGACTGGGGTTGGTGAGGCTAGGATTCATATAGACTCAAGCTGTCCACTAATTCGGCGTGAAACAGTCTGACTGTGGAATTCAAGTATACCTTGCTCGACAGGGTTGGACAAGTTGGTTCACACACGAACAACCAGGATATAAGTGTTTTACAGAGAGTGGAGGTGGTTTCCCAGGTCTCAGATATAAAAAAGACGCCAAATTCTGCTCTGCGGTCGTTGAACTGTCAAGATGGCGATGCTCGAGGCGCTGCCTATATGGGTGAATATTGATTGAAGTATCTCTCAGTGCGTGTGGCTACCTTCAGACCGTGTGGGTTACAGGCAGTGCATGGAGGAGTTTTCTTGTTTTTTTAAACATCTCTGCATACAAGACCCCTGATATATGGCGAGTATTCTTGAAATGTTATTGCTTGATTTGCTTTTGTCTCACTATACACATGTCGCTGGACCATATCACTCTATCTGATGTCATCATCAATAATCATTCCCCACCGATGATGCTTGGCAGGCTAGGAGCGCCTGCTAGTTGTCCGCTGGTCTGGGCACAATGTTTCTGGGCACTATGGGAAGCAGACATTTCTTTCGTAATATGTTATTTACACTGGCAACCTGTCGTACTGTAATCAGAGCAGGACATTACGTCTGATGTTTGTGGCAGCGGAAAGCTAGTTCTTTCTTGTCACCTCTTACATGCCGAAATACCCACGCAACCGTTGCCATTACCTGACGTTTTGTTCGGAGATTAGCGCGACTACTTCTCTGTGCGCCTCTCTCCCTATCTGTGTGCATGGTAATACACGAAGCGGATGACGGTGCAGTAGCCGACAGCAGTCGTCGCCCCAAGCGGGTGTAGTACGGCCTCTATCCCAACCTGCGGGCGCGGGAATACAGGAAACGGAGGGCACGTCTGCCCTACGGTCTGTACGAAGACGGGATCGAGCTATTTCTAACACTGTAACTACATATAGTGAATTATGATGATGACGATTTCGTGATGGTATTGCTTGCACGAACGGAAGAAAGCGATCTATTCAATTACTTCCTTGCTACGTATTTTACAAGACCTGCATCTTTTGAAACAGGAGAGAATAAATTTTTTTTCGGTGCGACTCTCATGTTCCCACAGGGCTAAACAGTATAGGATAAGACACGCAGTGCGACTCCACGTACAAGAAGCAACAAGACAGCTCTAATCACGTTTCTGTTTCATTGTCAGCTGCAATCATTAGCTCATCTGAAGAGTGATGTTATTGTGGATGTGCATTACTTATAGCTCAAGAAGCAAAACATTGAAATACTGGATGTTCCTAAACCATGTTATAAATATCAGACAAAATTTGCTTTCTAATGAGCTCTCCCATCACAAGCGGAAATTCCTCGGATTCTACAGAAAGAGTCCAGATCGCTTACCCTTTTTGGAGTAAATGGGATCAGCTACTTAGAGAAAGCAGCAAACATTCTTTGAGACGTCTCCTGGTGAGACAATCTCATTGTAATAAAGTCCAATGCAAGTGTTTCGGTAACGTTAAAATGACACTCTGAACATTTTGTTTTTAGTAAGATCACTTTGTTCAGGTGGTATGTTTCCAAACGTTTGCTAGTAATTAATGAAGGGATGACAGTACTTCTGCAACGGTACAGTTTCGCCAAGTAATACAGGAGTCAGCTTGAGGAGTATTCAGAACCAACTTTCCTGAATACGAAGTGAGATTAGTTGCCATCAGTGGAGCAGCAGTGGGTGGAGGGCTCTGAGTAGGGGTAGGCAATGCGTTTGAACACATCGAAGAAGCCCTTGATGATAAATATATCCGATGAACACTACTCGGCTACATTCAGCTGCTCATTCACAGGTGAAAGGAATCTAGTTTTCAGATATCATCAGCTGATGACTCCCAGTGCCTTTTCATGTCAGTATATTTAGCATATCTAGCTTCGGTATGTATCGGCAGCTGTAAAAAACAGAAGCACGAAGCAGTTCTACACGTCTCATACGAGGGCATAACAGGCGATAGTAGCATCGCATGTGGGGCATAGATGCCGACTCCGTCTCGGACAACCTCCTACGTACCTCACGTATTTTCTGGAGGACGGGAAGAGGTATACATCTTCCACCACTTTTAAAAACAATTTCGATATGATAGCTCCATTCTGTATGCAGAAATGTATGACCTGAAACACATGAAACGGGACTACATTTTCAGAGCAAACTTTACGAAATATGAGCGGTAGTTTACATATTTGCAAATTATCACAGTAACTATGGGAAATAATCAAAGAAAAACCAGTTTGTGGTGTGGTACTGTAATATTTTGAAAAAAAATTTTTACCGCCTGTTTTCCTCAAGATCAAATGAGAAAGACAGCATAGAGGAGCACACACGAAACCAAGATTTGCGCTTTTAAATTTCTTATGCGTAATGTAAAAGTTATGCTGAGAAAGTAAGTACAGAATCGGATATGGATTTGCCTTATCTAGATAAACAATTCATTTTAGGCACACCGGATGACATGAAATGTCTCTGGCCGTGTCTCGTACTTGGAGCGACCAGTAGTCCATGTCGTAGCGGGCGATTCGACAGCGTTGCTTGTCGGTGACATAACGAAGTCGTTAATGTTAACCAGTTAAGTCATTTCAGCAGTGTCTCTGTGCGCTCCGCAACGCAGGTTGCTTCTGCTTCGAATCGCAAGTCGCATCGCGTAATGTATCGCCACTGTCTGAACTTCGCCTTGAGCCATCGCCACATTGGATGACGTGGCGCTCTACGAGTTTTATGACGTCACTTCCTATTTATCGTTGAGGAGAAGTTTCTTCACGTAAAGTCAAAGCAACTTCTGCGCTATTTCGGCAACGTGCCACGTAAAGTAGAACCAACAGGAAGCAACAACGCTTCCTACGTCACAGGCAGAAAGCAAGTTGCCATACTGTATTTGTCGTATTCAGCAGAACTCAATGTTCGATGAATTTTTGTTATGCATTAGATCGTGTGAAAATATACTCTATCAAAGCACCAGTACACTGTATGTCTCGAGAATACGAGTAAATCTTCTTGTTACGATTTGTTGTAGTAAAACGACCGGAAACGTCACACTGCTTATGGAAAAGTTTAATTTTTTTTTATTTTTATTTTTACATTATTACTCACGTGTTATGAGAGCAAGCCATTGTCAGGCAGCGCAGAAGAAGATTCGAGGAAATCTGTCGTTCCCGTTAGGATTTGTTATAACTAAATGTCAATAAAGTTTCTGTGTTTAAAGCCTTTAGAAGCCTGTTACAAAAACAAAGCGTCATTAGAGGCTGAGTTTCAGTGAAGCATACTTCGTTGAGATGTCATGTCATGTTACCAAAGGTGAATAGATAGTGGATTCGTATCCCATTGCACACACTTGTCAATCTCCGCATTTTATAAAGGGTTGTTGTAGTTTCCTATGAAACTAAAAAAATCGTTTCTGTAATATTTGATGATACGTAAACATACTCTCAGTCTCCACCAGGAGCGAGTTTGTTAAGCTTGGTGAACTTTTATAAGCTGATCACCTTACTGAGTGGACGTGTATGTTTAATTTTTGTCTTAATACACAATTGTGGATACTGAAAATTTGTTTATGTATACCACAAGCAATACAACGCGAATAGTCAAGATAGGAAATGTGCGTTTTGATAGAGCTAACGTAGGAATTCTAGCAATACAACGCGACTAGTCAAGATAAGAATTGTTCGTTTTGATAGAGCTAACGTAGGAATTCTTTGGTCATCCATTGTCGTAAAGAAACTGCATGGTCTGCAAGCGAAATGAAGCGGAGAAGTGCCACTGGAGAGCGCTGAGTGTGCAAAATCACGTTAACCATCTCGGATAATGTGTCAACGGCGCTCCGCCTCGAGTCGTCGGATCTCTTCGTACACGCCAATGTTAAATGCCACGACACCTGTGACAACTGCTTTAGACGTGAGCTTTCACCTGATGTCAGATATTTTAATTGCTACTTTCGTTCCACTCTAACGTGCTTTGTGCGCTCCCTATCATCTTCGAAATCCATGTGGCAAGTGCAGTACTAAAGATTACCACTTTTAGGCGAGCAAGTAACTGTACTATTTGAATTGTTAGGTGAATAAGTTTCAGAAAAGTAATTCAGATAAAACGGAATCTTGAGAAGTTTTAGGATCTGAAGTGGGCAATGTGCTGTTATTAAAAGATTGTTTCTGTGTGAAACAACTGATTGTTTGAATGTACTTGAATGCTGAAAACAGTTTCGCCTCTCGTTTCCTTACTCCTCTTTAAAGAAGGGAGTCCGATTTTATTTTTTGTTTAGGCGAGATGAAATAAGGACTAGTGAAAAGTAGTTTGTGATTATTAGGATCCCAGCTGTTTTATGGATGCTCATAAACGTAGTTTACAAACCCTTGTGGTTTGCTTTCAACAGTCCATTATTAGAATACAAAACATCATCAATCTTCTTATCATATAAGAAACCCGCCGCCACAAAACAATATAAAGCGCAACATGAAGAAAAGAAAACAAATATAAATGTTATAGCCTTTTACCTAATCACTACAGACATGTACTGTTATCACTGAGATAGTAAGTGCTACAACACTGATGCGTCTAGTGCCATCCCTCATTTGAATCTTTTAACTTCTAACTGTGTGATCAAGATGAAGAAACAAGAGATGAACGAAGTAGAATGTAAGAGAAAAAGTACTTTTCTATGACTTTTTTGCTTGTCTCCAGTATCATTCGTGTAAACATATTGAACAGGCTTTTTCTAAGTGATTCTTTGTATCAGAAGTTACACAAAATGTAGTTGCCTGTTGAGAGTCAAATGGATATTAACGAATTTCTAGTTAACGCAGCACGAAAGAGGAAACCTACTGATACTGATTTAACGACACACTATGAAAGTGACCTGTGTTCAGACATTCAATAACGTCCCAAAAATCAAACAGCTGATCAAGTGCATAATCAAGGAATCATTAGATTAACGAAAGGGCTATGTACTATTTACACCTCCTGAAAAAAATGGCTATGGACCTCTTAATTCTAATTCGAATTTAAAAGAGTCTGGGCTTTGAATAGGAATATAAAAAAATTAATATTAAATGTGCACAATGAACTCTAACTGCATCTTAGTACCTGGTGTTTATGATTAAGCTTATGGTGCTCCGAATGCTGCAGTGGGCCCTGTATACATTACAGGGCACTGAAACTTCATATCTGGGATCGTGGAGTATGCTGAAAAAAATAATAGTTTCACCTTCCGCTACAAAGTTAAATTATGACGCTATAAGCAGGCAGGATGTGTAATGTTCCTTGCTTTGACGCCAGTATGCTTTTATTCGCTTCATGACACGAGTTGATTTCTGTTTTGAAGTGACTGATGTTCTAAAGGTTTAAAAGGTTTAAGATTTCCGCTTGAAACGCAATGTCTTTATAAACAAATGGTCGAACACTGCTGCTAAGGTTCTTTTATCAGAACGGCAGTAATAGGAGCAATGCACTGTGGTAACATCGCTGACAGCAACAGCTGTGTAGTGGCACTATGTGAATAAATGGGCTAAAGAATATGATAAAAAAAGATGAATTTTGGTGTGCAGCAGGAAAACGGAGGAGGCTCATTTCCGTTGCACTTCTGCATGAAGTTGCTGTTGCTATGGCCTAGCGTGCGGTACACTCCTCAAACTGTGAGACCAGTGTCCGAGCTGCGTCACTGGAAATATATTTTCACTGGTCAAAAGTTCTAAGGATCTTTTGGTGCGTTTTACACAGCTACCCATACAAGTTCCACAACATACACCAAATGAAGGCCCAGGATAGGCTACACATCCGTCACTTTGTCGTTCGCCTTTCACATTTGGAAATGTATGATATGTGGTCGGGGAGTATTCTTGGACAGACGAAACACGTTTTATTCCGTACAGTGTCGCGAAAGGACAGATCTGTGACAGACGGGGCTCTACTCCGTCACATGGTACGCAGGAACGTCCATTGCTCTCAGTTTATGTGCATGTGGCATGGTTTCACATGGTCTTTCATTATCGGTCTTTCTTTCCTTCAAGGGGATGCTAACTTGTGGGCTTTATAGGTGTAAAGTGACAGCTACACGTTATAGGGACCTCTTCGTGCAACACGTGGTTCCATGATTGAGAGACTGCATCTCTTTCTACACACCTGTGCACATGAAAGATGGTACGACACCACAGGTCGCTTGCCAAGTGATAAAGTTTTGTCCGAAAAACCTTCGATGACGCCCTTACCATCTATTGGCAATTTCAAGATGAGTGACCTTCCGCGTGCCCTTGGCCAAATCCATGTGGTTTCTGGTTGTGAGGATACCTTAAAGATCGATTCTATTGTGTTCGTATGCAGGCTCTTCCTGATCTGAAAAGTAGCATACAGTGACATATAGTGCGGATTACACCGGATATGCTGCGAGTAGCTGTCGACCATACTGTGTCACTGATGCAGTATGTTATTGAGTCTGGAGACCACGCTGAACACATATGGTAACTTGTGACCGTATTCTAATAAACATAACAGAACCATCGTTTTCATGTGTTTCGTTTTTGCTCCTCTTTCCATGCTCCATTACCACATTGTGACTGCTTGCAGCGCTATATTATGCGTAGTGTCAGAAATGAGAACTATTTTTATAACATTCTCCGTAAACTCTCTGATAAGTGAATAGACCCACGAGGTTTCAAGGTCATGCGATGTATACAGCTTGCACCTCAAAATTCGGAGCACCGTGAGTTTAACCATCAGAGAGAGAAAATGTTGAGGTCACTGTCACAGATAGTGCATATATCAAGTAAAAATTGAACTGGACAAAATGTACCGGGAACCGGGATAACCTGCACGTTTAGTTTTCTGAACAGCAACGTATTTTAACTTATGCTACTTCAGAAAATGACTTTAGTCCGACTATAGAATTTCATCAGTAGAGTGTTATTTGAAGTATTACGCCAGAAATTAATTCATGGATATGGAAAATTAAATTTAATACAGCTCCTTAAATAGCCAAGTAAGTATTGTTGATGTCTAAGTCAAAAAGAAACATTATTTCCGCTTTTCACGTAATTTTGATAAAGTAAACATATTAGATTAGATTATGTTTTGCAAATTGATCTAAATTTTAAACAGGGAACTTTGCAATAAATTTTGACACTAAAAATACTGCAAAAACATTTGAAATCTATATGGCTGCAGCTATGATCATTAGCACTTGAGAACTACAGCTGAAGCTAGATCTAGAAAAGGCTGGAAAATAAATAAAATGAAGATAATTTGATGCCGTTTCTGAGCAATACCCACTGACAACACCTATTGTCAATTTAAAAAAGGAAAATGAAGATATAGAATGAGCCCTTAATATAGAAGTATCGTTCAAACTATTGAACCCTTCTATTCAGTTAGTATTACAGAACATCTGTAATCAACACAGTTATTTCATTAAGACTACTCTACTAAAAGCACTTAGACGCTATGAAAAAAAAAAACTGTTCATGAAGATGTGAAAGAGTTACAGATCAAATATTGTTATTGAAAAAGCAGGAGTTATTGTTTCTATTGGAACTGCTAAAAGTCATTTCACGTTAAACTGGAGAAAATCAAAAAGAATATGTACAATAATTTTTAATATTTTTGATAGACTTGATGAATCTTGAATACTGCTGCCTGCTACCTGTTTACAAAAGATTTGTTGAGCTCCATGTGTAAAATGGCATATACACTCCTCGAAATTGAAATAAGAAAACCGTGAATTCATTGTCCCAGGAAGGGGAAACTTTATTGACACATTCCTGGGGTCAGATACATCACATGATCACACTGACAGAACCACAGGCACATAGACACAGGCAACAGAGCATGCACAATGTCGGCACTAGTACAGTGTATATCCACCTTTCGCAGCAATGCAGGCTGCTATTCTCCCATGGAGACGATCGTAGAGATGCTGGATGTAGTCCTGTGGAACGGCTTGCCATGCCATTTCCACCTGGCGCCTCAGTTGGACCAGCGTTCGTGCTGGACGTGCAGACCGCGTGAGACGACGCTTCATCCAGTCCCAAACATGCTCAATGGGGGACAGATCAGGAGATCTTGCTGGCCAGGGTAGTTGACTTACACCTTCTAGAGCACGTTGGGTGGCACGGGATACATGCGGACGTGCATTGTCCTGTTGGAACAGCAAGTTCCCTTGCCGGTCTAGGAATGGTAGAACGATGGGTTCGATGACGGTTTGGATGTACCGTGCACTATTCAGTGTCCCCTCGACGATCACCAGTGGTGTACGGCCAGTGTAGGAGATCGCTCCCCACACCATGATGCCGGGTGTTAGCCCTGTGTGCCTCGGTCGTATGCAGTCCTGATTGTGGCGCTCACATGCACGGCGCCAAACACGCATACGACCATCATTGGCACCAAGGCAGAAGCGACTCTCATCGCTGAAGACGACACGTCTCCATTCGTCCCTCCATTCACGCCTGTCGCGACACCAGTGGAGGCGGGCTGCACGATGTTGGGGCGTGAGCGGAAGACGGCCTAACGGTGTGCGGGACCGTAGCCCAGCGTCATGGAGACGGTTGCGAATGGTCCTCGCCGATACCCCAGGAGCAACAGTGTCCCTAATTTGCTGGGAGGTGGCGGTGCGGTCCCCTACGGCACTGCGTAGGATCCTACGGTCTTGGCGTGCATCCGTGCGTCGCTGCGGTCCGGTCCCAGGTCGACGGGCACGTGCACCTTCCGCCGACCACTGGCGACAACATCGATGTACTGTGGAGACCTCGCGCCGCACGTGTTGAGTAATTCGGCGGTACGTCCACCCGGCCTCCCGCATGCCCACAATACGCCCTCGCTCAAAGTCCGTCAACTGCACATACGGTTCACGTCCACGCTGTCGCGGCATGCTACCAGTGTTAAAGACTGCGATGGAGCTCCGTATGCCACGGCAAACTGGCTGACACTGACGGCGGCGGTGCACAAATGCTGCGCAGCTAGCGCCATTCGACGGCCAACACCGCGGTTCCTGGTGTGTCCGCTGTGCCGTGCGTGTGATCATTGCTTGTACAGCCCTCTCGCAGTGTCCGGAGCAAGTATGGTGGGTCTGACACACCGGTGTCAATGTGTTCTTTTTTCCATTTCCAGGAGTGTATTTAGGAAAAATTTCATTCATCTGAGGAGATGGAGATTGACTTATCATAAATTCTTTTAATTTTTGAAGGAAATAACTTTTTTATGACACAATTATAACAGTTTTCCCCCTTCAATGGCCATCTGCAGATCTGCAATAGAAAAAAGAAAAGATCAGATTAACGCATGAAACAAATACAAATATTTTCACTTGATATACTCGCGAGCTAAGTACTACTAACACACCTATGGTTCAAACCTACTGGCATCATTTTGTGAATGAATTGTAACGTACCAACTACACTAGGCAGTAGTGTATAGATGTATATTTCGCTGTTTTTCTTTTAGCTTAATTTGGTAATAACAGAAATAACTCAGAGCCTTCATCGAAATTTAATGAGAAGCATTTCGTGTGGCCCAAAAGACGACTTGAATTCACTATTAATGTTGTATTTCAATTAAAATAAGGGGGCACTTCAGATGATACTAGGCAGGCGGACTTCTGGATGTTATGTATGGAAGACGATTACTTGCCAAGAGAAGGAGTGTGAAAAAATATCGCAGGGTCAAATCGTCCATGTGGGGCAGTCACACGGGGACACAGAAAACTTCTCGATTGTTTGTGAAGAATCTTTGCGTAGCTAGACACTTTTGTCAGCTTAAAAATCGTGTGGAACGACTATGTCGAACGTGAATGTCCGTACTAGTCTGCTACGCAGCAAATAGAGTTACCACAAAAAAGATAAATATGAATTGACTTTTTAACCACTCAGGATAAGAATAAGTTTTTAAAGTTATCTAAATGACGTAAGCCAAGATACTACCTAATCAGCCAGGTTCCTCTGCCGCAGTTAGTTAAAAAATCGAGTAAATCAAATGTGACTCAGGAGAACCGAAGTGCATGTTAAGTGGATGAGGGTGCCAGATAAGCTGTAGGCGCGCCCGAAAGCATATGTCACTAGAGGGCTGCCTGAGAGGCAAGTCAAGCAGACGAACGCTCCCCAAAAATCTTCATCTCCGATAAAAGGTATTACATTAGGAATACTATCGCTGTTCGGATACTACCACGAGAGTAGCCCGTCAGATACTACTCAGACTGTACGACACGGCAGTTGGGTAGCAGCAAGCTATTCCGCAAGTATTACATGCAATATTTTGTACGAGTAGAAAGAGATTTTGATGATCTAGGTATCAGTTCATTAGTGACTGATGCTGCTTATAGCCCAAAGAGCTGCACAAGACGAACAGATTTTCTCCGCCAGTTGCATTATTAGAATTATAAGCTTGTTTCAAAATCATAGCGAGTCCGAGCTGCCATAAGCAACATACTGTCTAATAACACTAATACTCCTTCAAGTATTTTAAAATTTTCCAAGCAGAAGAGAAGGCACAATTAACTCAAAATCCTAACAAATAGGGTGTGGCATGTACTGCGACAGGAGAAAAAACAAACCTGCGAGGTAATGCTGTTCCAAATAGAGTAAATGTTCGTGTCTGTGACCGTCCCCATTTGTGACACCATACAACAGTGTCATAAACCACGTGCTTGACTTTTATTATTGTCAAAGAAAAATCGGAGATAAACTTTGTTTTGTTGTGTTTTTAGGTTAGTACACAATGAGCAGCATTTTTGTACGTTCAAACCTACAACGCTGCTGCCCTGCAAACTTCTATTTCTGTCAAGTACTTCGTTTTCACTGCACTCGCAGTTAGAAGGGTATCGATAATACTCGTTGTTTACAAGTACTGGCAATAACGAACGTTGACCATCGGGCCAGTGACAGCTGTTCAGGTGTAGGGCGTGATTTCTATGCCCGCAGTGTAGCAGCTCTGCAGTTGATCAGTTACCTAAGGACAGGCTTGCTTCTAGTTTTTTCCGGTGTGTAATGGAGCTTATTCGTCTTATAATTGAGTATTTTTGTTAACAAATCCATGAAATTTTCCGTTTAGGTCACAGTGGGAAACAGAAATGGTACCACAAACGATTTCTAGCGCCTCATTTTCAAGTTCATACAGACTAATGTGTATGATGCCTCTGAATATAGTTAGCCTCTGTTTCTTTCTGGGACTTTCTAGTAAACACGTCATGAATGTTATGTCAGCGGCACATATAACAGATGCAGATACTAGAGGCGCATGTCAACATCGTCGTTGACCTGAAGTGAGGGGGGAAAACTGGAACCGCGTCCCAAATTGCAACATGTACATCTCTATTAATGTATACCATTCCGACAATAGTCGACTGATAACAAAGCGGCGGCCTGCTTTGTTATGTGTTATCGTGGACAAATGCAAAGTATCACATCTTGGTATAAAACCGCATGACACTCGCGAGCTCGACTTTTACTTATGGTGCACAAACATCATACCTGTGAATTGTACATCAGCCTGAAATTTCGCCATGGAAATTATCTGGAATATGGTGTTGCGACAACTAGCTCTTATTTCGCCTGACGGTGTTGTTCCATTTTTGACGGACAAACACTACGTGTGAATGGAGAACAGGGAGAAATATAGCCATAGTCTCTTTCCATTCATTTAGTAGCACTAGAATAATAATTTTTCAATTTCCACACGTACCACAGATAATTTCAAGTGCATGTGATTTACTAAGGGACCAAACTGCTGAGGTCATCGGTAACTACAATTACGCACTACTTAAACTAATTTATGCTAAGAACAACACACACACCCATGCCCGAGGAAGGACTTGAACCTCTGGCAGGAGGGGCCTCGCAATCCGTGACGTTTCAGTAACACGATAGTTTAGTCCATAGCAGAATGTATTTTTTGAAGCAACATTAGTGAACAAGATATATGCATGATAATAATGCGTTTGATTGAGAAAATCTTAATTACTGTACAGGGAAAGTTAAGATATTTATCTCAAGGGAGACTCTCAACGAAATGGACATTCAAAAATCAATACATTGTACTTCACTTTTTTTACCCAATTGGAGTTTTAAGCTAAGTTCCTGTGCTTGTAGATAATAATAATGAATTAAGGATAGTCCGCTTATTGGTAGGGCACAATATACTTCAATTTGTTTAGGTTCCGAAGATTTTTAGCCACTGTTGCTTCATCTCGAACAGATTTTTTTGTACTCTTTCAATTTTTGCGTAATGAGTGTCCTGTAGCTGGCTACTAAAATCAGCAGCAAGTGTGTATTAATAGAGCATACCATCACTGCTACATCTCACCGGTCCTGAGTAGATCTTTTTTGTTAAACATAAAAGTTATAACAATACATATTGCACGGAAATAATAAATACAGTTTAGAACACGTCTCCCGAAGCCATGGTGACATTCCGTGCTAATTTAGAATTATTGGTGCCTTTTAACGGCAGACACGAGTTAACCTTAAAGTAAAACGAAAAAAAGAGAAAGATTAAAAGATAAAATGTACTAACGATAACGCAAATTCGGTGGGAAATGTTCACGAATTATACAAAACGTACAATATTGTGTGCTTTCAAGAAGGGGTACCTTCTTCACTTCATTAGGTCTATAGTTCACGTTTTTCATTAATGCACTACATTAGGTCTAACCTTAGCAATTAATATGTTGTCGAAGAGGTGAATGACATTTCTCTCTCTGGAGTGGGTGTGGTTAACCCTAGATCTTCCATTTAATAAGTCTCTACCAGTTAACGCAAAATGTTGCACAAGAGTTTCTGTTTTGGAACAGTTAAATTTCCTACATTGCTAAACAGCAATTTGCACAAGCTCAGTATGATACCTCACAAATTAATCTCATTTTCTTTTCTCAGTTACAGATATTCTTTGTGAAAAGAGATACCAAAGAAATTAGTGTCATTTTATTTTCTCAGTTGCAAATGTTCTTTGCAAATCCCAGAGAATAGTTCCAGATTTATAGAGATCCTAGAAAATACATCTACCTACATCAGACTCACTGCAAGCACCACTCAGCATAAGAGTGCTCAGTATAAAATTTCTAAGACAGCTTTGTGCTATTAGTAATACAATTTTATCATAATTACCTCACAGTTCATTACATCATAGTATTTGAATAAAATGTTAGTCTGATAATCTTGTGTTCAGGATCAGTATGCACTGAGCACTGCCCCATGAAATTAATAATTTATTTACTCAAACATCACTTGCTTAAGCTAATACTATCATACAGGTTAAATCACATAAACTGCAATAGACAAACTGTAGTATATGCATTATTTACAACTGGAATGAATTTTCAGCTGCCATTCCATTTTCATTTTTGGTTATTGATGTGCAATCATCAAAAACATTTTATCTAATCTGGTCACCTGAAAAACCGTGTGATCTCTTTGCTTAGCTATTATTATCATAAAATTAAGTTTAAGTGGAGTTACAGAAGTTCAACATTTCTCTTTCAGTTAAAGAATTGGACATCCAATAAGAAATAGAACATTAAGCCTCAGAATGACAGTTCACAGAGTATCGTCATCGCTAACATCAAACTGAAATATATATAACAGCAGAAGTAAAAGAAATATAATAATTCATTGTGAGAATGATTTTATAAGTAAATTAATATATCTGCAAACCAATAAAGTGAATGTTACTTACATCATTTCCATTGCCCTAAAAGAAACATCTGCAACACTTATCTACATTCCAGGCTAGATGATTTTATTATTATTTTGCTGACAGTGCTTAGACAGGTGTTTATATGGTTCCATTTCTTCATTAAAGTTATTCAGAAATCGTGCATTAAGTGGATGTAGATTGTTATGATGACTTCATTAACATCCACTTGAAGACATTAGTTTAATACAGTATAATATTTACCTAGATATGGTCATTATATAATGACAACAGTGTATCCTTCACTACTTCCATTAATACCCTAACATTCCATTCCCCTCACTGATCGCTGGTAAGTAACACCATTTAATAAGCTAATTTTAAGCTTTGTGTAATGTTCAATACACACATAATTACAGAACAATGTTGAATTTCACCATTTAAGTACATTCATAAGCAATTTTCATTACTTCCATAATGTCTCTTCTGTTAAAACGCATTATGGATGGTAATACATTTCATAAGAATTGCAGACAGATCACATCAGCATGCGGAGGGCAGATAATGAAATATAAGTCAACAGAAGTATTCGAAAGCTATTTATTTTCGTATAGTACCATTACAAATTCATAACTGTAACTACACAAATGTTGTATAAATTAAATAGCAAAGCAAAAGAGGTAACCTGGCTTTGTGCTGTTATAAAACAATCTTTCATTTCAAAAAACATACTGTAAACATTATCATGTTCCACTAAGGCTATTAGTAAAATATATTGCATTGTAATACTTATATATAATCTAAATTTTACAACTGTAACTGCACATAAGTTGCTTCCATTCAACATAAAAGTAAAAGTGATAACATTGACAAAACTGTATATTCAGCCACTTTTGTCAAACAGTCATTTGCTTTGTGAAACACGTTATGTGACAATCTCACATTCACCTGAAATCGTTAGTTTACCTATATTCTCCATTTTCATAAACTGCACAAGGGTAACTTACACAATTGCAGGTGGTAACATTGACTACACAGAATACTAGGAGCTCATGTGATACCAACAGAAAATTACGCTCTTCACATAATTCATTTCACATACACCTAATTTAGCTAGTAGAATGCAGATGTCAGAAGTACAATTGTTCTCTGTGATTCAAGGGTCAAAGAAATTAAACATAACTGTATCCACTATGACACTGTTGTTGACTGAAGATGATTTTCGAATTTCGTATATTCTTGTGTCTGAGTGTGTGTGTGCTGGGGGTGGAGGGGGGGGGGCATGTGTGTTGACGTATGCAGTAATGGATCACTTAGGGAGTAAGCATAGGGGTAGAAGGGTAAAAGGGGAGAAAGGATCAAAATCTAAGTGTGGTGGAGCAGAGGAGAGAAGATGATTGTTTCTGGTTGTGTGATGGATAAGTGTGTGTAGGGTGAATTTTAAGCATTCTAAACAGTAGCTGTATCATGATATTCGACAGTAAGGAATTCTCCATTACTGAACCGCAATGTGTATTTAATACTATAGTCAATAGAGAGGAATCTAAAATAGTAGCTCCACATTCTCCAGATGGATGCTGTGATTAGAGCAGCACCGAGTAATATTATCATGATTGTGGTTAATTGGAGAACAGTGGCAGATACACAAAACGGCATGTTGTCCACTGGTAATACTGATGTGTCATTCCCTACTGTTGTATTGCGCTCTGATTTAGGGGTAAGTGTGCCCATTTCAGCTGGTTCTGTTGTCACACTGTACTCATCATAACCTTGTTTGACGTGTCCCATTCCAGCAACAAATGTGTCTGTGGTATACACTTGTATATGCTCCACACTTTCCACTTCAGATCTCAGTGTGTTTGTGGTCTCAATAACTGTAGTCTCCTTGGTCAAATTAAGTTCATCATACTGTTCAGTGAAGTCCCCCATGTCAGAAGATACTGCCGAATTATCTACTGTCAGTGATGCTTTCGATACTTGACTGTAGACTGCAACATTCCTGAAACCCATAAATGTAAAATTATTAGTCATGCTGGCCCAAAATTAGCTACCTTCAATGCCAGAGAAGCTAAACATCACTATAGCTACTAAAATATATTAAATAAATGGCAGTGTTGACATAATGATAATTTTAAAATCAGCCAAGAGAATTTATTAATTAGGAAATGAATTTCCTTATCGAATGGTATTAGAACATTCTATATAAAATGGAAAGTAGCTGTAAAATGATCTTACAGTAGTAGAAAACTTTGATAGTTCTATGTAATGTTGAACAACTTAGACATAAGAGTAGTGTCATAGAGGCAGCTACAACTATATATCACCCTCATGACTGTCAAACATAGTAGCATTGTCTTTGTTTGACAGTATAAAGAGGTATATATTACAATCAATGCACCAAACCATGAGAAACTCTTGTAATGCGTATCCCACATACTGGACCACCCATACAGGCTTGTCAATTATGATGGCAGGAAGTTAAGTGTACACCTATGCTCAGCTTTACAGCGTTTTTGTTATATTTAGTATATACACAGCTATCAGTTTTGTTTCTTTTAAGAAATATTCCTCTGTTGCCATTAACTATAATTAGTTGTGCAATTTATTTTGACATTAGGCAGATAAAATTAGTAATAAACAGAAGTGATAATCGTGAGGTATAATTGTCCTAGCAAAAAATATAAACAAATAATAGTGATGACTTCATATACAGTGGTAAACATAATTCATATCTGGTGTTATTAAACTATAAAAAATTGTATCATTGAGCACTGATCAGTATGTAAAAGGAGGTTGTAACTTGGTAGCTGGTATTGCTTATTATCCAAATGCCAATTCATAAATAAAATAAAATGACTACAACCTACATGGTTATTATACCTCATAAATATACAGCTACTTCTCTGCCCTTAGAGAGGCCTTTGCTTAGAATCTGTTGTGTACTCTCAAGGATTCAATTTACTTAACCTCAAAGTCCATTCATTCCTGTCCAAAACTGAGTAACATTCATATGAAGCTACTAGAACAACAATGAAGGGTAAGAACATGCTATGTAGTACTTACTCAAATTGACGATCAGGCAGCTCATATCCAGGAACGACGGTTGTGAAATTCCCAGAATTTGTGGTAGGTTCCTTAAGTACAGCTGTAAAAACTGAAATAGAAAGAAGTCTGTAAGTACCCACACAACATAAAATTGGGAAACGTTTTACACTTCCCTAACAATTTGTCACAATGTTACAGTAGCAATCGATACAAACTGTAAATAAGATCGTTGTTCATAATAGGGGATCATAAACTGTCATATCCTGTATGTGAGTAGACTGCATTTGGTTATGACCATTCATCTATATTAAAACGACGAAAAATATTTGTTTAAGCTATCAACGAGTTCATATTATGCATAGCTTATAAAACAGTTGTCTCAGGGTTATATTTTTACAAGATTTATTCTGAGCCTGCTATCACTGATCCTGTCACTAATGTTTCAAAATTATTTCGATAGTAAAACACTTTAACAGCGACCAAATACATTCATTATATACCAAAATTGGTTTGAGAAGCTGATATAAGCAAAAGTAGTCTGAGGAATCGATTCAAAAAATTTCATAGACTGTGTACATCAACCAATAATTCGGAAGCTCAAATCAAAACTGGAGTAGTAGAAAGAAATTATTCATTGAGTAATGGTACTTACCAAAAATGCTTAGCAAAAAAGAGAATAAATCCATTTCTGTAGACAGATCGAAAAGAAAAAAAATATTTGCCTGCAGTAAACAATAACTCACGTCTTCTACACACAATGGACAGCTCGAGAATGACGCGAGTCACTGCTGGGTTTGTGATGTCGTGGACAAATGACCGGCTAGGCTGCTGGCGAGCGAGCCTGAGGCTGATGGTAGAGGTCGGCCTTGTAACGAAGACGCCAGCTCCATCTCTCAGATAATCTTGGTACCGACCAAGTGAGTTCTTCATGCGCTCTCTTTCATATTTGCCTCCAAATTTCCTTCAACAGGTGGCTTGAATGTTAAAAGAAAACGATGACTTTTAAACGGAAATAACCTGCGCTTTGAAATGAGGAATAAAATTAAGAGACATCGGTGGAAATCTTTTACCAGAGTGTGTTACATCAGCTCTGTTTCAGATAAAACATGCTTAAATCGTTGTTGTCGACTTCATTACGTATCATTTCGTGTGAAGAGTGATGTGGCTTTGGTAGCCCGTGAAATACACAGGCTTTCACATTCGTGTATCACAGGTAGACGTACACAAGCGGAATTTCGTAGCCTAAACCTGTTGTACTTTTTATACTAGTAAAGTATTTTTTACGCGTTAATGGTGTTCAAATTGTTCTGAGCACTATGCGACTTAACTTCTGAGGTCATCAGTCGCCTAGAACTTAGAACTAATTAAACCTAACTAACCTAAGGACATCACATCGAACCGTAGCGGTACGAAAAGGAAGACATAGATTTTATCCACTGTGCGACTAGTAGCTATAACATACTGAAGGTGTGTCTTATATTTTTTATCACACAGTAAAACGATTGATCAGTAAACGTGAAAAATGGTGAATTTGTGTACGCCAAAAGAGTGAAAATTTTTGTGCTTACGAGTATGGACTACAACAGCACGTAAAGAAAAAAGAATCACCTTAATTTGCACGATAGCTGCACGTTCCTTTGCAACCGACAGATCGCTCGTAATTGAATTTTGATGTTTAATGACAATCTGGCGATAACAGCGTACTGCCCATTTTTCCCATACGAGCCATAATGTGAACAGATGGGTATGGTGGAATTTTCGAAACTTGAAACATTGGGAACTAATGATCTTATGAAATAATGATTTAAAGCTACTGCAATTAGATATGCTACTTTGAAAATGTCTCATAATGAGACAATTGCCGTTAAAACACATAGGTAAACATTCCTTTCGACGCAAAATATTTAAAACCATTGGGATTCTTTCATCTTCGTTACTATTCACGACACATTTTTTGAAATTGGATAAACATCTATAGGCAGATACAGCGGATTTTCGCATGTGTGTTTCCCCTGAAGGTGGATAGTGGTATGTTCTCATTTCCATTAAGTATTGCATTAAGTAGCACACAGGAAACATATATCACTTGCACGTTTGTATAACACTTTTAGAAACCAGCAGTAGAACATCCGGCTCGTAAGATCTTTATAATAAAACCACAAAGGTACCTCATTTGGACCAGCGTAGTGCACGAACCATACATGGCATGGATTGAAAAATAGCCGGCAGCGGTGGTCTCGCGGTCCTAGGCGCGCGGTTCGGAACCGTACGACTGCTACGGTCGCAGGTTTCAATCCTGCCTCGGGCATGGATGTGTGTGATGTCCTTAGGTTAGTTAGGTTTAAGTAGTTCTAAGTTCTAGGGGACTGATGACCACAGCAGTTGAGTCCCATAGTGCTCAGAGCCATTTGAACCATTTTTTTTATTCAAAAAGCGTGGGGAGTCACCTGCAGAAACATTGAGAAATGCTGCCTCTATAGCCGTCCATAATTGCATAATTACATGCACAAATTGACCTCTCAGTTACGTTCGGCATCGGTTGATACGATTGGCCACATCATTCGCTCGAACTGTCCAGAATGTTCTTCATACCAGTGATTGACAATTGTGGCCCAGTGACATATCACATTGTCATTCACCAAAACTATCGTTTTTTGGGGACATGTAGTCCATGAATAGGAGCACATGGTCTCCAAGTAGCCGAACATAACCATTTCCAGTTAATGATCGGTTCAATGGTACCAGAGGATCCAGTCCATTCCATGTAAACACAGCTCACACCGGTGTGGAACCAACGTCAGTATGCACTATGCCTTGCTATTAACTTGGCTCTATGGCAACTCCCGAACTTTATCGTCAGCTCTTCCCAACTGAAATCTAGACCCATCTGAGAAGGCCACAGTCTTCCAGTAGTCTAGGGTCCAACCAATATTGTCACAAGCCCATGAGAGGCGATGCAGACGACGTCCTACTGTTAGTTAAGCGTAACTAGTGCCATAGCCGATTGCCGCAAAATTTCACCGCCCTGTCCTACGTCTCACCACAATTTCTCCGATTGCTTCGTGCAGTGTTGCTTTGCTGTTAACACTGGCGATTCTGCGGTAACGCTGCTGCTCTCGGACGTTAAGTGAAGGTTGTCAGCCACTGCGTTGGCTGTAGTGACAGGAAATGCCTGAAATTTGTTATTCTCGGAACCCTCTTGGCATTGATGAGCTCGAAATATTGAGTTTCCAGACTGACTATTCCTAGAAGCCTGGATGTGTCTTTTCAGTCGATGCTTCCTTTTGGTGTAACTGTACCAGAAGTTTCTTTATTTCTCCAACAGTGCAGTACTTTGATATTACTTACATCGTCTACCCATTTTTTATTCAGCATTACTTTGTAGCTCCCCATTTCAGTGGCTGCTATTCTCTTCTTTTCTGAGCTAATTATCGTCCAAGTTACTCTGCCAGACAAGGTTAAACTTACTAGAAATACCGTCAGCAAAAATTCTCAATAGTTCAATTTATATTTCATGTCAACAATTTTTTTACTATAAGTAAATTAGTGACTACACAGCAAAAATCGTCGATTCTTTTTAGTGTATAATTTAATAAATTAATTCGGTCAGCACGTAATTCGACTGTTTTCCATTACCGTTGACTGACTTTTCATTATGGACGTCTAACAACATCATTTCAAAACATTGTCCATTAAGTTCAACTGCTCCTCCAAGGCCCTTTATGTCTCTGACAGAATTACAATATCATCCTCGAGCCGCTAAGTTTTTCTTTCTATACTCTGAACATTATTTCCTTCGCCGAATTTCTTCCTAGTACTCTCTATTGGGTTTTGACAGTACTCAATTAATAAACTAGAAGAGAAAGGACGATCCTTTATCACTCCCTTCTGAGTCTTTATCATGCTTTCAGGCTTCCCACTTTTGTAACGACGGCCTCGTGTGTGCACAAATTGTAGACAGCTTTCGCTCCTTGTATTATACTCACTACCTTGAGAATGTGAATGACTGTATTGTAGCAACGATCTCTTAAGCGTCCTCCAAATGTAAAGATGGTATAAACGTAGATATTCATTTATTCAGTCGATCTTCTAAAAAGGATGTATCACAAACTTACAAGATATCAGGCCTGGGAATCGATCCGCGTGAATTGTGGGCCATTATTCTGACAGTAGGTAGCCACTGCCTTCCTTATCTACAGCTATGAAACGTAAGTGCGCAGCGGTTGTTTGTTACTCCGTCCATCCCACTGCAGCCGCCTAATGCCTGAGAGAGATGTGCTATGCAGCCGAGCGACAGCCAAACCCCTCCTATCTGTGACATGTTGATGTCGAGGGAGGATGTGAACAAATCTGCCCTACTAGTTTTGAAATTTTGTTCGACATCCAGTATTATTGTATGCTAAACGTAGTTACTAATGTGGGTGTGTGCTATGTCAACCTTAAGCACATGTAAGTTCAATATTCTTTTAACAATAATCTCGCGTTGATGCTCTGCCGATATGTGCCTCGAAATCAGAGTGAATAGTTCTAAAGAAGTGATGAATTATGAAATGAAATTGGAGATTTTCGGTTTACAGTTTCATAGTGCCATTTATGTTGAATAATAGCGCATATCCTACAGATTTCGTTCACTTTAGCAGTGCCAGATTTAGAATAAAAGAAAAGAAAACCTGTGACAGTAATGTTAATAATCAGATAGCGCTACGCTATTTATTTATTGAGAGACTCAATCGTTTCATTCATATGGACTGTATTTGTGGATCACAACATAAGTATGTGCGAGACAAAATGCTATGTGGTATCAGCAACACGTTAGGAACTGCTCACTTTGACGCAGTGAACAGAGCATCTTACAAATGTGGAAAAATTAGTTCACTAATGTGTTACTTCACTGTAATTCAATTGCTAAGCACGAAAGCTTAAATACTGTACTTTCAGAAATTCATAATTGCGTACTGTGTTTGTTATTGCCAATTTTTTCACGAGAGATCGATTCCTGTGGCTGATATTTCACAAGTTGGTTTTCTTCTCCTTAACATATGAGGTCACGTTGGTGATGTCCTATTGTAAGATACGTCGTAACGTCAGTATTGCTTAGTGTGTTCCTACATTTGTCCGGCACAATAAGTTATGTTCCCCGAGGGCGTTTGCATCACTTTGCACAAAAGTGGCTGAACCTTTAAGTCCTTGACTGCTGGATTGGTATTACGGTTAACACGCTAGACCTCTTTTCCGGTTTCCTCTACGTCCACCAGACGTTATGGTACGCGATTCTTTTTCTTTGGGGCATGACAAAGGATCGTGTCTACTTTCCACCACTACCTATTACACTCCTGGAAATTGAAATAAGAAAACCGTGAATTCATTGTCCCAGGAAGGGGAAACTTTATTGACACATTCCTGGGGTCAGATACATCACATGATCACACTGACAGAACCACAGGCACATAGACACAGGCAACAGAGCATGCACAATGTCGGCACTAGTACAGTGTATATCCACCTTTCGCAGCAATGCTGGATGTAGTCCTGTGGAACGGCTTGCCATGCCATTTCCACCTGGCGCCTCAGTTGGACCAGCGTTCGTGCTGGACGTGCAGACCGCGTGAGACGACGCTTCATCCAGTCCCAAACATGCTCAATGGGGGACAGATCCGGAGATCTTGCTGGCCAGGGTAGTTGACTTACACCTTCTAGAGCACGTTGGGTGGCACGGGATACATGCGGACGTGCATTGTCCTGTTGGAACAGCAAGTTCCCTTGCCGGTCTAGGAATGGTAGAACGATGGGTTCGATGACGGTTTGGATGTACCGTGCACTATTCAGTGTCCCCTCGACGATCACCAGTGGTGTACGGCCAGTGTAGGAGATCGCTCCCCACACCATGATGCCGGGTGTTGGCCCTGTGTGCCTCGGTCGTATGCAGTCCTGATTGTGGCGCTCACCTGCACGGCGCCAAACACGCATACGACCATCATTGGCACCAAGGCAGAAGCGACTCTCATCGCTGAAGACGACACGTCTCCATTCGTCCCTCCATTCACGCCTGTCGCGACACCACTGGAGGCGGGCTGCACGATGTTGGGGCGTGAGCGGAAGACGGCCTAACGGTGTGCGGGACCGTAGCCCAGCTTCATGGAGACGGTTGCGAATGGTCCTCGCCGATACCCCAGGAGCAACAGTGTCCCTAATTTGCTGGGAAGTGGCGGTGCGGTCCCCTACGGCACTGCGTAGGATCCTACGGTCTTGGCGTGCATCCGTGCGTCGCTGCGGTCCGGTCCCAGGTCGACGGGCACGTGCACCTTCCGCCGACCACTGGCGACAACATCGATGTACTGTGGAGACCTCACGCCCCACGTGTTGAGCAATTCGGCGGTACGTCCACCCGGCCTCCCGCATGCCCACTATACGCCCTCGCTCAAAGTCCGTCAACTGCACATACGGTTCACGTCCACGCTGTCGCGGCATGCTACCAGTGTTAAAGACTGCGATGGAGCTCCGTATGCCACGGCAAACTGGCTGACACTGACGGCGGCGGTGCACAAATGCTGCGCAGCTAGCGCCATTCGACGGCCAACACCGCGGTTCCTGGTGTGTCCGCTGTGCCGTGCGTGTGATCATTGCTTGTACAGCCCTCTCGCAGTGTCCGGAGCAAGTATGGTGGGTCTGACACACCGGTGTCAATGTGTTCTTCTTTCCATTTCCAGGGGTGTATTTGCCAGAGTTGACACACAGAACTGAATAGGCTGCTGCTTTCATTAATCCAGAGTGTGAGATGAATTAAATTTTAGCTAGGATTTGTGCCGTATAACTAAAGGTGCATATAGAAAAGATTTGTAAGAAAAATAAAATTAGTTACTCTTTCATTTGCTGTAAAAAAATCTGAAATGCTCTGTCGTAATATACTACTGAAAGTGAGTCATCCTTTTGTGACAACTTTATATAGTAATTTCGATGTATAGCATTATACATATGGAATAATTTCATTTTTTCCTCTATGCACTACGCAAGAAGAAACGGTTTTTTTTGGGGGGGATATTTATATGATCTTATGAAAAATACACAATATTTTTCGCTTTTTCCAAGTAAAATACAAGAGTATTTAGCATGACAGCGGTTAGCGTCATGTGTACGGGAAAATTGCGGAGGAGCAGAGAGCATCTAGTCGATATACCCTGAAGTAGCCAAGTAGTATTATTGTTAGTGGTTTAGTGCAACGTTTTGGTACAAGTAAATGGACAGGATATAATGCAGAGAGGGATAGTGTATGTATTAACGTTCTGAGAGAAGAAAGATTTTGTGACATAACATTCAACCAGTAACATGGAAAGTTCTTGAGCAAAAGCAAGGATCCGAAGTTATATGAAAACCAGTGTACTGACTTGAATTTAAAGATGTACTTTGTGATTGGCTGTATATCTCACACAGAATCGACAAAACGAGACTGTTCCCATGTTTTGAAAATCCCGTGTACCTTCGGTATTGTAGAGCTCGTACCGGTGGTAATGTAACATGCGCTGGCACGGACGGCAGAACCACACGTAACACACTTTTAGCAATGAAATTGTTGTCTTCTCACTGTAACAATATTACGTATAGATAACACTGATTTTCTGTGATTGCATATAATTACGTATAGCACTTTTATCTGTCTGAAACACCAATATGCTTGTGCGTCAGATATACAAATAAGAGTGAATGTGTTGAGTTAGATGGTAACCGCATGCCAGATTTTGAGTATTTTGAGTATTTGGAATTCCAAATAAATATTTAGTTTCCACTCCCTCTCGGCACCACATTTTGATTTTTACATTGTATTGTTTGCTGATGTGTTTCAAGCCTAAGGATGCTGTAAATGATAACACATTGCGCCACAGACAAATTTATGACAGTCATGTATTGCTAGGCTATGTCACCATACACAGGACATGGGAGCTAGCATCCTAAGATTCGTTCTGTATGAGAGGTTCAGTATGCAACTTCTCTTTCCCCAGAAGTGAAGAAAGTACTACCGCGAGAGACGGATGATGGCCTGCTTCGGGTGCCGGGCTAGGAAAGGTGTCGGTGCCTCAACAAGAAAACGCGTTTGTTGACACCTTTATGGAACGTCTGTTTTTAAACAGCTTCCAACTGAAGAATGAGATCAGTTTACCTGGAAGGTCACAAACTGTTCACAAACACTTACGGGATGTAGCTCATCAGGCTTTCCCTGCGATCAAATGGCATCTTGCGTTGTCGGGTGTTCTGCCAGATATCAGTGTCGTACTTGCACGATATTTTGGTAATGTAGCTCGTAACCTTCACTGGATGCGACCTAAGACTGCTCATCGAGCGGACCTGGTCCAATATTTATTTCTGTGGCCTTACCCCTCCACCTACGTTGCCGTTTCGTTTACCGTCCGCTGCGGTACTGGATGTTCGCTCTGTGGTCCGCACCCGTGTTACAGACCGTAAAATTCGCGTTTTGACGCGTCAGAGTCTCGTTCAGTGGGTGGATGTCGTTAGATAGAGGCGGGACTGTACATCGAATTTATTGGTCATCTCGACGCGGATCAGTACGTGCACATCATGAAACATGCTATGGTGACCATTGTGAGAACAGACTATCCCGAAGAATTGACAGAGTTCTAGCAGGGCCACTCACAAGTCACACAAGTCAAATCGTTCAGAAATGGTTTTCGCAATAGGGTGTCGAGGTAATTCAGTGATCAGTTCGATCGCTGGGCTTGAAACCCTTCGAAAATTTTTGGGCCAGAATGAAACATCACATGAACTTTCACTGACACCGGCACTATACACACCTGACCCACCTTACATTGGACACATGGGAGAGTCTCGCAGAGGATGACACATATTTCCAGATTTTGTCCGTCTCCATACCTCTTCGGATGAGCCCAGTAATTGATGCTAATGATACGTGTACCACATACTAGCCTCGTGCGTGATATGAAACTTTCCTTATCTCTCCTTACTCCATATTAGAACATTTAATATACCTATATATTTGTTAACTGGATATATAAAGTAACAGTAGTCTTATCGCTTAAGGCATACAAAATAAAGAAAGAGCATAAACAAGTGAAGAAATGGTGCCGTAATATGAGACAATCAGAGAAAATACCTAAAAGTGACCAATATAAGAACAGGTAAACCCTAAACAGTAGGCGGCCCCGGTGGTCTAGCGGTTCTAGGCGCGCAGTCCGGAACCGCGCGACTGCTACGGTCGCAGGTTCGAATCCTGCCTTGGGCATGGATGTGTGTGATGTCCTTAGGTTAGTTAGGTTTAAGTAGTTCTAAGTTCTAGGGGACTGATGACCACAGATGTTAAGTCCCATAGTGCTCAGAGCCATTTGAGCCAACCTAAGCAATAATAATCTCTTCTTGCTGCCTCTACAACAATCACTGCGTTTTCAGTGTAAAAGATGTAGAACGAGGACATACAAAAGCTCTTTTTAAGTTAACATTCTTTGGGAACCCAAGGGTAGCATTCCACGCAATATGCCCATTTCGCTACGTCAGTCTTCAGAGAAATGATTACTGCACAATACGTATTTGTTGCGTTTATCTTCAGGTAATATTAATTGTTAACAGTTAAATTTGTATCAGATTCCTACTGACTGGAAGATTATGTTTTTTGTGTTCATCTCCTTTTAGTTTTCAAGAACCAAAGTTCGCTTCCGTCTCTATTCATTCCGTTGCAGCTACCTTCTCTTTGAATTGTTTCAAACGTTCCCTGTATGGAGACGATGTCGGCTGCTTAACAGATTCAGAACGTGGTGATATGTAGGAGCTGATGGCTCTGGATATGGTTTGCTGATTTTGGGGGCTGGCCGGATATCATTTGGACATACATTTACACCGTTGTTTGCGTCTTGTACTTCAAACGCCTGGTATTTTTTAAAGTCATTGTCTCTAAGTATATGCCTGTTACACGGGGTGAGCCCAGTTTTCCAAATGCCGCTAGGGTACTTCCCATTGTTACTGTTCTCACACATTTCGCTACAAATAACTTCGTAATCAAAAATGAGGTTACCAATTGCTTCGGTTTCTATTTCTTAAGGATACTATGTTTTAAGCGACCCAACGAGCACCACACATCAGGCTGCATTTTATGTGTTGAAATGGGTGATCAACAGATGATCTCTTGCGTTGTCTATCACACAAACGTGATATGATGCCCATCGTATACTAACACAACACGACTGTTACCAAATGACTTCAAAAAGCTAACAAAATTCTCAGACGACTCGGGAATAATATGAATCTGAATTCAACTAGCCGATTAGGGTAGCAAGTTATCGTAATATGAGTTAGCGTGTCCCAGTATGCGACAATATTACGTGTTAGGCTGCCCGATGTATCGTATATGAGGCATAAGCTATCTTGCGCTACAAACATAGCGTCATAGTCATGCTTCTCGGTTTGAAGGGCAGTTCATTATTGCGAATGAAAGAGTACTTTGTGAAGTAAACAGTCTTACGAATAGTGTTGCAACAGCTACTCAACTTCAGATTTCGAAGTACTACAAGGACATACTCTCAAATAACTTGAGATTAAATACTTATAAAATCCATGTTTCTCGACAGTGACCAACAAATGAGGTCCCAATATGGGCTACACATCCGTCACTTTGTCCTTCGCCTTTTTTTCACATTTGGAAATGGATGATATGTGGTCGGGGAGTATTCTTGGACAGACGAGACACGTTTTATTCCGTATAGTGTTGTGAACGCACAGAACTGTCACAGACGGGGCTCTACTCCGTCACATGTTTTGCAGAAATGCCCATTGCTCTCATTTTATGTGCTTGTGGGGTGGTTTCACATGCTCTTTGATTATCGGACCTGTTTTCCTTCAAGGGGATGCTACTTTGTAGGCTTGTTAGGTGTACATGATAGCTGCACGTTATAGGGACCTCTTCGTGCAACACGTGGTTCCATGATTGCGAGACTGCATCCCTATCCACACACCTGTTTTGATGAGAGATGGTACGCGACACCACAGCTCGCTTGTCAAGTGAGAAAGTTTTTGTCCGAGAAACCTTGGATGACGCCCTTATCATTTCTTGCCAATTTCAAGATGAGTGCCCTTCCGCATTCCCTTGGCCAAATCCATGTGATTTCTGGTTGTGGGGACACCTTAAAGATCGTTGCTATTTCTTCCTGATCTGAAAAGTAGCATACAGTGACATATAGTGCGGATTACATCGGATATGCTGCGAGTAGCTGTCGACCATACTGTGTCACTTATGTAGTACGTTATTGAGTCGGGAGACAACGCTGAACGCATATGGTAACTTGTGACCGTATTCTAATAAACATAACAGAACCATCGTTTTCATGTGTTTCATTATTGCTCCCCTTTCCTTGCTCCATTACCACATCATGACTGCTTGCAACGCTATATTTTACCTGGTGTCAGAAATGAGAACTATTTGTTTTTAACATTCTCCGTGAACTCTCTGATAAATGAAGATACCCACGAGGTTTCAGCGCCATTCGATGTATACAGCTTGCACTGCAACATTCGGAGTACAGTGAATTTACGTCTAACCAGCAGATAGACAAAATGTTCAGGTTATTGTCACAGATAGTACATACATCAAGTAAAAATTGAACTGGACAAAATCTACCGGGGAAACCTGCACGTTAAGTTTTCTGAACAGCAAAGAATTTTAATTTATGCTACTTCAAAAAATTACTTTAGTCCGACTATAGAATATCATCAGTAGAGTGTGATTTGAAGTATTAGGCCAGAAATTAACACATGGATAAGGGAAATTAAATTTAATACTGCTCTTTAAATTGCCAAGTATGTATTGTTGACGTCTCATTCAAAAAGAAACACTATTTCCGCTTTTCAAATAATTTTGATAAAGTAAACCTATTAGATTAGAATATGTGTGCAAATTGATCTAAATTTTAAGCGGTGAACTTTGCAGTCAATTTTGACACTAAAAATACTGCAAAAACATTTAAAATATATTTCAGGAAATGGTGATGTCGGATGTAAATATAAGAGTTAATTCATCAATGAACTATATTGAGTTCCGGAAAGTACCATTTGTTTCTTGTTCATATTAAGATCAAAACTGAATACCTTGGTCGTCAATATGAAAAATGAAATAGTTGTAATGAACCATTTTCAAAACATACCATTCACGACTCGAAGTGTACCAAATCTGAAAGTAAAGTATAGTAGCTGCTATGATCATTAGCACTAGAGAACTATAGCTGAAGCTGGATGTAGAAAAGGCTGGAAAATAAATAAAATTTTGATAATGAGTTGCCGTTTCTGAACAATACCCACTGACAACATCCATTGTCAATTTAAGAAAGGAAAATGATAATGTAGAATAAGCCCTGAATATAGAAGCATCGTTTAAACTAATGAACTTTTCCATTCAGTTAATATTACAGAACAATAGTAATCAACACAATTTTTTCATTAAGACTACTATATTAAAATCACTTAGACACTCTGAAGAAAACTGTTCATGAAGATGTAAAAGAGTTACAGATCAAATATTGTTAGTGAAAAAGCAGAAGTTGTAGTTTCTATTGGAACTGCTAATAGTCATTTCACGTTAAACTGGATAAAATCAAAAAGTATATGTACAATAATTTTTAATATTTTTGATAGACTTGATGAATCTTGAATACTACTGACTACTACCTGTTTACAAAAGATTTGTTGAGCTCCATGTGTAACAAGGCATCTATTTAGGAAAAATAACATTAATTTTAGGAGATGTAGATTGACTTACACTCCTGGAAATGGAAAAAAGAACACATTGACACCGGTGTGTCAGACCCACCATACTTGCTCCGGACACTGCGAGAGGGCTGTACAAGCAATGATCACACGCACGGCACAGCGGACACACCAGGAACCGCGGTGTTGGCCGTCGAATGGCGCTAGCTGCGCAGCATTTGTGCACCGCCGCCGTCAGTGTCAGCCAGTTTGCCGTACTGGCCGTACACCACTGGTGATCGTCGAGGGGACACTGAATAGTGCACGGTACATCCCAATCGTCATCGAACCCATCGTTCTACCATTCCTAGACCGGCAAGGGAACTTGCTGTTCCAACAGGACAATGCACGTCCGCATGTATCCCGTGCCACCCAACGTGCTCTAGAAGGTGTAAGTCAACTACCCTGGACAGCAAGATCTCCGGATCTGTCCCCCATTGAGCATGTTTGGGACTGGATGAAGCGTCGTCTCACGCGGTCTGCACGTCCAGCACGAACGCTGGTCCAACTGAGGCGCCAGGTGGAAATGGCATGGCAAGCCGTTCCACAGGACTACATCCAGCATCTCTACGATCGTCTCCATGGGAGAATAGCAGCCTGCATTGCTGCGAAAGGTGGATATACACTGTACTAGTGCCGACATTGTGCATGCTCTGTTGCCTGTGTCTATGTGCCTGTGGTTCTGTCAGTGTGATCATGTGATGTATCTGACCCCAGGACTGTGTCAATAAAGTTTCCCCTTCCTGGGACAATGAATTGACGGTGTTCTTATTTCAATTTCCAGGAGTGTATTATAAATTCTTTTAATTTTTGAGGGAAATAACTTTTTTATGACACAATTATAACAGGTTTCACCCTTCAATGACCAATTGCAGATCTGCAATAGAAAAAGAAAAGATTAAATTAACGCATGAAACAAATACAAATATTTTCACTGGATATACTCGTGAGCTAAGTGCTGTTAACACACGTATGGTTCAAACTTATGGGCAACATTTTGTGAATGATTTGTAACGTACCAACTACACTGAGCAGTAATGTATAGATGTATCTTTTGCTGTTTTTCTTTTAGCTTAATTTGGTAATGACAGTAATAACTCAGAGGCTTCACTTAAATTTAATGAGAAGCATTTCGTGTCGCCCATAAGGCGACGTGAATTCACTATTTACGTTGTATTTCAATTAAAATAAGGGGGCACTTCAGATGATATTAAGCAGTCGGACTTCTGGAAGTTATGTATGGAAGTCGATTACTTCCCAAGAGAAGAAGTGTGAGAAAAGAACGCAGGCACAAGTCGTCCATGTGGGGCAGTCACACGGGGACACAGAAAACTTCTCGATTGTTTGTGAAGAATCTTCGCGTAGTTAGACACTTCTGTCAGCTTATATATCGTGTGGAATGACTTTGAGAAACGTTAATCTCCGTACTAGTTTGTATGCACCAAATAGGGTTACCACAAAAAACATAAATATCCATGGACTTTTGAACCACTCAGGATAAGATTTAGGTTTTAATAGTAATCCAAATGACGTAAGCCAAGATACTACCTAATCAGTCAGACTCCTCTGTCGCAGTTAGATTGTTTTCGTTTATTTTCAAAACTGAGTACAACAAACGTGACTCACAAGAACCGAGGTGCATGTAAAGTGGATGGTGGGTGCTAGATAACCTGTAGGCGCGCCCGAAAGCATATGTCACTAGAGGGCTGCCTGAGAGGCAAGTCACGTAGAAGAACGCTCCACAAAAACCTTTATTTCCGATTAAATGTATTACTTTAGGAAAACTATCGCTGTTCGGATACTACTACGAGAGTACGCTCGTCTTATACTACTCCGACTGTACGAAACGCCTTTTGGGAAGTGACAAGCTATTCCGCAAGTATTACATGTAATATTTTGTACGAGTAGAAAGAGATTTTGATGATCTAGGTATCAGTTCATTAGTGACTGATGCTGCTTATAGCCCAAAGAACTGCACAAGACGAGGAGATTTTCTCTGACAGTTGCATTATTAGAATTATAAGCTTATTTCAGAATCATTGCGAGTCCGAGCTGCCATAAGTAATATACTGTCTAATGACTCTAATATTCCTTCAAGTATGTTCAAATTTTCCAATTTGAAGCGAAGGAACATTCAACTCAAAATCCTAACAAATAGGGTGTGGTATTTACTGTGACAGGAGAAAAAACAAACCTACTAGGTAATGCTGTTCCAAATAGAGTAAATGTTCGTGTCTGTGACCGTCCCCTTTTGTGACACCTTACAACAGCGTTATCAACGACGTGCTTGACTTTTATTATTGTCAAAGAAAAAACAGAGTTTACTTTTGTTTTGTTGTGTTTGTGAGGTTAGTACACAATCAGCAGCATTTTTGTACATTCAATCCTCAAACGCTGTTGCCCTTCTAACTTCTATTTCTGTCAAGTACTTCGTATTCACTGCACTCGCAGTTAGAAGAGTATCGATAATACTCGTTGTTTACAAGTACTGGCAATAACGAACGTTGGCCAACGGTCAGATGGCAGCCTTTATGGTGTAGGGCGTGGTTTCTCCGCCCGCTGTGCAGCAGCTCTGCAGTTGATCAGTTACCTAAGGACAGGCTTGCTACTAATTTGTCCGGTGTGTAGGGGAGCTTATTCGTCATATAATTGAGTATTTTTGTTAATAAATCCATTAAATTTTCCGTTTAGGTCAGAGAGGGAAACAGAAATGGTCCCACAAACTATTTCTAGCGCCTCACTTTCAAGTTCATACAGATTAATGTGTCTTAAGCCTCTTTATGTAGTTAGTTTCTGTTTGTTCCTGGGACTTTCTAGTAAACACGTCATGAATGTTATGCCACTGGCACACATATCAGATGCAGATATTAGAGACGCATGTGAATATCGTCGTTGACCTGAAGTGAGGGGGAAAAACTGGAACCATTAGACGACACCTACTGCAACTTGTACTTCTGTGTGGAGCTCTATTGTCAGGCGCGTAATGGGGCCCATTACTGATATGGCAGCAAGGGAGGGGAAGAAAACCAACGTGCACTCCATGTGCATACCGGGGGGAGTCATTCCAGATGTGGAAAGGGTTCCTCCGGATGCCATGAAGGGTACAGGAATCGGCCGAAGTGGCCGTGCGGTTAAAGGCGCTGCAGTCTGGAACCGCAAGACCGCTACGGTCGCAGGTTCGAATCCTGCCTCGGGCATGGATGTTTGTGATGTCCTTAGGTTAGTTAGGTTTAACTAGTTCTAAGTTCTAGGGGACTAATGACCTCAGCAGTTGAGTCCCATAGTGCTCAGAGCCATTTGAACAAGGGTACAGGATGCACCCATTTGCAGAGGGTCGCTCATGTCGGCAACAATGTTGTGTGTCGCTATGGATCGTAGGAAATCCTCTCTGGCTTCCGGCGGCTTTCTGATTACGTGAAGACTGCCAGTCTCGCTAGTGGGATGAAAGCAGAGCTCACCATCTCCAGCATCGTCAACAGGACTGACTGCGGACCTTTGCTACAGAGCGGAGTGGAGGGTCTGAATCAGAGGCTGAGACGGTTCTGCGACCGTGTGGTCTGCAGATTCCTCCATTTGCGCCATATGGTGGTAGGGTTTCGGGTTCCGCTGGATAGGTCAGGAGTCCACTACACGCAGCAGGCTGCTACACGAGTAGCAGGGGTTGTGTGGCGTGGACGGGGCGGTTTTTTAGGCTAGATAACCTCGGGCAAGTACAGAAACTGCAACAGTGTCAAAGGGTGCGCGGCAAAGTCAGGACATGCGGGGACCAAGCAGCAATCGGTATTGTAATTGTAAACTGTCGAAGCTGCATTGGTAAAGTACCGGAACTTCAAGCGCTGATAGAAAGCACCGAAGCTGAAATCGTTATAGGTACAGAAAGCTGGCTGAAGCCAGAGATAAATTCTGCCGAAAATTTTACAAAGGCACAGACGGTGTTTAGAAAGGATAGATTGCATGCAACTGGCGGTGGCGTATTTGTCGCTGTTAGTAGTAGTTTATCCAGTAGTGAAGTAAAAGTGAATTATTATGGGTGGAGGTTACACTCAACAACCGAGCTAGGTTAATAATGGGCTCCTTTTACCGACCTCCTGACTCAGCAGCATTAGTGGCAGAACAACTGAGAGAAAATCTGGAATACATTTCACATAAGTTTTATCGGCATGTTATGGTCTTAGGTGGAGATTTCAATTTACCAGATATAGACTGGGACACTCAGATGTTTAGGACGGGTGGTAGGGACAGAGCATCGAGTGACATTATACTGAGTGCACAAGCTGAAAATTACCTCGAGCAATTAAACCGAGAACCGACTCTATGAGCTAAAACCTTGGACCTACTGATAACAAACAGACCCGAACTTTTCGTTTCTGTAAGCGCAGAGCAGGGATTCAGTGATCATAAGGCCGTTGCAGCATCCCGTAATATGGAAGTAAATGGAAACATAAAAAAAGGGAGGAAGGTTTATCTGTTTAGCAAGGGTAATAGATGGCAGATATCACACTACCTAACAGATCAAAACGAAAATTTCTGTTCCGACACTGACACTGTTGCGTGTTTATGGAAAAGTTCAAGGCAATCGTAAAATGCGTTTTAGACAGGTACGTGCCGAGTAAACTGTGACGGACGGGAAAAACCCACCGTGGTTCAACAACAAAGTTAGGAAACTACTGTGAAAGCAAAGAGAGCTTCACTGCAAGTTTAAACGCAGCCCAAACCTCTCAGACAAACAGAAGCTCAACGATGTCAAAGTTAGCATAAGGAGAGCTATGCGTGAAGCGTACAGTGAATTCGAAAGTAAAATTGGTTCAAATGGCTCTGAGCACTATGGTACTTAACATCCACGGTCATCTGTCCCCTAGAACTTAGAACTACTTAAACCTAACTAACCTAAGGACATCACACAACACCCAGTCAACACGAGGCAGAGAAAATCCCTGACCCCGCCGGCAAAGTAAAATTCTATGTACCGACGTAACAGAAAATCCTAGGAAGTCCGGTCTTAGGTTAAATCAGTAAGTGGCTCGAAACAGCATATCCAGACACTCCGTGATGATGATGGCATTGAAACAGAGGATGAAACGCGTAAAGCTGATATACCAAACATCTTCTTCCAAAAGTGTTTCGCAGAGGAAGACCGCACTGCAGTTCCTTCTCTAAATCCTCGCACAAATGAAAAAATGAATGACATCGAAATAAGAGTCCATGGAATAGAAAAGTAACTAGAATCACTCAACAGAGGAAAGTCCACTGAACCTGACGGGATACCAATTCGATTCTACACAGAGTACGCGAAAGAACTTGCCCCCCTTCTTAACAGCCGTGTACCGCAAGTCTCTAGAGGAACGGAAGATCCCAAATGATTGGAAAAGAGCACAGGTTGTCCCAGTCTTCAAGAAGGGCCGTCGCGCAATTGCGCAAAACTATAGACCTATATCTCTGACGTCGATCTGTTGTAGAATTTTAGTACATGTTTTCTTCTCGCGTATCATGCCGTTTCTGGCAACGCAGAATCTACTCTGTAGGAATCAACATGGGTTCCGGAAACTGCGATCGTGTGAGACCCAAATCGCTTTATTTGTTCATGAGACCCAGAAAATATTAGATACAGGCTCCCAGGTAGATTCTATTTTCCTTCACTTCCGGAAGGCGTTCGATACAGTTCCGCACTGTCGCCTGATAAACAAAGTAAGAGCCTACGGAACATCAGACCAGCTGTGTGGCTGGATTGAAGAGTTTTTAGCAAACATAACGCAGCATGTTGTTCTCAATGGAGAGACGTCTACAGACGTTAAAGTAACCTCTGGCGTGCGACAGGGGAGTGTTATGGGACCATTGCTTTTCACAATATATATAGATGACCTAGTACATAGTGTCGGAAGTTCCATGCGGCTTTTCGCGGATGATGCTGTAGTATACAGAGAAGTTGCAGCATTAGAAAATTGTAGCGAAATGCAGGAAGATCTGCAGTGGATAGGCACTTGATGCGGGGAGTGACAACTGACCCTTAACATAGACAAATGTAATGTATTGCGAATACATAGAAAAAGGATCCTTTATTGTATGATTATATGATAGCGGAACAAACACTGGTAGCAGTTACTTCTGTAAAATATCTGGGAGTATGCGTGCGGAACGATTTGAAGTGAAATGATCACATAAAATTAATTGTTGGTAAGTCGGGTACCAGGATGAGATTCATTGGGAGAGTCCTTAGAAACTGTAGTCCATCAACAAAGGAGGTGGCTTACAAATCATTCGTTCGAAATATACTTGAGTATTGCTTATCAGAGTGGGATCCGTACCAGATCGGGTTGACGGAGGAGATAGAGAATGTCCAAAGAAGTGCGGCGTGTTTCTTCGCAGGGTTGTTTGGTAGGCGTGATAGCATTACGGAGATGTTTAGCAGACTGAAGTGGCAGACTCTGCAAGAGAGGCGCTCTGCATCGCGGTGTAGCCTGCTGTCCATGTTTTAGAGGGTGCGTTTCTGGATGAGGTATCGAATATATTGCTTCCCCCTACTTATACCTCCCGAGGAGATCACGAATGTAAAATTAGAGAGATTCGAGTGCACACGGAGGCTTTCCGGCAGTCTTTCTTTCCGCGAACCATACGCGACTGGAACAGAAAAGGGGGGTAATGACTGTGGCACGTAAAGTGCCCTCCGCCACCCACCGTTGGGTGGCTTGCGGAGTATAAATGTAGATGCAGATGTAGATGTAGACGCAAGTCTACTGATAACAAGCGGCGGCCTGCTTTTTGTAAGTGTTATCGTGGACAAATTGAAAGTATCACATCTTGGTATAAAACTGCATGACACTCGCGTGCTCGACTTTTACTTATGGTGCACAAACATCATACCTGTGAATTGTAGATTATCCTGAAATTTCGCCATCGAAATGATCTGCAATATGGTGTTGCGACACCTAGGTCTTATCTCGCCTGACGGTGTTGTTCCATTTTTGACGGACAAACACTACGTGTGAACGGAGAACAGGGAGATATATGGTCATAGACTCTTTCCATTCATTTAGTAGGACTTGAATAATAATTTTTTCAATTTCCACAGATACCACAAAGAATAATCAAGTGCCTCTGAGTTTGTAAAGGACAAAACTGCTGAGGTCACCGGTAACTAGAATTACGCACTACTTAAACTAATTTATGCTAAGAACAACACACACACGCATGCATCAGGGAGGACTCGAACCTCTGGCTGGAGGAGCCTCGCAATCCGTGACATTTCAGTAACACGATAGTTTAGTCCATAGCAGGATGTATGTTTTGAAGCAACATTAGTGAACAAGATATATGCATAATAACAATGCGTTTGATTGAGAAACTCTTAATTACTGTACAGGGAAAGGAAAGAGATTTACCTACAGGGAGACTCTCAATGAAATGGACATTCAAAAATCAATACCTTGTACTTCACTTTTTTTATCCAAATGGAGTTTTAAGCTACGTTCCTGTGCTTGCAGATAATAATAATGAATTAAGGATAGTCCACTTCTTGGTAGAACACAGTATCATTAAATTTGTTTAGGTTCCAAAGGTTTTTAGCCACTGCTGTTTCACCTCGAACAGATTTTTTCTGTATTATTTCAATTTTTGCGTAATGTGTGTCCTGTGGCTGGCAACAAAAATCAGCAGCAAGTGTGTATTAATAGAGCATACCGTCACTGCTACACCTCACCCATACTGAGTAGACCTTGTTTGTTACTTGTCTGATAGACGTGTTGTTGTTATTATTTTTGCGTTTAAAGAGAATTAATCTAATAATCATTGCCGAGTTATGAATGTTGCTTCATTGCTGTGGCTGGAATTTAAATACGCAGTGCGAAGTGCATTAAGTCACAGAAAGGAAATAACATCCTGAATTTTAAAATCCTTATGAGGAAACGTTACTTTAAACACAAAAGTTATGGTTCAAATGGCTCTGAGCACTATGGGACTCAACTTATGTGGTCATTAGACCCCTAGAACTTAGAACTAGTTAAACCTAACTAACCTAAGGACATCACACACATCCATGTCCGAGGCAGAATTCGAACCTGCGACCGTAGCGGTCACGCGGTTCCAGACTGCAGCGCCTAGAACCGCACGGCCACTTTGGCCGACCATAAAAGTTATAACAATACGTTTAGCACGTAAATAATTATTACAGTTTAGAACACGTCGCCCGAAGCAATGATGACATTCCGTGCTAATTTAGGATTATTGCTGCCTTCTAATGGCAGACACAAGATAACCTTAAAATAAAACGAAAGAAAGAGAAAGAATAAAAGAGACTATGTACTGATGATAACTCAAATTCGGTGGAACATCATCGTTAATTATAGAAAATGAACAACATTGTGTGCTTGCAAGAAGGGGTACCTTCTTCACTTCATTAGGTCTATAGTTCACGGTTTTCATTAATGCACTACAGTAGGTCTAACCTTGGCAATTAATATGTTGTCGAAGAGATGAATGACATTTCTCTTTCTGGAGTACGTGTGGTTAACCGTAGAGCTCCCATGTAATAAGTCTCCCAGTTAACGTAAAATGTTGCACTAGAGTTTCTGTTTTTCAACAGTTAAATTTCCTACATTGCTTAACAGCAGTTTTCACAAGCTAAGTATGATACCTAACAAATTAATCTCATTTTCTTTTCTCAGTTACGGATATTCTTTGTGAAAAGAGATACCTCACAAATTAATGTCATTTCCTTTTCTCAGTTGCAAATGTTCTTTGTAAAAACCCAGATAATAGTTCCAGATTTGTAGAGATCCTAGAAAATGTCTACCTACATAAGAGTCACAGCAAGCAGCATTCAGCATAAGATTGCTCACTATAAAATTTCTAAGGCAGCTTTGTGCTATAATTTTATCAGTATTACCTCAGTGTTGATTACATCATAATTTTTCAATAAAATGTTCGTCTGATAATAATGTGTTCAGGATCTGTGTGCATTGAGCTTTGCCACATGAAATTAACAATTTATTTATTCAAACATCACTTGCTAAAGCTAATACTATCATACAGGTTAAATCACATAAACTGCAGTAGACATACTGTAATATATGCATTATCTACAACCAACTGGAATGATTTTTCAGCTGTCATTCCATTTTCATTTTTGGTTATTGATGTCCATTCATCAAAAAATTTTAATCTAATCTGGCCACCTGAAACAATGTGTGATCTCTTTGCTTAGCTATTATTATCATAAGTTTAAGTGAAGCTACAGAAGTTAAACATTTCTCATTCTGGTAACGGATCAGGTATCCTATGAGAAATCGAAAATTAAGCCTTAGAAAGACAGTTCACGGAGTATCGTCATCACTAACATCAAACGGTAACATATATAACAGCAGAAGTAAAATAAATATAATAATTGAATGTGAGAATTGTTTTATAAGTAAATTAATATATCTGCAAATCAATAAAGTGGATGTAAATTGCATCATTTCCATTGCATTAAATGCAACATCTGCAGCATGTATCTACATTCCAGGATAGATGATTAAATTATTATTTTGCTGACAGTGCTTGCACAGGTGTTTATATGGTTCCACTTCTTCATTAAAGTTATTCAGGAAGTGTGCATTTAGTGGATGTAGATAGTTATGAAGACTTCATTATCATCTACATGAAGACATAAGTTTAATACAGTATAATATTTACCTAGATATGCTCATTATACAATGACAACAGTCTCTCCCTCATTCCTTCCATCAATGACCTAACATTCCATTCTCCTCACTGATCATTGGTAAGTAACACCATTTTGTCGGCTAATTTGGAGCTTTGTGTAATGTCCACAATTCTAGAAAAATGATACATTTAATTATTTGAGGACGTTCATAATCAATGTTCACTACATCCATAACGTCTGTTCTGTTAAAACGCATAAGGGATGGTAATACATTTAATAAGAGATGCAGTCAGATCACAACAGCATGCGGAGGGCAGATATTGAAATTTAAGTCAACAGAAATTATTCCAAATCTATTTTTTTTCGTATAGAACCACTACAACTTCTTAACTGTAACTACACAAATGTTGTATACATTAAGTATCAAAGCAAAGGAGATAACCTGGCTTAGTGGTGTTATAAAAATCCTTCATTTTAAAAAACCTACTGTAAATTTTTTCATGTTCTACTGAATCTATCACTAAAATATATTGCATTACAATACTTACATATAGAATAAACAAAATTTTACAACTGTAACTAGACAAAAGTTGCTTACATCAACATAAAACTGAAAGTGATAATATTGACAAAACTGTTTATTCAACCACTTTAGTCACACAGTCATTTGCTTTGTGTAACACGTTGTGTGACAATTTCATATTCACCTGAAATTGTTAGTTTACCTATATTCTCCATTTTCATGAACTGGACGAGGGTAATTTATAAATGTGTAGGTGGTAACATTGACTAGACAGAATACTAGGAGCTCATGTGATAACCCCAGAAAATTACACTCTTCACATCATAATTCACTTCACATACACTTAATTTAGCTAGTAGAACGCAGATTTCAGAAGTACAATTGTTCTCCGTGCTACAAGGGTCAAAGAAATTGAACATAACTGTATCCACTATGACACTGTTGTTGACTGAAGAGGATTTTCGAATTTCATATATTTTCGTGTGTGTTGAGGGGGGACATATGTGTGTGTGTTTACATATGCAGTAATGAATCAATCAGAAAGTATGGATAGGGGCAGAAGGGTAAAGGATGAGAAGGGATCAAAAACTAAGTGTGGTGGAGCAGAGGAGAGGAGGTGTTTGTTTCTGGGTGTGTCATGGATAAGTGTGTTTATGGGGAATTTTAAGCACTCTAAACAGTAACTGTATCATGATATTCGACAGTAAGGAATTCCCCATTACTGTACTGCGTTGTATATTTAATATTATACTCAACAGAGAGGAATCTAAAATAGTAGCTCCACATTCTCCAGATGGATACTATGATTAGAGCAGCACCAAGTAATATTATCACGATTGTGGTTAATTCGAGAACATTAGTAGCTACACACAAGGGCATGTTTTCCATCTGTAATACCGATGTGTCATTTCCTAATGTTGTATTGTGCTCTGATTGAGGGGTAAGTGTGCCCATTTCAGCTAGTTCTGATATCACACTGTACTCATCATAACCTTGTTTGAGGTGTCCCATTCCAGGAACAAATGTGTCTGTGGTATACATTTGGATATGCTCCACAGTTTCCACTTCAGATCTCAGTGTGTTCGTGGTCTGAATAACACTAATCTCCTTGGTCAAATTAAGTTCATCATACTGTTCAGTAAAGTCCCCCATGTCAGCAGATAATGCGGAATTATCTACTGTCAGTGATGCTTTCGATACTTGACTGTAGACTGCAACATTCCTGAAACCCATAAATGTAAAATTATTAGTCATGCTGGCCCAAAATTAGCTAACTTCAATGCCAGAGAAGCTAAACATCACTATAGCTACTAAAATATATTAAATAAATAGCAGTGTTGACATAATGATAATTTTAAAATCAGTCAAGAGAATTTATTAATTAGGATATGAATTTCCTTATAGAATGGTATTAGAACATTCAATATAAAATGGAATGTAGCTGTAAAATGATCTTACAGTAGTAGAAAACTTTGATAGTTCTATGTAATGTTGAACAACTTAGACATGAGAGTAGTGTCATAGAGGCAGCTACAACTATATATCACCCTCATGACTGTCAAACATAGTAGCATTGTCTTTGTTTGACAGTATAAAGAGGAATATGTTACAATCAATGCACCCAAACCATGAGAAGCTGTTGTAATGCGTATCCCACATACTGGACCACCCATACAAGCTTGTCAATTAAGATGGCAGGAAGTTAAGTGTATACTATACCTATGCCTACCTTTACAGCGTTTTTGTTATATTTAGTATGTACACAGCTATCAGTTTTGTTTCTTTTAAGAAATAGTTCCTCTGTTGCCATTAACTATAATTTGATGGGCAATTCATTTTGACATTAGGCAGATAAAATTAGTAACAAACAGAGGGGATAATCGTGAAGTATAATTGTCCTAGCAAAAAATATAAACAAATAATAGTGATGACTTTGTGTACAGTAGTAAACATAACTCATTTTCCACTGTCATTAAATTATAACAAATTGTAGCATTAAGCACTGATTAATATGTAAAAGGAGGTTGTAACTTGCTAGCTTGTATTGCTTATTAGCCAAACGCCAATTCATAAATAAAATAAAATGACTACAACCTACATGGTTATTATACCTCATAAATATACAGCTATTTCTCTGCCCTTAGAGAGGCCTTTGCTTAGAATCTATTCAATTCAATTCAATTAATCTCAAAGTCCATTCATTCCTGTCCAAAACTGAGTAACATTCATATGAATGTACTAGAACAACAATAAAGGGTAAGAACATGCTATGTAGTACTTACTCAAATTGACGATCAGGCAGCTCATATCCAGGAACGACGGTTGTGAAATTCCCAGAATTTGTGGTAGGTTCCCTAAGTACAGCTGTAAAAACTGAAATAGAAAGAAGTCTGTAAGTACCCACACAAAATAAAATTGGGAAACGTTTTACACTTCCCTAACAATTTGTCACAATGTTACAGTAGCAATCGATACAAACTGTAAATAAGATCGTTGTTCATAATAGGGGACCATAAACTGTCATATCCTGTATGTGAGTAGACTGCATTTGGCTATGACCATTCATCTATATTAAAACGACGAAAAATATTTGTTTAAGCTATCAACGAGTTCATATTATGCATAGCTTTTAAAACAGTTGTCTCAGGGTTATATTTTTACAAGATTTATTCTAAGCCTGCTATCACTGATCCTGTCACTAATGTTTCAAAATTATTTCGATAGCAAATCACCTTCACTGCGATCCAATACATTCATTACATACCAAAATTGGTTTGAGAAGCTGTTATAAGCAAAAGTAGTCTGAGGAATCGATTCAAAAAATTTCATAGACTGTGTACATCAACCAATAATTCGGAAGCTCAAATCAAAATTGGAGTAGTAGAACGAAATTACTCATTGAGTACTGGTACTTATCAAAAATACTTAGCAAAAACGAGAATAAATTCATGTCTGTGGACAGATCGAAGCTAAAAAGAAAATTGCCTGCACTAAACAATAACTCACGTCCTCTGCACACAATGGACAGCTCGAGAGTGACGCGAGTCACTGCTGGCTTTGCGATGTCATGGACAAATGAGACGTTATTCTGCTGGCGAGCGAGCTTACGGCTGATAGTAGAGGTCGCCTTTGTAGCGAAGATGCCAGCTCCATCTCTTAGATAATCTTGGTATCAACCAAGTGAGTTCGTCATGCGCTCTCTTTCATACTGACCTCCCAATTTGCTGCAACAGGTGGCTTGAATGTTAAAAGAAATCGATTACTTTTAAATGGAAATAAGCTGCGCTTTGAAATTAGAAATAAAATTAAGAGACATTGGTGGAAATCTTTAACCACGGTTTGTTACATCAGCTCTGTTTCAGATAAAACCTGCTTAATTCGTTGTTGTCGACTTCATTACGTATCATTTCGTGTGAAGAGTGATGTGGCTTTGGTAACCCGTGAAATACACAGGCTTTCACATTCGTGCATCGCAGGTAGACGTACACAAGCGGGATTTCGTAGCCTAAACCAGTTGTACATTTTACACTAATAAAATATATTTTACACGTTGATGGTGTATGTTGCTCTGTGTTATATAACAGTATTAACCTGATATCATAATTTGACACGTAGAACTGTTTTCAAGATAGTTATACTGTTTTAGTTCCTTCATATCCGTTGTTTTGGATGGTCTGTCGCCAGCAGAAATTCATCCAAAGCCTCAACAGGTGAGAGACGGGGAGCTGACTCCAACCATGAGGGAGAATTATTCTGCAGCTATCTAACTATAGGATGACCAACGAATGTGAAACACATGGAAATGGTGAAAAGGTGCATAATGTACTAGTCAACGAACAGTAAATACAAGTTTATGTACATATCATGCTCGTTACTTTTAGTGAGGAGGAAAATGGAACCATCACTACATGGAAAAATCAGAACAGTAATAAACGTCGTGCGTTGGGGCTTGTAGCCACGAAACGGAAAGAGAGATACAGATTTTATCCTCTGTGTGACTAGTAGCAATAACATACTGAAGGTGTGTCTCATATTTTTAATCACACAGTAAAACGGTTGATCAGTAAACGTGAAAAATGGTGAATTTTGTGTACGCAAACTGGGTGAAAAGTTTTTGTGCTTACGGGTATGGACGACAACAGCACGAAAAGAAAAAAAATCACCTTCATTTGCACAATAGCTGCAGGTTCCTTTGCAACCGACAGATCGCTCGTATTTGAATTTTGATGTTAAATGACCATCTGTCGATAACATCGGACTGCCCATTTTTCCTACACGAGCGTGAATGTGAACAGATGCGTATGGTGGAATTTTCGAAACTTGCAATTTTGGTAACTAACTATCTTATGAAATAATATTTCAAAGCATACTGCAATTAGATTTGCTACTTTGAAAATATCTCATAGTGAGAGACTTGCCTTTAAAACACTTAGGTAAACATACCTTTCCACGCAAAATATTTAAAGCCATTGGGATTCTATCATCTTCATTACTATTCACGAGACGTTTTGTGAATTTGGATGAACATCTATAGGCAGATACAGCGGATTTTCGATTGTATGTTTCAGCTGAAGGTGGATAGGGAAATGTTCTCTTTTTCATTAAGGATTCCATTAAGTAGCACATAGTAAACAAATATCATTTGCACGCTTGTATAAAACTTTTAGAAACCAGCAATAGATCATCCGGCTCGTAATATCTTTATAATAATACCACAAAGGTACCCATTTTGCAGAGAGTAGTGCACGAACCCAACATGGCATGGATGCAAAAATCGTGGGGAGTCCCCTGCAGAAACATTGAGAAATTCTGCCTCTATAGCCGTCCATAATTGCATGATTTTATGCAGAAATCGACCTCTCAGTACGTTCCGTGTCGGGTGATCCGATTGGCCAAATCAGTCGCTCGAACTGTGCAGAATGTTCTTCATACCAGTGATTAAGAATTGTGGGCCAGTAACATATCGCGTTGTCATCCAACAAAACTCTATCGTTTTTTGGGACATGTAGTCCATGAATAGAAGGACATTGTCTCCAAGTAGCCGAACATAACAATTTCTAGTCAATGACCGGTTCAGTAGGACCAGATGATGCAGTCCATTCCATGTAAGCACAGCTCACACTGTTGTGGAACCAACATCTGTATGCACTGTGCCTTGCTAATAACTTGGCTCTATGGCCACATTCGAACTTTATCGTCAGCTCTACCCTAATGAAATCGAGACCCATCTGAGAAGGCCACGGTTTTCCAGTAGTGTAGGGTCCAACCAATATTGTCATAATCCCACCAGAGGCGCTGCAGCCGACGTCCGGCTGTTAGCAAAGGGTATCTACTGCCATAGCCGATGGACGCAAAATTCAACCGCACTGTCATACGTCCCTCCACAATTTCTCCGATTGCTTCGTGCAGTGTCGCTTTGCTATTACCACTGACGATTCTACGGTAACGCTGCTGCTCTCGGATATTAAGTGAAGGTTGTCAGCCACTGCGTTGGTCGTGGTGAGAGGAAATGCCTGAAATTTGATATTCTCGGAATCCTCTTGGCATTGATGATCTCGAAATACTGAATTTACAAACTGACTATTCCTATAAGCCTGGATGTGTCTTTTCCTTTTGGTGCAACTGTACCAGAAATTCCTTTTTTTCCCCACAGTTCAGTACTTTCATATTAGTTACATCGTCTACCCATTTGTTACTCAGCATTACTTTGTAGCTCCCCATTTCAGTGGCTGGCATTGTCTTCTGGTCTGAGCTAATTATCGCCCAAGTTACTCTTCCAGACAAGGTTAAACTTATTAGAAATACCGTCAGCAAAAATTCTCAGTACTTCAATTTATATTTCATGTCAACAATTTTCTTACTATAAGTAAAGTATGGTGTACACAGCAAAAATCGTCGAGTCTTATTAGTGTATAATTTACTAACTTAATTCTGTCAGCGGCACCTTACGTAATTCGACTGTATTCCATTACCGTTGACTGACTTTTCATTGTGGTCGTCTAACAACATCATTTAAAAACATTGTCCATTAAGTTCAACCGCTCCTCCAACCCTTTCATGTCTTGGACAGAAATACAATATCATCCTCGAGCCGCCAAGTTTTTGTTTCTACTCTATGAACATTATTTCCTTCGCCGAATTTCTCCCTAGTACTCTCTATTTGGGTTTGAATGTACACAATTAATAAACTAGAAGAGAAAGGACTATCCTTTATCCCTACCTTCTGAGTCCTTATCATACTTTCAGCCTTCCCACTTTTGTAACGACGGACTCGTGTGTGCAAAAATTGTAGACAGCTTTCGCTCCTTGTATTATACTCACTACCTTGAGAATCTGAATGACTATATTATAGTGAACGTTCTCCCAAGCTTTCCCCAAATGTAAAGATGGTACAAACGTAGATATTCATTTATGCTCGAGCGTGATGTGCTATACAGCCGAGCGAAAGCCAGAACTCTCCTATCTGTGACATGTTGAAGTCGAGGGAAGATGTGAACAAATCTGCCCTACCTGTTTTGAAATTTTGTTCGACATCCAGTATTATTGTACGCTAAATGTAGTTACTAATTTGGGTATGTGATATGTCAACCTTAAGCACATGCAAGGTCAATATTATTTTAGCAATATTCTCGTATTTATGCCCTGGCGATATGTGCCTCTAAATCAGAATGAATAATACTAAAGAAGAGAAGAAATATTATGAAATGAAATTGGCGATTTTCGATTTATAATTTCATAATGCCATTTATGTTGAATAATAGCGCATATCCTACAGATTTCGTTCACTTCAGCAGTGCCAGCTTTAGAACAAAAAAAAAAAAAAAAAAAAAAGGAAACGTGTAACAGTAATGTTAATAATCAGATAGCGCTACGCCTCTTATTTAATGAGAGACTCAATCGTTTCAATCTATGAACTGCATTATTGAATCACAACGCAAGTATGTTCAAGACAAAAGGCTGTGTGGTATCAGCAATACGTTAGGAACTGCTCACTTTGACGCAGTAAACAGAGCATCTTACAAATGTGGAAAAATTAGTTCACAAATGTGTTACTTCACTGGAATTTAATCGCTAAGCACGAAAGTTAAATACTGCACTTTCAGAAAGCCATAGTTGCGTACTGTGTTTTTTAATGCCAAAATTTTCATGAGGTATTGATTTCTGGGGCTGATATCTCGCTAGTTAGTTTTCTTCTCCTTAAAATATGAGGTCTCGTTGGTAATGTTCTCTTGTAAGATACGTCGTAACGTCAGTAGGGCTAAGTGTGTTCCTACATTTGTCCGGCACAATACGTTTGTTCCCCGAGTGCCTTTACATCACTTTGCACAAGAGTGGCTGAACCTTTAAGTCCCTGACTGCTGGATTGGTATTACGGTCAACACGCTAGACCTCTTTTCCGCTTTCCTTTACGTCCACCAGACGTTATGCTACGCGATTCTTTTTCTTTGGGGCATGATAAAGGATCGTGTCTACTTTCCACCACTACCTATTATTTGCCAGAGTTGATACACAGAACTGAATAGTTCCGTTAATCTAAAGTGTGAGATGAATTAAATTGTAGGTATGATTTGTGCCGTATAACTTAAGGTGCATATATAGAAGACTTGTGAGAAAAATTGTGTTAGTTACCCTTCAGTTTTATGTTTGATTTGTTGTAAGAAAATCTGAATTGCACTGTCGTAATATACTACTGAACCTCAGTCATCCTTTAGTGACAACCCTATACAGTAATTTCAATGTATAGCATTTTACATACGGAATAATTTGATTCGTTTCTCAATGCAGTACGATTTTTTTTCTGGGGGGGGGGGGAATACGTATATGACATGATGAAAAACACACAATATTTTTCGCTTTTTCCAAGTGAAATACGAGAATTTTTGGCGTGACAGCGGTTAGCGTCATGTGTATGGGAAAATTGCGGAGGAGCAGAGAGCATCTAGTCGTTATCCCCTGAAGTAGCCATGTAATATTATTGTTTGTGGTTTAGTGTAACGTTTTGGTACAAGTCAGTGGCCAAGATATAGTGCAGAGAGGGATAGTGTTTGTATTAACGGTCTGAGAGGAGAACAATCTTGTGACATAACATTCAACCAGTTCAATGCAAATATCTTGAGCAAAAGCAAGGATGCGAAGGTATATGAAATTTAGTGTACTGACTTGAATTTAAAGATGTACTATGTGAACGGCTGTAAATCTCACACAGAATCGACAAAACAAGACTGTTCCAACGTCTTGAAAATCCCGTGTTCCTTCGGTATTGTAGAGCTCGTATCGCTGGTAATGTGACATGCGCTGGCACCGACGACAGCACCAATCGTAACACACTTTTAGGAATCAAATTGTTTTCTTCTTACTGTAACAATATTACGTATAGATTACTCTGATTTTCTGTGATTGCATATAATTAGGTAATGCACTTTTATCTGTCTGAAAAACCGATATGCTTGTGCGTCAGATCTACAAATAAGAGTAAATCTGTGTAGTTACATGGTAACTGCATGCCAGATTTTGAGTATTTGGAATTCCAATGAAATATTTAGGGTCCGCTCCCTCTTGACACCACAGTTTGTTTTTTACTTTGTATTGTTTGGTGGTGTGTTTCAAGCTGAAGTATGCTGAAAATGATAACGCATTGCGCCACAGACAAGTTTATGATAGTCATTTACTGCCAGGATATGTCACCATACACAGGACATGGGAGCTAGAATCCTAAGACTCGTTCTGTGTGAGAGGTTCAGTGTGCGTAAAGCGGCAACTTCTCTTGGAACAGAAGTGAAGAAATTACTACCACGAGAGACGGTTGATGGCCACTTTCCAGGGCTGGGTTAGGAAAGGTGTCGATGCCTCAGCAAGAAAACGCGTGTTTTTAAACGCCTTGCAACTGAAGAAGGAGATCAGTGTACCTGGAAGGTCACAAACTGTTCACAATCACTCACGCGATGTAATTCTTCAGGCTTTCCCTGCGATCTAATGGCAGCTTGGGTTGTCGGGTGTTCTGCAGGATATCAGTGTCGTACTTGTACGATAATTCGGTAACGTAGCTCGTAACCTTTATTGGAAGCGACCTGAGACCGCTCATCGAGTGGACCTGGTCCAATATTTATGTCCGTGGCCTTATCCCTCTTCCTGCAGTTGCAGGCGTTCTCTCTACGGTCCGCGCGCGCTCGCTGCGTTTTTCTGTTATGTTGCCGTTCCGTTTACCGTCCGCTGCAGTTCTGGATATTCCCTCTGTGGCCCGCACTCGTAGTACGGACCGTAACATTTGCGTTTTAACCACGTCAGCGTCTCGTGCAGTAGTTGGATGTCATTAGATAGAGCTGGGACAGTACATCGAATTTATTGGTGATCTGGACGTGGATCAGTACGTGCACATCATGAAACATGCTATGGTGGCCATTGTGAGGACAGACAATCCCAAAGAATTGACAGAGTTCTAGCAGAACACTTCACAAGTCACACAAGTCAAATCGTTCAGCAATGGTTTTGGCAACAACGTGAGGTCGACGTAATTCAGTGATCAGTTCGATCGCTGGACTTGAATCCTTTCGAAAATTTTTGGGCCGGAATGAAGCATCACATGAAATTTCTTTGACAGGCACCGGCACTATGCACACCTGACCAACTGTGGGACTTTATGTTCGACACATGGGAGAGTCTCGCGGACGATGATACATATTGCCAGATTCTGTCCGTCTCCATACAGACATTGACTCTTCTAAAAAACTAGGAAGGAGTGGGAATTTTGCTGGAGATTTCCAGTCCACTCCCAAATGGACTAGTAAGGTCTGGCGGAAAGCTGACTCGAAGTAGGAAGGGGGCACTCGTTTAGAGACGAGCCATGCGCATTGGCAGGGAAGTGTGGTCCTTCTGCTGTTCTTCTGCAATAGCGTAGCTGTTAGTTTAGTATGAAGAGCAGTTGGGTGTGAGCCTTCTTCGTGAATGAAGAGAATGTATCCCTGTGTGCACCATCTTAAGCACAATAGAGAGGCACCTAGACTCCGATTCATTATCAAGTAGATGTACTAGCTAGTTTCAGGGAACTGTATATTCGTCACTCCGTAAGCAGAGTGGGGAAATTAAGAAGCTCTAAGAGCAGTTGGACATTTGAAATGATCCTTATTGTGGTGTGCTTGTAGTGAGACTGTGTCTTTATGTGACCAGTGGGCAAGCAGCTCTACTCACTCGCACACGGTACGATACCAGAGCAGTTCACAGAGAGGAGTTTTATGAGCAATATTAGTCTGAGTAGGTTGGTTTCAGAGCTGCAGCGAGCGCCAACGAAGGTGCGGGAGCCGCAATCAGGCGATCAGCAGCAGTCGCTTTCACTGTCGTTTTGTGTGTGGTGATACCATATAGGGCTCTCATTCCACCAATGCGTTGGGTTTCATGCCATTTGTGGTGGATTAAATGCAGTGAGTTCATTTGGGCTTGGTTATTTTTCTTGTTATAATTCAACGACATCCTATTTTCTTAGTATTTGGTCAGATTGCATTGCACAATTTATTTAGAGGGCGACAGTTACAATACGAATTAATAGAAAGCCAAACTCAGAGAGAGATAGTTAAGGATAAGGAACAGTCTTGTCAATCGAAACTTCTCATTGAAAGAAAACGAATGATTTTGACAATAAATTTTGTGCAAATTATACAAAATGCTTTTTCTCTTTTCTGTAATCCCCCCCCCCCCATCCGCTACATATTAAATCTACATTTAATGTTCACAAATTTCTTCAGAAATCCTTAGTGGACTACATTTCATATAGTCTCTACTTCGGCCATCATCAGTTTTTTGCTAACGATATAATGAAATTCATCTACTACTTTTAAGTGTCTCGTTTTCTAAACCAATTCCTTTAGCGTCACCTTATTTAATTCGACTACATTCCATTAACATTGAATAACGTCGGGTATAGGCTACAATCCTGTCACACTCCCTTCTCAACCACAGCTTCCCTTTCATCTCTGTACAACTGCCGTCTGATTTCTCTATAAGTTGTAAATAGCATTTCGCTCCCTGTATTTTACCCTTGCAGCCTTCAGTATTTCAAAAGGAGTATTCCAGTCAACACTCTCAAAAGTATTCTGCGTGTCTACAAATGATATAAACAAAGGTTTCTCTTTTCTTTACCTGTCTTCTAAGGTAAGTCGTAGGTTCAGTACTACCTCGGGAGCTCCTACATTACTCTGGAATCATAACTAATCTTCCCCGAGGTCAACTTCTAGAAGGTTTTGCATTGTTCTGTACAATATTTGAGTTAGTATCTGGTACCCATGACTTATTAATATGATAGTTCGGTAATTTTCACAACTGTCATCAACTGGTTTCTTTGAAATCTAAATAATTATGTTCTATTTCATATTTGATGGTATGGCGCTCGTCTCATACGACTTGCACACAAAGAGGGAGAGTTTTGTCACGGCTGGCTTTCCCAAGGCTGTCAATAGTACCGAAGGATTATCGTCTACTCACATAGTATTGTTTCGACTCAGATCTTTCGGAGGTCTGCCAAATTCTTCTCGCACGCTCATATCTCGCTTGTCATCTTCATTTACATCCATCTACCTTTCTATATTATTGCCTTCGGGTTCATCTCCCTTGTTTTGACCAATAATATATACCTTCCATCTCACAGCTTTTCCATCTTTGCCCAGGACTCGTTTTCCACCTGAGCTCTTCATGTTCATGCAGTTGCTTCTCTTTTCCCCAAACACCTCTATGATTTTCCTGTAGGCATTACCTATGTTTCTCCTAGTGAAATATGCTTCGAAGTCCTTACATTAGCCCTCCAGTCATTCCTGTTAAGTCATTTTCCATTTCCGACCAATTTTTATTTTTGGACCATTCTATTGTCTCCCGCCTGCTTCTTTTGCTGCATTTTAATATTTTGTCCTTTCTTCAGTCAAATTCACTATCTCTTAGGTTATCCAAGGATTTCTACTAGGCCTCGACTTTTTGCCTATTTGATCCTATGCTGTATCTACTATTTCATCTCTTAAAGCTACCCATTCGTCTTCCACTGTATACCCTTTCCCGATTCTAGTCAATCGTTCTCTAATGCTCCCTCCGAAAGTCTCAGCAACCTCTGGATCTTTCAACTTATCCTCGACGCAATTCCTTAATTTCCTACCTTTTTCCTAATTATTCAGTTTAATCTACAGCTCATAATCAATAAATGGTCGTCCCTTGGCAATGTCTTACAATTTAAGATCTAGTTCCTAAGTGTCTGTCTTAGCATTATATAATCAGTTACAAACCTGCCGATGTCTCCACATTTCTTACACGTATACAATTTTCTGTTGTGATTCTTAAACCAAATGTTACCAATGACTAAATTACGCTCTGTGCAAAATTCTATCAGGTGGCTTCCTCTTTCAATCATTTCTTCCAGTCAATAGTCATCTATTCTTTTTCCTGCTCATCCTTTTCCTGCTCTCGAATTCCAGTCCTTGATCACAATTAAATTTCCATCTACTTTGTCTATCTGAATAATTTCTTTTACCTCATCATACATTTGTCCAAACTCTTCATCATCTGTGGAGCCAGTTGGCGTCTAAACTTTCACTACTATAGTAGGTGTGGGCTTCATGTCTATTTGGGCATGATAGATGCGTTCACTATGGTGTTCATAATAGATCGTCCGCGCTCCTACTTTCTTATTCATTATTAAACCTACTCTTGCATTACCCATATTTGCTTTTGTACGAGGGCAGTTCAATAAGTAATGCAACACATTTTTTTCTCGGCCAATTTTGGTTGAAAAAACCGGAAATTTCTTGTGGAATATTTTCAAACATTCCCGTCCGACAGGTGGCAGCGCTGTACGGAGCTGTTAAAATGGCGTCTGTAACGGATGTGCGTTGCAAACAACGGGCAGTGATCGAGTTTCTTTTGGCGGAAAACCAGGGCATATCAGATATTCATAGGCGCTTGCAGAATGTCTACGGTGATCTGGCAGTGGACAAAAGCACGGTGAGTCATTGGGCAAAGCGTGCGTCATCATCGCCGCAAGGTCAAGCAAGACTGTCTGATCTCCCGCGTGCGGGCCGGCCGTGCACAGCTGTGACTCCAGCAATGGCGGAGCGTGCGAACACACTCGTTCGAGGTGATCGACGGATCACCATCAAACAACTCAGTGCTCAACTTGACATCTCTGTTGGTAGTGCTGTCACAATTGTTCACCAGTTGGGATATTCAAAGGTTTGTTCCCGCTGGGTCCCTCGTTGTCTAACCGAACATCATAAAGAGCAAAGGAGAACCATCTGTGCGGAATTGCTTGTTCGTCATGTGGCTGAGGGTGACAATTTCTTGTCAAAGATTGTTACAGGCGATGAAACATGGGTTCATCACTTCGAACCTGAAACAAAACGGCAATCAATGGAATGGCGCCACACCCACTCCCCTACCAAGAAAAAGTTTAAAGCCATACCCTCAGCCGGTAAAGTCATGGTTACAGTCTTCTGGGACGCTGAAGGGGTTATTCTGTTCGATGTCCTTCCCCATGGTCAAACGATCAACTCTGAAGTGTATTGTGCTACTCTTCAGAAATTGAAGAAACGACTTCAGCGTGTTCGTAGGCACAAAAATCAGAACGAACTTCTCCTTCTTCATGACAACGCAAGACCTCACACAAGTCGTCGCACCCGAGAGGAGCTCACAAAACTTCAGTGGACTGTTCTTCCTCATGCACCCTACAGCCCCGATCTCGCACCGTCGGATTTCCATATGTTTGGCCCAATGAAGGACGCAATCCGTGGGACGCACTACGCGGATGATGAAGAAGTTATTGATGCAGTACGACGTTGGCTCCGACATCGACCAGTGGAATGGTACCGTGCAGGCATACAGGCCCTCATTTGAAGGTGGCGTAAGGCTGTAGCATTGAATGGAGATTACGTTGAAAAATGGTGTTGTGTAGCTAAAAGATTGGGGAATAACCTGGTGTATTTCAAGGCTGAATAAAACAACCCCTGTTTCAGAAAAAAATGTGTTGCATTACTTAGTGAACTGCCCTCGTATTTATAACACTGTATTCACTTGACCAGAAGTCCGGTTCCTCCTGCCATTGAACTTCACTAATTCCCACTAATCTAACTTCAACTTATCCATTTCCCCTTTTTAAACTTTGTGACCTTCCAGCCCGATTACAGGATGTAACATTCCACGCCCCGTGTCGTAGAATGATAGTTTTGTCTCTCCTTGTGACGAGATCCTCCTGAGTAGCCCCCGCTCGGAGATCAGAATGGGGGTCTGTTTTACCTCTGGAATATATTACGCAAGTGGACCCCATCTTCATTTACTCATTCCGTAGAGCTTCATACTCTTTGAAAAAATTGCGACTGAAGTTTCCCCTTGCTTTCAGCCGTTCACAGCACCAGCACATAAAACCCGTTTTAGTTGATGTTACAAGGCCACATTAGTCAAGCACCTAGATTGTTACCCCTGCAACTACTGTATAGGCTGCTACCTCGATTCAACGACCATACGTCTGTCTAACCTCTCAACAGATACCCCTCAGTTGTGGTTGCACCTATGGTATGGCAATCTGTATTGCTGAGGTACGCAACCTACCCCACCGTCAGCAAGGCCCATTGTTCGTGGGGAGGTCGTGGGGTGGGGATGCAATGGTCCAAAAGTATCCGAACGACCTGAATTGCGTTTCGGCTGATTTGAATGCAGCTTACATAGCGCAGCTGTTTTGCAGATCATGTAACCTCTGAGAAATACAGTCGTGTGACTATACAAAATGCATACCGCAAGAGGTCACTAGAAAACATTGTTCTTTTAGGTGATCAGTCAAGATGTAACTCAACATCTCGATGTTGCAAATACTAGGAAACCCGATGTTTGAGGCTAGACAGTCCTTAATGCTTGTAAACTCATCAATACAGTAAGTGACATTTCAAAATAACTACCACAATTATTAGAATTTGAGTTAAGACATTCCAGCATTCTTCAGGCAAAATAACTATATTTATGGGTATGATATTTTGAGAAAGTATCTAGACTCCTAATGTTCACTGACAGTTCGAAGTATTTTTGCTCATTAAAAGGTTTAGCCACATCTGTGATACATCCATTCTGATGCGAGAGGTTTGTCTTAATGTGTATGTTGAACTAACGAGTTAAAAGCAATGGCCATAACAACGGCAAGCGCTCTATTGAAACCTCAACATTAACTTCATAGAACCAGTAATTTCTCTGTACTTATAATGGGACAATTGTTTGTCAACACGTGTGAACTTTAAATGACATAACGAACATTCCTTTTCTTTATCTGGATTGAAACTAAGCACATATACCCACTGTAACTAATCAAATCTTTCGTGCCTGAGCGAGACTCGATCTCACTAAAGATCGTCACTGGTGACGAGGCATAAAGAGTCATGAAATATCGAAATTTTCTTCAGAATCAGTTATCAAATTGATGTTGAAAATTTTTGTGCTCTGCCTGGAGTCCTGTTAAGACCCATCCCTATCTTCTCGTTAACTAATCACGAAAATCGTTTAATATAATTTCAAGTAATCACGTTTGCAAGTGTTGAAAGCGAAGTGTCATGATGAAAGATGGTGTCCCGAACCCAGCATGTGATCAGAGAATTAACGTAATAAAATGAGATGTTAAAAAGCGAAATTTTTCACCAGGAGCGAGATATTCGATTTGAAATGAGGATACCATTTTCTTGCCTGACCGGGAATCGTACTCGGCACCTAGCATCGTGGTTTTCTATCCTCGAATTGTTTGCTGACCAGTAGTGTGATGTGTCCATGTTTGACTAGGAATAGCGGTCCCTATCGTTATTGTTGACAACACATGAAGAGAGATTAAAAATGAAGACTATTTATCAGAAGTGTTTCGATATGCATATGCTAGAGCTTGAAACGTATCGATGATTATATTTGTGCTGGATCATGATTCGAACCCACATATGCCCCTTTCGTGGAGACCTATAGGAGACTGCTATTTCGGGGAAAAAAACGAAGTGATCGAATGGTATCGTTCCATGTGGGTCACATACCACGAAAGAGGAGATCTGAATTCGTATCCCAGCCAGCACCAAATTTTTCAATGCCTCAATTTCAGATAATGAGCCCTGTGACCTGAAGTGACAATTGGCTCATTAAATAAAATAATGTTTTTAATGTAATGAAGTTCACTGGCGATAGAATTTTTGTTGGCAGAGACTTCGGCCTCCGCCACATCAGAATCGAAAACTGCTCTGCCTCAGTTGTTATCGAAGAGATGTTGTTGTTGTTGTGGTCTTCAGTCCTGAGACTGGTTTGATGCAGCTCTCCATGCTACTCTATCCTGTGCAAGCTTCTTCATCTCCCAGTACCTAATGCAACCTACATCCTTCTGAATCTGCTTAGTGTATTGATCTCTTGGTCTCCCCCTACGATTTTTACCCTCCACGCTGCCCTCCAATGCTAAATTTGTGATCCCTTGATGCCTCAAAACATGTCCTACCAACCGATCCCTTCTTCTAGTCAAGTTGTGCCACAAACTTCTCTTCTCCCCAATCCTATTCAATACCTCCTCATTAGTTACGTGATCTACCCACCTTATCTTCAGCATTCTTCTGTAGCACCACATTTCGAAAGCTTCTATTCTCTTCTTGTCCAAACTGGTTACCGTCCATGTTTCACTTCCATACATGGCTACACTCCATACAAATACTTTCAGAAACGACTTCCTGACACTTAAATCTATACTCGATGTTAACAAATTTCTCTTCTTCAGAAACGATTTCCTTGCCATTGCCAGTCTACATTTTATATCCTCTCTACTTCGACCATCATCAGTTATTTTGCTCCCCAAATAGCAAAACTCCTTTACTACTTTAAGTGTCTCATTTCCTAATCTAATTCCCTCAGCATCACCAGACTTAATTCGACTACATTCCATTATCCTCGTTTTGCTTTTGTTGATGTTCATCTTATATCCTTCTTTCAAGACACTGTCCATTCCGTTCAACTGCTCTTCCAAGTTCTTTGCCGTCTCTGACAGAATTACAATGTCATCGGCGAACCTCAAAGTTTTTATTTCTTCTCCATGGATTTTAATACCTACTCCGAATTTTTCTTTTGTTTCCTTTACTGCTTGCTCAATATACAGATGGAATAACATCGGGGAGAGGCTACAACCCTGTCCCACTCCTTTCCCAACCACTGCTTCCCTCTCATGCCCTTCGACTCTGATAACTGCAATCTGGTTTCTGTACAAATTGTAAATAGCCTATCGCTCCTTGTATTTTACCCCTGCCACCTTCAGAATTTGAAAGAGAGTATTCCAGTTAACGTTGTCAAAAGCTTTCTCTAAGTCTACAAATGCTAGAAACGTAGGTTTGCCTTTTCTTAATCTTTCTTCTGAGATAAGTCGTAAGGTTAGTATTGCCTCACGTGTTCCAACATTTCTACGGAATCCAAACTGATCTTCCCCGAGGTCCGCTTCTACCAGTTTTTCCATTCGTCTGTAAAGAATTCGCGTTAGTATTTTGCAGCTGTGACTTATTAAACTGATAGTTCGGTAATTTTCACATCTGTCAACACCTGCTTTCTTTGGGATTGGAATTATTATATTCTTCTTGAAGTCTGTGGGTATTTCGCCTGTCTCATACATCTTGCTCACCAGATGGTAGAGTTTTGTCATGACTGGCTCTCCCAAGGCCATCAGTAGTTCTAATGGAATGTTGTCTACTCCCGGAGCCTTGTTTCGACACAGGTCTTTCAGTGCTCTGTCAAACTCTTCACGCAGTATCTTATCTCCCATTTCATCTTCATCTACATCCTCTTCCATTTCGATAATATTGTCCTCAAGTACATCGCCCTTGTATAAACCCTCTATATACTCCTTCCACCTTTCTGCCTTCCCTTCTTTGCTTAGAACTGGGTTGCCATCTGAGCTCTTGATATATTATGTTTATAATGAAGGTTCTGAACTTCGGTTCTACCTGTCGTTCTTCACTTGGCATTACTAGGCGTGAAGGAGATCAGATTGTGTGTGTTTAAAATAAATGACAGAAGATGGAATAGAGCCCGTACCTCGCAATTAAGAAACAAGGGTTACTCAACGAGATCACTGAAGCCCGCATTTGCTATATTCATGATTGCGTCTTAACGTATCGTGCACTTAGCTGACAAATTAGACATAGCGAAAAAAATCAGTTCTCTGGTTTGTTGGTTTGGAGGAGGGGACCAAACAGTGAATTCATTGGTCATATCGGATTACGGAAGGATGGGAATGAAAGTCAGCCGTGCCCTGTCAAAGGAACTACCACGGCATTTACTTGCAGCGATTTAGAGAAATTACGGAGAACCTAAAACACTTCTCTGCTAACTATCTAATTATCAGCAGGTTTCTGACCGAAATTATACTAATCTCAAGTCAGTGTGCTCTAAAGACGCTTTTAGCCACCATAGCCTTTATTCGAAGCAATTTTGGAACTATCTCTGTTTCAAGAAATAGCTTAGATCAAGAAACACCATTGCAGAGTATGAAGTTACCAAATGCTCCGTTTCATACTGCCAATATCGCTATTAAGTTCCACATTATGATGCTGCTACATGCTTGCTTGCAGTAAATATCTAATACTTCTTGGGCAACTTTAGAAGCAGTTGTCCAAAAACAGGTAAATATCTAGTCCGCAGACAATGGTTGCGGTGCTCAGTGGCAAGTGAACTGTAACAAGTAGCTATTTAGTTCCTTTCGTGTCTACGGAATGATTTTCAAGTTAATTTCGTACATATTAAATTATTCGTAGAATACATTAAAATTAAATTAACTAATGAAGACGCTACTTCATAAACAGACATAGCGTTGCACTACTTCATTTGCTTACGTTTAGCAACGACTGTTGTAAAATGCTAAAACTAACGGTAAACACCACTTTCAAAGACAGATGATGTTAATGTCATGTGTTAAATGTCACGATCATTCTCGGTAGGTAACTTTGTCGACGTAAACTATTTCAAGTAGTGCAAGGAAGAAACAATTGCAGAAGATCAACTGTTCTCGTTTCAATAAACTCATTTTACGTGAATCAGCTTCACATTTCCGAGTAATTAGTTTAACTCTGGGCCGGTCACAGCGTGCCAAGCTTAATGCGTGTAGCGGCTGCGGGCCCGGACTGCCACTCGGCTTTCCTCGGTCTCTCTTGAAAGTACATGGTACAGCGCGACATTTCATGTACTACCCCGATGTGGCGGTTTTCGATCGGCGCAACTCTCCGAGAACGGAAGAATCGTGCTGTAAGCGCTGTTGAGCGTTCGCTATTTGTTCGTGATACAAACGATTTTCACAGGTTGTTTGCACAAAAAGAGGCAGGCCCAGAGATATGTTAGCGTAAATCTTTTTATCATGAATGGGAATGACAAAAAAAAAAGAGATGAGAATTCGCAGTTCTCATAAGCGACAGGTATTGCGTATTTGCTACGAAAGGAAATTACAATACCATTTAGAAAGAATTTAAAGATTTAGTTGACAATGGAAGAGCAAAAAATTACAACGAACAACTGACGGGATTCATTGTTCTGTACATCAAAAAGCACCTTTTCCTTAATTTGCATACTTGGAGCACAAGAAGAAATTGTAGCTACGAAGAGTAAAATTTCTGAAGTAACACGCATTATATCATTGTCGGTTGCAACAGTTTTCAAAGGAACTCAAGGGAAAGAGGAGAGTAGGAATGAAACTATAACATTCGGATTGGAGTGCAGAATTTCAATTTTAGGTGAGTGCACACTGTCTACAGGGCAAGCTAACTTCTTTGTGATCTGATGGGGATGCAAGTAAAAAGAATATCACGTTGTAAAAGGTACACATTCTGACAAAGACAGCCCCTAAGCTAACTGCTGCTAAAGAAAATGTGAGGTTTGAAGAATTCATTGTGATCTTGAAAGAATTACAACGACTGTTTTACAAATATTTTAAGAACCCTGTCAGTCTTCACAAAACGCTATTTAATGCTGTTAACAAGATTTGTATTAATGTAGTCGTAGGTGAAAAAATTTGGTTTAGTCTCAAAACAAATTAATCTGCAACATTCACAGATTTAACGTATAAGAAAAGCTTATCATCCAGGTATTGAGAGATTTTAAAACGAAGCGTGCACGGTCAGGGCAAGGCTGATCTTTTCGTCTGACAGCATTGCATTATAGACTGAAGTACCAAAGAAACTGGAATTGGAATGCGTGTTCAAATACAGAGATATGTAAACAGGAAGAATACGGTGCTTCTGTCGACAGCGCATATATTAGACAGCAAGAGTATCGCACAGTTATTAGATCGGTTACTGCTGCTGCAATGGCAGGTTATCAAGATTTAAGTGAGTTTGAACGTGGTGTTATAGTCGGTGAACAAGCTGTGGAACATGGTATCTCCGAGGTAACGAAACTGGTGATCTTCCCGCACGACAGTTTCATGAGTGTACCGTGCGTATCAGGAATCCGGTAAAACATCAAATCTCCGACATCGGTACGGCCAGAAAAGGGTCCCGCAAGAACGGGACCACCGACGGATGAAGAGGATCGCTCATCGTGACAGAAGTGTAACCATTCAGCAAATTTCTGCAGATTGATATGCTGGGCCATCAACAAGTGTCAGTGTGCGAACGATGCAGTGACACATCATGGATATGGGCTTTCAGAGCCGAATGCCCACTCATGTATCCTTGATGTCTGCACGGTGCAAAACTTTACGCCTCGCCTGGGCCCGTCAACATCGACGTTGCACTTTTGATTACTGGAAACATGTAACCTATTCGGACGAGTCTCGTTTCAAATTGTGTTGAGTGGATGGACGTGTATGGGTATGGAGATACCCTCATGAATCCACCGACTCTGCGTCAAGCTGGTGGAGGCTCTGTAACGGTCAGGGGCGGGTGCAGTTGGAGTGATATACTTCTAGATACGATTCTGTCAGGTGACACTTACGAAAGCATCCTGTCTAATCACCGGCATCCATTCATGTCCATTGTGCATTCCGACGGACTAGGGCAGTTCAAGCGGACAATTCGACACCCCACACTTCAGGAGTTGCAACAGAGTGGCTGCAGGAACGCTCTTCTCACTTTGAACACTTCCAATGTTCACCAAACTCCCCAGCCATGAACATTATTGAGCATATCAGTGATACACTGTAGCGTGCTGTTCAAAAGATTTCTTCACCCTCTCGTACTCTTACTGATTTATGGACAGCGCTATACGATTCATGGTTTCAGCTCCTTCCTGCTCTACTTCAGACATTAGTCGAGTCCATGCCAGTCGTGTTGCGGCACTTCTGCAAGCTCGAGGGGGCCTTACACGATATTAGGCAGATGTATCAGTTTCTTTGTCGTTTGATTGTAGTTGCTTGAAAGGTATTACACATTGTGTTCCTGTGGATGTGGAAATCATTAAATGAAACCTAGTTTAACACCTAAGGAAATAGTACTGCTAAAAATACATAACTATTAACAAACGGAGGCTGCGATCATCCTCAATCTGAGGTGTATTTATAATGAGAAAACCAGGGAAGACGGTCCGTTCTCGCCTTCCTACAATGTCCATTGAAAGCCATATACAGTAATGCTTACAATACGACCAATACTCTAAACGTTAAAAATGACGTTGTGCTCCTAAACTAACAATTCTTTCCCCACAACTAATTTGAAATTGTAGAACAGGCAGAACTCATAACCGATAACGAGAGATTACAAACTCACTTCTTGACAAGCTATTCCACTATCATTCCACGTACATGACTGTTACAGACTTCTGTGGTTGATGTCAGGTACCACAGCTGACACAAACAAGATAGCCGGAGCAACATGAGACAACATGCATCACAACGTGAATCTAAATTTTACCTTTATTCTCTGAAAACTATGTTGTTATTGTTATTCCTTTTATGTTTGGAGACAAAACACACACATCAAAAAATGTTTTGCATCTCCTCGGCTCCTAGTGTTCCGGAACCTGTAAATAAAATTGTAATAGGGAACAACATAAACATCATTTCCGCACTTTTTATTGCTCATTAAAACCACACATTCCATGTTGTACCACCATACAAGGAGACCTTCAGAAGTGTTGGTCCAGATTGCTGTACACACCGGTACCTCTAATACCCAGCAGCACTTCCTCTTGCATTGAGCATGCCTGTATTCGTCATGGCATACTATCCACAAGTTTTTCAAGGCGCAGTTGGTCCTGATTGTCCCACTCCTCAACGGTGATTCGGCGCAGATCCCTCAGTGTGACTGGTGCGTCGCATCGTCCATATGGTCTAAGGCGCTGCAGTCATGGACTGTGGGGCTGGTCCCGGCGGAGGTTCGAGTCCTCCCTCGAAGATGGGTGTGTGTGTTTGTCCTTAGGATGGTCTAGGTTAAGCAGTGTGTAAGCTTAGGGACTGATGACCTTAGCAGTTAAGTCCATAAGATTTCACACACACACATATCGTCCATAAACAGCCATTTTCAATCTATTTCACGCATGTTCGATAGGTTTAATATCTGGAGAACATGATGGCCACTCTAGTCGTGCGATGTCGTTATCCTGAAGGATGTCATTCAAAAGATGTGCGCGATGGGGGCACGAATTGTCGTCCATGAAGACGAATGCTGCCAATATGATTGCACTATCAGTCGGAGGATGGCATTCACGTATCGTACAGCCGTTACAGTGCCTTCCATGACCACCAGTGGCGTACGTCAGCCCCACATAACGCCACCCCAAAGCAGCAGGAACTTCCACCACGCTGCACTCGCTGGACAGTGTGTCTAAGGCGTTCAGCCTGACCCGGTTGTCTCTAAACAAGTATCCGACGATTGTCTGGTAGAAGGCATATGCGACAATCATCGCTGAAGTGAATGTGATGCCTAACGTGTGCGGTTCATTTGGCATGTTGTTGGGCCCATCTATACCGAGCTGCATGGAGTCGCCGGCCTAAGTGGCCGAGCGGTTCCAGGCGCTTCAGTCTGGAACCGTGCGACCGTTACGGTCGCAGGCTCGAATCCTGCCTCGGGCATGGATGGGTGTGATGTCCTTAGGTTAGTTAGGTTTAAGTAGCTCTAAGTTCTAGAGGACTTTTTTTTGCTTGGGGTCGTGGTTACAAAGATGGTCCTCTCCATGGACGTCGAGAGTGAAGTTGCGTATCATGCAGCCTATTGCGCACAGTTTGAGTCGTAACACGACGTCCTGTGACTGCACGAAAAGCATTATTCAACATGGTGGCGTTGCTATCGGGGTTCCTCCGAGCCCCGCGGGACTGCTACGGTCGCAGGTTCGACTCCTGCCTCGGGCATGGGTGTGTGTGATGTCCTTAGGTTAGTTAGGTTTAAGTAGTTCTAAGTTCTAGGGGACTTATGACCTAAGATGTTGAGTCCCATAGTGCTCAGAGCCATTTGAACCATTTGAATCCTCCGAGCCATAATCAGTAGCTAGCGCTCATCCACTGCAGTACTAGCCCTTGGGCGGCCTGATCGAGGCATGTCATCGACAGTTCCCGTCTCTCTGTATCTTCTCCATGGCCGAACAACATCGTTTTGGTTCATTCCGAGACGCCTGGACTTCCTTTGTTAATATCCCTCCCAGTCACAAAGTAACAATGTGGACGCTATCGAACCGCGGTACTGACCGTCTAGGCATAGTTGACCTACAGACAACACGAGCCGTGTACGTCTTTGCTGGTGGAATGACTAGAATTGATCGACTGTCGGACCCCCTCCGTCTAATTGGGACTGATCGTGCATGGTTGTTTACATCTTTGGGCGGGTATTGTGACATCTCTGAACAGTCAAAGGGACTGTTTCTGTGATAGAATATCCACAGTCGACGTCTATCTTCAGGAGGTCTGGGAACCGCGGTGATGCTAAAATTTTTTGACTTGTGTACATTTACATGACACCCTAAGCAATACACACAAGGAATTAATTTAATAAATCTTTTTTCTAAGCAAGTAATCGGCAGCAAATTTGACTTTTGTGGCGATGGAAGCGCTCTTCACCTTGTATCGCCCTTTGTTTCCTCTCGCCCTTCCAGTAGGTCCTTATCTGAGAAATATCACAGCTCAAAGAATTTGATAGAGGTTCCATTTATGCGCTTTACGAAGACACTGTCCAAACAAGTTCATTGTGCAGGGGAATAGTTGTCAGAGAATAACAGATTCAACCGGAAACTTTTTGCCTTCATTCCCATGAAGCGACATGCAGTTGTAGAGGAAGACGCAAACTTAACTGGTTACGTACTCATGAATTCTTTAAAATTATGAATGCTGAACAGTTCTCGCACTCCTTCTATACTACTATCTCTTACCACGAATATTCGTGGAAGTGACAGGACATTTGTGTGTGTGTGTGTGTGTGTGTGTGTGTGTGTGTGTGTGTGAGTGTGTGTGGAGCAGGAAGGCTGGTTGTACAAAACATCTTTAGTCTTATTGTGGTGCCTTTCTTGAGTAAAGAAAGTAACGAAACAAAAAATTTAACCACAAATAGAAAGTAAGGGAGCCAACATTCGACACTACATCCGCTGCTACCGTCGATCAACGTGCTCATGTTTATTTCTAACAAGCCGTTAGGGCGAGGCACATTTTCACGAGGAAAGGGTTCATAAGGTTCTGTTTCCAGTTCACGTCCGCTTCGTAAAATTAACATGCACACAAGGTTAATTTTTCATACCTGCGCCGGCCGGAGTGGCCGAGCGGTTCTAGGCGCTACAGTCAGGAACAGCACGACCGCTACGGTAGCAGATTCGAATCCTGCCTCGGGCATGGATGTGTGTGATGTCCTTAGGTTAGTTAGGTATATGTAGTTCTAAGATCTATGGGACTGATGACTTGAGAAGTTAAGTCCCATAGTGCTCAGAGCCATTTGAACCATTTTTCATACCTGCCACACCCCAACTGTGGGGAGGCTCCAAGACCACATTACACAGATAATTAGCAAAGTATTGAAGACAGCGTGGGTGGCGTCGTAGACGAATGAATAGTTCCAATAGGAAGGTCCAGAAACCGAGGAAGTGCTAGTCATCGTCACGGTAAAGATGCAATATGGTTAACCCCTTGATCCATACAGATCACGACATTCGTCCTAGTTCGTGGATAAAAACGTCATATCTGGGATAAGAAGGGATGTCGGAGTAACTGTTGTAGGTGTTGATCGCTGAATGAGGCCCTGCATCGGTCTCGTCAACCGCCATGGAAGATCCACATTCCAGTCGGTGTTCAGCTGTATCGGGTAGATGACACTGGGGACATAACGGAGAAACGGCCATACGTATGGAATGGAATCTATGGTGATTCATATATTTGTGGTTGACCATCAAATAAAAGGCCGCTCTTGCGTCGGAATCGAGGAGAGCGCCGTGTACTGCGTGCCAGAACACCTGGCAAGTAATCAAGGGTGGACGGCTTTCAGTCGGATGTCGGGGATGGCATCGCATCATATAGCAATAAACATTACGGACCCTCTGCGGCCGCTCATTGACCAGATAAGTTTAGACATAACTGAAGTCCTCAAAACACTACTTTGAGTGAGATAATATCAGAGACATGCTCCACAGCAATGGGTGACAGGTGAAAGGAGGAGGTCAATTCTTCAATCAGAGTTCCCGTGAATCTGCGCTGGAGGTGGTTCCACATCTTCAACCTCGTAGCGACATGTAAAGCAGCTACTCTAACCAACACATTGACCATTACGAGACCATCCTCTGTGGTAGGGAGGGTGAGGGTGTTGCATCATTCTTTGATGATCATTCTAAAGACGGTAATATGCGTGCTATCGTCTTCTGCAACTGGAGGAACGTGGCCAGATGTGGTATCCTGGATATCCGATAGATGTTCCAGTCCAGTGAGTGATTCTTGAACTCCACCTGGCATATGCACTAAAAAGACCAGATCGTCTGCATATGCACGGCAGACAAAGGTATGGTCTCTCAACGTAAGTACTTGTAACCATAATCATAGTCCACGTAACAGTGGCTCCATAACAATGGCATACATAACAACCGACAGGGGGCAACCTTGCCGCACATAGTGGGCGCAACTGATCTTGCCCACTGTACGTCTATAGATTGTAGCCACTGATGTCACGCTATGCAAAAGGCTAATGATGGTTTGTATGAACAACTGAGGGAAGGCCAGCTGCCGCAGCACCTTATCAAGATTATTCTGGCACACCCTATCGAAAGCGTGGTCAAAGACCACTGACACTAAGGCTCCACACACGCGAGACGCCTCCACCAGTGCGATTGCGCCGCGACAATCACTAAGCGCCGTCTGTATATTGCTGTTATGCCGAGACACGTCTGATCTGTTGAAACGACTTGGTGCAGGCCACTCCGAAAAAGGGCAGCCATAATTTTCGTAAATATCTCAGAATCGCCGTTGAGCACCTGAAGAGGACGCTAGTGGTCAACACCCCTTCTGGAAGACGGATTGGAGACCGAATAAGGATGCCGTCGATAAAGGCTGGTCTCATCTGAAACATAGGGTTCAGCACTTCTTGGTACATTGTAACCTATCAGGACTTCAAACATCATAGAACGTACTTTAAAACTCTGGTGGGAAACTATCTGGGCACAACGATTTGTTGATCACCCCTTTGCTGAGGACGTCAGAGATATTCTCTGCCGTTATGGGATCCGTGAGGGTAGCCACCACGTTTCCATCGAGGGTACGAGGCATAAGTGGAGGACGTCGTCCGTCGGTGTAACATCCTGTTCTTCTGCGGCGTAGAACCGCCGGTGATGATACAAGTGGGCGTTGGCGATATCCTTCTGGGCCGTCAGGCGCCGGACATCCAACATATCCTACACGTGCATCAACACTCTTGAACATCTGTGACGTACGCGGATAATATGAAACATGGCCAACGATTCAGCCCCCATTCGGTCTTGACGACGTATGCTCACAAGCGTTGCCTCGGGATGACGTCATATAAGCGTTGTGATCCTTGCTTTCAATCTCTGAACATCACCTGACGTCTTGGTGACCGTAGGCGGGCGCATATTTCCCAAACTAGCGTAAGGTGATATTCTGTGGTGTTCCGATGCCAACACATAGCCTCTCCACCGCCATTCATCATTACCCGCCGCAGTGCAGGTGAATCCTCGAGGACCACTACATTCATCTGCCAAGTGTTCCTGCAGCGCCACACCCGCTGTCGAGGGAGGGAGATGATGCGGAGGTAGCCATCATGGTGTGTAGAGACTGATGGCCATATCTGAGCATTAGGCATTTCTGCCGTAAATCACTGGGAGACATACATACGGTGAAGGCGACTCGACGAATGCTTGACAAAATCCCTGTCTTTTGTCGTAGATACTTTGTCAGGTGTCGACGATGCCAAGGTCTTGCTGCAGGGCTGCTGTTGCCTGCGTGTGCTAAACTGTGGTTTTTGACCCATTGTGGCAGGACACAATTGATGATAACCACCTGGGTTGATGTGACCGTAGCGTCGCTCTAATAAGTGAGCCACCTCCACCACAGGATCTTGAACGGTCTCTCCTCTTGTCCGTACCAGTGTGGGAACACAGATTCACGAACTTGACGCCCTGGTATGTGACAGCAACTTCTCGAGCTAACAAAAGGTAGGTGACACCACTGATCGCTATGCCTTCCTTCACAACAACGGCTTTACCACTGCCGTCATCAGTCGTATCCGTAAGAAGACAGAAATTGACCGAGGCGGACTTTATGGAGGAGTATGACGTCGTGATCTGCCACCTGCAACAACTCACGAATAGTCTGCAGCTTGACCTCTGAACTGATGGTATTGAGGTTGATGGCGCCAATCCCATAGGCGTGGTATGGCGAGGCGGTATTATTGGTGCCTGTTGGGAGAGGTGGAAGAGGAAGATGAGAAGAAAGTTCCCGCCGTGTACAACATATCCCCTCCAATGAGCACTGGTATTATTTTAAGTGTCGTGATAAGAAGCACTTACAACCGATTTAGTTACTCCAGCATTCATCACATCCTTGGCAGCGTCGGCTCACGCAGTACACACGTGCTGCGCTCATCCCTCGGAATTACCAGGGCGCCTAAATGCTGCAGTATGCCCGTGATACGTTGAGATACTGAATCCATCCACTGTTCTTCACCTAGACGCGTAGCACTGCGAGATGTCTCCTCCGAATACACTGGTGATCGAATGCCGACGATGATCCGATGATCGTATCTTCTTACTGGGGATGGTCGTAACCGTCGATATCTTCATTTTCAGTTAATATCTTTCTGCACGTATGGGATGGAGTCAGTCAAAATTTCTTCCATCTCTTTGGAGCCCGTTGTTTTCGGATATTAGTGACGGTGTCCGACAACAGGTGGGGGTCGTTGCCATTATGGAGAAAAGCACAGGTTCTCACCACCAAATCTGTGATGGCCAACGTCTCCTGCAGGGACGATCCCCCTTCGCAGTGCGAAAACCGATATCAGTGTTGCTCAGGCAATGCAGAATGTCCGTATGTAGCGCCCTGCCGCTGCATCAGACGTTGCTCAGTGTCAACAGAAGGCGATGCTTCTGTCAACAGTAGATGATCAGATGGAGCACACTAAGGTACTCACACGTACATCAACTGGAGCACTGTTAGTTCGGGCTGCGTCTTCTCCTCCGCTGTTGGCAGTTGCGTGGTAGCAATTGCATACAGCTGGATCAGATAAGTCCATCTTGCCCGCTTCTCCAATAGGTCTTTGTCTCGCCGTTGTAAACTATGATGACACGGCTTCCGTTGATGTTCCAGTAGGACTGGACATGTTTAGTATGGTCTATGCGCACCTGGCGCCCCTCGTTCAGAACTGGGTACATGGTAAAGTGTGTCAATTGTTCCAACGTATAGGTTATCACAGTGCCATAAGGTCTGAACGCTGCGGTCACCATCTCTGCTGACACCCCAAACGGCAACACGAACACACGGACAGTCCTCTAGCCGAGACTTGCATGTTCCACTTTCAAAGGGCCAGTGTCTATATCCGAATGTCTGGAATGTAGGTCTCTCGTCTTTCTGAGAATACTTTCACAAGCCGCGTCGTCCACCAGTTTTGCGTAGACCACTCTGCTCACGATGGAGAAGTGAAACACTATTAGTTCGTGATAATCAATGTAAACGTCATCTCGTAAGCCGGCCGTGGTGGCCGTGCGGTTCTGGCGCTGCAGTCCGGAACCGCGGGACTGCTACGGTCGCAGGTTCGAATCCTGCCTCGGGCATGGATGTGTGCGATGTCCTTAGGTTAGTTAGGTTTAAGTAGTTCTAAGTTCTAGGGGACTTATGACCTAAGATGTTTCGACAGAGATGCAGACAATTCATCTGACTCTGAGTACCATGAAAGGCGTTAGGAAGGAACTTAAGTCAACTGAAAATGACACAGTAGCTATTCTGCTAAGTTTTATCAGATCTGCTTTTTAGGAGATGTCATGTGTAGGAAGTGTGTGAGAACTTGGTACGTGCTAACGTAAGTGACATAAAATTTCGTTACAGTGATGGCAAAGCTGCTAATGTGGCAACTGCTCGTGCAGAAAATCGCTTGAGAATCTTTGAAGCATATATCCTATCACCACGATTGAAATGTATCAGACAATACTATTGAATTATACATTTATCATATCTATCTTAACACAAAAGTATGAAGTACTGAAAGAAAACTGTTTCAGTCCTAGCTGAGAAATGATTCAAGTATATCACAAAGCAATCAAAATGTTTAATTACAACGAAAATTTATCTCATCTGATGCAGATTCAAAAAGATAGAAATAGATACGAAAGAGTGTGCACTGCTGCTATTCAATACCTGTGTCACTTCCATATCCACCTCAGTATGTTCATTGCTTCCTGAACATTAGTCTCGGGTCATGATTGCCTTAATGTCAAACAAAACACAAATTCCGCCATTAACTATCCCTTTAAATCTTTTCTGAGCCTTCGTTGTGAAGTAACTCAGTATTTAGAAAACAAACACTTCAGCTCACTCCTGTATTGGAATAAATTGAGGTTGTCAGGTGGCTTATGACGCAGAGTTTGTAATATGATTTTGTCATTGAATTTCGTTCTGTCCGTTTGCAGACTGAATAAAGAAAACTAGAAAAAGGCTTCCAAACTGCAGCGTTCCTCCATCGGTATCCAAATCGACTTGCATATATCCCAGTGCATGTTAATTCGAGCATATTACTGCTAAGCCAAAATGACACTTCTGCGGTATACCTTTTGTCATTACGTCCGTTTTGGCTAATGTAGCTTACTTGGAACGTGATATTGGACAGCTTTAACATTAAATCTGGATTCAAAAACGAATTTAATAGAATCAGTGTTATATCTTAAATGGAAGGCATTCAGAATATTTCATCGAAATGACAAGAAGGTACAGTATTAGACATAAAACCTGCCCTCCGGCCGGTCGCTGTAGAGACAATGACCGAGTTGTTCACTTACGAAAGGTCCTATATTCCCACCACTCCTAAACTTCCGGCCATATGCATGATCAGGCAACACTGTAGTATCCGTAAAGGTCTCTCAGTACTCTCGAGCTGTTAGGAAAATGTACCTGTTCGTGGTCGATTGGCGTCCCCCAAGAGCTCGTAGCAGGTATCGTTGTTTCAATCCATAAAACACCCTGGAAACATTTTTATGTCAGTGCCATTACAGATGTTTACCCGTTCAAATGTTCTTTAGTATCACTTTATTTTACGAAGAAATTCGACAGAGTTAACCACCAGTATCTTAGAACCACCATGCATGAGATAGGATTTCCACTACAACTTATTAACATCATCCTTGAAACTCTGGGTAAAAGAGTTACAAGAATAATGACTGACGGCCTGCTGACTAAAGAAATTGAAATAAATAGCTCGGTGAGACAGGCTTGTCCGATGTCGATGGCACTGTTTACGATCGCCACTGAACCTTTACTTGCTACTTTGACCCACCGTTTACGAGTCTTTATCATTAATGGAAAGAGGATTGTTTGTAAATCCTACACATACGACGTAAATTTTCTAGTCAGGGACCATCAGAAAGTAGAGGTAGCTCTTCAGATCGTTATCAAATACGAACCTGCTCCAGGAGTGAAGTTGAGTGAATGGCAGTCTGGCATTGTGAATGTAAGAGTCAGAATATCTCTACAACATCACTGTCAGCTAACCCAATTCTCTGAAATGAAATGCTTAGACATTACTACAGGAATAATAGAAGGCACACTGTCACTGTTAACTACAGGACAGGAATCTTCTTGCGAGTATGCGCACCTGTGTAGAGACCCACTCTTTCAGGACGACTGGTGAAATACAGAAAGTAAACTTAGCCGACGTCTAGGTAACAGTGCCGCCGATGCCACAAGAGACGATGAAACGGATCATGTCAGCTTTACGCCACTTCGTCGCTAGAGGATACATATTCAAAACCAGGTATGATACGCTAACCCTGGCCACAGGGGATGGAGGTTTAAATTAAACAGATGTTAACAACAAGTCACGGTCGTTATATGTGTGTAACGCACACAAACAGTGAAGAACTCAAGCAAACAACCAAGCAGTTTAACTGCACACTTGTTCAGAGAAAAAGCACCGACCAGTCGGCAACCTTCCAATAACGTACACTATATTCAGAATGAAGTTGTTTACCTCTAAACCTTTTTAATTGAACGTAGTTACATCAAGTAAAAAACCCCATAAAGAAGCTCTCGACGGTGAACTCAGGTTATAGGAAGCTGATGTAAAACAAGAACAGAACATTATCGAACAAAGACAGCCAGATCACAGATGGCGAGCAATCTCTCTCCTGTGGTCTAATAGTGATAGTGAAAGCGTCTTGGTACCAAGCAGTCAACCGAAAAATACAGAACTCCAAGATTCATACCATATAGTTGGCGTACTCACCCGTGTGCACAACGTTCAACTTAATAGATGATGAAGAACTTTGTTTAAAAAAAAAATTGTTCAAATGGCTCTGAGCACTATGGGAGAACTTCGTTTTGTGTGCATCAGTATTAAAGAGGTCCGGAACTTCATTCGACACAAGATGACAACCATCACAATGGCTTTCCCGAATTCATGACTTTTTGTACCCGAACTGATATTCGTATCCTAAAACAAAACCTAATTCCGTTAACTAGCTGAAGGGACGTTCAGTCAATTATTTAATGTCAGACGATAGTAAAATTAGGGACGAGTTCTGTATGTATATTGCATCCCAACTTCATCTACTTCCAGAAACAAGAACCTACACGAAAAACTATGCCCAATTCCTAGAGGCAGCTCTAAGACAAAACCACCGTATTCAGGAATTAAGTAGGTTATCAACAAGAAATGTAATCAGAATCCAATTATGTCCCATTTTGATTTTCCTGAAAATATGTCTTTCTTATCAGTTTACTTCCTTATTATATGTTTTAACTATAGTTATTACGTTTATTTCTGTATTCGAAGGCGAGAATACGGCGTCATTTTTATTAGTCAAATAGGTCTATCAGAGAATTCCGGCACAAGAAGTTGAAGTCTATTTAATTCTATTGTATATTGTTTTTCTAAGATGAAACGCATTTAGTATGTGGAAATATAAACAGATCAACGGAAGAACAATGCAATCATGAAAAGGTTGTGGGCGAACTGTGTGAGCAAATCTCCGAGAAGACGAACTGTGAAGCAATAGGTAAGCTGGCATAAAATACAAATGACATACAAGTGACTAAATTCCTCAAGTCAAGAAAAAATAAGGTCAAGAAGAAACAAGGATAGAAGAATGTAAGTAAAATGAACAAATGATAGTGCTTAACTTTAAACTAGCGAAATTGAAGTAAATGATTGGAATCGTTGCTTTTTGCACAGGCCAGCTGCAGGATCCAAACTGCTGTCGATATTTTACCACTGTACAAACTGAAGATACATGTAATTTGCCAGCTGAAGATGAGTGCAAACCCGAAATGCATATTGTAATAAATAAAACGCATTAAAAAAGTGGCTGGTCGCTGTATTTTTATATTAAAATATCATTATCCACGGCCACGGAGCTCAGCAGTCCAAATAAAATGAAAAATTTTTTATAGAACCTGTTGTTTTTTGGGGTTTTCTCCGATTTAAGCTTACTGCACGCTGAAAAACTCTTCATCATAGGCGGATTTCGCTTTGATTGACATAGTATCAGCAGGTGATACATTTTAGTGATACGTACCTATCTTTTAATATTTTTGAGATGAAGACAGTTTTACTCAAGTATAACTTATTCTCGACATTGCGGTCACCGTTTTGTTTCCCATGTTCCACTTTCTGACAGCAAATGCTTCTCCTTTCGTGTTAGCAGAAGATAGAATACAGATAGAATAGAAGCGGCGGATGTCAGCTATTTTAATTTGCAAATGAATTTTGAGCAAGGATTTTCTGTTATTTCTTATGGTTTTCTGCATAATAGCCTTTCTTGATTTGGGACTACATGTTATTCATAGCTTACGAAGTCACTCTGCGGATATTACGTTTCGCAATCGAAGCTGTGTTGTTGTCTCTCCATTTATCTGTCTTTCTTTCATGGATGGTTGGCATTACCGTTGATCTGAGGAAAAATATTTTCCACCTCTGTTAAAATAAAAAAGATTGTTGCTTTCTCATAACGTTTACAGTATCAATACTGGAGATGTTCAAAAAAAATGCGAAATATGTCTGCGATGAGATTTCTAGTTTCAGTACCCCTAAGAGATAATTGTGATATTTAATGATTTGTGTTGTTCACTATTCAGTCGACACATCTGAGTATTATTACTGAAGACGCTCTAGTCACTAAAGTCAGTTACAGAAACGCAAATTAGACTCATTGAGAATTGCATTTGGGCTCTAGGCCGGCACGTCTTTGAGAGACGAACTGTGAACACTTCCTAGCCCTCTCAAGGCTGGTGTTCTTCCTGCTGGAAGTATAATTTAAGCTTAGCAACAACGAAGATATATTTGGCTACCCTGTGACCGACAAGTTACTTCCTGTACGACACAGATGTAACCTACGAAATTAACTTCACATATTCATATCATTTCCATAAAATAATTGCGTCATTTTCACATGAGGTTTGAAACAAAGTTACCAGTTCTGAGTCCATGAAAATCATCCTGAACTGAAATTGTACCTAACCTCGTCTTTTGCGTTGCGAGTTTATCTGTCCTAGCCAGCAATGGAGCAATAAGTGAGAGCACAATGATTCACTATTCCGCAAGCCGTCAGGTAAAATGGACTATTGTAAAGTGGGGGCTGCTTTGCTCACCAGTTTCAGTCTTACTAAAGGGTGTTTCTTAGCTGTTTCGTGACACAGCTACAAGCAGTCTGATCGAAAAGCACATTTCCATATCACTTCATTATGAAATAGGAAGTAGACCAAGACCGTTTAGAAGTGCGGAATCAGTCATATCTTTCTAATTTGTGCTGATATGGGCATGCTCCTGTTACAGATACTTTATATTTTATTGAAATAGACCTTCGTCGTAAGTATATCGTGGCAATTTGAATGTCGTTTAAATTCGGACAATGCATATTTTCATATCTTTATCCGTTACTTTATTGTACACAAGAGTAAAAATCAGAGAGATATTAATCATCAACAGTATTTCTCTCGCATTATCTAAAGCAGTCTGACAATGGTCAGGTAATGAAGTTATTCCAAATCTAGGGAAACCTTCTGGATCTGAGTTAAAGGTGTCATCAAACCAGTTTTGAAGGGCATTTCATCCAGAGAGACACTTTTGACTGTTTTCCTGTAAGATTCTTGAAAGGTAAAAATTTGACGGTATAAGCCCAGAAGAATAGATGCGTGGAGGACGATTTTTCAAACTCCTGGTCAGTTTTATTAGTGCAATCGGTGGAGTGCGTTGTCGTGGAGTATCACTACGTGATAAAATTTTGTAGGCCCTTTTCTTACATTACATTCGATACATGTCTTAGGTGTTGGGAAAAAGTACTCGCAGCAGTATACTCTCCCCTGGGGAGGTTTTCACAATGCACAGTACCTTTTTTGAGCCACCAGATACAAAATATGCCTTGTGTTAGGGATAAGCCAATAATTCTTCGTAAGAAGTTAATACAAAAACATTACAACTTGTTACCAGTAGGCATACTTAAGTGGAATTCTCAGTGAGGCACCTGATTAAGATCAAGCAAAAGTGCATTAATAGTCACAACTTTGATTTCTGTTGCTTTAAATTACAGGATGCAGTGCTACTGCTCCCAATTCTGGACCTTGCTCATTGAATACAAATGTGGCACAACGCTTAAATCGTCACTCTGCATCGCATATGTCGGTTTTGGAGACTCCCTGAATGTGTAAAATCATTCGACACGGAACGATGTTTCTTGAAGCACAAGATCTGTTACTGACGTGTTTTGCCTAAATGTACTCACCCCACACACAATACAACGGTTCAGGACTGCCTCTGCTGCCTTCACTACGCTCCTAAACCTAAAGCGAATTACATGGTGCAAATGTTAGACGTTCTTCCTTTTCCGACTGTGATTTATTGATTTATCACGCTTTAATAACATTTATAAGTATCTTTCATGCAAAATCCAAATCGTAACTGCGACACAAACACAAGAACCTCAAATAAAATAAAAAACATCCTTCATAAATACACTTATGGCACGGCGCCACTTTTAGCTTGTCGGAGGCGTCTAACGTTTGCGCCAGGTGTATGGCCGGTAGCCGGTGGTTGATGTGGGGCGAGATTACTCTCGAGTGTTAACTGATGTGATCTTGACGCAGCCACGGCCTGCTTGGCTGAAATTTGTCTGGCACTTTTTGGTATACAGGTCCATTACACAATGAAAAGAATTATGTTTGAGGTTCCGTCAGACTGATAACTTAAGTAGATATCTGATGCGCCATATAACATACCAGGGAATAGAATGGACTGGAACGCGCTACTTTACGTTTACTCATCACAAAGCGTGCCACCCGGCCACGAACCGATAAAATTTGTAACAGCTCGAGAAGACTGACAGATCTTCCTAAACGCACTAGCACATCCTACAGTGTTACGAGATATTGCATCTGGCCGCACATAGAATTACGTGAGCTCCTAGGGAACATTAGCTGCCTTAAGTGAACGACTCGGATGTCGTCTCTAAGGCGGCCAGCAGGTAGCCTGGTTTTATTACTGATATTCTGCACGACAATGAAATATTCTGAATGGCTTCCATTCCATTAAAAATCATTGTTTAAACCCAGATTTGACATTTGGCACCAAAGCCATGAATGCTGTCCGCAATCGTGTTACGGGTAATCTACATTACGAAACATGGACGTAATGAAAAAAACATGTGCCACAAAAATTTCATGCTGGCTAGCGGTAACACGCTACATTGAAAGGCAACCCTGGTGGGACTATTTGAAGATTGAAAATGTTGGCATAATTATAGTGTTCTAACAACATTTGTATTCCCAAAACAGACATAAATGATGATAAACAAGTTATTTATTGAATACCGTAAATACTAACAGGTGATTGAAGACTACTCTGGACAAGGATCCTGGGTGGCAGAGACAGTTTAACTAGTGGAGTGAGTCAAGTACTCTGGCCCTAAAAATTTGTATAATGCAATCTGAATTCATCTGAAGCTGAGCAGACTTTGATTGATCAAATCTGAACATAGGTGCAGCTGGGAGCAAGTGGCGATTGAGATCTGTAACCTCTGACAATGCCGGAGCGGTAGTACGTCACCCTGTTTTTTTTAAATAAATTCTTTATTACATAAGACGATAATAATTATTCAGTATTAACCCACCAATATTAATCAACCTCCTAAGGTAATTAGTGGGTCATAAAATGATACATAGATTAGATTACAATGCAGCTTTTACAATTATGTTAGTGAGCTACAGTTTAACTATTACAATGTGTTAGTTTCAGTTTTCTACCTCAATGGGCAATTTGATCTAACTACTTATTACTTAACTAATCTACTATGCAGCGTCACAGGTGAGCCAGTTGTATATAAACCTACTTAGGATAGCCAGTGTCAACGAGCTAAACCCGAGGAGCATACCCTTGGCACTGGGCTGGCCAAGGTAAGTAATCGCTGCAGCTCCCTAAATTAATGTCCTAATCTAAGTCTTACATAACTAACTTAAACTACGTCGTATCAGGTGCTTGTCTTGATCGGTGGTGTTGACCCCCCCCCGCCCCCCCCCCCCCCAACACACCATAGTCCTGTAAGTGGCGGATTCCAACTATGATGGAAGTCGGCTAGCGCACGCGCAAGCGGTATGGGAATGGGATCTGGTCTTAATTGGTTTGATCTACGAGTTGATACCTAATCTAGGTCCCTCAGGTATTCTACTAACAATTTTTGTGATACCCCATCTGCCAATGCATTCAAAGTGTGAAAAGTGTCTTCTTGTCTGATTAGGTGGTATGTGTCGTTATTTGGAAGTCTGTCCCGGAGTGTTGACGCGACATCATTGAAGAGAGGGCACTCGTAAACCACATGGTCGGGAGTACCCTCTGCCGCGCCACAGCTACTCGCGGAGGTTGCCCTCTTCCCAAACCGACATAAGTATGTCGGATAGGGTCCATGGCCAGTGAGAAAGTGAATGAGTCCTCGTGTAGGTTCAAAATATTTCATGCCCCCACGCTCTTTGCATCTATTAAAAACTGAAACGTCCTTCTCCCAGTTTCTTCTTCCTCCCAAACCCTCTGCCAAAGTTCCTCCCCTCTGTTTCTTATTTCCCTCTTATCCTCCACCCGCACAACCATGATTTCTATTATTTTCTCCATATTCCCCTTTTTGGCCCAGTACCACGCCGCTTGTTCTCGTATCTTAATGTCTAACGGGCAAAGCCCCATTATGACTAACAGAGAGATTGTTTAGTAATTGGAGAGCTCTCTTGGTTACGGTGTCAATGTGTTTCCCGAAGTTCCATCTCTCGTCAATGATGACTCCCAAGTATCGTGTCTCCCGTCGCCGAAGAACTGGTGAGCTATCGATTCTAACAGTAGGATTCCTGATTAACTGTCCTTTTAATAGCAGGTATGTAGATTTACTAGGAGATATTGTCATTTTGGTATTGTGGCACCATTCGTGCAGTTTCTCTATGGCCCTTTCAATGTTTGGTTCTATATGTTCTCTTCCCCACACCACCTGGACACACACACACACACACACACACACACACACACACACACACACACACACACACACACAGCCCACAAAAAGAATGTTATACCACACAAAAACACACATACACACACACAGCACAAAAAAATGATATCACAGCCACACACACACACACACACAAACGCACATCAGATACTTCAATAATTACACCCGAAAGTTGGTCAATAACATTCGATCTTTGGCAAAAACATTTGACAGTCGGCAACAGAAACCAAAACATTGCATTGAAACAAGCGTCTGTTCTTTTCTCAGATGAATATGAAGTAGTCACTGATTAGAATTTTTGTGCTAACACCAGGAAAATTGGAATTTTTATGTCTTTGAGAGTCAGTGAGCTTGCAGTGAGAGGTTTTCAATTTTTCGACGGGGACTGCATCATGTTGCAAGGCATCAGTAACAGATATGGAAACCAAGTAGCGAAAAGTGAGGTGTGTAGGTTTAAGATCTACAGAGCCCAGTACAGAGTTCCTTGTCAGAAATTGTGGTTGTACCATATTTCTGACGTTGTTTTATTAATTATAATATTTGTAACTTCCTGGCAGATAAAAACTGTGTGCCCGACCGAGACTCGAACTGTGAGGACCGGGCGTGAGTCGTGCTTCGGTAGCTCAGATGGTAGAGGACTTGCCCGCGAAAGGCAAAGGTCCCGAGTTCGAGTCTCGGTCGGGCACACAGTTTTAATCTGCCAGGAAGTTTCATATCAGCGCACACTCCGCTGCAGAGTGAAAATCCCATTCTGGAAACATTCCCCAGGCTGTGGCTAAGCCATGTCTCCGCAATATCCTTTCTTTCAGGAGTGCTAGTTCTGCATGGTTCGCAGGAGAGCTTCTGTAAAGTTTGGAAGGTAGGAGACGAGATACTGGCAGTAGTAAAGCTGTGAGGACCGGCCGTGAGCCGTGCTTAGGTAGCTCAGATGGTAGAGCAGTTGCCCGCGAAAGGCAAAGGTCCCGAGTTCGAGTCTCAGTCGGGCACACAGTTTTAATCTGCCAGGACGTTTCATATCAGCGCACACTCCGCTGCAGAGTGAAAAACTCATTCTGGATAATATTTGTATTTACCTCTGTTTATGTGCTAGTTAAATATCTTTGTACAGACAGGCATCTTATCTGTATTCTTTGTCGAAGGCAGCTTCTATAGTCTTTCTAAGTATACCTTTCATGTGATGAGATTTCTTTCTATTGAGAAAGCAAGAGTCATATGTCAGGTAGTTTCCTCCTTATAAGTGGCAATATGTGTTACGAAATTTACGATTATTGGGGATTAGGGTGGTGACTCCTGAAGCTTTACTTTTATTGAACTTGTGTGGAGTGATTTGGCACATGACAGATTATCAGGAGTGTGATTGCTAAATGTGTATAATTTCTTACATTTATTTTTGTTAGTGACCAAGTAGTTTACCTACGTGCCTTTGCCAATTCCGTCTTTGTGTTGCTTTCTCATGTACTTTTGATGAATATTTTATGTAATGGTATTGGATGAATTTCCAGATGGTATGATTAGTGAGTTGATGCAGGATGAAGATCTTCTGATGTTGTTTATAGTGAGTCCTGAACTGTGACAGGTGATCATAAGTGAATAGTTTCTATGCAGTAAATTTCAGTACATGATGCAGCATGTGTGCAGGCAGGATCTGATATGTTGAAAGTTCGAATTTTTTTTTTTCAGTTTTGTATTTTCAGCGTATGATTATTCGTTTGTTTCGATGAAGTGATTATTCTGTTCTTGTACGTTGAAAAGTGAATTTTGATTTTGCAACTGGTTGGCTCTTGTATGACACAAGTATACGATGTGATAAATGTTTTACCTCTTCCACGTTGATTAAAGAGGTGGAACATGGAAAATAAATACGAAAACATTTCCCTCCTTAGTTTTGGTGAGGTATGGATAACTTCGGAAAATGAGGCGTTGACTGACGAAACAGTAAGTTAAATCATTTAAGTTACATTTTTTTAAACTGTTTTTTTTTTTTTAAATATTGTCCAGTGGTAAACTCGATTTATGTATCCAATCAAGATATGACTGAAATCCTGTACATTTTGAGTTATTATTTTCCTTCTTACTGTGGCGCAAATGTGATTTGGTGAATCGAAATGTTAGTCTGTTCACAAAATTTTATGTTTTATAGTGGTAGAATTAATGTTTCCATTTGTTGTTATTGTTAAAGATGATTTGATAACGATCGCTCCTTCTTAATTTTTTTTACATTTTTATGTTTGGGATTAGATATTTTGTTAACGTAGCTGCCTTGCATGCTTGAGATGTTATTGTCATGTCCTTCCCATGGCCATCATTCTATTCTTTCATAATTTCTTCACATTTCGCTGGAGCACCTTCTCTTGTTTATGGCACGTTAATTGTAAATTCTGTTTATGGACCCATTTGTCGTATGTGTATTAACTGTTGCTTATGAGATGATGAAAATATTTGTCTTGTTTTGGTGTTGCTACTTATAGATATAGAGGTTATCAATATTTTGTGTTGTCTGTGAGCAGTGAGCCACATGTGCTGAGGAGTGCAGCTAAATTGCACCATATGCCTCTGCCTAAAAAAACTTTTATAGTTGTGGACTGAGAAGATACGTGGTGAAACTGTATACCGGTCGCAAGTGTGGTTGGGATCTATCATTAAATTCATTTTTTTTTCCTTTTTGGTATGGGTGGTGTTTTAAGCCTATCTCTGTAGCATTCAACCTGTGTGCCGCTGCTACTTGAGTGAAATTTACTCGAGGGATTGCTCGCCGTCCACATCGAATTCACCACAGTTTCCTGGGAACACATGTATATGGGAGTAAAGGAATTTTATCTTCAGGGTTTTTATGTTGCAGGCAGTGACCTTATAAGCACGAATGAATCATCCATAAGGTCCCTGTAATTTTCGGGTCTCCTATTTCGCGACAACAATGCTATCATGTCACGGTAACAGTGCCACACATGCCGCCGATCAGGAGTTAGAATGGACACAAAGAAGTGTGTCTCCCTCAGCTGGAGTATGTTTGGACGATTGAATATCCTGTTTGCCATCTTCTCCCACCTGAGTCCTGGATACTTATTATACAAATACTGAAATTCTTACACAGACCTTACAAATGCTGCCATGAGTCCCACTTAATGTGCAATAGTAGGAGAGTTATTATGTTCTGTTTCATTCTTGACAATATCTTTTATCCAGGCACCAGAGCTGTTCGTTGTGGCTATTCTCTTTGTGCTCAGTTTTTTTTCTGTTTCTCGACTGTCCCACCCACACAGGTAGCAGCAGTAGTTAGTGTAAGCTCCTTGCAGAACCAATAACTTATTACATTTGAAATCTTCACAAACTAGCCATTAAGACAGTTTACAGCAAGTAATTAAGACAGTTTACAGTGGATTTCAATATGGTACACTTTGTTTATCTATGGCAGTATATGTGACAGGGATGGATGGCCTTTTATTACTCTTGTGACACGTTAATGCCTTCAAGGTTGTTATTGAGCAATCGATAAAGAGTCTCCACTCCTCTGGTTTGTATGTAATGTTCAGGTGTTAAGACAAACCACCAGTGTCACTGCACCGTGTAATGTCGCCCTAAGTACTAAAATGATATTCAGATTTTTTCCGTCTCTCCCAAAACAAAGACACATGTACAGTTTGAGCGAGGAGATTCCACTATTACAGTCATGAGGCCAAGAGTTCCGATTTACAGAGGGAAGGTCTAAATCCCTAATCAGACCACAGAATTCGCATTGAATGATTTTGTGTGCTTCTCCAGAAGACGAAGTTAATGTAAACGTAGGGTCAGTGCCACTGGATAATGACTGCATTTTTTCGGCTTTGTGTGTCCATGCTTCGTGGTGGTACTTGTAGGCCAAGAGCGAAATGAAGCATGGGACATCATGAAACTGAAAATTCTCTTCCTCTTGGGACTGACTCTTTCCCCAAGACAGGTACACCCCAAAGCTAGCAATACGATTCACGATTGGTGAGTTTAAACCAAATGCCTGACACACCAAACCTCATGGAAACGTTTTTACCATGCATCCAAGCACTTGGAGTAGATTACCATAAAATGTGACACAAATGTGGAGACCACGATTTATCTTGGTCTCCAACTCATTCCCGAAATAGAAGGCGATGCTTATTTCACTGCTTTTGTCAATGCTCGGTTTGCTTAACTACAAAGCAAGTTTGTACAGATGTAACATAAGTTACCAACTTTGTTACTGTAGCTACAGGACCACTTTGGGAAAGCGTACAATAACTCAGTTCATTAATTTCAGTATCTCAGTACACATACGTTCACTGCCAACCGCCATTACGCTCGTTCCGATAACAAGTGAACTAAAGGAGCACAATAGGATGCAGCCGTGACAAACGACTGTTGAAATCGCGTCTGGTTTCTACAAACAACAAAACTTACGCGACTGGTGTCATGATGCTGCAAAATTGTATTGGAAGAGGCCAACTCACTTACATACAGTAGAGGGACACTTACTCGAAGGCCTCTGCATGTAGGTAGCTGAGCTAGGAGACAATTTATAGCTTGAAATTCGTGTTCAGCACATCTAAACCTATAAACCACAGCTACTTTCGTTTACGTTAATATAAAGTGTGATGAATTTGTGGACGCGTGTAATCGACGAAGACAGGTTGAATACAGATCACAATCAACAGACAAGCATTTTCAGAATCCAGAATATCTCAATTCTCATTAGCAAATGGTCAACAGTACCTCATATCTCAATATGACACAAATATTTCTTGCAGTGCCTGAGATACACTATTCAAGAGTAAACAAATGTAATATAAACATGAGATCTGTGTATTTCAATATATTTAGCACCCTTAAGACACGTAAAAATGAATCTACCCTCAACTATATGGATCACCATACTCAAATTCAACATAGAAATCAAATTCACCATATGGGGGTCGGGGGGTGGGGGGGGGGGGGGTGGGGGGGGTAGTTGAAAGACATTTTAAAATCCCACTCTCAGGTACCATATAGCTCTACCTATGATCACCAAATTGTAAAGCAAAGTCGTTTAAAATTTTTAGTTTAATGAAATTAATTTCTGCATTAGGCCAAGTTATCCTCAGTTATAAATCCCATTAAAAATCCTATGGTTATTAAATGGGAAAGTATAAATAGCAAATCCGCAAGAATAATCCAGTGCACAAAAATAATACTAACAGACTAATATTAATACCCTAAACTCTACACCCCAGACAATCATATACATGTATTTCTCATAAATATATGACATCTGAGGAATTATGAGGAAAACTAGCACGTAGGTACCAACAAAGAAAACCGCAGTAAACTTTTGAACAGAATATTCACTACTCATTGACGCATATGAAAAAAAGGACGCAAATTCTTTGAACAGTGAGGTGTCATTAATATCACAAGTTTAATAAACATGACTCAGATAAATGCAGTGTCTAACACAAGGAAGATTACCTCAAAAAAAATATTTTTTTGGTTGCATATACCTATCATCATACAAAGCTAAGGAGATTCCCAAGTGCATTTCTATTCCAGAAAGTTACTCTGTTACTAATCATTCATCAAGAGTACTCATCAAGCAAGGAAAAAATCTCAATAGCGGCTACATAACCCATAATATACAAAACAAATCAAGCAAATGTAAATTCCCGTTACAGTATGACATAGGAAGAAGTCTAACTCTAACTTAAACACAAGAAAAAAGCAAATAAATGTGTTAGTACACTCTTATCACTTCAATAAATCTAGCCACAGACTTGACTTCATGACACATTTCCACGTATTTACATAAAAATATAAGAACTATGGGCCAGAAACTGTAGATATATCAAGTAATATTTTGTGTAATGAGTGGATAATGCAGCACAAGAAGTAACTTCTAGTCTCAACAATTGTAATTACAGAGAATTAATGAGCATAAACGTGATCGCTGTTCACCGAGGTATTTTCTTAAAGTAAAAATTATCTTGAACTAGTCCAAAACTTCTTACGTAACATAATTTTACCATCACGAATAGTAACATAGTTAACACCTTCAGAGTAGCACACCAAGCTTGTTAATTGCTCCACGTGTGATTAACGTTCCTCACTGTCCATAAATGAATGGCACATTGGGGTACACGGTAAAAGCCTCCCTGCGGATCGTTCAGTTAATGTCATGAAAAACCAAACGATCCGGCGTACCCTGGGCAACGTTGGAAGATATTCCAGCGGCAAATCTTTCCACCACCAAACACTACATCTGATAGATTTTTTCAAAACCATACCTTACAGCAATTTCCATCAATATAGAAGGAATATCAACGGAGGAAGAAATATTGTTAGCTAATATGTTTAAAACAAAGAACTGTGACCTCCTCCTCATACAGGAAACTCAGAGAGGTCCAAATGACAGAAGACTAAAGATTAATGGAACGACATTAGCCACTGAGAGACCCAGCACACAATATGGCAGTGAAATATTTGCTAATACAGGCTTGAATATCTACATCTGTATCAACGTGATTACTCTGCTATTCACAATGAAGTGCCTGACAGAGCGTTCAATGAACAATCTTCAATTTGTCTCTCTATCGTTCCACTCCCGAACGGCACTTGAGAACAAAGAGCACTTAATTGTTTCTGTGCGAGCTCTGATTTCTCTTATTTTATTGTGATGATCATTTCTCCCTACGTACGTGGGAGCCAACAGAATGTTTTCGCAATTGGAGGATCAAACTAGTGATTAAAATTTCATGAGAAGGTTCCGTCGCAACTAAATTCGCCTTTGTTTTAATGATTGCCACACCAATTCATGTATCATGTCTGTGACACTATCTTCCCTATTTGGCGATAATACAAAACGGGCTGCCCTTCTTTGTACTTTTTTGTGTCATCCGTCTGTCCCACCTGACGCGGATCCCACACCGCACAGCAATACTCCAGAATGGGGTGGACAAGCGTGGTGTAAGCATCTCTTTGGTAGACCTGTTGCACCTTCTAAGTGTTCTGCCAATGGATCGCAGTCTCTGGTTTGCTCTACCCACAATATTATCTATGTGATCGTTCCAATTTAGGTTACTTGTTATTGTAATCCCTAAATATTTAGTTGAATTTACAGCCTTCAGATTTGTGTGACTTATCGCGTAATGTAAATTTAGCTGATTTCTTTTAGTACTCATTTCAATAACTTCACACTTTTCCTTTTAGGTTCAACTGCCACTTTTCGCACCATACAGATACCTTATCTAAATCATTTTGCAACTCGTTTTGATCATCTGATGACTTTACAGGACGGTAAATGCCAGCATCATCTGCAAACAATCTAAAATGGTTACTCAGATTGTCTCCTGCGTCATTAATATAGATCAGGAACAATAGAGGGCCTATAACTCTTTCTTTGGGAACGCCGCATATAACTTTGGTTTACTCGATTACTTTCCGTTTGTTACTACGAACTGTGACCTTTCTGACCTGAAATCACGAATCCAGTCGCACGACAGAGGCGATACTCCGTAGGCACGCAGTTTGGTTACAAGACGCTTGTGAGGAACGGTGTCGAAAGCCTTGTGGAAATCTAAAAATATGGAATCAAATTACCATCCCATGTCGATAGCACTTATTACTTCATGAGTATAAAGAGCTAGTTGTGTTTCACAAGAACGATATATTCTGAAACCGTGCTGACTATGTATCAATAAATCGTTTTCTTCGAGGTACTTTATAATGTTCGAATGCAGTAAATGTTCCAAAACCCTAATGCACATAGGCATTAGTGATGTAGATCTGTAATTCAGTGGATTACTCGTACTTCCCTCTTTGGGTACTGGTGTGACTTGAGCAATTTTTCATTCTTTAGGTACGGATCTCTCTGTGAGCGAATGGTTGTCTATAATTGCTAAATATGGAGCTATTTCATCAACATAATCTGAGAGGAACATGAGTGGTATAGAATCTGGACCGGAGGCCATGCCTTGATTAAGTGATTTAAGCTGCTCCGTTACTTCGAGGATATCTACTTCTATGTTTCTCATCTTGGCAGTTGTCCTTGATTGGAATTCGGGAATATTTACTTCGTCTTCTTTGGTGAAGGAGCTTCGGAAAACCGTGTTTTATAACTCTGCTTTAGTGGCACTGTCATCTGCGACTTCGCCGTTGTTATCGCGCAGTGAGGGTATTGATTGCATCTTGGCACTGATGTGCTTAATGTGTGACCAGAATCTCTTTGGGTTTTCTGCAGATTTTGAGACAGAATTTCGGTGTCGAAATTAATAAAAGCATCTCGCATTTAAGTACGCGCCCTATTTCGAACTTCTATAAAACTTTGCCAATATTAAGGATTTTGCGTTCTTTTAAATTTGGCATGCTTTTTTCGTTGCCACTGCAACAACGATCTGATTCGTTTTGTGAACCGCGAGGGATCAGTACCATCACTTATTAATTTATGTGGTATATATCTCTCAATTGCTGTCGATACTATCTCTTTGAAAACATTCCACAACTTTTCTTCACTTACATGATCAGATCGGAAGGACTGAAGACTGTCTCTTAAAAAGGCGTTAAGAGCATTTTTATCAGGTTTTTTAAATAGATATATTTTCGTTTCATTTTGATGGTTGTAGGTGTTACGGTATTCAGCCTAGCAGCAACTTCCTTGTGGTCGCTAATCCCTGTATTCGTCACAATACGCACTATTTGTCCAGGATTATTTGTTGCTAAAAAGTCAAGTATGCTTTCGCAACCATTTACGCTTAGAGTGGGCTCATGAACTAACTGTTCAAAATAATTTCTGAAAAAGCATACAGTACAATTTCGGATGACCTTTTATACCTGCCACCGGCTTTAAACGTATAATTTTTCCAGCATATCGAGGGTAGACTAAAGTCACTACCGACTATAATTATATGAGACGGTTACTTATTTGAAATTAGACTCAAGTTTTCTTTGAACTGTTCAGAAACTATATCTTCTGAGTCGGGGGTCTGTAAAACGATCCAGTTAATAGTTTAGTCCGATTGTCAGGTATAACCTCTACCCGTACTATTTCATAGTAACTATCTACTTCAATTTCGCTACAAGGCAAACTACCTCTGACAGCAATAAATACTCCACCACCAACTGTATTTAATCTATCCTTTCTGAGAACTGTTAGATCGTTTGAAAAAATTTCAGCTGAACTTATAACCGGTTTTAGCCAACTCTCTGAACCTACAACTACTTGAGCTTTAGTGCACTGTATGAGGTTTTAATTTTAATAACCATCAGCCTCAGTTGTACCGTTTACCCAGAATTTACCTAGTTTTCAGTTGGGATAACACAACCTTCTTCAGAATAACGGTAACTACCGTTTGTCCATAGTGGACATCGTCAAGTTAAAACTGCTAACCCATAAATTATCGTCAGACTGTAAAACCTTATCTGGAAGTGCCTCGGCACCACTTCGCGACAGCGATGCGGCAGCCGCGAGGGCTGTACTGGAACTGACCGTAGCGTCACGAGGGCCGCCTAGGCGGACACAATACCTTGTGCCTGCGCATAAACTGTATGATAGTTCCTTGTTGGGACAACACACGAACTTAACTCCTGATCTTGAATTTACTAGTAAAGCGAAATAAAAGATATAGCTGAGGAATAGGTCGTATATGTTATCCTGTGCAGAACGTACTTAGGTCGACTGTCTTAACATTTATGAAGTATTCATTGGCCATGATATGAAGAATTGACAGGAACGTTTGAAAAGAAGTAGGCTCTCAATATGAACCCGAAGTCTCCCATACTAGGAGACAGTTTAAAGTTCATACAAATTTCCACCCGATCTGTCCGATTGTGGACAGTTCGATTCGTGGGTACTATAAACTGGTCCAGTGGCCACATTATAAAATCAAAGACAATTTTGTCTTTGAGGAAAATTATTCGATCAATAACTCTGCCGAGTTGGTTAATAAATTAAATAATGTAATATGCCATGCCACATCAATTCTTGCTTTCCTTAGACATCACTAGCCTCTACACTAATATACCTGTAGATCAGTCTTTAAATATTTTACAGTGCAACTTAAGTTTTCACAAGAAGTTACTAGTTGTTGAAATTGACGAGCTCATGTATCTTCTGCACATTGTTCTGAAATATAGCTCTTTTTCTGTCAATGATAATTTAAATTGCCAGCCATACGGGTTACAGTGGGTTCCCCGCTTGCAGGCATTCTTTCATAGGTTCTTATGAGCGCGATGGAATCTCAATTATTTGCAAGTAATGTAGAAGTAGCCAAGAAAATACAGTTCTATGCAAAATAAGTAGATGATATTCTCTTAATTATTGACGGGTCCCAAGAACACACAAGTCAGATATTTTTAGCCTTTCACGATCTCCACGAGAAAATTAAGTTTACTCTTGAGAAGGAGTCGCCCAATAGGACACTGAACTACTTAGATCTATAGTAGATAATCACATACATTATGACATATTTAGGAAATGTAGTTTTTCTGATAATATTATACCTGCTGATTCGGCGCACCCGCTAGCGCATAAAATGGCATTTTTTCATTCTACCTTACATACAGTGATGTCGGTGCCTTTATGCGCGTAAGCCTTGGAACACGAACTGGTAACTTTTGAAATAATAGCCCAAAATAACGGATATGAGCCCGAAATTGTGAGACGGCTCTACAACAAGAAAGTAAACTACAACAGAACGATGACAGCTTCTACGTTAGGCACTGCGCCGAATGTTGCTCCGTCTGCCAAAGTACCTATTCCTTTTATAGGCAACGTTTCGTATTAATTCGAGCGTCTTTTGAAAAACCAGGTATTTCAGACGGTTTTTTCCAATAATAATAGTCTTCAGAAGAAGGTGATTCATAATTTAAAAAAGCCTAAAGATAAATTGTCATTATCCGGAGTATACAGGGTCACGTTTGGCGAATGTTCCAAATTTTATATTGGCCAAACATGAGGAGCCCCATTAACAAGGTACAAGAAGCATATTCCGACTAAAACTGGGATTGCACACGTGGTTCGACATTTGCCGAACATTTAGTGCAATGGTCTCATGCACCGAACCCCCCCCCCCCTCCCCCCTTCCACAATACTCAGCTCTTGCATAGTGAAGCTAAAGAGGCAAGGTTAGGTTAGACATTTAGAGGAAATGCAAATTTTTGAACGTTTACTACATCACAAAAACAACCTTCTTAACAACCAACCGCAGCAGCGAAATAAAGCTTCTCTGAAGGTTTTAACCATTATTTCATCTACCGTAATGTTAATCCGGGGTACGCTTTACCATTGCCAACAAATGTCTGTACTCCCGTAGGTTGAATAGCTCGGTATATTAGTTGACACCGTAAACATTTTTGGACCCATCTATGAAGTTGTCTATTAGTTATATAGGAATATTCAGTTAGATACAGTAGCAACAGCATTTGAGAGATTCATACCCCATAAATTGGTAAGAGATGGAACTGATCCCTCGTGGTACACAAAACAGGTCCCAACTCTGTTGCAGAGGCAACAGAAAAAGCATGCGAAGTTCAGAAGAACGCGAAATTCCGAAGATTGGCTAAAATTTACAGACGCTCGAAATTTGGCACGGACTTTAATGCGAGATGCCTTTAATAGGTTCCACAACGAAACATTGTCTCGAAATTTTGTAGAAAATCCGAAGAAATTCTGGTCGTATGTAAAGTACACAAGCGGCAACACCCAGTCATTACCTTCGCTGCGCAGTGCCGGTGGTACTGTTACCGACGACTGTGCCGCTAAAGCGGAGTTATTGAACGCAGTTTTCCGAAATTCCTTCACTAGGGAAGATGAATGGAATATTCAAGAATTTGAAACACGAACAGCTGGTAGCATGAGTTACTTAGAAGTAGATACCTTAGGGGTTGCGAAGCAACTCAAATCGCTTGATACGGGCAATTCTTCAGGTCCAGATTCTATACCGATTAGGTTCCTTTCATATTACGCTGATACAATAGCTCCCTACTTAGCACTCATATACAACCGCTCGCTCACCGATAGATCTGTACCTACAGATTGGAAAATTGCGCAGGTCGAACCAGTGTTTAAGAAGGGTAGTAGGAGTAATCCATCTAACTACAGACGTATATCATTGACGTCCGTTTGCAGTAGGGTTTTGGAGCATATACTGTATTCAAACATTATGAATCACCTCGAAGGGAACGATCTATTGATAAGTAATCAGCATGGTTTCAGAAAACATCGTTCTTGTGCAGCGCAGCTAGCTCTTTATTCGCACGAAGTAATGGCCGCTATCGACAGGGGATCTCAAGTTGCTTCCGTATTTCTAGATTTCCGGAAAGCTTTTGACACCGTTCCTCACAAGCGACTTCTAATAAAGCTGCAGGCCTATGGGTTATCGTCTCAGTTGTGCGACAGGATTGGTGATTTCCTGTCAGGAAGGTCGCAGTTCGTAGTAATAGGCGGCAAATCATGGAGTAAAACTGAAGTGATATCAGGTGTTCCGCAGGGAAGCGTCCTGGGACCTCTGCTGTTCCTGATCTATATGAATGACCTGGGTGACAATCTGAGCAGTTCTCTTAGGTTGTTCGCAGATGATGCTGTAATTTACCGTCTAGTAAGGTCATCCGAAGATCAGTATCAGCTGCAAAGCGATTTAGAAAAGATTGCTGTATGGTGTGGCAGGTGGCAGTTGACGCTAAATAACGAAAAGTGTGGGTGATCCACATGAGTTCCAAAAGAAATCCGTTGGAATTCGATTACTCGATAAATAGTACACTTCTCAAGGCTGTCAATTCAACTAAGTACCTGGGTGTTAAAATTACGAACAACTTCAGTTGGAAAGACCACATAGATAATATTGTGGGGAAGGCGAGCCAAGGGTTTCGTTTCATTGGCAGGACACTTAGCAGATGCAACAAGTCCACTAAAGAGACAGCTTACACTACACTCGTTCGTCCTCTGTTAGAATATTGCTGCGCGGTGTGGTATCCTTACCAGGTGGGATTGACGGAGGACATCGAAAGGGTGCAAAAAAGGGCAGCTCGTTTTGTATTATCACATAGTAGGGGAGAGAGTGTGGCAGATATGATACGCGAATTTGGATGGAAGTCATTACAGCAAAGATGTTTTTCGTCACGGCGAGATCTATTTACGGATGTTCAGTCACCAACTATCTCTTCCGAATGCGAAATTTTTTTGCTGAGCCCAACCTACATAGGTAGGAATGATCATCAAAATAAAATAAGAGAAATCAGAGCTCCAACAGAAAGGTTTAGGTGTTCGTTTTTCCCGCGCGCTGTTCGGGAATGGAATGGTAGAGAGATAGTATGATTGTGGTTCGACGAACCCTCTGCCAAGCACTTAAATGTGAATTGCAGAGTAGTCATGTAGACGTAGATGTAGATGTACCTAATTAATATTTCAGTATTATATAAGGTAGCAACGTAAATGGTTAATATCTGGCGTATTGAACACCTTGAACATGCACACAGATGGTCAACCGATATTCGGTATGCAAGTTCTAGAGTTAAGAATGGTTTCAATTGGTGCTACTACAAAATCCTTCAATATGACCGATTGTGGTCAATACTATGTGTATATGGTAGCAGTGATGCCATCGCCTAGTCATACATAACTTTTTATTAACTTAATTAATGGCGGTCATATCCATATAAGTATCACGAGAGGGTAACGTCACCTTGCCACAATCTACTGGATACGAAGTTTTGGTTCAGACTAGCCGGATAAGTTTGAATTGATCTTACTTAATGACTTTTAAAAGTGTCCTTGGAGCGTTGCTCTCCAAATCACATGATAATTTAACCATTTTCCTGTCATCCTCCCATAATTTAGATTAGTTCTTTAAGTACATATTGACCTATGTCGGTCAATTGTTTTAAGTGTGTTGACCGGAGCAATGTTCGCCAAGTCACACTTTAGCTTTGAGCATAATTGACCTCTGTCGGTCAATGGTTTCGAGTGTGTCGACTGTAGCAATGTTCGCCAAGACATACTTTAAACCTAATTCCACTGTCATTCCCTAAGTTCAATGGCAGAGGTCACCAGGCCCGAACTATGATGGCAGTGGTCCACATACAGTTTTTACAGTATGTGTGTGGATTACCTCCATGAAGGCAAATTGAGTATCCCATTACCGCCACATTATCCCCTACTATAGTGTTTTCTGCAACTCATAACCATAAATTCGTCAAGAAGCTCAATCACTCACGTGCATTAGTTTTGGACTTGATTCTAGACCATTTCTGGTAAAATACACTAATCTTGAATAATGACCAGATATTTCATATGGCCCATATTGCCGGATGTTACAGCTTAGATATAGATTTGCTCATAAGTTCAGTCATGCCCAGTTGTGGCTAAATCGATAGGATGTTAATACATTGTAAACATAGATAAGCAAGTGCTTGACAATTACGTTTTAAAAATTTGTAGACCTATTCATAATAATGACAATGTTGGCTTTATATTATCCTTCCCACTCCTAAGTTCTTTTTAGGTGATTAAACTTCGGGCTTAAGCATAAAAATTTTCCTTGACCGACCATACCTTGTAAGCACATGTCTTCTTCATATCATTACCAATGAATACTTCATAAATGTTAAGACAGTCGACCTAAGTAAGTTCTGCACAGGATAACATATACGCACCTTTTTCACAGCTATACCTTTTATTTCCCTTTACTAGTAAATTCAACGTCAGGAGTTATGTTCGTGTGTTATCCCAACAAGTAACTATCATACAGTTTATGCGCAGGCACAAAGTATTGTGGCCGCATAAGTAGGCCTCATGACGCTACGATCACTTCCAGTACAGCACTCGTGGCTGCTGCATCTCCGTCGCGAAGTGGGGCCGAGGCAGTTTCAGATAAGTTTTTACAGTCTGACGATAATTTATGGATTTGTAGTTTTAGCTTGACATGTCCAGTATGGACAAACGGTAGTTACTGTTATTCTGAAGAAGGTTGGGTTATCCTGACTGAAACATAGGTAAATTCTAGCTAAATGGTGCAACTGAGGCTGTTGGTTATTAAAATTAAAATTAAAATATTTGTACAGTTGCTGACAGGGCCGCGAAATGTTGAAGATATTTACTTTCTATTAGGGCTTGGAGCTATGGTTCTTTCCCAACACAGCTACGACAATTTACAACTACAATACAAATCGTTTCTACAACTACCTTACTGTGTTTTACCTGCCCACTTTTAGACGGACTTCTCTTCTAAGGTTCCCTGAGACTCTCTAACCTAATAAACCGCCAGTCCCTTCCTAACAGCCCCCCCCCCCCCCCCACCCCTGTGTCTGGTGGAATCGTGACCTATTAAGCGGAACCTGAAAACCCACCACCCGATGGCGCAAGTCAAGGAATCTGCAGCCTACACACTCACAGATCAGCCTGAGCCTCTGATTTAGACCCTCCACTCAGGTCTACACAAAAGGACCGCAGTCGGTTCTATCGACGACGCTGCAGATGGTGAGCTCCGCCTTAATCTCGGAAGCAAGACTGGCAGTCTTTACCATTTCCGCTAGCCACCCAAACCTAGACAGAATCTGCTCCAATCCAAATCGACACACGTCATTGGTAGCAACACGAGCCACCACCTGCAGTTGGCTGTAACCTGTACTCTTAATGGCATCCGGAACCACCCTTTCCACATCTGGAATGACTCCTCCTGGAATTCACACGGGGTGCACACTGACTTCCATCCCCTCCATGGAAACCATGTTCCTAAGGTGCCCCATTATGGGCCTGATACTGGGGCTCCCAACTACCAGCAAACACACCCTCTGTGAATGCGGAAACCTTGCGGGCCGAGAAGCTTCCTCTGGAACAGGATTAATGACTGCATCCGGCTCAGAGACATTGTCAGCCACAGATAACGCCCGAAACCTGTTCGTCAAACGAACCGGGGAGGCCCTACAATCAGCCCCTTGGAAAGTTTTTTGCTGCCTACCAGACTTTGGAATAATCTCCCTCTTGACCACAGTTGAGGGGGTCAACCTCAGTGCAGGCACTACCCGGATCTGCCACAGAAATGGACCGATCGGAGGACACGTTGGGCGTGCACATCGTCCCCTGGATCCCCGAGCTCGATCCACCACAGTGACGCCCCTTGGCAGCATCCTCAAGCTATGTGACGGAAGCCAAAGCTGCCTGGAGCTGTGAGTGAAGGATCTCCCAACTCAGCTCGCATCTGTACGCAACAATCACACTTCCTATCTATTACTGCAGTCGCACCTGTTTGATGCTCATAAAAATATGTAACAAGCGAACGGTGTACTCGCCTTATTAGTAGCAGGAACTAGCAGTGCGCTCTCGCTGATGGTGTAACCGACATTGAGCTGTTCTAACCAAACAAACAAAAGCCTGTACAATACGAGGGTCGATACAGGAGTCGAGAACAATCGCGGTACTTAAGCTGTACTGTTATTCAAACAAAATGTTGTGTCTAGTAAGCACACAAACACTCCAGAAATTACAAAAATAAACTAGTAACTACCCATATAACTGAAAATAAGTCACTCATGTTTGAAGCTCGTAAAAATATGTAACAACTGAATAGTGTACTCGCCTTATTAGTGGCAGGAGCTAGCGGTGCGGTCTCGCTGACGGTCTAACCGACACAGAGCTGTCCAAACCGAACAAACCAAATCCTTTACGATACGAGTTTCGGTACAAGAGTCGATAACAACGGCTTTACTGCGTGCTACACTATAATTCAAATAAAAGTTTGTGCCTAGAAAGCACTCAAACACGCACGAAATAACAAAAATAATCTGGTAACTTCAGAGATAACTGAAAATAAGTCACTCCTGTTTCAAGCTCGTAAAAAATTTGTAACAAGCGAACTTGTTCTCACCTTATTAGTAGCAGGAGCTAGCGAAGCGCTCTCGCTGACGTAACTATGGATAGATACACAGAAATTCTGACCATAACAACAAACTCTTGTACAATAACATGCCCGTACAAACCCCCATATAATGAATTTAGCTTCAGAGAACTTACAGTAATTTTCACTTACATCCAGTAAAGACAGTCATGGGAGATTTTAACTGCTACACTGTATCATGGGCTACAGAGAAACTGATCAAAGTGGAGGAGACCTTGAAAACTGGATACAATGCATGGGTCTACAGCTCATACATGATCCAAAATTGCCATACTCTCTTAGCAGTGGGAGATGGAAGCGTGGATATAACCCTGATAATTTCTTTGTCAGTGGAAATATTGTCCATCAAGTGAAGAAAGAGATGTGAGATTCAATCCCTAAAACACGACATCGTGCAATTATCTGTAAAGTAGAAGCAGCCATTCAGCCTACATATGTTCCTTTCAAGACAAGATTTAATTTCAGACAAGCACAATGGTATAAATTTGCTGGCGGACTTGACTCTAAAATCCTGGCCATTGACCCTTCACCAGGAAATTATGAATCTTTTGTAAATGTAGTTAAAGTATCTCCCATTCCTCGGGGATGTAGAACAATATAAAAAGATGATTTTGGACAAATATGTACGCCTTTTCGAAGAAGATCCCATTTCCGATGAAACAATCCAAACAGGAGAAGATATTACGTCAGAAATACCAGCAATAAAAAAAAAGAAAAATGGTGCAATCTTATGACAGAACTTGATATGAAACAAAATAGCAGAAAGGCATGGCAACTTTTGAATAACCCTAATATTTACCCATTGACCGCTCCCACAGTTATTTCTTATGTAACGATTATTCAGACAGCTCACCAGTTATTGTTGAATGGGAAAATAAAGAAAAGGTACGTAAGCAAGAGACATAAAAGATTTCCTGAGAAGAACGACTATATTGGCACACCTTTCTTTCTCGGAGAATTAGAAACCGCAATACACACACTGTAGAATAAGAAAGCCCCTGGCTTAGATGACCTAAGAACGGTACAAGTCAAACTGTTTGGGCCAACGACTGAGAAGTTGATTCTAGGCATGATGAATATATGTGTCTCAAAACTGCAGATACCAAAGATTTGGAGAAAAACCAAAATTGTGCTGAAACCTGGAAAAGAGGTCACAGAAGCTAAAAACTTCCGACCGATATCACTTCTGTGACATCTTTATAAAGTCCTAGAAAGAATGACACTTAATAGCATCTCAGCACATATTGACCAAACACTCATAAGAGAACACGCGGGCTTCCGTCCAGGGAAGTCTTGTTGTGGACAGATCTTAATTTGAAACAATATATAGAAGACGGCTACGAACGCAGAAAGATAACTGGTGCTGCATTCGTCGATCACACTGCCGCCTATGACACCATCAGCCATAAGAATTTATTAGAAAAGACTTATGCTGTTACGAAAGACTATAGTCTGACGCGATTTATGAGATGTCTATTATAAAATTGACGCTTCTTTGTTAGTCTACAAATCAATAGAAGGCGATGGAGGATACAGATTAATGGCATTCCCGAAGGAAGTGTGTTAGCCCCATTGTTAAATAATATATACACCAATGACCAACCAATTGAACCTGTCGCAAGGTTATTCATCTATGCAGATGATACAGCAGTTGCTGCCCAAGGAAGAACCTTTCAGGAGGTGGAAGAAAAACTAGCTACACGTCTTCAAACACCGTCTGCCTCTTATGATCACATTTACCTGAAACCAAATCCCTCTAAAACACACGTGTGTGCTTTCCATTTACGGAACAAAGGGGCTAGAAGGAATCTAAACATAACCTGGAGAGGACATCTACATCTACATTTATACTCCGCAAGCCACCCAACGGTGTGTGGCGGAGGGCACTTTACGTGCCACTGTCGTTACCTCCCTTTCCTGTTCCAGTCGCATATGGTTCGCGGGAAGAACGACTGTCTGAAAGCCTCCGTGCGCGCTCTAATCTCTCTTATTTTACATTCGTGATCTCCTCGGGAGGTATAAGTAGGGGGAAGCAATATATTCGATACCTCATCCAGAAACGCACCCTCTCGAAACCTGGCGAGCAAGCTACACCGCGATGCAGAGCGCCTCTCTTGCAGAGTCTGCCAGTTGAGTTTATTAAACATCTCCATAACGCTATCATGGTTACCAAATAACCCTGTGACGAAATGCGCCGCTCTTCTTTGGATCTTCTCTATCTCCTCCGTCAACCCGATCTGGTACGGATCCCACGCTGATGAGCAATACTCAAGTATAGGTCGAACGAGTGTTTTGTAAGCCACCTCCTTTGTTGATGGATTACATTTGCTAAGCACTCTCCCAATGAATCTCAACCTGGTACCCGCCTTAGCAACAATTAATTTTATATGATCATTCCACCTCAAATCGTTCCGCACGCATACTCCCAGATATATTACAGAAGTAACTGCTACCAGTGTTTGTTCCGCTATCATATAATCATACAATAAAGGATCCTTCTTTCTATGTATTCACAATACATTACATTTGTCTATGTTAAGGGACAGTTGCAACTCCCTGCACCAAGTGCCTATCCGCTGCAGATCTTCCTGCATTTCGCTACAATTTTCTAATGCTGCAACTTCTCTGTATACTACAGCATCATCCGCGAAAAGCCGCATGGAACTTCCGACACTATCTACTAGGTCATTTATATATATTGTGAAAAGCAATGGTCCCATAACACTCCCCTGTGGCACGCCAGAGGTTACTTTAACGTCTGTAGACGTCTCTCCATTGATAAGAACATGCTGTGTTCTGTTTTTACTAAAAACTCTTCAATCCAGCCACACAGCTGCTCTGATATTCCGTAGGCTCTTACTTTGTTTATCAGGCGACAGTGCGGAACTGTATCGAACGCCTTCCGGAAGTCAAGAAAAATAGCATCTACCTGGGAGCCTGTATCTAATATTTTCTGATTCTCATGAACAAATAAAGCGAGTATGGTCTCACACGATCGCTGTATCCGGAATCCATGTTGATTCCTACAGAGTAGATTCTGGGTTTCCAAAAACGACATGATACTCGAGCAAAAATGAGGTTCTAAAATTCTACAACAGATCGACGTCAGAGATATAGGTCTATAGTTTTGCGCATCTGCTCGACTACCCTTCTTGAAGTCTGGGACTACCTGTGCTCTCTTCCAATCATTTGGAACCCTCCGTTCCTCTAGAGACTTGCGGTACACGGCTGTTAGAAGGGGGGCAAGTTCTTTCGCGTACTCTGTGTAGGATCGAATTGGTATCCCGTCAGGTCCAGTAGAGTTTCCTCTGTTGAGTGATTCCAGTTGCTTTTCTATTCCTTGGATACTTATTTCGATGTCAGCCATTTTTTCGTTTGTGCGAGGATTTAGAGAAGGAACTGCAGTGCGGTCTTCCCCTGTGAAACAGCTTTGGAAAAAAGTGTTTAGTGTTTCAGCTTCATGCGTGTCATCGTGTGTTTCAATGCCATCATAATCCCTGAGTGTCTGGATATGCTGTTTCGAGCCACTTACTGATTTAACGCAAGACCAGAACTTCCTCGGTTTTTCTGTCAAGTCGGTACATAGAATTTTACTTTCGAATTCACTGAACGCTTCACGCATAGCCCTCCTTACGCTAACTTTGACATCGTTTAGCTTCTGTTTGTCTGAGAGGTTTTGGCTGCTTTTAAACTTGGAGTGAAGCTCTCTTTGCTTTCGCAGAAGTTTCCTAACTTTGTTGTTGTACCACGGTGGGTTTTTCCCGTCCCTAACAGTTTCACTCGGCACGTACCTGTCTAAAACGCATTTTACGAATGCCTTGAACTTTTTCCATAAACACTCAACATTGTCAGTGTCGGAACAGAAATTTTCGTTTTGATCTGTTTGGCACTCTGAAATCTGCCTTCTATTACTCTTGCTAAACAGATAAACCTTCCTCCGTTTTTTATATTCCTATTAACTTCCATATTCAGGGATGCTGCAACGGCCTTATGATCACTGATTCCCTGTTCTGCACATACAGAGTCGAAAAGTTCGGGTCTGTTTGTTATCAGTAGGTCCAAGATGTTATCTCCAAGTCGGTTGTCTGTTTAATTGCTCGAGGTAATTTTCGGATAGTGCACTCAGTATAATGTCACTCGATGCTCTGTCCCTACCACCCATCCTAAACATCTGAGTGTCCCAGTCTATATCTGGTAAATTGAAATCTCCACCTAAGACTATAACATACTGAGAAAATTTATGTGAAATGTATTCCAAATTTTCTCTCAGTTGTTCTGCCACTAATGCTGCTGAGTCGGGAGGTCGGTAAAAGGAGCGAATTATTAACCTAGCTCGGTTGTTGAGTGTAACCTCCACCCATAATAATTCACAGGAACTATCCACTTCTACTTCACTACAGAATAAACTACTACTAACAGCGACGAACACTCCACCACTGGTTGCATGCAATCTATCCTTTCTAAACACCGTGTGTACCTTTGTAAAAATTTCCGCAGAATTTATATCAGGCTTCAGCCAACATCAGTTGACTAACTTCGATACCCTAAAATACCTGAGAGTTAAGCTAGAACTTTCCCTCACCTTCGAAGTCCACTGCAGGGACACAAAAATGAAAGTACCTGCCAGGGACAACATCATTCAGAAACTGACCGGTAGCAACTGGGGCTCACAGCCAAATGTTCTTAACACATCTGCATTGTCCTAATGCTTCTCCGCTGCTGAATATACAGCACAAGTGTGGCAGAACTCCAACCATGCCAAAGAAGGCGAATTTGCCCTTAATGAAGCAGGAAGCTTTGTCACTGCCTGCTTGTGGGCAACTCGTATTATCAAAATATATCATCTAATGGGCATAGCGCCTCCACATATCAGAATAAGAGCAGCAGCAGAAAAAGAGAAGCGGAAACAGGAGACAGATCCAAGACTCCTCTTGTTCGGATGTGAATACCAGCACCTAAGATTAAGATTAAGAAAAATTTTCCTCCGTTCAATAGAACCACTTTTAACGTCACCTGCAAATCGTCGAATACAGCTTTAGCGTAACTCTCCATCAGAGAGGTACTGGAACAGCCCTAAACTAGAGCTTGCTAATGGACGTCACCTCCCATATAAAACATGGAAGGCCCTCAACAGATTGCTCAACTGTGGAAACCTCCCAGTCCTATGCCCGATGGATGATCTGGTTATCGCCAGTGATATATCAGTTCAAACAGCGGAATTTTGTATGTCGGCATGTACTTATACTGTTTGTAATTTATTGTCATATGTAATTTAATTATGTGCTTATGTTGTTTGTAAACTGATGTCATATGGAATTTAATGATGTACTTATATTGTTTGTAAATTGCTGTCTGTCGGCGATAAATTATTTTTGGACAAAAGTAAATAAAAAATGGCACATTATGTGATCTTAGAAAACTATTAGTTGAGACTACATCTAGAAATTTTGGAATAAATCCGAAGACACTTGATTTATTGTGCCACTCTTTGTGCAAGGTTGAATCTCTTGATCCCTTTTTACAATGCATACGCATGGCAAAGCATTTAAAAATATATTAAGTCCTATATTTCCAATATAAAGCCAAAATATTACATTGAGTTTACGGTATGGCATGCAGGGGGAAACATTAACTTGTCTCCAAGTGCATCTAAAATAAAACTTGGGACAGGGATTGTGTCAGAAGAAAAAAATCATGAAAGAAATACAAGTTTCAAAATTGTGGATCTCGACATGGTGGCAGAAGCACTTACAAAAGCCTGCAAGTGCTCTGTTTGTGGAGGATATGTGGATTTTGTTGATGATGGAAAGAGAGAAGGTTTCATTTGCATATTGCACATTTTGTTTCAAAACTGTAATGCTGACAGACCATTCAAGACATCAAAGGTCTGTAATAGAATCTACGAAGCCAATATGAGATTTATGGACTAAGATGTATAGGAATTGGAAGAGATGGTGGAAGCCTTCTATGTAGTATTATGAACATGCCTGGTCCTTCCCTAAAATTTTCTGTAATGAATACTGCTCTCCTCAATGCAGTTCCAGAAGTAAGTGAAGAGAGCATGAAAATGGAATTCCTGGGGGCAATTCAAGAAAATTGTGAAGCAACTAATAGCAACGATATAGCAGTTTACTGTGACAGTTCCTGGATGAAGAGGGGCAACTTCATTGCATGGAGTTTCAACAATTATTAGTGTCGACACTGGAAAAGTATTAGACTTAGAGGTGATGTCTAAATATTGTTCTGCATGTTCCTTGCACAAGAAATATATAGATGCAGGTAAAGAAACAGAATGCAAGAAGCCCATTAAGCGGTTTGTAGCAGAAATTTTGCAGGATCCAGTGGTGGGATGGAAGCTGCAGGAATGAAATTCATTTTTCATAGGTGTTTGCAAGTGTGTGGAGTAAGATAGGTACAGTATTTAGGAGAAGGAGACTCTAGTGCTTTCAAGAATGTAGTTGAAAGTCATCCCTAGGAGAAACTGGAGTGCTTAGGCCATATTCAGAAGAGGATGGGTGGACGACTCCGTAGACTTGTTGCAGACAATAAAGGCAAGCTACCAGAGGATGGGAAGCCACTGGGAGGTAAAAACAGACTAACAAAGAAGAGAATTGACAGCCTACAAATCTATTATGGTGCTGCAATTAGAAGTAACCTCTCAAGCCTGGACAGTATGAGGAAAACAGTATGGGCCACTTGGTTTCATTACTTGTCGACAGACACAACACCTCAACGTGGCCTCTGTTCTAATGAATGGTGCAAATTTTTTAAAAGTAAGGAACGTGGGGAAGCTGATACCCATAAAAGTAACCTTCCTTATGAGGTTTCAATGGCCATTAAATCAACTTTTAGAGCACTGGCTATACTACAGTAGCTAGAAAAATGTATGCATGGGAAAACACAGAACCCAAATGAAAGTTTCAATGCTCTTATTTGGAAAAGATGTCCATAGCTGTGTTTTTTTCCTAGTTTGGTGGTGAAGATTTCTGCTTTGGAAGCAGCAGCAGTGTTTAATGATAGGAATATGGCAAGACTTCACATCCTCAGCAAGTTGGGCTCTACACCTGGAGTCTTCACTGAACAGATACTGCCGATCATCGATAAGCACAGAATCGCGAAGGCGGAGACTTTAGTCCAGAACATGAAAAAATTGCTAGGCAAAGAAGCAGAGAAGCTAAGATAGCTGTAGAGGATGATGAGGAAGAAATAGAATATGGATTTGGGCAGTTTTAGCTAAGGTATGATAGTTTTGTTTTTTTTTTTTTTTTTTTTTTACATTTCATCCAAACTTTAAAATGATTTTTCTGCAACTTAAGGTTTTCTGCTTTCAGAATCTATTGGAAGGATTGCAATCAAATTTGGCACACCTATTCTTTTACTTTGAAGCAATATTTAAGTGGAACAAAATTTTAATCGAGATATTATACACAGTTTTGTGGTTGATAATATTCTCAAAGTTTGCTTGTAAAAAATGTTCGAATCCAAAATATCACAGAACATAATAGCATTAATTTACCAAAAAGTTACTGCACTTAATTGTACACCTATTAGTGTAGATTATTTTACCATCAAAAAAATTTGCCAAATTTGCCTCAAAATTGTGAAAAAGTGTATATTTAAATGACAATGCAATAAGAAATTCAAAATATCTCACTGCATTACATTGTCATTAAAAATTGTAAATTTTTTAAAAAATCATATCTCTACATATAAGTGTCCAAAATTTCAATGAGATTAAACCAAAAATGGCAAAGATATGGATTTACAAAAATATCAGTGCAAGACTGCCACCGTCTCCCCTTAAGCCTCAGCAGGGCAGCACAGCATTAGAACTCAGAAACACATGGAACAGAATTTTTCAATGTGTGAGAGAATGAGACAAGGAGAAATCTACACTCAGCTAACAACATTGAATTTAGACCGTTTGTAAGGACTGTGACGAATTTAAATGTTTCACCATGCGGATGAATTAACAGTAAGCAAGTACTGCACCATACATCGAAACCTATGCTCTTCACAAAGGCATGAACACCTTACCTCTATAAGGAAGAGATGCTGTAAAATCATGAAACATTCAATGAAATTTCTACCTTAAATATAGCGATATGAACGAAAAAATAATAACCTACCAACCATAAGATCTTTCTAAATGAATAACAATCTTATATGGAAAATGAGCTCCACTTGTACACAGCCTAACTGCCCTAACTACGCCGAAGTGCCCCAAACACCGGACTGCGCAATCAGACTACAAAATAAAGACTACCTACCAGGCAAAAACTATTGTCACTTTTTCAGACATGCTAACCCGATTCCACTGGGAGTCGTACTGGAACCCGATTTAACTGAAGAACCGGTAGTTGACGAGTCACAGAGTGTGCAAAGGGTGAACTATATTGTGTGAGTTAACGAGGATTTCGCTCTCATTTAAATATATGGCCGAAAGAGTCATCCTACAGGAATTGTGAAACGAACCTTGTCGTCGAGGACCGAGTGCCCGAAATGGCGCAGATTCACGACGTGATTGGGAAATTCACAGGCGTCTATTATCAATTGAAGCCTAAGCGCTGTAGTGTGCGAGAGAGACAGACGAGGACCTACGTTATAGGGACACCCAGTAAAAGCCGTTCATGACTGAGGAGACGTAGCAGTGTTAAATATGGCAGACCTAAGATCGGCTTTATAAGGAAACATTTATTGAAACTATTTAATTCTGTAGTAATGCAGGGAAAAAAGCCACAGTAATTTTAATCAGCCATCCTCCATAAATTTAGATGGTGATAACAATAAAACTTGAATATCGTAGTTTAGGATTTACTGTCAATGTGAAGTCAACACGTTTTGTAACAAAGACCTGAATGCTAAAATCTGAACGCTTTGGTCGATCGTAACGATCGTCATTTAATGTACAAGCGCATAATTAAAATAACAAACATTGTAAATATCAGCTCTGTAAATTTATTTGTTCGAGAGATATAGACAATTTTAATTATCAGTATTTTCATCTAAGCATCAGATCATCATTTCATCCACATGAAACACACTGAACGATGACAGCATGACACCTTATTTAATCGTTAGGTAACCGAATATTTAATGTAAAGTTTTGTGCATAATAGTTAATTTTGTTCTTTATTTATTTATCACTAAACACGTTGGTATAAGGCTACTGGGCGTCACAATCAAAGCTAATAAGGAAATTGTACTGGTTTTATGTAAAGAATTTAACGTTTATTATGTAATGGATATTACTGATATTTTTTGAGAACGTGAAAGTGGTCAAGCTTTGATTTTTTAACTATGTTAAAATGTAAAGTAATGTAGAATAAGGAGCAGCCAGTCAGATGGACGGCTTCAGGAGAGGGAACTGCCCTAGTCAGTTGAGCGAGGATATTCGGTGGCCGAGCGGTTCTAGGCGCTTCATTCTGGAACCGCGCGACCGCTACGGCCGCAAGTTCGAATCCTGCCTCGGGCATGGTTGTGTATGATTTCTTTAGGTTAGTTACGTTTAAGTAGTTCTAAGTTCTAGGGGACTGATGACCTCAGACGTTAAGTCCCACAGTGCTCAGAGCCATTTGAACCATTTTTGAGGATATTTGGCGGGCGGGAAAAGCGACCGGGGCCGGGCAGAGAGAGTGCTGGTGCAGACGCAAAAGTGGACTGTTCTGCTGGAGCCACCAAAGGGTACAGTTCGATTGCAGACGCGAAAGCCGACGGTCGGTCTTTAGGCAGCGGGAAGATGAAACGACATAGAACATTTCACGTTGTGTGGTATAGCGGGACTTGCTCTCTGAGCAGTCAGCACGGTGAGAAGCCTCGCGCCTGGGGTGAACTTTTCGTGTAGATAACTTGTATTTCGCGATGAGACTGTAGATGTTCAAACTGTGTCTAATTAATATGAGCTCGAGTGTAACAGTAGCTCTGAATACCACCACTTTCGCTATTAGTTTGCTTTCTGAATAAACATTACTCTACACAAATCGCAAGTGTGTGGCCTACATTATGTATGATTCGTTAATTTAGTTCCCGATATTATTATTACGGTTACTATATTTTACCTTAACTTCGTATTTCGCAAATTTACCATTAGCCAGACAATTTAACCAAAGCTTCGTAGGATTCTAAGTCGTGTAATGCGACACGTGAATTTCACCCCCCAGACGAATTTAAGCCAAGACATTTTGACAAAGAGCAGCCGCATATGAGCCCGAACATTTTTGGGATGTTAGCTCGCCATTGGTAGTAATCGGCAACAAGCTGCAGAAAAATTAGAATGTATAAGACTTGTGGAAACTAATTCGCTAACCAACCCAATAGTGCCATTGTACCGGACAACTTCTGTTATCGTTATAACGTGGTCGTTTTTCATAACAATTGGTTAGTTTCACGTTCGCTTCATTAATTGCAAGAGTTTTAGAACAGTAGTGACAGCTCCATATCGACGATGTTACCGTGATGCTGTTAAAAACTTTCAGGGATCATGGAGAGATGTAAATGTATGAATTTGAGGTAAGAGGTGTTGCAGAGAAAGGAACGTGTCGAAAGACGTAAGCGAAAATCGTTCTGATACTTCTGACGGTGGTATACATGTACCAACACTGTTTTTACTATGACTGTATATTTATGTAACAGGGAGGTTATAGAAGCAACATGATTCTAATTGGAGAATTTATTAATAATTCAGTATACAGAACTGGTGCTTTTTGAGGACAGAAGCAGGGGCGCTGCCGTTCTAGTAGCGATCGTTCAGCTTCACGGTCACCTGCTATCGGAACGGGGCTATATACAGGGTGTTCCGAAACAGCTCAAATGCAAGACCAGTTACCTGTAAGCACGCTGTACTTTGCCAGACTATTGACTGTCGTTTTCGTTCGGAGATTCCTGGCACATCCGCAGTGCTACCAGCAACGACGACAGCTCTAGCTACGACGTCTTCTTCTGTTTCCACAATGTATTCATACATCAGCTGCTTCGTATGTCCCCAGGGAACACGTTCAGATAGGTGAGGTCAGGTTACCTGGGTACCAGACCACAGAGTCACGTCGGATAATCGATTAATTCCCTATGGTGGCTCCTAGAGGATTCTTCACAGCAGTACTGTGATGAGCCCGGACCCCCTCATACTGGAAGTATTCTTTTTCTATTTATCGTCTTTCGGGCCGTGTCCATTCAGCTATCCCAGCAGGAATGTCAATTATGCTGATCCGAATGTAATGGCATCACAACACCCAGCCTTAAATCTGGCAGCACAGGTTCTCCATCTGTTGATGCGGAATACTAGATTCTAAGGGTAAATCAACCCATCAGCAAATGTCGACCCACATCACTGCAGATGCTCAGGGCTTAAATTATGATGAGTGTAGATAGTTTTTATTTACGATTTTGTACTCGTTGTGTACACAGAAGATATCCTCAGCAACCATTGTATTACCGATGTCTTTCAAAGATGATAATTGCACTAAAACACAGAAGAATCCGAGGTGGCCGGCCGCGGTGGTCTCGCGGTTCTAGGCGCGCAGTCCGGAACCGTGCGACTGCTACGGTCGCAGGTTCGAATCCTGCCTCGGGCATGGATGTGTGTGATGTCCTTAGGTTAGTTAGGTTTAAGTAGTTCTAAGTTCTAGGGGACTGATGACCACAGCAGTTGAGTCCCATAGTGCTCAGAGCCAAACCGAGTTTGTTATCATATTTCTATTAAGGAATTCACTGGCATGATCCTGGGATACCCTATAAAGATATGGTGAAATCTCTCGGGTTATTCCACCACACGGATTCTATAATCTTCATGAAGGAGAAGGAGAAGATCTCATGGCTGCGTCGAGTCTTCAAGTTTGCTTCTATTCAAGATCGGGTTTTCTACAGGTTTCCTGTTCTCCATCGACTCAGATGAAGTGTAGAAATAGTGTTGTTGTGTCTGACAATCCATTTTCTTACGCCATAGCGTCCATTCCATTCATTTCTAATCAAAATTTCACGTCGTTTCCTCAAATTCTACATTGTTTTGCCGAAAATTAATTTATTAATTAACTTATAAAAATCTTCCTCAAAGTGGACCCTCACGGAAGCCATCAGTGTCGCATTCAAATCAATATAGTCCTTCAACCAGGAGGACAGTTTGAAGGAGATAACCCAAGTGCTTCTAACCAGCTCCATCCACTAGCTGAGGCACTGTTGGAGATTAGGATGGTGAATAATTCATCTCCGCTTATTCCCCAGCGTTGTCATCAGTTTTTCGGTGTAGCCTCTTCACGGAACTAGTTGCTCAGGACACAGCGGCAAATCGGCAAGCGCATCATGCAGACTAGTAGGGCACGTGGCGTCTGCCTCCATCACACACCACACATCTGAATAAGTCGTCATACCACCCATGATTTTTTCCGCCTAATCCCTGATATTCATCTTCCGACATCCATCGAAACTTCCAAATCTGCCCTGATTGTTGCATGGCGTGCCTGTATAAGTTATCTACATCCAAATAGGTGATGTATCTCGAATTAAGGGATGCGTTGAACCTGTCACCCATCCGTGGATTATTTCCCTTGGCGTCCCTGTGGACACATTAGCAAAACCCCCCGTGGATCCCTATCTCGAAAAAAAGAAGCATGTTAGCATCAGTCAATAATTCAATTCTGCAGTTCGCTTTCTTGAACATTGTGTTCCAAGACAATCAAGGTGCCGTGAAATAAAAGGCGGAATCCAGATAATGTGTGGTATGCTTAGACTCCGGAATTTGTGGAAAACGTCTGCAAGCAAGCGCAGGTCTGTGTTCATGTAAAGCTGTTCGTACGCTCTTAAAATGGAGACACTTACGGCAAACTCGTACTCTGTAGCCCTTATGGCATCGCCTGTAAGGTTGCTGGAGAACGCAACTACGTCGGGCACCCAGGTTTCTTTGTTTTGCCACATTGTCCAGAAATTCGTATGAAAAATCCCCATACGGCTGCTATGGCCGAACGGTTCTAGTCCCTTCAGTCTGGAACTGCGATGCTGCTACGGTCGCAGGTTTTAATCCTGCCTCGGGCTTGGATGTGTGTGCTGTTCTTAGGTTAAGTTAGGTTTAGGTTGTTGTAAGTCTAGGGGACTGATGACCTCAGATGTTAAGATCGATTGTGCTTAGAACCATTTGAACCATTCTTTTTTTTTTTTTGTTGAAAAAACCTCTTCCTATTCGTAATTTGAAAGTTTTCCTCATCTGGAAATACAGCATATCTTCCCGAGGTAGAACTTCAACGGGTGTCTGGAGTGGAGCGTGCACAAAACGGAGCTAGTCAAGGAAGGGGAGAGTAATTGTTGGCGTAATTCGTTTGGAGAACGAAACATGTTTCTCATCGCTCTCATGTATGACATCGATCTGATCTTTCTCCATACCGAAATCTACCAAGTGGTCAACAAGAAAGCGAGCGTCATACCTGCTTAAATTATGGAAGAAATCGGGCATGTGTCTGGGTAACTGGTTTTTCAAATTACACGTATTGTAAGCTGCGCAACGGATCTTCCCTCTAAAATAACAGTGGTCCCTATGAGGATTTCCCTCTTTTCAATCTAACGTCAGCCCATAAATATGACAGTCAACCACGTTATTATTCAAATCTTCATTCTCCTTCGGTTGAGTCATGGGTATGTTGCAGTTGTAAATCTTATTAACCACCCATGAGAGTTTTTCAAGCTGAGTTGGAAGCCAAACTGCAGTGTTATCCCCGACATTAGATTTGTAACGGTTAAGGGCTGAATAATAGAACGATAAAATTTGGTACCTTGCCTCATGTGGAATGTGCTTTTGTGAAAAGATAGTGTGTGAGACTCTAGGGTCACCTTCACAGTGGGAAGACGGGCGTCGCTACTGATGGTGAGCATTTTGAAAATTTATGAATATGTTTTTCTTAGCAGGCATAATAACACATACCGGATGCTAGGAAGCACGGTCAACTTGATGCTTTGCTGACTATTTGTTTGAGGAAAAATAATTCAGACACTTTAATCAAACTTGCTATTTACACTTGTGGTTACTAAGTTGAAAGAAAAGGAGTTGGGACATGTTTTTGATCCAAACACAGTGATAAATGCCTTTCTCCTCATTTTTCTCATCAGAGAATAAGAGCATTTTTACATGCATCTTACGCTCACTGTCATAGTTTGAGAAATGGAGGGAACCACTATCATATGCTTGTTCTGCTCATCAGACCTGCGTTTATCCAGGCCATAAACATGCCTGAAATGTAGGTATGCTCTAGAGCTTAACGGGGAACTCAATCAAAGTTTCCCCCTGCAGATGTTGTAGTATTTTTAGGCGTCTGAAATGCACCACGACGCTCATGAAGATCTCAGTAAGTGTAACTTCTTTTGCAAGCCACAACTGACCATACAAATAAGCCTGATCGGTTTTATTTTTGACATTAATACAGGATTTCTTGTCTTCTGTTCCCTTAGGAAGCTGGACATGCCATTTATTGGATCGTAGACATGTGCATGGATGTCGAGGTGTAGTATTTGCCTGAGTGCTTTAGCTTATCCCCTTATTCAATTTCGTGATATTGGGCCAGTATAGCTCTCAAAGTAGACTCACGATACCAGACGGTGATTGATGTGCTCCAGGTTATCACATCATTGTCGCCAATAAGATAATGAAGACTTACGTTCTCTGTGCCTGGGGCAACTATGGGGAGGTGCAACAGTTCGATGCACAGCACAGCAATGCATTTAATGGCGGAATACAGTGTGTCATTACTAATCTTGAGATGCTCTGTTTCTACAATGGGAAGGCACCCTTTTAGAACCCCAACAGGATTGAGGTACCCTCCTGCCCGCTGCTCGATTCTAGTGAATGAGACTTGCTCCTCAAAGGCATCCACAATCAAAGAGTATGCTAACTGCGGTATGGTGTCACTGACCTGGTGTCCTTCACTAAGAGGATGGGAGAGGGAACTGGCAGTAGCCACAGGATCATCTCTATTACTACTACTACTACTACAACTAGATGAAAATGCTGCTTGTGGTGAGTTGTTGAGCAGTACTTGTGATACCTTGTGAGATCGGCGAGGACAACTACGAGGAGGAGGAGGATGAGGAGGAAAAGTTTTTGCCGTATCGGGCCAGTGCGAGCAGCCGTTCCTGGAGAGGCATGCCTCACAGGGCCCCGACTTGTTGCCCCTGGTGCCTGCGCCTCGGCGTATTGCATGAATGGTGGTGTTGTAGAGAGAGAGAGTAACGAACGCAGTTAAGTATGACGTTCCATACATCGCCAGCTGCTGTTACTGCTCCTAGGAAAGAAAGAATACATATTATATTTAAGCAGAGTAACTATATGTTATCTATGTTGCTGTGGCTCCTTTTCATCTGCCTCAAGTCATCCAGCATCTCCTCATACTGATGAGGGTCATCCACAGTCTCCTCCACCAATTGTGGCATTTCGACCTAGCCTGAATTGGGGAAGAGCTATATGTTCATCTCAATGATATCACGTAAAACCACATATTAATTTTGTTTAATAATGATAACGTAGACATACACAAAGAAGTCTGAGGAAAAATTTTTTTGAGTATATATTTACAGGATATCTGCGAATGCTTCTTCTTATCCTCGACACATATCTCTCCGTGTTCTTCTTCTTCTACCAGAAAATCGTCTATAACAACAGCGAATATGTACCTTAATATATATACCATGAATTCCTTGTAAAACAGAACGTATTACGTATACACAGTACTAGGAAGAACAGAAATATATGTACACTAATTACAGTGCTGATGCTACTGATGTTGCTGGCTTTCAGCAACCAGCTCACCGATTACATGTTGAACATGTACTGAAACAATAAGACGATATGTATTCAATACTGAGAAATTCTTAGTGAAAAAGTTACAGTTATCGTTTTTGATTTTCGAAATCATGTACAGCAGCAAGAACTCACTGACTGATCACTAAATAACACAACACAAGCATATTACGTATTTGACAAAAAAAGTACCACATAGGATGCGGTTCCTGCCACTGGAGCATGTCAGCATTTATTTCATCCAAAATTATCTGGATGTATGAGGTAACAATAAGACGAAATGTGCTTAATACTACGAAATTGTTAGTGCAAGAAAAAGCCACAGCTGCTGATACGAATATTAAGTTACCAGTTATTCCCATTGCGTCAGGTGTTTCTTGGCGCTGGTATTACCGCCGATGCTGCTGCCACACTTCATTTTTACAAATAAAAAAAAAAATGGTTCAAATGGCTCTGAGCACTATGGGACTCAACTGCTGTGGTCATTAGTCCCCTAGAACTTAGAACTACTTAAATCTAACTAACCTAAGGACATCACACACATCCATGCCCGAGGCAGGATTCGAACCTGCGACCGTAGCAGTCGCACGGTTCCGGACTGCGCGCCTAGAACCGCGAGACCACCGCGGCCGGCTACAAATAAAAACTGGAAGCACACATGAACCAGAAGATGATCTGAGATTACAGCGAACGATATTTCTATGAGACTGGGGGTGGTGATGGCAGGGTTCATATAGACTCAAGCTGTGCCACTAATTTAGCGTGAAACAGTCTGACGGCAGAATTCAGGTATACCTTGGTCGACAGGGTTGGACAAGTTGGTTCACACACGAACAAACAGGATATAAGAGTTTTACTGGGAGTGGAGGTGGTTTCCCAGCTATCAGATGTGAAAATGACGCCGAATCCTGCTTTTCGGTCGTTGAACTGTCCAGTTGGCGATGCCCGAGGCGCTGCATATATGGGTGAATAGTGACTGATGTATCTCTCAGTGCGTGTGGCTGCCTTCTGACCGTGTGGGTTCCAGGCAATGCAAGGTGGATTTTTCTTGTATTCTCAAACATTTCTGCATACAAGACCCCTGATATATGGCGTGTATTCTTGAAATGTTATTACTTGATTTGCTTTGGTCTCTCTATACACATGTGGGTGGACCATATCACTCTGTTTGATGTGATAATCAATAATTATTTCCCACCGATGTCGCTTGGGGCCGGCCAGGGTGGCCGAGCGGATGTAGGCGCTACGGTCTGGAACCGCGCAGGTCGCAGGTTCGAATCCTGCCTCGGTCATGGATGTGTGTGATGTCCTTAGGTTAGTTAGGTTTAACTAGTTCTAAGTTCTAGGGGACTGATGACCTCAGCAGTTCAGTCCCATAGTGCTCAGAGCCATTTTTTTGTTGCTTGGGAGGCTAGGAGCGCTTGCTAGTTGCCCGCTGGCCTGGGCACAAGGCTTCTGGGCACTATGGGAAGCAGACATTTCTTTCGTAATATGTTATTTACACTGCCAATCTGTCGTTCTGTAATCAGAGCAGGACATCACGTCTGATGTTGGTGGCAGCGGAAAGCTAGTGCTTCCTGTCACCTCTTACATGCTGGAATACCCACGAAACCGGCTGCCATCACCTGGCGTTTTGTTCGAAGATGAGCGCGAAGACGGTTCAATCCCGTCTCCAGCCATCCTGATTTAGGTTTTCCGTGATTTCCCTAAATCGTTTCAGGAAAATGCCGGGATGGTTCATTTGAAAGGGCATGGCCGATTTCCTTCCCAATCCTTCCCTAACCCGAGCTTGCGCTCCGTCTCTAATGACCTCGTTGTCGACGGACGTTAAACATTAACCACCACCATTTCCGCGACTTCTCGTCTGTGCGCCTCTCTCCCTACCTGTGTGCATGGTAATACACGAAGCGGATGACGGTGCTTTATCCGACAGCAGTCGTGGGCCCAAGCTTGCGTAGTACGGCCTGTATCCCGACCTGCGGGCGCGGGAATACAGGAAACGGAGGGCACGTCTGCCCTATGGTCTGTACGAAGACGGGATCGAGCGATTTTTAACACTGTAACTACATATGGTGAATTATGATGATGACGGTTTCGTGATGGCATTTCTTGCACGAACGGAAAAAAAGCGATCTATTCAATTACTTCCTTGCTACGTATTTTACAAGACCTGTATCTTCTGAAACAGCAGAGAATGTTTAGCTTTTCCCACCAAACAAAACAGGGATAAAACTTTGCGAACTGAATTTTATAAATAAACAGTATAACCTTTGCTATGTAATTGACACTGATTACAATTTCCTGTCATACAATCTTTTCTCTCCAGCACAGATTGAGTGTTTTAACCGCCAATATCCCAATGGGTAAGCAGCGAGCTGGTCAATTTACCACCGGCGGAGGTGTTAATTAATTTATCGATTTACTTAATTAACCAACCAAATTATTAGATTGGGATAGGGGTGTTTGAGTAACTCCGGCGACAGGGAGGGGGATCGTTGGAGGGTTCGAGAGGGGAGCGAGGTGGAGGGGGATAGGTGGGTAACATTCTCGCAAGGACGAACTGTACCCAGGCAGTCATAATTCAACCCTCAGGCCGACATAAGCCAAATTAGCAGAACAGTAGGTTAAGATCATGAATCAATCGGATGACACAATTTAATTTATTTCCATATTAATTTTATGTCAAAAGGCGAGTAGAAACCCTGTTGCCCCACTAATTACAACAGATTGCAAATGAGGTTGTGAGATACAACTTTTTTCGATGCGACTCTCATGTTCCCACGGGACTAAACAGTATGTGATAAGACATGCAGTGCGACTCCACGTACAAGAAGCAACAAGGCAGCTTGAATCAAGTTTCTGTTTCAGTATCAGCTGCATTCATTAGCTCATCTGAAGAGTGATGTTATTGTGGATGTGCATTATTTATAGCTCAAGAAGCAAAACATTGAAATACTGGATGTTCCCATACCATGTTATAAATATCAGACATAATTTGCTTATCACAAGCGTAAATTCCACGGATTCTACAGAATCAGTGAAGATCGCTTCCCCTTTTTGGAGTAAATGGGATCAGTTCCTTTGAGAAAGCAGCAAACATTCTTTGAAACATCTCCTGGTGAGAAAATCTCAAATCTCTCTGAGCACTATGGGACATAACTTCTGAGGTCTTCAGTCCCCTAGAACTACTTAAACCTAACCATCCTAAGGACATCACACGCATCCATGTCCGAGGCAGGATTCGAACCAGCGACCGTAGCGGTCGCGTGGTTCGAGACTGTAGCGCCTTGAACCGCTCGGCCACTACGGCCGGCGAGAAAATCTCATTGTAGTAAAGCAATCCAATGCAAGTGTTTCGGTAATTATAAATGCCACTCCGAAAATCTTGTTTTTAGTTCATGTGGTATGTTCCCAAACATTTGCTAGAAGTTAATGAAGCGAGGCCAGTACCTCTGCAACGGTTCAGTTGCGTCAAGTAATACAGGAGTCAGCTGGAGGAGCATTCAGAAGCAACGTTCCTAAATTAGAAGTGAGATTGGTTGCCATCGGTGGAGTATCAATGGGTGGAGGTCTCTGAGTAGGGGTAGACAATGCGTTTGAAGAAATCGAAGAAGCCCTTGATGATAATAATATCCGATGTGTACTTCTCGGCTACATTCACCTGCTCATTCACAGGTGAAAGGAATCCAGTTTAAAGATATCATCAGCTAATGACTCCCGGTGTCTTCTAATGTCTGTAAATTTAACACTGCCAGCTTCGGATTGTATCGGCAGCGTATAAAAACAGAAGCACGAAGCATTTCTACACGTCCCATAGCAGGGCGTAACAGGCGATAGTAACATCACACGTGGGGGATAGCTGCCGAGTCCGTCTCGGACAACCTCCAACATATCTCACGTACTTTCATGAGAATGGGAAGAGGCATATATCTTCTGCAACTTTTAATAACAATTTCGATATGATAGCTCCATTCCGTATGCAGAAATCTATGACCTGAAATACATGAAACGTAACTGGAAAGGGACTACATTTTTCACAGCAAACTTTTCAAAATATGAGCAGTAGTTTACATATTTGCAAAGTATCACAGTAACTATGGGAAATGTCTAAGTAAAACCAGTTTGTGGTGTGATAGTATAACATTTTGAAAAATCTTTTTCTTTACCGAATACTTTCCTCAGGATCGAATGAGAAAGACAGCATAGAAACCAAAATTTGCGCCTTTAAATTTCTTACGCGTAATGTAAAAGTTATGCTGAGAAAATAAGTACATTATCGGATATGGATTTGCCTCAAATAAAATGGTTCAAATGGCTCTGAGCACTATGGGACTCAACTGCTGTGGTCATCAGTCCCCTAGAACTTAGAACGACTTAAACCTAACTAACCTAAGGACATCACACACAGCCATGCCCGAGGCAGGATTCGAACCTGCGACCGTAGCAGTCGCACGGTTCCGGACTGCGCGCCTAGAACCGCGAGACCACCGCGGCCGGCATGGATTTGCCTTATCTAGATAAACAATTCATTTGAGGCCCACCGGATGACATGAAATGTCTCTCGCCGTGTCTCGTACTTGGAGCGACCAGTAGTCCATGTCGTACCGTGCGATTCGACAGCGTTACGTTTCGGTGTCATAACGATGTCGTTAATGTTAACCAGTTAAGTCATTTCAGCAGTGTCTCGGTGCGCTGCGCAACGCAGATTGCTTCTGCTTCGAATAACAAGTCGCATCGCGTATTGTATCGCCACTGTCTGAACTTCGCCTTGTACCATCGCCACATAGGACGGCGTGGCGCTCTACGAGTTTTGTGATGTCTCTTTCTATTTATCGTTGAGGAACAGTTTATTCACGTCAAGTCAGAACAAGTTCTGCGCTATTTCGGCAACGTGCCACGTAAAGTAGAACCAATAGGAAGCAACAATGCTTCCTACGTCGCATGTAGAAAGCAAGTTGCCATAGTGTATTTGTCGTATTCAGCAGAACTTAACGTTCGATGAATTTATGCTATACATTGGATCCTATGTATATATACTCTATGAAAGCACCAGTACACTGTATGTCTCGAGACTACGAGTAAATCCTTCTTGTAACGATTTGTTGTTGTAAAACGACGGGAAACGTCACACTGCTGATGGAAAAGTTTTCGTTTCTTTTATTTTTACATTATATCTCACGTGATATTAGAGCAAGACAACTTCAGGCAGCGCAGAAGAAGATTCGAGGAAATGTGTCGTTATTGTTAGGATTTGTTATAACTAAATGTCAATGAAGTTTCTGTGTTGAAAGCCTTTAGAAGCCTGTTACAAAAACAAAGCATCATTAGAGGCAGAGTTTCAGTAAAGCATACTTCGTTGAGGTGCCATGTTATGTAACCAAAGGTGAATATATAGTGGATTCGTCTCCTATTGCACACACTTGTCAATCTCCGAATTTTCTAAAGGGTTGTTGGAGTTAACTATGAAACTAATAGAAACCATTTCTACTATATTTGATGTTACGTAAACATAATGTCACTCTCTACAAGGAGTGAGTTTGTTAAGTTTGGTGAACTTTTATAAGCTGATCACCTTACTGAGTGGACGGGTATCTTTCATTTTTGTCTTATTACACAATCGTGGGTACTGAAAATCTGTTTATGTATACCAAAACGCGACTAATCAAGATAGGAAATGTGCGTTTTGATAGAGCTAACGTAGGAATTCCATGGGCATCCATTGTCGTAAACATACTGCATGGTCTACAAGCGAAATGAAGCGGCAAAGTGCCACTGGAGTGCGCTGAGAGTACAAAATCAGGTTAACCATCTCGGACAGGGTGTCAACGGCGCTGCGCCTCGGGTCGTCGGATCTCTTCGTACACGCTAGCGTTAAATGCTACGACACCTGTGACAACTGCTTTAGACGTGAGCTTTCACCTGATGAGAAGTATTTGAAATGCTTCTTTCGTTACACTCTAACGTGCTTTGTGCGCTCCCTATCACCTTCGAAATCCATGTGGCAAGTGCAGTACTAAAAATTACCATTTTTAGGCGAGGTAGAGGAGTTTTAAGCTCTGAGCTGTGCCTCGTGCTGTTATTAAAAGATTATTTCTGTGTGAAACAATAGATTGTTTGAATGTACTTGAATGCTGAAAACAGTTTCACCTGTAGTTTCCTTACTCCTCTTTAAAGAAGGGAGTCCGATTTTATTTTTTGTTTAGTCGAGCCGAAATGTGGACTAGTGAAAAGTAGTTTGTGATTATTAAGATCCCAGCTGTTTTATGTATGCTCATAAACGTAGTTTACAAACCCTTGTGGCTTGTTTTCTACTGTACATTATTAGAATACACAACATCATCAATCTTCTTATCATAAAAGAAATCCGCAGCGACAAAACAATACAAAGTGCAACATGAACAAAAGAAAACAAATATTAAAGTGAAACCCTTTTACTAAATCACTACAGACAAGAACTGTTATCACTATGATAGTAAGTGCTCCAACACTGATGCGTCTTGTGCCATCCCTCTTTTGAATCTTTTAACTTCTTACTTTGTGATCAAGACGAAGAAACAAGACATAAAGAAAGTAGAATGTCAGAGAAAAAGTACTTTTCTACGACTTTGTTGCTTGTCTCCAGTATCATTCTTGTAAACATGTTAAATAGGCCTTTTTTTCAGTGATTCTTTGTATCAGAAGTTACACAAAATGTAGTTACTTGCCTGTTGAGCATCAAACAGCTATTAACGAATTTCTAGTTAACGCAGCACGAATGAGGAAACCTATTGATACTGGTCTAACGATACACTATGAAAGTGACCTGTGTTCAGACATTCAATAACGTCTCAATAATCAAGTAGCTAATCAAGTGCATAATCATGCAATCATTAGGTTAACGAAAGGGCTGTGCGCCATTTACACGTCCTGAAAAAAATGGCTATGGACCTCTTAATTTTTTATTCGAATATAAATGAGTCTAGGCTTTGAATAGGAATACAAAAAGATTAATATTAAATGTGCACAATGAACTCTAACTGCTTCTTAGTACCTGGTGTTTATAATTAAGCTTACGGTGTTCCGAATTCTGCAGTGGGACCTGTATACATTACAGGGCACTGAAACAGCATACGGGGCATCGCGGAGTATGCGGAAAAAAAATAGTTTCACCTTCTGCTACAAGATAAAATTATTACGCTATAATCATGCAGGATGTGTAATGTTCCTTGCTTTGACGCTAGTATGCTGTTATTCGCATCATGACGGGAGTTGATGTTTTGAAGTGACTGATGCTGTCAAGGTTTAAGAGGGTTAAGATTTCCGTATGAAACGCAATGTCTTTATAAACAAAAGATCGAACACTGCTGCTAAGGTTCTTTTATCAGAAAGGCAGTAATAGCAGCAATGCACTGTGGTAATATCGCTGACAGAAACAGCTGTGTAGTGGCACTATGTCAATAAGTGGGCTAAAGAATATGATCAAGAAAAAAGATGAATTTGCGTGTGGAGCAGGAAAATGGAGGAGACTCATTTCCATTGCACTTCTTAATGAAGTTGCTGTAGCTATGGCCCAGCGTGCGGCGCACTCCTCAAACTGTGAGACCAGTGCTCGAGCTGCGTCACTGGTAATGTATTTTCACTGGTCAACAGTTCTAAGGATTTTGTTGTACTTTTGGCACTGCTACCCCTACAAGATCCACAACATACACCATATGAAGTCCCAAGATAGGCTACACATCCGTCACTTTGTCCTTCGCCTTTTTTTCACATTTGGAAATGGATGATATGTGGTCGGGGAATATTCTTGGACAGACGAGACACGTTTTATGCCGTACAGTGTTGTGAACGCACAGAACTGTCACAGACGGGGCCCTGCTCCGTCACATGTTGTGCAGAAACGTCCATTGCTCTGAGTTTATGTGCTTGTGGGGTGGTTTCACATGCTCTTTGATTATCGGTCCTGTTTTCCTTCAAGGGGATGCTACTTTGTGGGCTTGTTAGGTGTACAGTGATAGCTGCACATTATAGGGACCTCTTCGTGCAACACGTGGTTCTATGATTGCGAGACTGCATCTCTGTCCACACACTTGTTTTCATGAAAGATGGTACAACTCCACAGGTCGCTTGCCAAGTGAGAAAGTTTTTGTCCGAGAAACCTAGGATGACGCCCTTATCATCTATTGGCAATTTCAAGATGAGTGCCCTTCCGCATTCCCTTGGCCAAATCCGTGTGATTTCTGGTTGTGGGGATACCTTAAAGATCGTTTCTATTGTTGACGTATGTAGGCTCTTCGTGATCTGAAAATTAGCATACACTGACATATAGTGCGGATTACATCGGATATGCTGCGACTAGCTGTCGACCATACTGTCACTGATGTAGTATGTTATTGAGTCGGTAGACCACGCTGAAACATATGATAACTTGTGACCGTATTCTAATAAACATAACAGAACCATCGTTTTCATGTGTTTCATTATTGCTCCCCTTTCCTTGCTCCATTACCACATCATGACTGCTTGCAACGCTATATTTTACCTGGTATCCGAAATGAGAACTATTTTTTTTTAACATTCTCCGTGAACTCTCTGATAAATGAAGATACCCACGAGGTTTCGGCGCCATGCGATGTATACAGCTTGCACAGCAACATTCAGAGTACAGTGAATTTAAGTATAACCAGCAGATAGACAAAATGTTCAGGTCATTGTCACAGATACTGCATACATCAAGTAAAAATTGAACTGGACAAAATGTACCGCGAAAACCTGCACCTTCAGTTTTCTGAACAGCAAAGAATTTTAACTTATGCTACCCCAAAAAATGACTTTAGTCCGACTATAGAATTTTGTCAGTAGAGTGTGATTGGAAGTATTACGCCAGAGATTAATACATGGATATGGAAAATTAAATTTAATACAGATCTTTAAATTGCCAAGTATGTATTGTTGACGTCTCAGCCTGAAAGAAACATTATTTCCGCTTTTCAAGTAATTCTGATAAAGTAAACATATTAGATTGGAATATATTTGCAAATTGATCTAAATTTTAAGCGGGGAACTTTGCAGTCAATTTTGACACGAAAAAGACTGCAAAAACATTTGAAATATATATCAGGAATATGGTGATGTCGGATGTAAGTAAAAGAGTTAATTCATCAATGAATAATATTGAGTTCCAGGTAAGTCCCATTTGTGTCTTGTTCATATTAAGATCAAAGCGGAATACCTTGGTCGTCAATATGAAAAAATAAATAGTTGTAATGAACCATTTCCAAAACATACAATGGCTTACTGCCTGGTCATTCACGACTCAAAGTGTACCAGATCTAAAAGTAAAGTATGGTTGTAGCTGTGATCATTAGCACTAGAGAACTAAAGCTGAAGCTGGATGTAGAAAAGGCTGGAAAATAAATAAAATTTTGATAATTTGATGCCGTTTCTGAACAATACCCATTGACAACACCCATTGTCAATTTAAGAAAAGAAAATGAAGATGTAGAATAAGCCCAGAATATAGAAGCATCGTTCAAACTATGGATTTTTACCATTCAGTTAGTATTACAGAACAATAGTAATCAACACATTTTTTTCATTAGGACTACTCTACTAAAAGCACTTGGAAAAAAATGTTCATGAAGATGTAAAAGAGTTACAGATCAAATAGTGTTAATAAAAAGGCAGGAGTTGTTGTTTCTACTGGAACTGCTAATAGACATTTCACGTTAAGCTGGATCAAATCAAAAAAATATGTGTATAATAATTTGTACTATTTCTGATAGACTTGATGAATCTTGAATACTGCTGACTACTACTTGTTTACAAAAGATTTGTTGAGCTCCGTGTGTAACATGGCATATATTTTGGAAACATTACACTCAAAAGGAGATGAAGATCGACTTATTATAAATTCTTTTAATTTTTGAAGCAAATAACTTTTATATTACACAATTATAACAGGTTTCGGCCTTCAATGCCCAACTGCAGATCTGCAATAGAAAAAATGGAAGATTAGGTTAACGCATGAAACAAATACAAATATTTTCACTGGATATACGCGTGAGCTATGTGCTATTAACACACGTATGGTTCAAACCTACGGGCAACATTTTGTGAATGAATTGTAACGTACCAACTACACCAAGCAATAATGTATAGATGTATCTTTCGCTGTTTTTCTTTTAGCTTGCATTTGTTAATAACTCAGAGGCTTCACTTATATTTAATGAGAAGCATTTCGTGTCGCCCATAAGGCGACGTGAATTCACTATTTACGTTGTATTTCAATTAAAATAAGGGGGCACCTCAGATGATATGAGGCAGGTGGACTCCTGGAAGTTATGTATGGAAGACGATTACTTGCCAAGAGAAGGAGTGTGAGAAAATAACGCAGGCACATGCCGTATATGTGGGGCAGTCACACGGGGACACAGAAAACTTCTCGATTGTTTGTGAAGAATCTTCGCGTAGTTAGACATTTCTGTCAGCTTAAAAATGGTGTGGAACGACTATGACAAACGTGAATCTACGTACTAGTCTGCTACGCAGCAAATAGAGTTACCACAAAAAACATAAATATACGTGGACTTTTTAACCACTCTGGATATGAATTAGTTTTTAATAGTAATCTAAATGACGTAAGCCAAGATACTAACTAATCAGTCAGATTCCTCTGTCGCAGTTAGTTTGTTTTCGTTGATTTTCAAAACTGAATAAATCAAATATGACTCACAAGAACCGAGGTTCATGTTAAGTGGATGGGGGGTGCCGGATAAGCTGTAGGCGCGCCCGAAACCGTATGTCACTAGAGGGCTGCCTGAGAGGCAAGTCACGTAGAAGAACGCTCCACAAAAATCTTAATCTCCGATTAAATGTATTACTTTAGGAAAACTGTCGCTGTTCGGGTACTACTCCGAGATTACACTCGTCTGATACTACTCTGACTGTATGAAACGGCAGTTGGGAAGCGACATGCTATTCCGCAAGTATTACATGCAATATTTTGTACGAGTAGTAAGAGATTTTGATGATTTAGGTATCAGTTCATTAGTGACTGATGCTGCTTATAGCCCAAAGAACTGCACAAGACGAGGAGATTTTCTCTGACAGTTGCATTATTAGAATTATAAGCTTATTTCAGAATCATTGCGAGTCCGAGCTGCCATAAGTGTCATACTGTCTAATAACTCTATTATACCTTCAAGTATGTTCAAATTTTCCAATTTGAAGCGACGGCACATTCAACTCAAAATCCTAACAAATAGGGTGCGGCATTTAGTGTGACAGGAGAAAAAAGAAACCTACGAGGTGATGCTGTTCCAAATAGAGTAAATGTTCGTTTCTGTGACCGTCCCCTTTTGTGACACCTTACAACAGCGTCATCAACCACGTGCTTGACTTTTATTATTGTCAAAGAAAAATCAGAGTTAACTTTTGTTTTGTTGTGTTTGTGAGGTTAGTACACAATCAGCAGCATTTTTGTACGTTCTGTTGAGTGGTACTTAAGTAAATAAATTAGGGAAATCAAAGTGAATTAGAAATTAGAATATAAATGAAAAACTTGGTTTAGTTTAGAGAGTTACATACTGGCATTCAGCGGGCAAAACAGCAGAACACAAGAGACAATGACCATGAAGTCAGCAAATTCCACATAAGCGGGCGCTGTCGATTCAGCCGTCAGGGCATCGCCCGACCGGCTCACGTGTTTCTCAGTCGTCACATGGGATCAAAAGCCCTCACCTACATTCCAAGAGCCAACGACCGACGTTAAGAAGATTCTTCGAGAAGCTTTTCAACGCGACAGACGAGGCAATGACCGTGAAGTCGTTCACCTCCAGTAAACTGAAGTGAATAAATACGCGAGACGCAGTGGGCCAGAGGGATGAAGTCGGATGAAGTCAGATGAAGACGGAGACGGAGACGGAGACGAAGACGGAGACGGAGAGAAGAGACGAAGAAGACAAAGAAGTTTTCAGTCAGTTTCGGTGCTGAAGACCGTCATGCAAGAAGAGACTGCATCATGCACAGACGCACCAAGTCCGCCGCTGTAATGGAATAGCAAGCAGCAGCCGCGGCGCCAGAAGACAGAAGTTAAAAGGTATTTGAAGTCTGGTTTTTACATACCCGGGTGACTCGTGGGGACGGGAAGGAGACGGCCTCACATCAGCAGTCACCTGTGAGCTGGGATGAAGACCTGACAGCTGAAGACTGGCAAGCGGGAGTCCGTGGTTCGAGTCCGGGACACTGGCCTTCCCCCGCCGCGCCGCTCCGCTGGTCGACGCACAACACACGCGGCCGCATAGAGAAGAGAAACACTGGGACGCCACACCCAAGGTATCATCCGATGCACGACTTCACTCGCAATAATTAAACCGGCCACCTCGCGCTGCGCGTCTCCCGTCAGCTGGGCGAGACGGCGACACGAGATACACACCGCTACGCGTAATCAGACGCCGCCGCCGCCGCCGCCGCCGCTGCCGCTGCCGCAGCAGAAGACTTCACAAACGACACAGCTGCCGCTCTCCGAACCAGTATATTCCGTAAGATACAGTTGTACAAATCTTCAATAAAAGTTATTCTTATGTAAAAATGATGTTTCATTCGACCTCATACCCGAGCCAAGGAAGAACCCACCCTGCCCACATGTTGTTAAGAGAGAAAAGTTAATTTATTTAATATTTTCACCTTGACAGAATGCTTTAGAATGCTCATCCTGACAATTGACTTGCATCAAAAGAGAAAACCCAGTTACATTTAGTGACAGAAGTGTCGCATTTAGTAACACAATTGTTATATTTGGTATCAGAAGCCGTTTTAGTTGTTACATTTGGTGTCAGAGAAAAAACCCTTGGCTCAATATGAGGTGTGAATGACAGTCACTAAAGGTCCACAGTTAGTATTGTTTAATGTGTGAAAGGATAGAGGTTTGTATAGCAGTCGTAATATTTTCTTTATTTAAAAGTGTATTCTATCTCATAATTTTAAGAGTTTGTCGAAAATATTTAAACATATTTTGAATTCAGTGTGGTAAGATTGTGTAACTAATAGTTTGTAAAATGATGACACGAAATCGTACAAAGTCAGAGTCAGCACCACAAGCGGTTTCTACTGAGGAAGCTATTCAGATCTTAGTTAACCAGATAGCACAGCTTAAAAGTGATAATAATGCATTATTTAAACAGTTGAGTGAGGTTAGGCAAACCAGTTCAATCCCTCCCACCCTACATTCCTCAGCAGCAGCCTTAGTAACTCCTTTTTCAGGCAAACCTGGCGAAGACATAACAGCATTTTTTGATGATTTAGTAGCAGCTGCAAGGTTAGGATCATGGTCAGATGAACAGCTCTTACAAATGACAAAGTTAAGATTGACAGGAGAGGCTAAAGCACACGTATTATACCATGAAAAATTACGGAATGCTCCAACATTTGAGGAATTGAAGAAAGGATTGCTTAAACGTTTTCAAAAACAGAACAGCTGTAGATTTTATAGGGAACAGTTAAACACTATCACTCAGAGGCAAAACGAGTCGTTAGAAAGTTTTGTAGATAGGATTAGAAAAGTTAATATTAACACCTATCAGTTGACAACTAGTGATGAAGCAAATAAAGTTATTTTACAAGAGGCAGAAGATAGAGCTTTGGATACATTTTTACGTGGGTTACCTCCTGAAACTTCCCGTCGTGTCAGGGCAGAGTTTCCTAAAAATTTAGCAGAAGCTGTATCTGTGGCGACGGCTTTCGAAGAAATAGACATTACCACCAGATACAAGGAGAAGCGAAATGTATTTTCAGCAGGAGTACGATGTTTTAGGTGCGATCGACAGGGACATATAGCAAAAAACTGCAGACAACCTCAATGCACTAATTGTCAAAGAATAGGTCACACATTCAAGGAATGCAGGTCTAAGAAAGTTTTTGGAAATAGAAATCAGTTAAACTCAAACGGGAATGTCGTAGCCGCCGCCAGGCGTGCCCAATAAAATTTCATGCCGTTAAGGCGAATGTGAAGGCGGAATGCTGGTTATCTGCTACCATACAGGATAAAGAGGCAAGGATACTAGTGGATACAGGCACAAACGTATCAGTAGTGAGTAATGAATGTATTGGAGAAAAGAAATATGACCCTCCGAGGTATAGATTGAGTGGAGTAGGAGGAGGTACAGTGAAGTCATTAGGATGTACATCACTGATTTTCTATATTCACGGTGTACAATTTAAGGAAGATGTAGAAGTGGTAACAAAAGTAACTGACGGGTACGACGCGATCCTAGGACTGGATTTCCTGAATAAACATCACGCTAAAATTGACCTCAGACAGCAAACTGTGGAACTTAGCGGAATAGTGTTTCAGCTAGGTGACACCGCTGCAAAGGGCCCGCTGCCGCAAGATTTCCCCAACCGGAAGGCGAAATCAACTGCACTGCGTGCAACGTCCTTGAAGGTTGATTCGCGGGATCAGATACCATCTGGCTCAGGAAAACTTGTCTGGATGACCGTTGACCCCGAGGTACCTACAGATACAGTGTGTCTAATAGAGCCTTTAGAGGAAAATGAGGAATTAGATGTATCACATTGTTTTGTACGAAGGAGTGTTGTACGGGTTCAAGACGTTGAAGGAGAAAGAAAAGTACCGGTACATATTGACAATTTCGGAGTGGAGGGCAAAGAGTTGCATAAGGGAATATTAGTAGCTACAGTCAGTACTTTTGAAGAAGAAGATTTCATTTGGTCAGATATTAATGATGGTCAGAAACCAGACGCCTATAAAACCGCATTACGCCAGAAGATTGAGCATTTGAAAGGAAATGATAGAGACACGTTAGAAGCAGTTTTAATTGAGTTTCAAGATTTATTTAATGCAGAAGGTCCACTGCCAGCAACAGATATCACACAGCATAGGATCCCAACAGGAAATAGCCCCCCCCAGTTTATAGAAAGCCTTATAGAGTTTCGCATCACTTACAGCCAGTACTGGATGAATTTATAGAACAGCATCTAAAAGATGGAATTATAGAATATTCTGATTCTCCTTATAATTCAAATATCGTAATTATTCCAAAGAAGTCTCCCGACGGTACGAAACGATATAGATTTTGTTGTGACTACAGACACCTTAACAAACAAACTATCTCAGATGTTTATCCTCTTCCAAACATTACAGATATCATTGACAGTTTAGGTAACAGTAAATACTTTTCAACAATCGATCTCCGTAGCGGATATCATCAACTGGAAGTTGCACCTGAAGATAGGCATAAAACAGCATTTTCTACCCCTGGAGGCCACTGGCAATTTAAAAGAATGCCTTTCGGTTTGAAAAATGCACCAGCAACTTTTCAAAGACTACTCGATGGAGTATTGCGAGGACTCAAAACTCAGCAATGTTGTGTATATCTAGACGATATTATTGTATTCTCCAAAGACATTAATGAACATGCTGTGCGTCTGCGTAATGTTTTTCAGAGACTTAGAAAAGCTAAATTAACATTAAATATGGAAAAATGTACTTTTGCATTGACAGAGGTTACATACCTAGGGCATGTCATTAGTGAAAAAGGAATTAAAACAGATCCTCGATTAATTTCGACAGTTAAGGACTTCCCAACACCACAACGCGTTAAGGAAGTACAAAGTTTCATTGGTCTCGCATCGTACTACCGGAAATATGTTCAAAATTTTGCTGAAATTGCCCGACCCTTAACCCAATTATTGAAAAAGGGTGCAAAATTTCATTGGTCTGAAGATTGTGAATCAGCATTTCAAACCCTTAAAGATAAGTTAACACACAGTCCAGTATTAGCCTACCCAGATTATAATAAAGAATTTATTTTATCCTGTGACGCAAGTGGTCATTCAGTAGGAGTTGTTTTGAGTCAGAATATTAATGGCGCGGAACACCCCATAGCCTACGCTTCGAGACAACTAACAACGGCAGAAAGAAATTATTCCACAACGGAGAAAGAATTGTTAAGTGTTATTTATGGTATCAAATACTTTAAATGCTACTTGTATGGTAGGAAATTCAAGGTCATTGCAGACCACGCAGCTTTAAAATGGTTGCTTGGGTTAAAGGATCCATCTAGTCGTCTCACGCGTTGGGCCCTATGTCTTTCCGAAATGGATTTCGAAGTTATCCATAAACCAGGCAAAAAACACACGAATGCAGATTGCCTAAGTCGGAAAATAGCACTTTTGGAAGCAACAGGCCGAGATACTGAGGACTGGAGAAAGGCACAAGATGAGGATACAGAATGCAAAAAATACGCAACTCAGAAACAATTTTGCTTTGAAGATGGTGTATTATGCCGTAAAACAAAACTTGGACCGCGAATTGTTGTTCCCCAACACCTTAGACAAGAAATAATGGCAGAGGCCCACGATCATATCCTTGCAGGACACGGTGGACAGCGGACAACCGAAAGACGTGTAGCAGAGCGATTTTGGTGGCAAACCAGAAAGCATGATGTTGCGCAGTACGTTCGTAATTGCATTGCGTGCGCACAACGAGCTGAACTTTCTCGTTCAAAAATACCCTTACAGAGGCTCCCCGAGGCTTCATGTCCATTTCAAATCTGCGGAGTGGATCTCTACGGGCCATTTCATAAAACACCTGCTGGTAATAAGTATGTTCTTACAATTATAGATCACTTTTCACGCTATCTAGCTATGGTGAGTCTCCCAGATCAGCAAGCAAATACAGTTGCCCAAGCTTTAGTTAACAACTGGATACTTAAATTTGGCGTACCTGAAGCTATTATCACAGATCAGGGATCTAATTTTATGTCTGAATTAATGAAACAGCTATGCCACTTATTAAAAATACGCAAATTACGCACAACTCCGTTACACCCTCAGTGCAACGGGCGCACAGAAAGAGTTCATCGGACAATTGGCAAGATGCTTAGTTATTATATTAACAAACAACATTCTAATTGGGATACGTATTTACCAATAATCGTGTCGGTATACAACGCCAAAACGCATGAAGCAACTGGCATGTCACCTTATGAAGTGGTCTATGGCAGAAAAATGCCATCCCCTTTTGATGTAATCAGGCAGAAAAACGGAAAAGTCGGAGAAACAGTAAGAGATTTCAGTCGAATGATGAAGGATGTATGGAAAAGGGTTCAAAAATCTAATACAAAGGCTTTGGAACGACAGGAAAGATTAGGTAATGCCCAAGGTAAATATCCAAATTACAAAATCGGTCAGTGGGTTATGCTTTCAACTCCTTATATTGCGAGAGGAAAAACGAAGAAATTTGTAACAAACTACAGAGGTCCTTACCAAATTATTGAGATCACGTCACCAGTCAACGTTAAATTGCAACTGCCCACCCGAACTACTATTGTCCATGCAAGTCGGTTAAAACCTTTTAAGGGCGCTCCAGATGTAATTCCTTCAACAATAGTGTCTGCTTTTCCGAAGGGTGGAGGAAGTACCCGAAAAGGAAAAAGAGTGGCCACGTCAGCACAACATACAGACATGGCACCATACAATCTTCAACCAAGAGTGCGAATGTCCTAGTGGAATCTTAGTAGACTGTGGATAATATACAAATGTAAATAATTAATACATAATAATGGCTTATTTTTTAAGAAAGAAAAGTTGAACGTAGAGACATGTAGATCTTGTAGTTAACAATGTATTCCTTCTTTTCTTTGTTTTAGTTTTTACGAGGCTGGTAGGTCCATAACCATGTTGTTTGCTTTTTCAGAAAACGCCATGCAAGCATTTCCTACACAAAACCTATCCTACCTCAATTACTCCCTTGACAGTTCCCTTCTGAAGTCATTAGATATGTTCATAAATTCACAGCAAGGCAAAATTGATGCCAATGTTATGATGCAACATGTTTTAAAATTAAAAGGTGAACACAAAACTAAAATTATAATGCTAGGAACGGGTATATCTGGAACCTTTGTGTTGGTGTTTCTACTTTGTACAGTTTTCTTTTATTTAAGACGAAAAAATGAGCCAAATAATAATATACCACTTCATCAAGTCGCTGTTAACTGGATACCACACTCTTAACTGGTGTACTTCAGTGGTTACTTTTGAGCATTAGTGTATTAATTTTGTTTATTGTACTTCACTGTTTACTAAACAGTCTTATGTTAAAGTAAACAATACTGTAGAATAAATATTCTTGCATTCATATAGGGTTGATTAAACAGGTGTTGCTATGTAAATTTATAAGTGAATAATCTATTTTTTGTTCATTCATTGTCATCAAGATTTGTTACACTTATTACAACGATTTATGTGTACACTATGTGATTCATGACCGTACAGTGCTTTAGTAAAGTGCTAAAGTATTTTCAACATACTTAATGTGAAGCGTGTGTAATCTTCTAAGTCGAGAGTTTTCATTGCTTATGTTAGTGCTTTTGCCGTGTGAAGAGTGGAGGAATGTTGAGTGGTAAATTCGAGGGCGAATTTCTCCGAAGGGTGGAGGAATGTTGAGTGGTACTTAAGTAAATAAATTAGTGAAATCAAAGTGAACTAGAAATTATAATATAAATGAAAAACTTGGTTTAGTTTAGAGAGTTACATACTGGCATTCAGCGGGCAAAACAGCAGAACACAAGAGACAATGACCATGAAGTCAGCAAATTCCACATAAGCGGGCGCTGTCGATTCAGCCGTCAGGGCATCGCCCGACCGGCTCACGTGTTTCTCAGTTGTCGTATGTGAGCAAAGGCCCTCGCCTACATCCCAAGAGCCAATGACCGACGTAAAGAAGATTCTTCGAGAAGCTATTCAACGTGACAGAAGAGGCAATGACCGGCTCACGTGTTTCTCAGTCGTCACATGGGATCAAAAGCCCTCACCTACATTCCAAGAGCCAACGACCGACGTTAAGAAGATTCTTCGAGAAGCTTTTCAACGCGACAGACGAGGCAATGACCGTGAAGTCGTTCACCTCCAGTAAACTGAAGTGAATAAATACGCGAGACGCAGTGGGCCAGAGGGATGAAGTCGGATGAAGTCAGATGAAGACGGAGACGGAGACGGAGACGAAGACGGAGACGGAGAGAAGAGACGAAGAAGACGAAGAAGTTTTCAGTCAGTTTCGGTGCTGAAGACCGTCATGCAAGAAGAGACTGCATCATGCACAGACGCACCAAGTCCGCCGCTGTAATGGAATAGCAAGCAGCAGCCGCGGCGCCAGAAGACAGAAGTTAAAAGGTATTTGAAGTCTGGTTTTTACATACCCGGGTGACTCGTGGGGACGGGAAGGAGACGGCCTCACATCAGCAGTCACCTGTGAGCTGGGATGAAGACCTGACAGCCGAAGACTGGCAAGCGGGAGTCCGTGGTTCGAGTCCGGGACACTGGCCTTCCCCCGCCGCGCCGCTCCGCTGGTCGACGCACAACACACGCGGCCGCATAGAGAAGAGAAACACTGGGACGCCACACCCAAGGTATCATCCGATGCACGACTTCGCTCGCAATAATTAAACCGGCCACCTCGCGCTGCGCGTCTCCCGTCAGCTGGGCGAGACGGCGACACGAGATACACACCGCTACGCGTAATCAGACGCCGCCGCCGCCGCCGCCGCCGCTGCCGCAGCAGAAGACTTCACAAACGACACAGCTGCCGCTCTCCGAACCAGTATATTCCGTAAGATACAGTTGTACAAATCTTCAATAAAAGTTATTCTTATGTAAAAATGATGTTTCATTCGACCTCATACCCGAGCCAAGGAAGAACCCACCCTGCCCACATGTTGTTAAGAGAGAAAAGTTAATTTATTTAATATTTTCACCTTGACAGAATGCTTTAGAATGCTCATCCTGACAATTGACTTGCATCAAAAGAGAAAACCCAGTTACATTTAGTGACAGAAGTGTCGCATTTAGTAACACAATTGTTACATTTGGTATCAGAAGCCGTTTTAGTTGTTACAGTTCAAACATCAAACGCTGTTGCCCTGAAAACTTCTGTTTCTGTCAAGTACTTCGTTTTAACTGCACTCGCAGTTAGAAAAGTATCGATAATACTCGTTGTTTACAAGTACTGGCAATAACGAACGTTGGCCAACGGTCAGATGGCAGCCTTTATGGTGTAGGGCGTGGTTTCTACGCCCGCTGTGCAGCAGCTCTGCAGTTGATCAGTTACCTAAGGACAGGCTTGCTTCTAGTTTTTCCGGTGTATAGGGGAGCTTATTCGTCATATAATTGAGTATTTTTGTTAGTAAATCCATGAAATTTTCCGTTTAGGTCAGAGACGGAAACAGAAATGGTCCCACAAACTATTTCTAGAGCCTCACTTTCAAGTTCATACAGATTAATGTGTCTGAAACCGCTGTATGTAGTTACTTTCTGTTTGTTTCTGGGACTTTCTAGTAAACACGTCATGAATGTGTGGTGTCACCGCTAGACACCACACTTGCTAGGTGGTAACTTAAATCGGCCGCGGTCCTGTAGTACATGTCGGACCCGCGTGTCGCCACTGTGTAATCGCAATCCTAGCGCCACCACATGGCAGGTCACAAGATACGGAATAGACCTCGCCCCAGTTGTACGGACGACATAGCTTGCGACCAGACCTACCAAGTCTTCCTCTCATTTGCCGAGAGACTGATAGAATAGCCTTCAGCTTATTCCATAGCTACTACCTAGCAAGGCGCCATTTGTATCAGTGCTTATAGCTTACTACTATTCAAGAGATGTATTCCAACAAGAGAATAAAGTTAAGTATATTATTCCAGCTACGTACTGTTCTTCTTATTCATTAATAAGTCTCATGTTCCAGTACTTCACGCCCGTCTGCGTTAGTTTAGCGTGCACTTTCAGCCACTTCGATCTACAAGGTGTTGGCCCAGCTGCCGACACATCACATGGCGACGAGAGAAAGTGTTTTTTCTGCTTTGGACTGATTTGTTCTTTTTCCCTTTTTGTGCTCTGATTTGCTTGTGTCATGGCTTCGCCACAATCTCCAGATGTACTGTCCGAATTTTTTCGCTTGCAGAATCAGCAGACGCAGGCGTTATTGGAAGCCCTTGGACAGCTCGTCCAGGGGCAACGTGCGCTGCAAACCGATGCGGCAGCCGCCGCTTCATCGCTACCGCAGCCACACAACGCTATCGCACCGCCATTTAGGCCCTTTGAGGCCACGTGCGAAACCTGGACTGAGTGGGCCAGCCAGTTCCAGTTTCATCTCGCAGCATACAGAATTCAAGGTAAAGAGCGGCAGCCGTTTTTGCTTTCTTGTGTCCGTGTGTCTACCTACCGTGTGATAGTGAAATTGTTTCCCCGACGCGACGTAGCAACTCTGACCTACGAGGAAATTTTGTCGGCTTTAGATGCCTATTTCAAAGAAACAGTAAATGTAGTTGCAAAACGGTATACGTTCTTTCGTACAAAACGTACGGCCGGTCAGACTAATAGGGAGTGGGTTGCAACTTTGCAAGGCCTTACTAGAGACTGCGCGTTTGCCTGTGAATGTGGCCTCCCATATTCCGATACAATGGTGCGTGATGCAATAGCACAGAACGTTTCTGATGTTCGCATACGGGAACAGATTTTGAAACTCATAAATCCCTCCCTTCAACAAGTGATAGACATATTGGATAGGCAAGACACACTTGACTTTGCTCAGGACTCATTTGAAACTTCGCCAGCAGTGTGTCACATTAATCGGCCCGCCGGGCCCGCTGCACGGGACGCTAAGCGGCCCTCGCGCCCGTCGCAGCCTCGCTCGCAAACACGTGCGCCGCGTAAGCAAGCAACTGCAGTGAAATCATGCCCGCGGTGTGCAACTAGACATTCGCGTGAAAATTGCCCGTCACGCCAAGCTATTTGCTTTTACTGTCAAAAGAAAGGACATGTACAAAGTGTTTGCCAGAAAAAGCTTAGATCAGACAATCACAATAATTCCAGGCCTTTTGCTTCGCGCCGGAATCGAACCCAGGACAATCAGGCTCGTGGACCTTCACCCATGGACATTCATGTAGTTCATTCCCACCCGTCCAGTGACACTTTAGCTAACAGTGACTGTGTTCGTCCCACCCAAAGTGTGTGTCGACGTCGCAGGAAATCCCGTAAAGTCGCAAGTGCTTCTGTACCTGTATCAGTTCAAATTGCACGTGACAGTCGCTCTTGTCGTCAGCAGGACAATAAACTTTTTGTGGACTTAGACTTTGAAGGCAAAGTGATCCCATTCCAGCTCGATACCGGAGCTGCAGTTTCATTGATTAATCACGACACGTACAAACAACTGGGCCAACCGCCATTGCGTGCCGCAAATGTTAAGTTACATGGTTACTCGGGACAGCAGATCCCTGTGTTAGGACAGTGCAGCCTTCTTGCAACATACAAGGGACAAACAAAACTTGTATCATTTTACGTTCTTCGTTCTTCTAGTGCAGTGAACTTGTTTGGTTTAGATTTGTTTCAATTGTTTAATTTGTCTATAGTAAATCGGGTCCTATCAGTGAATCAGACTGTGCCTTCCGCCAGTGTTTCTAGTCTTTGTGACGAATTTGCAGACATTTTTGCACCGGGCCTTGGTTGCGCTAAGCACTATGCAGCACATTTGGAATTGAAAGACAACGCGCAACCGAAATTTTTCAGAGCGCGCAATGTTCCCCACGCATTGCGTGATGAGGTCGCCAGAACATTACACGATTTAGAATCTCAAGGTGTAATTGACCGTGTGCAGGCTTCTCTCTGGGCCTCACCCTTAGTAATTTTGCCAAAACCTTCCGGAAAACTGAGACTTTGTGTGGACTTCAAGGCAACTGTGAATCCACAACTTGTGACTGCTTCTTTTCCTTTGCCCCGCCCGGAAGATCTTTTTGACAAACTGTGCCCGGGAAAATATTTTTCCAAATTGGACCTAGCTGATGCGTACTTGCAACTACCTGTGGACGAAGAATCCCAGCGCGTCTTGGTGGTAAACACGCATCTTGGCTTGTATCGCTTCAAAAGACTGCCATTCGGGTGTGCATCCGCCCCTGCATTGTTTCAGCAATATTTACAAACTATTTGTGCGTCGGTCCCTACTGCTGCGAACTATCTGGACGATATTGTGATCTCCGGACAGACAGAAGCCGAACATTTGCAAAATCTCCGAACATTATTTCAGGTATTGCGTCAGAATGGTCTTCGCTTGAGAAAGGACAAATGTGTGTTCTTTGCTCGGGACTTACCCTACCTGGGGCATGTCATAAATGCCCAAGGTATACATCCGAGTCCAGAGCACCTCCGTGCCATACAGGACTTACCTGCTCCGCAGAATTTGAAACAGCTACAGAGTGTGTTGGGTAAAATAAATTATTATCATAAATTTTTGCGCAATGCTTCTTCCATTTCAGCTCCGCTTCATCGCTTACGCCGTAAAGGTGTTCCGTTCGTCTGGACGACGGAATGCGAACGCGCCTTTCGCCAGTTGAAATCGGCGTTGCTTTCAAATACTTGCCTTACGCCATTCGATCCCCGAAAACCCCTTTTGTTGATGGTTGATGCATCGGATTTCGGGATCGGTTCTGTGCTTGCACACAAAGATGGCTCGCATGATCGCCCTATTGCCTTTGCGTCAAAATTGCTCTCATCTGCGCAAAGAAATTATTCACAAATAGAGAAAGAAGCTTTAGCTCTCGTGTTTGGTGTTACCAAGTTCCATGACTTCTTGTATGGTCGTCACTTTACAATCATCACCGACCACAAACCTTTGACATCGCTTTTTCATCCGACCAGGCCTGTACCTCCACGTACAGCGCAGAAATTCATTCGCTGGTCACTTTTTCTCTCGCAGTACCGCTACGATATCTTGTATCGGTCCACTGCTAAGCACGGCAACGCTGATGCGTTGTCCCGTTTGCCTGTTGCTGAGGATAAGGCATTCGATTCTTCCGAACTTGCTTGCATGTTCATTGATTCAGAAACCGATGACGTGGTCGCATCGTTTCCGATTGATTTTCGTCGTGTAGCTACAGCCACAGCTGCTGACCCTGTCCTTGCTACTGTTTTGCGTTTTGTTGCTACGCAATGGCCCTTGTCAAAGTCACGGATCGAAGATCCTTTGGTTCGCCGTTTTTTTGCTCACAAGGAGAGACTTTTTGTACGACGTGGTGTTTTGTTGTTGCGTTCCGATAATGATCAATCCCGAGTCGTCGTCCCACGTTCGTTACAGTCCTCTGTCTTAAAGCTTCTTCACCAAGGACATTGGGGTATAGTGCGTACGAAACAACTTGCTCGTCAGCACTGTACTTGGTTCGGAATCGATGCTGCGATTACGAATATGTGCTCCTCTTGCGTGGCGTGTGCCGAACACCAATCCGCACCGCCGCGTAAATTCTTTGCATGGCCGAACGCCACTTCCCCTTGGCAACGCTTGCACATCGATTTTGCTGGTCCATTCTGGAATGCTCGATGGTTGGTTGTGGTCGATGCTTTCAGTAATTTTCCTTTTGTTGTCCGGATGTCTTCCACGACGTCTTCTGCCACAATCCAAGCCTTGTCTGCTATCTTTTGCATTGAAGGTCTTCCGCAGACTCTTGTTTCCGACAATGGCCCACAATTCATGTCCGCAGACTTTCAGTCATTCTGCAAGGCCAATGGTATTCAACATCTGACATCCGCGCCGTTTTCGCCTCAGTCCAACGGTGCCGCGGAACGATTGGTCCGGACTTTCAAGTCACAGATGTTGAAATTGAAAGAATCGCATTCTCGGGAGGACGCTTTGTTGCTCTTTTTGTCTTCGTATCGCTCTCAGCCCCGCGATGGTCGCTCGCCGGCTGAATTGCTCCATGGTCGATCTCATCGCACCCTGATGTCTTTGCTACATCCGCCGCATCAGGTTCCTGTGCAGCGGCAGGCTCCTGCTTTTGCTCTTGGCGACGTTGTCTATTATCGCACTTATCGCGGTTCACGGCGTTGGCTCGCAGGGCGCATTCTTCGCTGCCTCGGCCGCGCGATGTATTTGGTTTTGGGGGCCTCTGGTGAGGTGCGTCGGCATCTCAATCAGCTGCGCCTCTGTCGTCGCCTGGGTTCTGCCGCTCCCCGTCTGCTTTCAGCGACGGAGCCGTCAGGTCAGCGCCTTGGGGACCCATCTACTGGCTCGCCTCATCCCCAGGTGTTGCCGACGCTGCCTTCCATTTTGCCCCGTGGCGTCGCGCCGCCGCCGCAGCCGCCGCCGGCGCCGCCCGCAGTGGACGCGTCGCTGCAACCGCCTGGCGCCTCCCTGGGTCACGCGCCGCCGCTCGCTTCCCGTGACCAGCCGTCCTCCGCCTTGGACCTCTTGCCCGCTCCGGGCCAGATGTCGTCTTCGCCCGTCGGGTGCTCCGACCACATGGAGGTCGACCCTTCTGTCTCATTACGTGCGCATACACCTCATGTTGACGTGCACCCTGGACTAGGTTTGCAGGCGTTTCCTAGCTCCCCTCGGACCGAATGGCCGGGTGCGGGTGGCACAGCCTCGCCTGTTGTTAGGCTCCCCACCTCATCGCATACGTCAACATGGGGTCCTCCCCACGGCGGGCGGAAGCCTTATCTCACGACCGTTCGCCGATTTGCGGGGGAGGAATGTGGTGTCACCGCTAGACACCACACTTGCTAGGTGGTAACTTAAATCGGCCGCGGTCCTGTAGTACATGTCGGACCCGCGTGTCGCCACTGTGTAATCGCAATCCTAGCGCCACCACATGGCAGGTCACAAGATACGGAATAGACCTCGCCCCAGTTGTACGGACGACATAGCTTGCGACCAGACCTACCAAGTCTTCCTCTCATTTGCCGAGAGACTGATAGAATAGCCTTCAGCTTATTCCATAGCTACTACCTAGCAAGGCGCCATTTGTATCAGTGCTTATAGCTTACTACTATTCAAGAGATGTATTCCAACAAGAGAATAAAGTTAAGTATATTATTCCAGCTACGTACTGTTCTTCTTATTCATTAATAAGTCTCATGTTCCAGTACTTCACGCCCGTCTGCGTTAGTTTAGCGTGCACTTTCAGCCACTTCGATCTACAAGGTGTTGGCCCAGCTGCCGACACATCAGAATGTTATGTCACTGGCACACATATCAGACGCATGTCAATATCGTCGTTGACCTGAAGTGAGGGGCGAAAACTGGAACCATTAGACGACCCCTACTGCAACTTGTACCTCTGTGTGGAGCTCTATTGTCAGGCGCGTAATGGGGCCCCTTAGGGATATGGCAGCAAGAGAGGGGAAGAAAACCAATGTGCACTCCGTGTGCATACCGGGGGAATCATTCAAGATGTGGAAAGGGTCCTTCCGGATGCCATGAAGGGTACAGGGTGCACCCATCTGCAGGTGGTCGCTCATGTCGGAACCAATGATGTGTGTCGCTATGGATCGGAGGAAATCCTGTCTGGTTTCCGGCGGCTATCTGATTTGGTGAAGACAGCCAGTCTCGCTAGCGGGATGAAAGCAGAGCTCACCACCTGCAGCACCGTCGACAGGACTGACTGCGGACCTTTAGTACAGTTCCGAGTGGAGGGTCTGAATCAGAGGCTGAGACGGTTCTGCGACCGTGTGGTCTGCAGATTCCTCGACTTGGGCCATAGGGTGGTGGAGTTTCTGGTTCCGCTGGATAGGTCAAGAGTCCAACTACACGCAGCAGGTGGCTATACGAGTAGCAGGGGTTGTGTGGCGTGGACTGGGCGGTTTTTTGGGTTACATGGCCTCGGTCAAGTACAGAAGGTGTAGCAGTATCAAAGGGGCGGGGCAAAGTCAGGACATTCGGGGACCAAGCAGCAATCAGTATTGTAATTGTGAACTGTCTAAGCTACATTGTTTAAGTACCGGAACTTCAAGCGCTGATAGAAAGCACCGAAGCTGAAATCGTTATAGGTACAGAAAGCGGGCTAAAGCCAGAGATAAATTCTGCCGAAATTTTTACAAAAGCACAGACGGTGTTTAGAAAAGATAGATTGCATGCAACTGGCGGTGGCGTGTTTGTCGCTGTTAGTAGTAGTTTATTCAGTAGTGAAGTAGAAGTGAATTATTATGGGTGGAGGTTACACTCAACAACCGAGCTAGGTTAATAATGGGCCCCTTTTACCGACCTCCTGACTCAGCAGCTTTAGTGGCAGAACAACTGAGAGAAAATCTGGAATACATTTCACATAAGTTTTATCAGCATGTTATAGTCTTAGGTGGAGATTTCAATTTACCAGATATAGACTGGGACACTCAGATGTTTAGGACCGGTGGTAGGGACAGGGCATCGAGTGACATTATACTGAGTGCACTATCCGAAAAATACCTCGAGAAATTAAACCGAGAATCGACTCGTGGAGCTAAAATCTTGCACCTACTGATAACAAACAGACCCAAACTTTTCGACTCTGTAGGTGCAGAACAGGGAATCAGTGACCATAAGGCCGTTGCAGCATCCCTGAATATGGATGTAAATAGTAATATAAAAAAAGGGAGGAAGGTTTATCTGTTTAGCAAGAGTAATAGAAGGCATATTTCAGACTACCTAACAGATCAAAAAGAAAATTTCTGTTCCGACACTGACAATGTTGAGTGTTTATGGAAAAGTTCAGGGCAATCGTAAAATGCGTTTTAGACAGGTACGTGCCGAGTAAAACAGTGAGGGACGGGAAAAACCCACCGTGCTTCAACAACAAAATTAGGAAACTACTGCGAAAGCAAAGAGAGCTTCAATGCAAGTTTAAACGCAGCCAAAACCTCACAGACAAACAGAAGCTGAACGATGTCAAAGTTAGCATAAGGAGGGCTATGCGTGAAGCGTTCAGTGATTTCGATACTAAAATTGGTTCAAATGGCTCTGAGCACTATGGGACTTAACATCTATGGTCATCAGTCCCCTAGAACTTAGAAGTACTTAAACCTAACTAACCTATGGATATCACACAACACCCAGTCTTCACGAGGCAGAGAACATCCCTGACCCCCGGGAAAGTAAAATTCTCCGTACCGACTAGACAGAAAATCCTAGGAAGCCTGGTCTTAGGTTATATCAGTAAGTGGCACAAAACAGCATATCAAGACACTTCGGGATGATGAGGGCGTTGAAACAGAGGATGACACGCGTAAAGCTGAAATACTAAACACCTTTTTCCAAAGGTGTTTCACAGAGGAAGACCGCACTGCAGATGCTTCTCAAAATCCTCGCACAAACAAAAAAATGGCTGACATCGAAATAAGTGTCCAAGGAATAGAAAAGCAACAGGAATCACTCAACAGAGGAAAGTCCACTGGATCTGACGGGATACCAATTCGATTCTACACAGTGTACGTGAAAGAACTTGCCCCCCTTCTAACAGCCGTGTACCGCAAGTCACTAGAGGAACGGAAGGTTCCAAATGATTGGAAAAGAGCACAGGTTGTCCCAGTCTTCCAGAAGAGTCGTCGAGCAGATGCGCAAAACTATAGACCTATATCTCTGACGTCGATCTGTTGTAGAATTTTAGTACATGCTTTCTGCTCGCTTATCATGCCGTTTCTGGAAACCCAGAATCTACTCTGTAGGAATCAACATGGGTTCCGGAAACAGCGATCGTGTGAGACCCAACTCGCTTTATTTGTTCATGAGACCCAGAAAATATTAGATACAGGCTCCCAGGTAGATGCTATTTTCCTTGACTTCTGGAAGGCGTTCGATACATTTCGGCACTGTCGCCTGATAAACAAAGCCTACGGAATATCAGACCAGCTGTGTGGCTGGATTGAAAAGTTTTTAGCAAACAGAGCGCAGCTTGTTGTTCTCAATGGAGAGACGTCTACAGACGTTAAAGTAACCTCTGGCGTGCCACAGGGGAGTGTTATGGGACCATTGCTTTTCACAATATATATAAATGACCTAGTAGATAGTGTCGGAAGTTCCATGCGGCTTTTCACGGATGGTGCAGTAGTAAACAGAGAAGTTGCAGCATTAAAAAATTGTAGCGAAATGCAGGATGATCTGCAGCGGATAGGCACTTGGTGCGGGGAGTGACAACTGACCCTTAACATAGACAAATATAATGTATTGCGAATACATAGAAGAAGGATCTTTCATTGTATGATTATATGATAGCGGAACAAACACTGGTAGTAGTTACTTCTGTAAAATATCTGGGATCTCCCGAAGAGATCACGAATGAAAAATTAGAGAGATTCGAGCGCGCACGGAGGCTTTCCGGCAGTCGTTCTTCCCGCGAACCATACGAGACTGGAACAGAAAAAGGAGGTAATGACAGTGGCACGTAAAGTGCCCTCCACCATACGCCGTTGGATGGCTTGCGGAGTATAAATGTAGATGCAGATGTAGATGTAGACGCTATTCTACTGATAACAAGAGGCGGCCTGCTTTGTTAAGTGTTATCGTGGACAAATGCAAAGTATCACATCTTGGTATAAAACTGCATGACACTCGCGAGCTCGACTTTTACTTATGGTGCACATACATCATACCTGTGAATTGTACATTAGCCTGAAATTTTGCCATGGAAATTATCTGGAATATGGTGTTGCGACACCTAGCTCTTATCTCGCCTGACGGTGTTGTTCCATTTTTGACGGACAAACACTACGTGTGAACAGAGAACAGGGAGATATATAGTCATAGTCTCATTCCATTCATTCAGTAGGACTAGAATAATAATTTTTTCAATTTCCACAGATACCACAAAGAATAATCAAGTGCATGTGAATTTCTAAGGGACCACATTGCTGAGGTCATCGGTAACTAGAATTACGCACTAATTAAACTAATTTATGCTCAGAACAACACACACACGCATGCCCGAGGTAGGACTGGAACCTCTGGCGGGAGGGGCATCGCAACCCGTAGCATTTCAGTAACACGATAGTTGAGATCATTAGAGAATTAGTCTAATAATCATTGCCGCGTAATGAATGTTGCTTCATTGCCGTGGCTGTAATGTAAATCCGCCGTGCGAAATGCATTAAGTCACAGAAAGAAAATAACATCCTGAATTTTCAAATCCTCATGAGGAAACGTTACTTTAAACATAAAAGTTATAACAATACGTTTAGCACGTAAATAATAAATACAGTTTAGAACACGTCGTCCGAAGCCATGATGACATTCCGTGCTAATTTAGAATTATAGTTGCCTTCTAATGGCAGACACAAGATAACCTTAAAGTAAAACGAAAAAAAGAGAAGGAATGAAAGAGAAAATGTGCTGATGATAACGCAAATTCGGTGGAACATGTTCGCGAATTATACAAAATGAACAAAATTGTGTGCTTGCAAGGATGGGTACCTTCTTCACTTCATTATGTCAATAGTTCACGTTTTTCATTAATGCAGTACAGTAGGTTTAACCTTAGCAATTAATATGTTATCGTAGAGATGAATGACATATCTCAATCTGGAGTGTGTGTGGTTAATCCTAGTGCTCCCATTTAATAAGTCTATACCAGTTAACGCAAAATGTTGCAAGAGAGTTTCTGTTTTTCAACAGTTAAATTTCCTACATTGCTAAACAGGAACTTTCACAAGCTCAGTATGATACGTAACAAACTAATTTCATTTTCTTTTCTCAGTTACAGATATTCTTTGTGAAAAGAGATACCTCACAAATTAATGTCATTTCCTTTCCTCAGTTGCAAATGTTCTTTGTAAAAACCCAGAGTATAGTTCCAGATTTGTAGAGATCCTAGAAAATACGTCTACCTACATAACAGTCACAGCAAGCAGCTTTCAACATAAGATTGCTCAGTATAATATTTCTAAGACAGCTTTGTGCTATTAGTAATATAATTTTATCAGTATTACCTCACGGTTCATTACATCATAATATTTTAATAAAATATTAGCCTGATAGTCTTGTGTTCGGGATCTGTATGCCCTGAGCTTTGCCCCATGAATTTAACAATTTATTTATTCAAACATCACTTGCTAAAGCTAATACTACAATACAGGTTAAATCACATAAACTGCAGTACACAAACTGTAATATATGCATTATCTACAACTGGAATGATATTTCAGCTGTGATTCCATTTTCATTTTTGGTTATTGATGTCCATTCATCAAAAAATTTTTATCTAATCTGGTCACCTGAAACAATATGTGATCTCTTTGCTTAGCTATTATTATCATAAAATTAAGTTTAAGTGAAGTTACAGAAGTTAAACATTTCTCAGTCACGTAAAGGATCAGACATGCTATGAGAAATGGAAAATTAAGCCTTAGAAAGACAGTTCATGGAGTATCGTCATCACTAACATCAATCTGTAATATATATATATATATATATATATATATATATATATATATATATATATATACATATATAACAGCAGAAGTAAAAGAAATATAATAATTCTATGTGAGACTTATTTTAAGATTAAATTAATATATCTGAAAACCAATAAAGTGGATGTTACTTGCATCATATCCATTGCATTAAATGAAACATCTGCAGCGTGTATCTACATTCCAGGATAGATGATTAAATTATTATTTTGCTGATAGTGGTTAGACAGGTGTTTATATGGTTCCACTTCTTCATTGAAGTTGTTCAGGAAGTGTGCACGTAGTGGGTGTAGATAGTAATGACGCTAATTTGGAGCTTTGTGTAATGTCCATTCCGCACACAATTAGAGAAAAATGATAAATTTCATTATTTGAAGACGTTCATAAGCAATGTTCACTACAACCATAATGTCTCTTCTGTTAAAACGCATAAGGGATGGTAATTCATTAAATAAGAATTGCAGTCAGATCACAACAGCATGTGGAGGGCAGATAATGAAATGTAATACAACAGAAATTATTCAAAATCTATTTATTTTCATATAGAACCACTACAAATTCTTAACTGTAACTACACAAATGTTGTATACATTAAATATCAAAGCAAAAGAGGCTTAGTGCAGTTGTAAAACAATCTTTAATTTAAAAAAAACATACTGTACACATTTTCATCTTCTACTAAATCTATTAGTAAAATATATTGCATTATAATACTTATATATAGAATAAACAAAATTTTACAACTGTAACTACACAAAAGTTGCTTACGTTCAACATAAAAGTGAAATTGATAATATTAACAAAACTGTATATTCAGCCACTTTAGTCAGTCATTTGCTTTGTGTAACACGTTGTGTGACAATCTCATATTCTACTGAAATTGTTAGGTTACCTACAGTCTCCATTTTCATGAACTGGACAAGGGTAATTTACAAACGTGTAGGTGGTAACATTGACTAGACAGAATACTAGGAGCTCATGTGATACACCCAGAAAATTACACTTTTCACATCATAATTCACTTCACATACACTTAATTTAGCTAGTAGAACGCAGATTTCAGAAGTACAATTGTTCTCTGTGATACAAGGGTCAAAGAAATTGAACATAGCTTTATCCACTATGACACTGTTGTTGACTGAAGAGGATTTTCGGGTTTCGTATATTTTCGTGTGTGTTGAGGGGGGACATGTGTCTGTGTGTTTACATATGCAGTAATGAATCAATCAGAAAGTATGGATAGGGGCAGAAGGGTAAAGGATAATAAGGGATCAAAACTAAGTGTGGTGGAGCAGAGGAGAGGAGGTGCTTGTTTCTGGGTGTGTCGTGGATAAGTGTGTGGATGGGGAATTTTAAGTACTCTAAACAGTAACTGTATCATGATATTCGACAATAAGGAATTCTCCATTACTGTACTGCATTGTGTATTTAATATTATACTCAACAGAGAGGAATCTAACATAGTAGCTCCACATTCTCCAGATGGATGCTATGATCTGAGCAGCACCGAGTAATATTATCATGATTGTGGTTAATTGGAGAACAGTGGTAGATACACACAAGGCCATGTTTTCCATCTGTGATACTGATGTGTCATTTCCTAATGTTGTATTGTGCTCTGATTGAGGGATAAGTGTGCCCATTTCAGCTTGTTCTCTTGTCACAATGTACTCAACATAACCTTGTTTGAGGTGTTCCATTCCAGCAACAAATGTGTCTGTGGTATACATTTGGATATGCTCCACAGTTTCCACTTCAGATCTCAGTGTGTTTGTGGTCTGAATAACACTAGTCTCCTTGGTCAAATTAAGTTCATCATACTGTTCAGTAATGTCAGCAGATACTGCGGAATTATCTACTGTCAGTGATGCTTTCGAGACTTGGCTGAAGACTGCAACATTCCTGAAACACAGAAAAGTAAAATTATTAGTATTGTTTGAGCAAAATTAGCTTACTTCAATGCCAGAGAAGCTAAATATCATTATAGCTACTAAAATATATTAAATAAATAACAGTGTGGCCATAATGATAATTTTAAAATCAGTCAAGAGAATTTATTAACTAGGAAATGAATTTCCTTATAGCATGGTATTAGAACATTCTATATAAAATGGAATGTAGCTGTAAAATGATCTTACAGTAGTAGAAAACTTTGATAGTTCTATGTAATGTTGAACAACTTATACATAAGTGTAGTGTCATAGAGGCAGCTACAACTATATATCACCCTCATGACTGTCAAACCCAGTAGCATTGTCTCTGTTTGAGAGTATAAAGAGGAATATGTTACCATCAGTGCACCAAACCATGAGAAACTCTTGTAATGTGTATCCCATGTTCTGGACCACCCATACCAGCTTGTCAATTAAGATGGCAAGAAGTGAAGTGTATGACTATGCTTATCTTTACAGCATTTTTGTTATATGTAGTATGTACTCAGCTATCAGTTTTGTTTCTTTTAAGAAATAGTTCCTCTGTAACCATTAACGATAATTTGATGTGCAATTCATTTTGACATTAGGCAGATAAAATCAGTAATAAACAGAAGTGATAATCGTGAGGTATAATTGTCCTAGCAAAAAATAGAAACAAATAATGGTGATGACTTCATGTGCAGTAGTAAACATAACTCAGATCTGGTGTTATTAAATTATAAGAAATTGTAACATTAAGCACTGATAAATATGTAAAAGGAGGTTGTAACGTGCTAGCTGGTATTGCTTATTAGCCAAATGCCAATTCATAAATAAAATAAAATGACTACAACCTACATGGTTATACTACCTCATAAATATACAGCTCTTTCTCTGCCCTTAGAGAGGCTTTTGGTTAGAATCTATTGTTTACACTTAAAGATTCAATTCACTTAATCTCAAAGTCCATTCATTCCTGTCCAAAACTGAGTAACATTCATGTGAAGCTACTAGAACAACCATAAAGGGTAAGAACATGCTATGTAGTACTTACTCAAATTGACGATCAGGCAGCTCATATCCAGGAACGACGGTTGTGAAATTCCCAGAATTTGTGGTACGTTCCTTAAGTACAGCTGTAAAAACTGAAATAGAAAGAAGTCTGTAAGTACCCACACAAAATGAAAGTCAGGTAACTTTTTCACTTTCCTAACAATTTGTCACAATATTACTGTAGCAATCTATGCAAACTGTAAATAAGACCATTGTTCATAATAGGGGACCATAAAGAGTCCTATCCTGTATGTGAGTAGACTGCATTTAGTTATGACCATTCAGCTGTATTAAAACGACGAAAAATGTTTGTTTAAGATATCAAATAATTTATCATATGCATAGGTTTTTAAAAGTTGTCTCAGTTTATGTTTTTAGAAGATTTATTCTGAGCCTTCTATCACTGATTACGTCCCTAAGGTTTCAAACTTATTTCGATAGTAAATCACCATCACTGCGACCCAATACATTCATTATATACAAAAATTCGTTTGAGAAGCTGATATAAGCAAAAGTAGTGCGACGAATCTATTCAAAAAATTCCATAGACTGTGTACATCAACCAATAATTCGGAAGCTCAAATCAAAATTGGAGTAGTAGAAAGAAATTATTCATTGAGTAATGGTACTTACCAAAAATACTTAGGAAAAAAGAGAATAAATCCATGTCTGTAGACAGATCGACGCTAAAAAGAAAATTGCCTGCACTTAACAATAACTCACGTCTTCTGGACGCAATGGACAGCTCGAGAATGACGCGAGTCACTGCTTGCTTTGTGATGTCATCGACAAATGAGGTGGTAGGCTGCTGGCGAGCGAGCCTAAGGCTGTTAGTAGAGGTCGCCCTTGTAGCGAAGACGCCAGCTCTATCTCTTAGATAATCTTGGTATCAACCAAGTGAGTTCTTCATGCGCTCTCTTTCATATTGGCCTCCTAATTTCCTGCAACAGATGGCTTGAATGTTAAAAGAAAACGATGACTTTTACACGGAAATAACCTGCGCTTTGAAATGAGGAAAAAATTAAGAGACATCGGTGGAAATCTTTAACCACAGTGTGTTCATCACCTCTGTTTCAGATAAAACCTGCTTAGTTCGTTATTGTCGACTTCATTACGTATCATTTCGTGTAAAGAGTGATGTGGCTTTAGTAGCCAGTGAAATACACAGGCCTTCACATTCGTGCATCGCAGGTAGACATACACAAGCGGGATTTCGTAGCCTAAACCAGTTGTACTTTTTATACAAATTTTTTTTTCGCGTTGTGATGTATGTTGCTCAGTCTTATATAACAGATGCGTATGGTGGTATTTTCGAAACTTGCAAATTTGGGAACTAACTATCTTATGAAATAATGACTTAAAGCATACTGCAGTTACATTTGCTTCTTTGAAAATATCTCATAGTGAGAGACTTGCCGTTAAAACACTTACGTAAAAATACCTTTCTACGAGAAATATTTAAAGTAATTTGGATCCTATCATCTTCATTACTATTCACGACACGTTTTGTGAATTTCGATGAACATCTATAGGCAGATACAGCGTATTTTCGATTGTATGTTTCAGCTGAAGGTGGATAGTGGAATGTTCTCTTTTTCATTAATGATTCCATTACGCAGCACACAGTAAACGAATATAATTCGCACGCTTGTATAAAACTTTTAGAAACCAGCATAGAACATCCGGCTCGTAATATCTTTATAATAATACCACAGAGGTACCCATTTTGCAGAGATTAGTGCACGAACCCAACATGGCATGGATGCAAAAATCGTGGGGAGTCCCCTGCAGAAAAATTGAGAAATTCTGCCTCTATAGCCGTCCATAATTGCATGATTTTACGCAGAAATCGACCTCTCAGTTACGTTCCATGTCGGGTTATCCGATTGGCCAAATCATTCGCTCGAACTGTCCAGAATGTTATTCATACCACTGATTAAGAATTGTAGGCCAGTAAGATATAGCATTGTCATCCACCAAAACTCTATCGTATTTTGGGGACATGTAGTCCATGAATAGGAGCACATGGTCTCCAAGTAGCCGAACATAACAATTTCCAGTCAATGATCGGTTCAGTAGGACCAGATGATGCAGTCCATTCCATGTAAGCACAGCTCACACTGTTGTGGAACCAACATCTGTATGCACTGTGCCTTGCTAATAACTTGGCTCTATGGCCACATTCGAACTTTATCGTCAGCTCTTCCCAAATGAAATCGAGACCCATCTGAGAAGGCCACAGTTTTCCAGTAGTCTAGGGTCCAACCAATATTGTCACAATCCCACGAGAGCCGCTGTAGCCGACGTCCTGCTGTTAGCAAAGGGTATCTACTGCCATAGCCGATGGACGCAAAATTTCACCGCACGGTCCTACGTCCCTCCACAATTTCTCCGATTGCTTCGTGCAATGTTGCTTTGCTATTACCACTGACGATTCTACGGTAACGCTGCTGCTCTCGGATATTAAGTGAAGGTTGTCAGCCACTGCGTTGGTCGTGGTGAGAGGAAATGCCTGAAATTTGATATTCTCGGAACCCTCTTGGCACTGATGATCTCGAAATACTGAATTTCCAGACCGACTATTCCTAGAAGCCTGGGTGTGTCTTTTCAGTCAATGGTTCCTTTTAATGCAACTCTACAAGAAATTCCTTTTTTTCCCCAACAATTCAGTACTTTCATATTAGTTACATCGTCTACCCATTTGTCATTCAGCATTACTTTGTAGCACCACATTTCAGTGGCCGCCATTGTCTTCTTGTCTGAGCTAATTATCGTCCAAGTTACTCTTCCAGACAAGGTTAAACTTATTAGAAATACCGTCAGCAAAATTTCTTAGTACTTCAATATATATTTCATGTCAACAATTTTCTTACTATAAGTAAAGTAGGGTCTGCACAGCAAAAATCGTCGATCCTTTTTAGTGTATAATTTACTAACTTAATTCTGTCAGCGGCACCTTACGTAATACGACTGTATTCCATTTCCGTTGACTGACTTTTCATTGTGGTCGTCTAACAACATCATTTAAAAACATTGTCCATTTAATTCAGCTGCTCCTCCAACCCTTTCATGTCTCTGACAGAATTAGAATATCATCCTCGAGCCGCTAAGTTTTTGGTTCAAATGGCTCTGAGCACTATGGGACTCAACTGCTGAGATCATTAGTCCCCTAGAACTTAGAACTAGTTAAACCTAACTAACCTAAGGACATCACAAACATCCATGCCCGAGGCAGGATTCGAACCTGCGACCGTAGCGGTCTTGCGGTTCCAGACTGCAGCGCCTTTAACCGAATGGCCACTTCGGCCGGCGCTAAGTTTTTGTTTCTACTCTATGAACATTATTTCCTTCGCCGAATTTCTCACTAGTACTTTCTATTGGTGTTTGAATGTACACAATTATTAAACTAGAAGAGAAAGACGAACCTTTATCCCTCCCTTCCGAGTCCTTATCTTACTTTCAGCCTTCCCACTTTTGTAACGACGGACTCGTGTGTACAAAAATTGTAGACAGCTTTCGCTCCTTGTATTGTACTCGCTATATTGAGAATCTGAATGACTATATTATAGCGAACGTTCTCCTAAGCTCCCTCCAAATCTAAAGATGGTACAAACGTAGCTATTCATTTATTCAGTAGACCTTCTAAATAGGAAGTATCACAAACTTGCAAGATATTAGGCCTAGGAATCGATGCGCGTGAAATTTGAGCCATTATTCTGACAGTAGGTAGTCACAGTTTTCCGTATCTACAGCTTTGAAACTTAAGTGCACACCGGTTGTTTGTTATTCGCTCCATCCCACTGCAGCCGCCTAATGCCCGAGCGTGACGTGCTATACAGCCGAGCGTCAGCCAGAACTCTCTTATCTGTGACATGTTCAAGTCGAGGGAGGATGTAAACAAATCTGCCCTACGTGTTTTGAAATTTTGTTCGACATCGAGTATTATTGTATGCTACTGTAAATGTAATTACTAATGTGGGTATGTGCTATGTCAACCTTAAGCACATGCAAGTTCTATATTATTTTAACAGTATTCTCGTACTTATGCTCTGGCGATATGTGCCTCGAAATCAGAATGAATAATACTAAAGAAGTGAAGAATTATGAAATGAAATCGGTGATTTTCGATTTACAGTTTCATAATGCCATTTATGTTGAATAATAGCGCATATCCTACAGATTTCGTTCACTTCAGCAGTGCCAGATTTAGAATAAAAAAAACGTGTTAATAATCAGATAACGCTACGCTACTTATTTATTGAGAGACTCAATCGTTTCATTATATGAACTGCATTTTTGAATCACAACGCAAGTATGTTCAAGACAAAAGGCTGTGTGGTATCAGCAATACGTTAGGAACTGCTCACTTTGACGCAGTAAACAGAGCATCTTACAAATGTGGAAAAATTAGTTCACAAATGTGTTACTTCACTGGAATTTAATCGCTAAGCACGAAGGTTTAAACACTGCACTTTCAGAAAGCCATAATTGCGTACTGTGTTTGTTAATGCCAAAATTTTCACGAGGGATTGATTTCTGGGTCAGATATCACGCTAGTTAGTTTTCTTCTCCTTAAAATATGAGGTCACGTTGGTGATGTCCTCTTGTAAGATACGTCGTAACGTCAGCAGGGCTTAGTGTGTTCCTACATTTGTCCGGCACAATAAGTTATGTTCCCCGAGGGCGTTTCCATTACTTTGCACAAGAGTGGCTGAACCTTTAAGTCCCAGACTGCTGGATTGATATTACGGTCAACACGCTAGACCTCTTTTCCGCCTTCCTCTACGTCCACCAGACAGTATGGTACGCGATTCTTTTTCTTTGGGGCATGATAAAAGATCGTGTCTACTTTCCACCACTACCTATTATTTGCCAGAGTTGATACACAGAACTGAATGGGCTGCTGCTTTCATTAATCCAAAGTGTGAGCTGAATTAAATTTTAGGTATGATTTGTGCCGTATAACTTAAGGTGCATATACAGAAGACTTGTGAGAAAAATTATGTTAGTTACCCTCCAGTTTTATGTTTGATTTGTTGTAATAAAATCTGAATTGCACTGTCGTAATATACTACTGAAATTGTGTCATCCTTTAGTGACAACCCTATATAGTAATTTCAATGTAGAGCATTTTACATACGGAATAATTTCATTCTTTTCTCTGTGCAGTAGGATTTTCTTTTTTTCGGGGGGGGGGGGGAATATGTGTATGACATTATGAAAAGTATACCATATTTTTCCCTTTTTTCAGGTGAAATACGAGGGTATTTAGCGTGACAGCGGTTAGCGTCATGTGTATGGCAAAATGACCGAGAAACAGATAGCATCTAGTCGATATCCCCTGAAGTAGCCATGTAATATTATTGTTAGTGGTTTAGTGTAACGTTTTGGTACAAGTAAGTGGCCAGGATATAGTGCAGAGAGGGATAGTGTATGTATTAACGGTCTGAGAGGAGAACAATCTTGTGATACAACATTCAACCAGTTCCATGGAAATTTCTTGAGAAAAAGCAAGGATGCGAAGGTATATGAAATTTAGTGTAGTGACTTGAATTTAAAGATGTACTTTGTGAATGGCTGTAAATCTCACACAGAACTGACAAAACAAGACTGTTCCCATGACCTGAAAATCCCGTGTACCTTCCGTATTGTAGAGCTCGTATCGGTGGTAGTGTAATATGCGCTGGAACCGACGACAGTACCAATCGTAACACACTTTTAGGAATAAAATTGTTTTCTTCTTACTGTAACAATATTACGCATAGATAACTCTGATTTTCTGTGATTGCATATAATTAGGTATAGCACTTTTATCTGTCTGAAAACCGATATCAGTGTTGCTCTAGCAATGCAGAATGTCCGTATGTAGCGCCCTGCCGCTGCATCAGAGGTTGCTCAGTGTCAACAGAAGGCGACGCTTCTGTCAACAGTAGATGATCAGATGGAGCACACTAAGGGACTCACACGCCTATCAACTGGAGTACCGTTAGTTCGGGCTGCGTCTTCTCCTCCCCTGTTGGCAGTTGCGTAGTAGCAATTGCATACAGCTGGATCAGAGAAATCCATCTTGCCCACAACTCGAACAGGTCTTTATCTGGCCGTCGTAAACTATGATGGAACGGCTTCCGTTGATGTTTCAGTAGGACTGGACATGTTTGGTAAGTTCTATGCGCACCTGGCGCACTTCGTTCAGAACTGGGTACATGGTAAAGCGTGACAGTTGTTCCAACGTATAGCTTATCACAGTGCCATAAGGTCTGAACGCTGCGGTCACCATCTCTGCTGACATCCCAAACGGCAACACGAACACACGGACAGTCCTCTAGCCCAGACTTGCATGTTCCACTTTCAAAGGGCAAGTGTCTCCATCCGAATGTCTGAAATGTAGTTCTCTCGTCTTTTTGAGAATACTTTCACAAGCCGCGTCGTCCACCAGTTTCGCGTAGACCACTCTGCTCACGATGGAGAAGCGAAACACTATTAGTTCGTGATAATCAATGTAAACGTCATCTCGTAAAATATGTTCAGTTTTTAATGCATTTCATTACACATACTCGGTCGTAAAACTGAACTTCACTATCGACATTCTTCGTGAATATGTCATTGCTCTTTGAAGACAGTAAGCTGCACGGAGACGGCTGTAAAGTACAAAAACACAGCGAGGGCGCTGATGAGGCATGGACGAAAAAAGGACGTCCAAGACGCTGCCCTGCGTAGGGAAGACTGATTCGATCCCCGTATCTCCAGAATAGAAAGTAACCGCCTTAACCACTACACCAATTTACCAATTGCATACGCTATACATTGGAAATGGTAAGAAATGATGTCTGATATCACACATTTTCCCTGTAAAAGAAGTGATATACTGAGTGAAATCGGCGCATTAGGTCTTCGACAGCAATGCAGACAATTCATCTGACTCTGAATACCATGAAAGGCGTTAGGGAGGAACTGAAAGTGACACAGTAGTTATTCTGCTAAGTTTTATCAGATCTGCTTTTTAGGAGATGTCATGTGTAGGAAGTGTGTGAGAACTTGGTACCTGCTAACGTAAGTGACATAAAATTTCGATACAGTGATGACAAAGCTACTTATGTGGCAATTGCTCGTGCAGAAAATCGCTTGAGAATCTTTGAAGCATATATCCTATCACCACGATTGAAATGTACTAGACAATACTGTTGAATTATACATTTATCATATCTATCTTAACACAAAAGTATGAAGTACTGAAAGAAAACTGTTTCAGTCCCAGCTGAGAAATAATTCATGTATATCACAAAGCAATGAAAATCTTTCATTACAAGTAAAATTTATCTCATCTGATGCAGATTCAAAAAGATAGATACGAAAGAGTTTGCACTTCTGCTATTCAATACCTTTGTCACTTCCATATTCACCTTAGTATGTTCATTGCTTCCTGATCATGATTGGCTTAATGACAAACAAAACACAAATTATGCTCATTAACTACCCCTTTAAATCTTTTCTGAGCCTTTGTTGTAAAGTAACTCAGTATTTAGAAAACAAACACTTCAGCTCACTGTCACATTGTAATAAATTGAGGTTCTCAGGTGGCTTATGATGCAGAGTTTGTCATTTGATTTTGTCATTGTATTTCGTTCTGTCCGTTTGCAGACTGAATAAAGAAAACTAGAAAAAGGTTTCCAAACGACAGCGTACCTCCAGCGATATCCAAATCGACTTGCATATCACCCAGTGCATGTTAAATCGAGCATATTACTGCTAAGCCGAAATGACACTTCTATGGTATACCTTTTGTCATTATGTGCATTTTTGCTAATGTAGCTTACTTGGAACGTGATATTAGACAGCCTTAACATTAAATCTGGATTCAAACAACAAATTTAATAGAATCAGTGTTACATCTTAAATGGAAGGCATTTAGAATATTTCATCGAAATGACAAGACAGTACAGTATTAGACATAAAACCTGTCTTCTTGCCGGTCGCTGTAGAGACAATGACCGAGTTGTGCACTTAAGAAAGGTCCAATATTCCGACCACTCGTAAATGTCCGGCCATATGCATGGTCAGGCATCCCTTTAGTATCCGTAAGTGTGTTTCGGAAGGTCACTCAGTATTCTCGAGCTGTTAGGAAAATGGATTTGTTCGTCGTCGATTGGCGTCACCCAAGAGCTCGTAGCAGGTATCGTTGTTCAATCCACAAAACACCCAGGAAACATTTTCATTAATGATGGTAGACCTCTTACATTTCTACATTGTGACTACTCAACTCTGGCTTTAACTATTTCCACAGGCTTAAAACGCAGATGTATACAATAATCGCCTGGTACCAAACGAGTGTTGGCATTCACAGAAAGATCATGCACAACTTATGGAAGTATGCCGATGTTAGTGCCATTACAGATGTTTACCAGTTCAAATGTTCTTTAGTATAACTTTATCTTACGAAGAAACTTGACAGAGTTAACCACCAGTATCTTAGAACCACCATACATGAGATAGGAATTCCACTACAACTTATTAACGTCATCCTTGAAATTCTCGGTAAAAGAGTTACAAGAATAATTACTGCTGACTAAAGAAATTGAAATAAATAGCTCGGTGAGACAGGCTTGTCTGATGTCGATAGCACTGTGTACGATCGCCACTGAACCTTTACTTGCCACTTTGACCCACCGTTTACGAGTCTTAATCATCAATGGAAAGAAGATTGTTTGTAATTCCTACACATACGACGTAGGTTTTCTAGTCACGGACCGTCACGAAGTAGAGGAAGCTCTTTAGATCGTTAACAAATACGAACTTGCTAAAGGAGCGAAGTTGAGTTAAAGGGAGTCTGGCATTATGAATTTAAGATTCAGCATGTCTCTACATCACTGTCAGCTAACCCCATTCTCTAAAATGAAATGCTTAGACATTGATACAGGAACAATAGAAGGCACACTGTCACTGTTAACTACAGGACAGGAATCTCCTTGCAAGTATGCTCACCTGTGTAGAGACCCACTCTTTCAGGACGACTGATGAAATACAGAAAGTAAACTTAGCCGACGTCTGCCTAACAGTGCTGCCGATGTCACAAGAGACGATGAAAGAGATCATGTCAGCTTTAGGCCACTTCATCGCTCGAGGATACATATTCAAACTCAGGTATTGTACGCTAACCCTGGCCCCAGGAGATGGAGGTTTAAATTCAACACATGTTAAAAACAAGTCACGGGCGTTATATGTGTGTAACACACACAAACAGCAAAGGACTCAACCAAACAACCAAACAGTTTAACTGCACACTTGTTCAGTGAAAAAGCACCGACCAGTCGGCAACCTTCCAATAATGTACACTATATTCCGAATGAAGTTGTTTACCTCTAAACCTTTTTAATTGAACTAAGTTACATCAAGTAAAAAATCCCAGAAAAGAGGCTCTCGACGGTGAACTCAGTTAATAGGAAGGTGATGGAAAACCAGAACAGAAACATTATCGAACAAAAACAGCCAGACTACAGATGGCCAGTAGTCACACTCCTGTGGTCTAACAGTGATAGTGAAAGCGTCTTGGTACCAAGCAGTCAACCGAAAAATACACAACTCCCAGATTCATACCATATAGATGGCGGACTCACCCGTGTGCACAACGTCCAACTTAATAGATGATGAAGAACTTTGTTTAAAAAAAAAATTGTTCAAATGGCTCTGAGCACTATGGGAGAACTTCGTTTTGTGTGCATCAGTATTAAAGAGGTCCGGAACTTCATTCGACACGGGATGGCAACCATCACAATGGCTTTCGCGAATTCCATTACCCTTCCTGACTCTTTGTACCCGAACTGAAATTCGTATCCTAAAACAAAACCTAATTCCGTTAACTAGCTGAAGGGACGTTCAGTCAATTATTTAATGTCAGACGATAGTAAAATTAGGGACGAGTTCTGTATGTATATTGCATCCCAACTTCATCTACTTCCAGAAACAAGAACCTACACGAAAAACTATGCCCAATTCCTAGAGGCAGCTCTAAGACAAAACCACCGTATTCAGGAATAATGTAGGTTATCAACAAGAAATGCAATCAGATTCCAATTATGTCCCATTTTGATTTTCCTGAGAACATGTCTTTCTTATCAGTTTATTTCCTTATTATATGTTTTAACTATAGTTATTACGTTTATTTCTGTATTCGAGGGCGAGAAGACGGCGTCATTTTTATTAGTCAAATAGGTCTATCAGAGAATTCCGGCACAAGAAGTTGAAGTCTATTTAATTCTATTGTATTTTTCTAAGATGAAACGTATTTAGTTTGTAGAAATATCGAGATGTGCACACATCATTACACAAGAGACACAGAACTAAAAAAAAAGGGGGGGGGGCTCTGCTCTGTCCAGGCAACTGGGCGGGCAACTGGTACTTGCTGAGTTCTAAGCCGCACTTGTGAAATATAAACAGATAAACGGAAGAACAATGGAATCATGAAAAGGTTGTCGGCGAACTGTGTGAGCAAATCTCCGAGAAGACGAACTGTGAAGCAATCGGTAAGCTGGCATACAAATACAAATGACATACAAATCACTAAACTCCTCTAATTTAAGCATTGACGTCCATAGCAACGACAGTCTCTAAAGCTAACTAAATAGCTAGCCGACGATGGCACACATGATGATGAGAGCATAGATGGGCTACTACGGGAAACGTGAGGAAGAAAAAGGATGCTAAGCACTGTGATCTGTAAACATAAAGTTCGAGTCCTCTCCATTCCCTAGTTTCTGAAATCGCATTTCAAATATCTGCTTAAGCTGTATGTGTGATGGAACCTCGAACAAAATTTGCTTCATTTTCTAACCCACCTGTAATAGCATAAAGTTCCACAAACATTTCCTTCTGACAGGTCGTGGCTGCGTCAAGATCAGAACAGTTTACGCTCGAGGGTTTCCTCGCCCCCACAGCAGTTATGCGTTACCAGCCATACGCCTCCCGGCGCCAACGTCAGACACCTCTGACCAGGTGAGCTGGAGCGGCGCCATGAGTGTAATGTCCAATGTCATTTTCTTGTTTGAAGTTCCCGTTTTATCTGGCAGTTAGGCTTTGGATTTTGCCGGCATGAAACTTACGAACGTAGTTACATGTTGAAGTGTTGTTTATACACACAAGGGGCAAAATGTCCAACATTTGCAATATGTTATTCGTTTTGGATTTATGAGAGAAGTGAGAGGGATGAAGGAAGTAAAGGTGGCTCTGCACCTTTGTGTTGTGTGTGAGACGAGTTCGTTAGAGCAAAACACGTCAAAAAAAGCTTTTTTTTCATGGAGCATCGATAACAGACGTATGTGATAAAGAACGATCGTTTAAGTGTCGTACGACATCTGCATTCAATAAGCAAGGTTCAGAAGTCGGGAGCATCAGTACCGCATGCTCTACTTTAAAACAAAAATAAAAATGGTGACTATTGACACAATTTTGCTTGATCATAATCAATTAGCTCACTGAGAATTCGAGTTCAGTATTCCTACTGGTAACAAGCTTGATGTCTTTATATTAAAGTTAATGGCTGAGCCCTAGCAAAAGACGTATACTCGAGCGTAGGACAGTATGAACCTAATATTTGGCCTCCGGTGGCTCAAAAAGGGTGTTGTGCATCACAAAAAGCTCCTCACGTGTATACTGTTGCTAATATTTTTTGCCAAAAACTAAGACGCGTATTGGTTGCAGTGTAAGTAAACGCCTGCCCATCTACGCCTCCTCAATAGAACTCGATGATTCTCGTATGAATATTTTGGTGGCTAGAGGTGTCATTGATATTAAAACCTTAGAGCATGGGTTCCCAAACTGGGGGGCGCGCCGCCCCCCCCCCCCCCGGGGGGGGGGGGAGCGTGATGATGTTGCAAGGGAGGCGCGGGTGGAGTTAGCAGTATAAACCTAATATTTCTTTTTAATATCGATATTTTAATAAAAATGAATGTGCCCGTATTAATGATAGATTATGGTGATAAATGCAATCGTTTGGCGTCCCACTTCCCACAATCCTATCTCAATAACCTATCCTAGAACATACAGCTTTTGAAGATCACGTTTAGAATGTCACGTTTAGAATGTCACACACAGAAACTCTCAAAATTACGATGGCCATATGCGTTAATTCTAATATATCAGATTTGTAAACAATTTACTTGTGACAATTGGAAAACAGAAAAGTCAGGTATTAACTATTCCGCACATTTGTACACATGAACTGAACGTAATCATGTTATAACATTTAGCCGTAGTAGGCTAAGTTCATCAGTGTAATAATCACTTATACTGCATAACTGCAAAAATGCCGTTTTATTACCCAGTCAACCTGCGGATCCCAGTGTGATGCGATTCCAGTGACTTTAATAGACTGTATACGCTTCAAATGAACTGGCGGGTTCGTAATTTGTACGCCAGGGCTATGCCTTTTGTCACCAGAAAAATGTGCACGACGTGAATGCGAAACTGGTACAAGTGTTCGTTCTGAGCAGGGTACTTCACGCCGTTCTGGAAACATTGGCGTGACTGCTAACAATGAAACATAACCCAGCTAGGTAGACAATGAAGTCCATTAGTGAGGCTATTTTTTTTTTTTACTACAGCTTTTTCATTCGGATTACTTATCTGACAAAACAGTTATTTTTCTTCTGCCTTTTTGAAATACGGCATAATTTCGTTTGAAATTAGTGTACGTTCTTTGATGCGATAATGGCTTCTTTTGGCATGAGTACAGAGATAACTGCTTGGCACTGTGCACAGTTTCCAGCGATGTATGAGGTGTATCCATGACCTTACTTAATTACTGTGACATTTGACAACCAATTCATTGATGTTATCTCGAAACTTATAATGTTTCATTTATAAGTAACGAAAGATAGGGGGCACGAAAACGATTTTCGCATAAAACCCCAGGCTGCACTGCTCAGAACAGCACCACAGAACAGTTAGCAAATTCTTAGGGTGCCTGTGGGCTGTTTCCGCCCTAATCCGGGAAAAGCCCGTCTCTCCCAGCAAGAGCCCTGCTCGGCCACAGGTCGCAGACAGACTATCCACTGACTACGTGCGCTGCGGCTGGGCTTCCCCGTTCTTCGCCCCACTCCTCACAGGCAGTCATCTGAGGTACCAACAGACGACAGTAGCTTTCCTTTATTTCAGTTGGTTGCTTGCAGTTGTTGACACATCTTATGTATTGGATTTTGCTGAAATCGCATTGAATCTTTCACAGTTGTGCTTCAGTAAAACAGTGTTAGTGCGAAATTACACTGTTAACTTCTTGTTTTCTTTTTACTTCACCATGAGTGTCGTGAAAAAACGTAAATATAATGATGATTACATCAAATACGCTTTTGCTTCTATACAAAAATATGGTGTTGACCTGCCGCAATGTATTATTTGCTATGAGGTATTGAGAAATGATTCCACGAGACCACCTCGTCTGGAACGCCATTTGTGGGCAAAGCATGATGCATTGAAAGAGAAGCTGAAGGAATTTTTTGCTGCAAAATGTGATACTTTAAAACGAATGAAGTTGGACACTGCTGGATCCTTCGCTCAGACATCAGAAAAGGTACTGGAAGCCTCGTATGAGTTATTGCTACTTATTTCAAGGACCAAGAAAATTCACATTATCGGAGAGACACTAGTCAAATCCTGTTGGTTGAAAGTTTCTGATATTGTTCTTGGGTCAGAAAGTAAACTAAAACTTTCACAAATACCGCTTTCTGACTACTTTGAAACTTCGGATTGATGATATGGCTGAAGACATACATAATTAATTAGTTACGACCGTCAAACAATCGCAGTTTTTCGCAATACAATTAGACGAGATTACCGATGTTGCGAATTGCGAATTGTTGCCAATTGCCAGCTTTCGTTCGCTATATAGAAAATGAAGCAATTAAAGAAGAATTGCTGTTTTCTACGGAGTTAAAGTCAACTTCAAAAGCAATTCGTATAATGGCAGCCGTCTCTGAATTCGTTTGTAAAAATGAGTTATCATGACAGAACCAGGTAGGCGTATGCACAGACGGCGTCCTATGAATGCTTGGATGTCGCTCAGGATTCGTGCAGATGGTCAGAGAAAAAAACCCTAGTGTTACTGCTATCCACTGTGTAATACACCGTCAAGCATTGGCAGCTAAGACACTTCCAAAGGAACTCAATGATGTCTTGAAACTGTGCATCAAAATCGTGAATCATATTAAAAAGAGTGCGTTAAATTTCAGGTTATTTACGGCTCTTTGTGAAGACTTGAGAGCAGAGTATAAAACACTTATTTCATACAGAAGTACGCTGGCACTCAAAAGGAAATATGCTATGAAGATTATTTGAACTTCGAGACAAGGGATGCAGTTTTTGGAAAATAACAAAAAAACTGAATTGTATATGGAATTTAGAAAGCCCGGTGTTTATGTATTTGCTTATTTGTGCGAAAGAGCATTTTCAGCGGTAGTGGCGATAAAAAATAAGCTTAATAGCAAACTCAGTATTGCCAATGATTTACGTTGCACAGTTTCAACTATTCAGCCAAGATTTCAAAATCTTGAAAAAAATATGCAGGCTGATCCTTCACATTGATTTATTTGTTTGTTTCTTGCCATATGTGTGTGGAAATAATAGTTTATTAATAAATACGTCACATTATAAGATAACTTGTTATTTTCCTCCTAACTATCCTTACATGTAGGCAATACTGTAAAATTACAAAAAAAATATTTTGAAGAAACAATATAAAATAAACATAGTGAACCTGATTTAAATATAAATACTGCGTGTGATCCTTATGGATTCTGATGTTACGTGTGGTAGGTCATTGCAACTAATAATAGTATTTCTTCTGGATGAAGACACAGCGAAAGTTTATCCTAGATATAACAAGCGAAGAGTAGTCCTAAAATCGTATACCGGTGAAGAAATGGTGTGCAGCAAGGGAATTTAATCAAGGTAAGGAAGTTGTTTTATTCATATTTTTAGAAGTTCTGTGTGGTCTGCAAAATTATTTCGTGAAACTTATTTTTTTTATTTTTTGTCTGGTTCTGGGAATTGGGCCTTTGTCACTGTTCGGTAACTTTCGTCGTTGACATAAATGCCAACCTATGCGCAATGACAATGGGGAGCGCTATAGGCGTACAAATCAGTGATGTTTGTTAACACCGTGACTGAGTGACTATTTTTGATAATGAGTGAAAGTAATAAGCTACACTCCACTTAAAATAATGGCCCGCATCCACTAATCGGCAAAGGTCGCAACTATTTTTCCTTGTTTACCAGGACTTTCTTTGCTTTAGGTGTAGCTTATAATCACCTGACTAGACTGATGACGTAATAACTGCGACTCGATACATTAACAGCCCACCATGTTACATGACGTCACCATCATAAATTTTTCAATAGTTTCTTGATAATTAATACAAATCTCTATATTTTTTAGGAGGAGGTGGGGGGGGGGGGGGGGAGCACGGAAGTTTTCTCTTCGGCAGAAGGGGGGCGTGACAAACAAAAGTTTGGGAACCTCTACTTTAGAGGCTAAGTTAATAACACTCTACGCAAGAGGCGCATAGAATGTCAGCACCACGTTAAGCTTGGTGAACCTGTTGTTATTTGGGGTTTTCTCCGTCCTAAGCTTACTGCAGGCTGAAAAACTCTTCAACATAGGCGGAGTTCGCTTTGATAGACAAAGTATCAGCAGTCGATATATTTTAATGATACGTATCTATTTTTTTGTATTTATGAAATGAATGATAGTTTTACTCAAGGATAACTTATTCTCGACATTATGGTCAGCGTTTTGTTTCCCTTGTTCCACTTTCTGATAGCAAATGCTTCTCCTTTCGTGTTAACGGAAGCTAGAATAGAAGTTGAGCGGCAGATGTCAGGTATTTTAATTTGGAACGGAATTTTGAGCCTGCATTTTCTGTCATTTCTTATGGTTTCCTGCATAATAGCCTTTCTTGATTTGGGACTACATGTTATTCATAGCTTACGAAGTCACTCGGCGGATATTACGTTTTGCAATCGAAGCTGTGTTGTAGTATCTCCATTTATCTGCCTTTCCTTCATGGATGGTGGCATTACCGTTGATCTCAGGAAAAATATTTTCCACGTCTATTATTATCAAAAAGATTGTTGCTTACTCATAACGTTTACATATCGCTACTGGAGATGTTCTAAAAATGTGAAACATGTGGCCAAGCGGTTCTAGGGGCTTCAGTCCGAAACCGCGCGACTGCTACGGTCGCAGGTTCGAATCCTACCTTGGGGATTGATGTGTGTGATGTCTTTATGTTAGTTAGGTTTAACTAGTTCTAAGCGCTAGGCCAGCGGAGCCCTGCGGGACCTGCTGAAAAATGTCTTTGATAGACGTGGTGAGAAGTTTGACCTCTAGGACATCTACGAACAGGCTGTACTAGCAAATGGACGAATTGCTTTCGACTGGAGTAAGACCTGGCCAGATGACCACATGCACACATACTTCCCATGACGACTGAAATACCAATTGGACAATTAAATAAGCACAATAGCTGACTTGTGATGCAGGAGCTCCGTAAAGAGGTGGAGGCGAGGAGACTGGATGTGCTCTGCCTACAGGAGCCGTACTCCCAAGCTGGAAAGATAGCTTTTGCTGCCGCAACATGGCAAATTGTCAGCAGAGGGGAGGACCCTAGAGCGGCGATAGCAATTACAAATAAACGTCTGAGGGTCACCACGCTCTCAGAATTTACCACTTGTCACTGCAATGTCGTGGAGCTTCAGTCCCCAGAGGGAGTAATTACTCTCATAAACATGTACTTTCAATACGGAGACGAGATTGAACAGCATTTAGAACACCTGGCAAGAGTTACCACGGCGTTTCGGGGACGGAAGATAGTCATAACAGCTGACATCAATGCAAAATCCCTCCTGTGGTACAGCGGCACCAGAGATACAAACGGTGAAAAAGTGGAAGAGTTTATCATGGTTTCGCAGCTAGTGGTGGCCAACAAGCCGGGCAATTCAACTACCTACGCAGCAGGAGGAGGACAGGGCACGAACATAGACGTAACCCTAACATCTCATAATGCAGCAAATCTCATACAGAGCTGGAAAGTCGTGAGAAATGCCACCACGAGTGACCATTATTTAATAACCTTCACTCTAGGTGCAAGGGAGTGCCGCTGGACCATGGGGTGGGAAGTACAATTCAATTATAACAAAGCGAATTGGGAACGCCTAGCAAGGGAGTGCGACATTCCTGCCTTACCGAAAGGTGACGTACATCCAGACATAGACGTGGACGAAAGAGCTGACGAACTGGTGGGCGCAGTACACAGATCGGTGATGGCCGCTGTACCAACCAGGAGGAAGGCCATGGCGGCCTCACCGTCACCATGGTCGGCCGAATTGGAGGAACTACGTCAATCTGTTAGGAGGCTAAGGAGGAACTACGAGCTTAGTGTCGTCTGGCTGGAAAGGCAAAGATGGCAGTTGCAATATAGGGAGGCCAAGCAGAGATTTCAGAAGTGAGAATGCGTAGCTGGGAGAGCTACGTGTTGAACCAGTTGGCCTTAGACCCGTGGGGTCTCCCCTATAAATTAGTGAGGGAAAAAATCCGCTCTCCCCTGGAGCTGTCAACAGTCAGGCAGGGGGACAGTATGACGGAATCTTGGCAGGAGACTGCAGAGGCCCTTCTCCGGTCCCTGCTGCCTGACGACAATGCGGATGGAGAAACCAAACCGTACGCCAGCAGCAACTGCGAGATACAGACCTAGAAGATTACAACAACGACACGGCAGTCTACCCCTTCTCGGAAGAGGAGGTGGCTGCACAAATAAGATCCCTAAAAAGAGGGAAAGCTCCAGGACCAGACGGCATTGTGGCTGAGGTGGTGCAATTTCTGGCAGCCCAGTTAATCGCGCCGCTGACTCACCTCTTTAAGGAGTGCCTCAGACAAAGGAAGTTCACCAAGAGGTGGAAAACCGAGAACGTGGTCATGATAAATAAGGGACCTGAGAAAGACCCGGCCAAAGTCAAATCATACAGGCCAATCTGCCTATTGGACCTGTTTGGGAAGCTTCTGGAAAAACTGTTGGCTGACAGATTGACGGCTCACCGGGTGCTGTGTGGGATGAGCGACAGGCAGTTCGGCTTCAGGCCGGAGTGGGCGGCATCTGATGCTATCGCTCTGGCGACTGAGGTCGTGGCTCAACCCTGCATAAGTACGTCGTCGGCATCATGGTGGATATCAATGGCGCCTTCGACAACCTGTGGTGGCCTTCGCTCTTCTCCTGTCTGCGCCGGCCGAAGTGGCCGTGCGGTTCAAGGCGCTGCAGTCTGGAACCGCAAGACCGCTACGGTCGCAGGTTCGAATCCTGCCTCGGGCATGGACGTTTGTGATGTCCTTAGGTTAGTTAGGTTTAACTAGTTCTAAGTTCTAGGGGACTAATGACCTCAGAAGTTGAGTCCCATAGTGCTCAGAGCCATTTTTTCTCCTGTCTGCGGGAGAAAGAGTGTCCAGGGCCGCTATATGGGTGTCTCAGGAGCTATTGTAAGGACCGGGAGGTATGGCTATCATCCTCTAGCGGGAGAGTTGGGAAAGTAATTACCAAGGGGTGTCCCCAAGGCTCTGTTTTGGGACCCCTTTTCTGGGACATCCATAAGGAACCATTGCTAGACAGACTACAGCAATGTGAAGAAGTACTAGAGGTGATAGCCTACGCAGATGACCTCCTCCTGCTGGTCGACGGTCGCAGCCGAGAGGACATCGAACCAAAGATGGAACGTGGCATAGAGAAACTGCACCAATGGTGCCTAAATACAAAGATGAAAATATATCTGAGTAAATCTACATACTTACTGCTAAAAGGTCAACTAATCAGGAATCCCACTGTTAGAATCGATGGCTCACCTGTTCTTCGGCGACGGAAGACGCGATACTTGGGAGTCATAATTGACGAGAGATGGAACTTCGGAAAATACATAGAAACCGTAACCCAGAGAGCTCTCCAACTACTAAACAATCTGATCTCCATTGGACATGAAAGATTTCATCTCTCTCCTCATCTCATAAAACTTTATCATAGTAGTATTCTAACCTCAGTAGTGGGTTGCGGCTCGCGAGTCTGGGCGCAGAGGCTCACGCGGGTCGTGCCCGCCATGACAGTGAGAAGAGTCAAAAGAAGCATGGTTCTGAGATCGGTGGGGGCCTACAGGACATCACCAGTGGGAGCTCTGTTAGTCATAATGGGGCTCTACCCGCTAGATATCAAGATACGCGAGCAAGCGGCATGGTACTGGGCCAAAAAGGGGAACAGGGAGAAAATTATAGAGATCATGGGTGTGGGGTAGAGGATAAGAGAGAAATACGAAACAAAGGGGAGGAACCTTGGCAGAGGGTTTGGTAGGAAGAAGAAACGGGGAGAAGAACCTTCCAGTTCTTACGTGACGTAAAAGAGCGTGGGGGCATGAAATACTTTGAACCTACACGAGGACTCCTTCATTTTCTCACTGGTGATGGACCCTATCCGACATATCTATGTCGGTTTGGGAAAAGGTCAACCCCCGAGTGTGACTGTGGCGCGGCGGAGGGAACTCCCGATCATGTGGTTTTCGAGTGCCCTCTCTTCAATGATGTCGCGACAACACTCCGAGACAGACTTCCGAACAATGACACATACCATCTACTTAGTCAAGATGACACTTTTCATACTTTGAATGCTCTGGCAGATGAGGTATCACGGAAAGTGTTAACAGAATACCTGAGGGACCAAGAATAGGTACCAATTCATAGACCAACCGATTAAGACCTGATCCCATTCGGATACCGCCTGTGCGTGGAATGGCCGACTTCCATCAGTAGGAAACCGCCACGTACGGGAATAGGGGGGGGGGGTCAATTACCACTGATTGTGACTAAAAGCACCGATGATGACGTAGGTTAAGTTAGTATTTAGTAGGACTTGGATTAGGACATTAATTTAGGAAACTGCAGCGAATATTAACCTTGGCCAGCCCAGTGCCAGGGGCATGCTCCTCGGGATTAGCCCGTGGAGCCTGGCTATTCTAAGTAGGTTTGTATTTTACTGGCACACCTGTGATGCTGCAGTTAGTTGTCATTTCTAGGTTAGATAATTAAATAAAGCAGGTTAAACTAAACTGCCCATTGTTGTAGAAAACTAACAAACTGTAGTTCACTAACATAACTGTAATATCAAGCTGCATTATAACCCAATTCCATGTATCAATTAATGGCCCACTAATCATGTTAGGAGGTGGGTTAATATCTATAATTAGTATTGTTGTGGACGCGCTAGGTGACTGATGACCTCAGAAGTTAAGTCCAATAGCGCTCAGAGCCATTTGAACCATTTCTTTTCTTTTCTTTTTTTTTTTTTTTTTTTTTTTGTGAAACATGTCTGCGATGAGATTTCTAGTTTCAGTACCCTTAAGAGAGAAAGACAAATAATTGTGACATTCAATGGTTTGTGTTGTTTAGTATTCAGTCGACACATCTGAGTATTATTACTGAAGACGCTCTAGTCCCTAAAGTTAGTTACAGAAACGCAAATCATACTCATTGAGATTAGCATTCGGCGCTAGGCCGGCACGTCTTTGAAACACGAACTGTGGTCACTTCCTAGACCTCTCAACGCTGGTGTTCTTCCTGCTAGAAGCTTAGCAGCAACGAAGGATATATTTGGCTACCCTGTAACCCACAAGTTACTTCCTGAATGACACAGATGTAACCTACAAAATTAACTTCATATATTCATATAATTTCCATTAAATAATTGCGTTATTTTCACATAAGGTGTGAAACAAAGTTACCAGTTTTGAGTGCAGGAAAATCATTCCGAATGGAAATTGCACTTAACCTCGTCTTTTGCGTTGCGAGTTTATCTGTCCTAGCCAGCAATGGAGCAATACGTGACAGCACAATGCTACACTATTCCGCAAGCCGTCAGGTAAAAAAGTCTGTTGTAAAGTGGGGGCAGCTTTGTTCACCATTTCCAGTCTTACTAAAGGGTGTTTCGTAGCTGTTTCGTGACACAGCTTCAAATAGTCAGATCGAAAAGTAATAAGGAAATTTTATTTATTTTATTTATGAAATTGAACATTTCCATACCACTTCAATATGAAATAGGAAGTACACAAAGACTGTTTCGAAGTAGAGAATGAGTCATATCCTTCTAATTTGTGCTGATATGGCCACGCTCCTGTTGCAAATACTTTATATTTTATTCAAATAGACCTTCGTCATATGTACATCGTGGTAATTTCAATGTAATTTGAATCGGCACAGTGCATATTTTAATATCGTTGTCCGTTACTTTATTGAACACAAGGGTAAGGCCGAGCGGTTCTAGGCGCTACAGTATGGAACCACGCGACCGCTACGGTCACCGGTACGAATCCTGCCTCGGGCATGGGTGTGTGTGATCTCCCTAGGTTAGTTAGGTTTAAGTAGTTTTACGTTCTAGGGGACTGATGACCTCAGAAGCTAAGTCCCATAGTGCTCAGAGCCATCTGAACCACAAGAGTAAAAATCAGATAGGTATTAATCGTCAACAGTATATTCTCACGCATTATCTAAAGCAGTGTGAAAATGCTCAGGTGGTTTAGTTATTCCAAGCCTGGGGAAACCTTCTGGATCTGAGTTAAAGATGTCGTCAAACCAGATGTGAAAGGCATTTCATCCAGCGAGGCATTTTTTGAATGTTTTCCTGTAATATTCTTGAAAGGTAATCATTTGAGGGTGCAAGCCCAGAAGAATAGATGCGTGGAGGACGATTTTTCAAACTCCTGGTCAGTTTTATTAGTGCAATCGGCGGAGTGCGTTATCTTCGAGTATCACCACGTGATAAAATTTTTTAGGACCTTTTTTTTACATTACAATCGATACATGTCTTAGGTGTTGGCAAAAAGTACTCCCAGCAATATACTCTCGCCCGGGGAGGTTTTCACACTGCACAGTACGTTTTTGAGCCACCAGATGCAAAATATTATGTTCACACAGCACTTTTCTCCAGTATACGCCTTGTGTTAGGGCTCAGGCAGTAATTCTTCTTAAGAAGTTAATACACAAACATTATAACTTGTTACCAGTAAGCACACTTAAGTGGAATTCTCTGTGAGGAACCTGATTAAGATCAAGCAAAAATGCATTAATAGTCACAACCTTGATTTCTGTTGTTTTAAATTAGAGGATGCAGTGCTACTGCTCCCAACTTCTGGACCTTGCTTATTAAATGCAAATGTGGCACGACGCTTAAATCGTCACCCTGCGTCGCATATGTCTCTTTAGGAGACTCCCTGAATGTGCAAAATCATTCGTTCCAGAACGTTGTTTATTGAAGCACAAAATCTGTTACTGACGTGTTTTGCTTAAATGTACTCACCCCACACACAATACAACGGTTCAGGACTGCCTCTGCTGCCTTCACTACTCTTCTAAACCTAAAGCGAATAACATGGTGCAAATGTTAGACGTTCTTTCTCTTCCGACTGTGATTTATCACGCTTTAGTAACATTCATAACTATCTTTAATGCAGAATCCAAATCGTAACTGCGACACAAACACAAGAACCTCAAATAAAATAAAAAACATCCTTCATAAATACACTTATGGCACGGCGCCACTTTTAGCTTGTCGGAGGCGTCTAACGTTTGCGCCAGGTGTATGGCCGGTAGCCGGTGGTTGATGTGGGGCGAGATTACTCTCGAGTGTTAACTGATGTGATCTTGACGCAGCCACGGCCTGCTTGGCTGAAATTTCAAAAATGGCTCTGAGCACTATGGGACTCAACTGCTGAGGTCATTAGTCCCCTAGAACTTAGAACTAGTTAAACCTAACTAACCTAAGGACATCACAAACATCCATGCCCTAGGCAGGATTCGAACCTGGCTGAAATTTGTCTGGCACTTTTTGGTATACAGGTCCATTACACAATGAAAAGAATTATGTTTGAGGTTCCGTCAGACTGATAACTTAAGTAGATATCTGATGCGCCATATAACATACCAGGGAATAGAATGGACTGGAACGCGCTACTTTACGTTTACTCATCACAAAGCGTGCCACCCGGCCACGAACCGATAAAATTTGTAACAGCTCGAGAAGACTGACAGATCTTCCTAAACGCACTTGCACATCCTACAGTGTTACGAGATATTGCATCTGGCCGCACATAGAATTACGTGAGCTCCTAGGGAACATTAGCTGCCTTAAGTGAACGACTCGGATGTCGTCTCTAAGGCGGCCAGCAGGTAGCCTGGTTTTATTACTGATGTTCTACATGACAACGAAATATTCTGAATGGCTTCCATTCCAGTAAAACTCATTGTTTGAACCCAGATTTGCCATTTGGCACCTAAGCCACGAATGCTGTCTGAAGTCGTGTTCCGAGTAAGCTACATTAGGAAACATGGACGTAATGAAAAAACATGTGCCACAGCAATGTCATGTTGGCTAGCGGTAACACGCGCCATTGAAAAGCAACCCTGGAGGGACTATTTGAAGATTGAAAATGTTGGCATAATTTTAGTGTCCTAACAACATTTATTTTCCCAAAACAGACATAAATTATGCTACACAAGTTATTGATTGAATACCGTAAACACTAACAAGTGATTTAAGACTACTCTGGACAAGAATCCTGGGTGGCAGAGACAGTTTAACTAGTGGAGTGAGTCAAGTACTCTGGCCCTAAAAATGTGTATAACGCAATTTGAATTCATCTGATCCTGAGCAGACTTTGATTGATCAAATCTGAACATAGGTGCAGCTGAGAGCAAGTGGCGATTGAGATCTGTACCCTCTGACAATGCCGGACCGGTAGTACGTCACCCTGTTTTTTTGTATTTTTTTAAATTCTTTATTTCATAAAACAATACTAATTATACAAAATTAACCCACCTCCTAAGATGATTAGTGGGTCATAAAATGATACATAGATTAGATTACAATGTAACTTTTACAATTATGTTATTGAGCTACAGTTTAACTACTACAATGTTTTCGTTTCAGTTTTCTACGACAAAGGGCAATTTCATATAACTACTTGTTACTTAAATAATCTACTATGGCTATTACCTGCAGCGTCCCAGGTGTGCCAGTTGTATATAAACCTACTTAGGATAGCCAGGCTCAACGAGCTGAACCCGAGGACCAAGCCCCTGGCACTGGGCTTGCCAAGGTAAGTAATCCCTGCAGTTCCCTAAATTAATATCATAATCTTAGTCCTACAAAACTAGCTTAACCTACGTCGTATCCGGTGCTTGTCTTGATTGGTGGTGTTGACCCCCCACCCCTCCCCCTAGTCCCGTACGTGGCGGATCGCAACTATGATGGAAGTCGGTCAGCCCACGCACAGGCGGTATGGGAGTGGGATGTGGTCTCAATTGGTTTGATCTACGATTTGATACCTAATCTAGGTCCCTCAGGTATTCTACTAACACTTTTCGTGATAACTCATCTGCCAATGCATTCAAAGTGTGAAAAGTGTCTTCTTATCTGGGTAAGTGGTATGTGTCGTTATTTGGAAGTCTGTCTCGGAGTGTTGTCGCGACATCATGGAAGAGAGGGCACTCGTAAGCCACATGGTCGGGAGTACCCTCTGCCGCGACACAGTGACACGCGGAGTTTGCCCTCTTCCCAAACCGACATAAGTATGTCGGATAGGGTCCATGGCCAGTGAGAAAGTGAATGAGTCCTCGTGTAGGTTCAAAGTATTTCATGCCCCCACGCTCTTTTACATCTGATAAAAACTGGAATGCCCTTCTCCCAGTTTCTTCTTCCTCCCAAGCCCTCTGCCAAAGTTCCTCCCTTCTGTTTCTTATTTCCCTCTTATCCTCCACCCTCACACCCATGATCTCTATTATTTTCTCCATATTCGCCTTTTTGGCCCAGTACCACGCCGCTTGTTCTTTTATCTAACGGGCAAAGTCCCATTATGACTAATAGAGCTCCCCCCGGAGATGTTCTGTAGGCCCCCACAGATCTCAGAATCATGCTTCTCTGGACCCTTCTCACTGCCATGGCGGCCACGTCACCCTGTTTGTTTTGTGCGCCAACATGACTTGCAGCTGGCAAGATGTGTGCTGCGGAGGAGGTGAGCCGGGGAGGCGGCACCTGTAAATTGATCGCGGGCACGAAAGAATTGCAAAAATCTCACGGTCTAGCGATCAGGCACATGGATCGCAATTTACTCTCAGATCCCTGAAATCGCAGTAGATTTCAGTGTGTGACACATCAGTTTGCTGGTCGTACCAAGGACCAATTCGGCGCACTTATACGACAGAGTACACAAGGATACCAAACGTCAAAACTGGTAAACCAAATACGAACATGTGCGCCCTTGGCAAACGAGTAGTCCGAGACGTTTGAAGTCACACTGTCAGTACAGTAAGAACTTCACCACAGGCACCCCAGTCTAAACTAACCGCAAGTGAAGTCAGTCCTAGGACAGGTCCCATATACCAACCACACATGCCAGAGCTTCGACCAGAAGTGCTTAACAGACCAAAGTTCAGCAGCCGAGTCCTTCACCCCTCTTCAGAAAAACAAATCCGTGTTCCCGCAAAGTGCACGAACGACACCGCATTCACCCCGTCTTGAGCCGATCACAGGGTTCTAGCCAGCGCTAAATCTCCCCTCACATATGACAGCATAAACTCATGTCGAACCATGGCAAGAGTTAAGAAACCTACGTCATTGAAAAAAAAGAAACCGTCAATTACTGGCTTTTTTAAGTTTTCGCTGAGAGGGAAGATGATTTTTTCTGAAGTCGTGTCTCTTCGTGTGGTAACAAGCAAGCACATATAATCCCAAAGTTTGCCCGTTGTACTAAAATCTTTAATGATTTTCGGTATGCGTAAAATAGGCGAGAGAGAAACGTGCTGGCTGATATGCAATTCGATTCAGATCTCGCTGGAGAAACGTTGTGGTTTTTTTTAGCCTTTCTATCGTTTTCTTTATTCCATCTGCAAATGGCCAGTACAAAATTCAGTGATTAAATCAGCTGGCAAGCTCTGCATCACAAGCGATCTCACCACGACAATTTAGTGCGCTATAGGGGTGAGCAGAAGTGTCTGTTTTCTAAATACTGAGTTACTTCACAATAAAGGACCATAAAAATTCAAATGGGCTATTAATCACCGTATTTTGTTTATTGCTTGTCATTATCAGAATCATCACCCGAGACAAACTTTATGGAAGCAATAACATATTGAGGTAAGTCTGTAAGTAAAAAACGTACTGAATAGCAGAATTCCACACATTTAAGTGTGTTAATCAACTGAATTTTGTGATACATTTCAATCGTGGTGAAAGAATATATGCTTCAAAGATTCTCAAGCCATTTTGTGCACGAGCAATTGCCGCGTGAATAACTTTGCCATCAGTGTGTCGAAATTTTCTAACACTTGCGTTAGCATTTATTATGTTTCCAAAGTCGTCCCACACATGACAAATCTAAAACAAGCAGATCTCATAAAACCTAGCACAATAACTACTTTGTCACTTTCAATTAGCTTATTTTCTTCGTAGCTCCATTCATGGTATTCAGTGTCAGATGGACTGTCTGTATTTCTGTCGAAGACGCACTGCACCGCTCTCACTCGGTATATCACTTCTATTTCATGGAAAAGGTATGACATCACTGGCCATATCAGACCATTTTGCAAGTGTCATTTATGCAGTTGGTAGAACAACTTAGTGATTTAGGTACTTTTTTTTAAAATCTGCATGTAGGGGAATCTAATCCTGTCACCTTCAAGAAATTTTTTGCATAATTAGTGGTATTAGTCTAAGAGATACTGAATTTAACTGATGAAAAGAGAAAATACAAAAATGCAGTAAATGAAGCAGGCAAAAAGAATACAAACGTCTCTAAATTGAGATCGACAGGAAGTGCAAAATGGCTTAGCAGGGATGGCTAGAGGACAAATGTAAGGATGTAGATGCTTATCTCACGAGGGGTAAGATAGATACTGCCTACAGGAAAATTAAAGAGACCTTTGGGGAAAGAAAACCACTGGCATGAATATCAAGAGCTCAGATGGAAAGCCAGTTCTAAGCAAAGAAGGTAAAGCAGAAAGGTGGAAGGAGTATATAGAGGGTCTACACTGGGGCGATATTCTGGTAATGGAAGAGGATGTGGCTCTGAGAACTATTGGACTTAACAGCTATGGTCATCAATCCCCTAGAACTTAGAACTACTTAAACCTAACTAACCTAAGGACATCAAACAACACCCAGTCATCAGGAGGCAGAGAAAATCCCTGACCCCGCCGGGAATCGAACCCGGGAACCCGGGCGCGGGAAGCGAGAACGCCACCGCACGGCAACGAGTTGCGGACGAAAGAGGATGTAGATGAAGATGAAATCGGAGATACGATACTGCGTGAAGAGTTTGACAGAGCACTGAAAGACCTGAGTCGAAACAAGGCTCCGGGAATATACAACATTCCATTAGAACTACTGACGGCCTTGGGAGAGCCAGTCTTGACAAAACTCTACCATCTGGTGAGCAAGATGTATGAGACAGGCGAAATTCCCTCAGACTTCAAGAAGAATATAATAATTCCAATCCCAAAGAAGGCAGGTGTTGACAGATGAGAAAATTGCAGAAATATCAGTTTAATAAGTCACAGCTGCAAAATACTAACGCGAATTCTTTACAGACGAATGGAAAAACTGGTAGAAGCCGACCTCGGGGAAGATCAGTTTGGATTCCTTAGAAATGTTGGAACACGTGAGGCAATACTGACCCTCCGACTTATCTTAGAAGAAAGATTAAGGAAAGGCCAAACTATGTTTCTAGCATCAGTAGACTTTGAAAAAACTTTTGACAATGATGACTGGAATACTCTATTTAAAATTCTGAAGGTGTTAGGGGTAAAATACAGGGAGCGAAAGGCTATTTACAATTTGTACAGAAACCTGATGGCAGTTATAAGAGTCGAGGGACATGAAAGGGAAGCAGTGGTTGGGAAGGGAGTGAGACAGGTTTGTAGCCTCTCCCCGATGCTATTCAATTTGTATATTGAGCAAGCAGTAAAGGAAACAAAAGAAAAGTTCGGAGTAGGCATTAAAATCCATGGATAAGAAATAAAAACATTAAGGATCGCCGATGACATTGTAGTTCTGTCAGAGGCAGCAAAGGACTTGGAAGAGCAGTTGAACGGAATAGACAGTGTCTTGAAAGGAGAGTATAAGATGAACATCAACAAAAGCGAAACGAGGATAATGAAATGTTGTCGAACTAAATCAGCCGATGCTGAGGGAATTCGATAAGGAAACGATATATTTAAAGTAGTAAATGAGTTCTGCTATTTGGGAATGATGGTCGAAATAGAGAGGATGTAAAATGTAGACTGGCAATGCAAAGAAAGCGTTTTTGAGGATGAGAAATTTGTTAACATCGAGTATAGATTTAAGTGTCAGGAAGTTGTTTCTGAAAGTATTTGTACGGAGTGTAGCCATGTATGGGAGTGAATCATGGACGATAAATAATTTGGACAAGAAGAGAATAGAAACTTTAGAAATGTGATGCTACAGAAGAATGTTGAAGATTAGATGGATAGATTACATAACTAACAAGGAGGTATTGAACAGAATTGGAGAGAAGAGAAATTTGAGGCTCAACTTGACTAGAAGTAGGGATCGGTTGGTAGGACATGTTCTGAGGGATCAAGGGATCACCAGTTTAGTATTGGAGGGCAGTGTGGATGGTAAAAATCGTAGAGGGAGACCAAGAGATGAATACACTAAGCAGATTCAGAAGGATGTAGGCTGCAGTAGGTACTGGGAGATGGAGAAGCTTGCACGGGAGAGAGTTGCATTGAGAGCTGCGTCAAACCAGTCTCAGGACTGAAGGCCACAACAACAACAGTCTAGGAGGACAACGACAATTATTAAGGCTTCATAAGATTAAAGAATTAATACCTATATAACTGTAGATGTAGTGAATTGAAACGCTGGACTACGTCTACACCGCAGGTCTTGCACCACTTTTTCTCTTCACCTGTAGTAATTTCTGCTTCGCATTAAAAGAAAATCATTCCTCGTTTGTGCTTTAGTTGGTAATGGAGTCCCACCTGCATGTAAATAAACGAAATACAAATTAATATCATGCATTTTCTCGACGTAAAGAGGCTAAATACTATTTTACTTGTTGCCTTCGTTGGCACTGACGACGTACGATTTGTGACCAAAAAAATTAGATTGATTTTTTTCTCAGTGTCTCTGATAAACGGTAGTACAGTAATTTTTAATCGTGAATCTATTTAACGGCTGAAAAGAGTGAAAAACATAACCTACTTACTGTCTATAATCGACTACCACTTTTTTTTTTTTAAATGGAGATAAAGCATACAAATTTGCCTCTTCTTCGAGGCAAAACAAAACGTACATTTGTCACAAACAAAATATTATCCAAAGAATACAATAATTCAGTAACATTTCTTGTTTCCGTCCTCTTCTACAGCTGTAAAACTGCACTTTTACGGACGGGAAATAGAGGCCACAAGATATCGGAAGCATCTGTTTTTCTGTCACAACTATTCCTATACGTTACAAACTGCCTTGCGTAGCTCTGTCTTGGTTGTCGGTGCTGGTCATCTACACTTTACAGTTTTCTTCATTTCGCCCCACACGTGCCCTGTGAGATAGCGGTCAGCGCCTATGGGAGGCCAGTTCATCATCTCAACGCCATTGTCAATCTGAAATCAGTGATTTACACAGTTCGCTGCCTCCATAAAATGCCAGACGATCAGATGAAAGCGTTACGTTCTCCGGTAATTTGCAATACTAATGACTCGAAATTCGACGCTCCACTTGCCACAGAACGTTGCCATAACTTTCTGAAAGCCATCGCCAAATTGTGACAGCAGCTCGGCACCTTGTAACGGTCTGTTTTTGTTTTTCTTTTAAATCTAGAATTGAGAACAATTGTGTGTGTGAGGTGAAATTACAAGTTTAATGTCGCAATATTTCTCACCACATTACAGCTTCTCACACAGTTTTCAACTCGCCATCATAAAAACAGCGCAGTGGATAATGCATCTTGCCTAAATCAAAAAGTGAAATAAGTATATACACAACAATGTTAAATATTAACTCTCTGAAAGAACACTAATCTTAAGCACAATATTATGAACGTTTAATTGGAAGTTTCTTTACATTAATCCTAAGCACAATAATATGAAAGTATAATTGGACGTTTCTTTACGAAATTGCTCCTACACATACGTGATGATGTTGGTCAGTACTAAGAAAATCGTCCTATTCCGGTTCAAAGTTGGGTACTATTTAGCATGACAATCAAGTCTACAGTGGATGGTTCGTCAAGTGACAGACTTTAGCGCAAGATTATACAAGGCTGCTTGAGTTTACAGAGGACGCAAGCTGGTGTACCAACGAAGTTTATGCCTCTGCACGCGGTATTTACCTTAAACTGCGACGTGCCGCTGTCTGCAAGCCCACTCTGTCCCACCAAAATTCCTACAAAACTAATCTGGATTTGCTGAACTTTCCAGCAGAAACTTACCCTATGTTTGTCGTTATGCAAGAAAACATGTACTCAACCCTAGTCTCATTATGTGGAGATATACACGCGCATGGTTAGAGCATCATGCATATTACATTGCCCTCTCAGTTCTCGCAAAAACAATTAACTAATCTGGCTGGTTCGTTTCTCCAAAGTTCGAGCTAAACGTCGTGACAGCTAAGTTTAGCTGGAGTGCATCCACTGTGAACGCAGTGTCCACACGAATTTCTTCTCTGTGTCGTACAGAGCGTTAAGCGCTCCATTCTGCAGTTGACGCCAGTTCAGAGAAGAGTTCCCACAAAATATCTGTCTTGTCCTACACATGACAGAACTGCCTCCCTCCACTTGGGTTTCTTTTTCACGTCACGGCTTTTTTCGGCCAAAGGGAGCGTTCCTCGTATTTTGTAGAAACACCCTCTACCAATAGCTACGCCCCTTCTATCTAACTGCGTTGAAACTTCAGTAGTTTTCTCCTTCCTAGTGAGTTTCCGCAAATTGAACTTTTGTGCCCATTCTAGACGCATAAGTACTTCGAGCTTTCCGTATGTCGCACTCGCTGGACGAAAATGCGTCACTTCCTTTTGTTTGTATCCCGCTGGAATTTCGAAACGTAGTTTTCTAAAGCTTCTTCTCTGCCTTTGTACCAATGTCCTCGCTACAGGCGGCCCTCCAGTTTGAATCACCTGGCCCGGTGTCGCTGTCCTCCTGCCTGCCACCCCTTTAAGTGGTTGCTGGCGTAACTCCAACAGCGCAGCTTCGCTATGCCATTCTGGAGCTGGCTTTTCAAAACTAAAAGCTTCTTGACTCCCATCCCCTGTTCTGCCTTCGATTCAAAGACATGCATTGTGTAGGAATGGTGTGTTCATTACCGTCAATTGACTGTCATCCCTTTTTCCATTACATACTGATAAGCAAATGTTCTCATAACTGTCGATTGCCCACGGCTCGTGGTCTTGCGGTAGAGGTCTCGCTTCCCTCGCACGGGTTCCCGGGTTAGATTCCCGGCGGGGTCAGGGGTTTTCTCTGCCTCGAGATGACTGGATGTTGTGTGTCTTTCATCATCATTTCATCCTCATTCACTCGCAAGTCGCCATAGTGGCGTTAAAGAACCTGTGGAGCGGCGGCCGAACCGCCCCGCGAGGGGTCTCCCGGCCACCAATGCCATACGCTCATTATTATTACAGTCCATTTACGTTAGGTGCCATCTTCACCTTCTCATTGCGATTTGTAAACGTCTCACGTCAGATGCGAATCTGACAATTTATTCGGCTACCTTACATATCCTCCTTCTGCCTTCAATTTTGTACTGGGTCAATCAGTGGTTGAGTAATTTATTGAAGACAGCGCAAAATTGGTTCAACTGCTGACTGTAGCAATTGAGATGTTTACTGACCAACTTCCTATCTTAATATTTAGTATAATTTACGCAGTGGTTCTATTCAGTCTCCTTCATTTACCTCGCACTTGATTTACTGATTTTTGGTGCTATTCTATTGAACTAATTTAAGAAATTATAGTTTTTCAAATATAGTTCACTATAGTAAAATTGGTATTGAAATTCAAACAATGTTCGTACCTTTATGAATTTGTATCATTTCAGAATTCTCCTTTTTATTTTGAGACTGTTCTGTTTCATTCAGTTTATTTATGTTAAATAATGATGGATATTTATTGAAGTTGAGGAGACTTTCATTTAATATTATCTACCCCATTTTATAAAATAATGGTAGTTTTTTCCTTTACATTACATGTAATCGAAAACATGTTTAATTCTTACAAGTAAACTTTATAAGCTATGTCTCAACCTATCTAATTATTTTACAGCTATAACCCTATTTATCATTCTATTTACATTCTCCAGAAATCTTAATTCTATGCATCATGACTCTACAAAAATTATCAGTATTGACATCCACAAACATTGAATTTCTAAACAAAATTTTTACTTTACAAACATTACATTGACATCCTGCAGTAGCTAAATCCATTCACGTTTATCTTTCCTATGTGTTTTTATGAACACATTACACTCAAAACTTGTTAATAGTACGTTTTTTATTTACTTAAACAAGTTAAAAAAACTGCAGTATAAGAAAATATTATTTACATGTCAAAATGAGCAACCAAACATCGATAACAAAGATCTATCACTAACACAGGAGAGGTTTACATTAGCATATCCTTAAATACAATAAGAATTGAAGTTTTTGTCCCTTTTTTTCTAGATAGTAGTCTGTCACAGTTCTTTTCTCCTATCTGTACCTTTGTTCTCTTTTTGTTCAAAAGTTTCGACGTGTTTCCGTTGAACGTTGAATGACGGTCGGCTGTGTGCTTCACCGTGTTTCCGTTGAGTATGGCATAATGCTTGGTATGCGTCTCGCCGCGTTTCCGTTGAGTGTGGCATGACGGTTGCCCGTGTCTTGCCGTGCTCGCATGGAGAACGGAATGACGGTCGGCAGAGAGAAAGGTCTGAAGGTCTGAGTGTGTCGTGAATGCGTGGTAGCCGTTGTTCCATTATGCATATGCCTGTGGTGCAGTTAAATTGCAGATCCATTTTTGGCAGCCAAAACTTTTCCTCTTCCATATTCATCGAATCCTTATGCCGATTCACAGTGGGTCAAAAAATGGCTCTCAGCACTATGGGACTTAACTACTGGGGTCATCAGTCCCCTAGAACTTAGAACTACTTAAACCTAAGTAACCTAAGGACATCACACACATCGATGCCCGAGGCAGGATTCGAACCTGCGACCGTAGCGGATACGCGGTTACAGACTGTAGCGCCTAGAACCGCTCGGCCACCCCGGCCGGCCATAGTGGGTCATTTTGTCGGTAGATTTCCATACGAGTTGTTCTCTTCCATCTTTCTGGCATTCCATCTGAAAGCGTTGCAATCTGCCATAAGGAAAATCGAATATATATGCTGTTGGAACAGTTAATCTATATTCTCGATAGTAGTTAAATGTAATAATGGTCTTTTATAGAAAGTGATTTGAAAAGGTATATCGATCTCTTCTGGTCCAGGCTCTTCTTTCTTCCAGATCTTCTGCGTTGTGTCTTCTGTTCCAGGTGCTTCTTGCTGGCTTCTTACTTGTTTCTTCGTTCTTCTCTGGACAGGGAGTTACGACTGAAGACCTGTTTAACGTCGATGTCTTTTCTCCGTTCTCATGGCGTCTTCTTCACAGTTGTCTATTCTTCATTGTAAGCGGTTGTTCATCTAGATAAGTTGAACTGCCTTCCATCCTTTTCCTGCTCCGTCCCATGTTTTGTCATCGATTGTCAAGCAGATGTTGAATTTCGTATGGTCCGATGACAGTTTCCGCTATTCTGCACATTAAGTTACAGAAACGCGTTCCTTCTTCTTCCGATCGTCCTCGCCGTAATATGTCCCCCTCCATTCAGGTTCGGTGGACAGTCTTTATCCTTTCATATACAGCTTTGAATAGCTTGCGATAGAAGTGCCAAGTGACGAACACTTTCGCAAAAACCATTGTTGGTAAGTTTTGGGTGGCTTTCGCAGCAATAAAGCTCACTTCAGAGTACAAGTCGCTTGCATTCAGGCGGCGTTGTATCTCTCCAAACTTTTCCACAGAGGAGTTATCGTCTAGGAACGTCGTTTCCACCAAAGCCTCTTCTTTTGTTATCTGTAAACTGATGACCAGGCACTCACACTCAGTGTTCCTTCCTCTCACGCCTAACTGCTCTCCTCAGTCTCGTTGTCGATCTGGCCGCAATGATTCTGCACCTTGGCTGCCATCTTCATCTTCAATATGTGACAATCTTACATTTCTTACATCCCTAGATTACGCTATCAACTATACAAACATTAAACAAATTTCTTATATGACTTTGCAAAAAGTATTATTAATTGTATCAAAATTAGCTTCCCCTTTTTTTCATTAAACTTATTTCTACTATAAGGTAAAGGTCATGGTTTCCTCATTTTCATCATGATGGATAGTAAGAGGTGATGATGATGACAGTTAGTATGTTAGTAACCCTTTCTTTTTTATAACTACAGGTATATCATGTTGTTCTGAAAACTTCGCACCTTGACTCCGACTCCAGCGTCTTTTTCTCTGCAATCTCTTCTTTTTGTCCTTAGCTGTAACAGAACGTCAAAATGGACTTTCTATTTTTTTTTTGTTATTGCCCTTCAAAAACCGTCTCCGTACTTATCCCTTCCCCCTAGTTTTTTCTCGATCTCAAACTCTTACATTCCTATCTTCCCTCATTGTATTCTTCCACGTAGAAATCATTTCTGGGTGAACATAAGCTCCTACTGTTCTATCTCCTCCCACGAAATAACATGTTTTCTTGCTTATCTTAATATTTCAAATCTATTTCCTAATAGTTACCTCCTAACGACTTCTTATTCTTGTTTCTCTCAACTTTCTATTTCAATATCAGATTGTGGTATCTTCCACAAATCCTATATGTTTCACATTTTCCCCAAAATATCTCTTCAATTATTTGTTCACCGTCCTCCACGGAACAAAATTAAAATGCGTATCTCCTGTCCCCTTAATCATCTATTTCCTACCTACTTCTTCACTTCTTTTCTTCTACAAAAATTAATCTTCTCCCCCTACACACTACGTCTTTAAGAGAGAATCTACTACCATTTCGTTAAACTATCCACTTGCTGATCTCTATTTTTCTTCTTACGTTCATTTCTTTCCCCAGAATACATTTCGTTAGCAGAAGAATTACATTAGTTGTTACTTTCCTGTCTTTTCATTATCATTAATAATTTACCTCCTCACGAAATTTATTTTATTTAATTAATCGAGATAAGTACGCATCAAAGGTTTTTTTGTGTGCATTTTGCTCTCTTTCCTATTCTTTGATTTCAGGACATTCAATACAATTAAATACTTGAGTGGACTCTTTTTTTTGTCTAACCTTTGTATATAGAAAAGAATTTTACTTTCAGCGCTGAAACTTTCCCATCGCTTGGTGCTAATTTACAGTATGTCTATGTTTTACTTTAGTTACTGGTGGGAATTCACTTGTAACTAGGTGTCACTATTGATGTTGTCAATGGCGCTTTATCCTCATGGCATACTGTTTCTTTCTCCGTTTCATATAAACGCACTACATCTTCTACAGCTTGGTCATCATCATCGATTTTTGTCTATATTCACCGTTCTGACGCCTGTTCCTCATCATCGTCTGTCGATTCCTAGTCAATTGAATCCCAGCATGCTAGTGTCTGTATTCGATCTCTCTTTAAGCCTACTTCAAAATCTGGCTTATCAAAACTAAGTCTATTTACACGTTTGATTATACAGTTGACTTCATTGTTCGATCGAATTACATGTGACTGGTCTTCGTACCACTCATCTCGTCAATTTTGTCTTTTACCTGAGTTTGGTGGTCTCACCTCGACTTCCTCTATCGGTTCTTTTCGCATGTTTTGTCTCTCTGAAGTTTGATGTGACTCGGCAAGTGTGGAATTGGTAGATGTGTCGCCGCAATTTGCTCCGCTCTCGCGTCACCCGCGTACTTTCGGAGGGTCGGCTGCCGCTCTGCCGGAATGCGTGTGCCTACCGTTTCTAGCTGCCTTGTCTGGTGTGACCATACATCACCTACTTCGCTCCCCTGTGTTAACTGTTCCTTCCCTATTAGCTTTTGTTTTGCTTCCGAAATTATAGACGCAACCTCCTGTGGATGTACAACTGGAATCTCATGACATTGTTATGTTTCCGCTACTGCTACGGAAGATTGCATAACTGACTTTTTCCTTTCTGGATTACTGTCCATTACTATACCGGATGACACTACCGATTCCGGTGTCTCGCTACTACTTTCTGTAAGATTCTCGATACACTGTTTCAGTTCCGTGCGAAGGTCTTCAAACTGTTTCTAATTTTTCATGACTGTGTTTTCAATGCGTGTGTCAAATCTTTTTAATGCGGCTCGTGTGACACTTTTTCTGACATTGAGCTCTTCCACGATGTGTTGCGCCTTACCAGATGTCTTACGTGCTAACTTATCGACTCTTTGTTTAACGTTAGACACTGCATCCTGCACCTGGTGAACGTCAGAACTCATCTATTTCTGGTCTGCCATTAACGCTTGTATCAGCTCGCTTGAGTCTCTCGCGTCTCTCCGAATTTCAGTGAACTGTTCATTGACTTCTGTTTGTAATTTTTGCTGATCTTCGCGGACTTTTTCGAACCCCGCGTAAGTTTCAAATTGGAGACTACCTAAGGCAGCATTTGTCTCAGTTATTAGCTTTGCCGTTTCGGTTTTTAGATCTGTTAACCCTATATTTGTTTCAAGTTTTAAATTCTTTAACCCTGTTATTGTTTCTGTTTTAAAATTCACCGTTTCAGTCCTTAGATCCGCCGTTTCCATTTTCAAGTGTGCTAACCCTGTATTTGTCTGCTTTACGACCTTAGTGAGTTGCTTCAAAATTGTAAAAACACTATCTGACTGTTCGCTATCATCACCTGTCACTATTTGATTAAAATTTCCCCCTTCTCGTCTTTCACGTGGCGTTTCACCGACTTCCGTGCACAGTGCGGACGCACTTACACACATTGTTTCTGTTGGAAACTGTCCCGTCTGGTTCAAAATTACTACACCGAAGTTGCTCGTCCTGTGACCCTTTTTCCGACCCACTCGATGTGTCATTCGTTTGTTTTAATGCATTCGCTGACTGTAATATCAATCTTGAAACTGCTATCACTCTTTCTGCATTATCACTACGCTCTGTTTCGTGACCAGTACTCGATATCTTTTGTTCTACATCAATTTCAATCCTGTCAAGATCATGAGTTTGATCTATATGCTATACTCTCCGTCCTTCCGCCATTTGAGTTCGCTTAGCTAACATCCGTCTTCCTCGAACCGCACGAGCCTGTGCTCTCTAAAACATCACGTTATAGGACCTTACACGTTTCCAAAATATAACAGAAGGTTGCTTAGACTACGTACACAACATTAGCAACACTGTTCACTGTTTGTGGAATTTCAACCCCACTCAACAATGCCGTGAATAACTTCGCGCGCGAGCGAGGTAAAGCACAATCTACTTCTACTCAATGATACTTTGATTCTACGTGTCAATACAAATACAGTAACATACATTGGGTAACCTCGTCACAAGGAAAATGAAAAAAAAACTTTGAAAATAAAAAAAATTTACTCCTAATTTGAGTAATTGTCGTCCAGACAGACCAATTCCCATATTGGCAGGGTCGCCATTTGTAAGGGTATGGATTTTTTTTTAATGCTAGAATTGAGAACAATTGTGTGAGGTGAAATGACAAGTTTAATGTCGCTATATTTCTCACCACATGACAGCTTTTCACACAGTTTTCAACTCGCCAACATAAAAGCAGCGCATTGGTTAATGCATCTTGCCATCATCAAAAAGTTAAATAAGTTAATACAAAACAATGTTAAATATTAGCTCTCTGAAAGAACAGTAATCTTAAGCACAATGTAGTGTATGTTTAATTTTAAGTTTCTTTACTTTAATCCTAAGTACAGTAATACGAAAGTATAATTCGACGTTTCTTTACAGAATTGCTGCTACCCATACGTTATAATGTTGGTGAGTACTACGAAAATCGTCCGATTCCGGTTCAAAGTTGGGTACTATTTAGGATGACAATCAAGTCTACAGTGGATGGTTAGTCAAGTGATAAATTTGAGCGCAAGGTTACCCAAAACCGCTAGAGTTTACAGTGAACGCAAGCTGGTGAACCAAGAAAGTTTACGCCTCTGCATGCGGTATTTACCTTAAGCTGCGACGTGCTGCTGTCTGCAAGCCCACTATCTCCCACCGTAATTCCTACAAAACTAATCTTGCCTTTACTGAAATTTCGAGCAGATACTTACCCTATGTTTCTCGTTATGCGAGAAAACATGTACTCAGCCTTAGTCTTATTATGTGGTGATATACACCCACATGGTTGGAGCAGTGTGAATATTACAAAGCCCTCTCAGATCTCGCAAGAACAATTAACTAATTAGGCTTGTTCGTTCCTCCACAGTTGGAGCTAAACATCGCTACAGCTAATTTTAGCTGGAGTGCAGCCACTGTGAACGCAGTGTCCACACCAATTTCTTCTCTGCATCGTACAGAGTGTTTAGCTCCACGTTCTGCACTTGGTGCCAGTTTAGAGAAGAGTTCCCACAAAATTTCTGTCTTGTCCTACTCATGGCAGAAGTGCCTCCCTCCACTTGGGTTCCTTTTTCACGTTACGGGTATTTTAGGCCAATAGGAGCGTTCCTCTTACTTTGTAGAAACACCCTCTACCAATCGCAACGCCCCTTCTATCAAACTGCGTTGAAACTTCTGTAGTTTACTCCCTGCTAGTGAGTTTCCGCCAATCGGACGTTTTGTGCCCATTGTAGACGCATAAGTACATTGACCTTTCCGTGTGTCGCACTCGCTGGACGAAAATGCGTCACTTGCTTTTGTTCGTATCCCGTTGGAATTTCGAAACGTAGTTTTCTAAAGTTTCTTCTCTGCCCTTGTACCAATGCCCTCGCTACAGGCGGCCCTCCAGCTTGAATCACCTGGGCCGGTGTCGCTGTCCTCCTTCCTGCCACCCCTTTAAGTGTTTGCCATTGTAACTCGTGCAGCGCGGCTTCTCTACACTGTTGTGGAGTTGGCTTTTCAAAACTAAAAGCGACTCGACTCATTTTCCCTCTTCTACCTTCCACTAAAAGACATGCATTTTATAGGAATGGTGTGTTAATTACCGTCGATTAATTGTCACCCCTTTTTGCATTAGATACTGATAGGCAATTGTTCTCATAACTATCGATTTACGTTAGGTATCATCTTCACCTTCTCATTGAGATTTGTAAAGGACTCATTTCACATGCGAATCTGACCATTTATTCAGCCACCTTACAGCTTTTGCTTGTGATGGACATACATGCTATCGGATCTCACTCCACTTGGTCGATATGCATGGACTGAAGCACTTGGTACAGAAGAAAACACTTTCTGCACCATAAATATACCTCGCTGCCAGTGCGAAAGTGGTTTCCTTCAATATGCCAGTGTGAAGTTTAATCTGCTACCTTACGTTGCTCCTTTAACATTTCCTTAACTGATGACTTTCGTCGATAACTAGTTCCCTCCTTGAGACTATGACGAATGATCGACATGCTCACACTTATCTGGAGGATCTTCCTAATTTCTTTTCTAGTCCTGATAGGTTCTTTCTTACTGTGTAGTATACTACTGTCTTCATACTCCATGGTAGACCATGGATATCCAGGGCGGCGACAATGGTTGATAGGGCCTTCCTACGCCATTCTCTTCATCTAGAGAGGCCACAAGAAATGGCTCTGATACAGTATCCATCTTCCTAAAGCACCAGGATGTGACCTTTATCAAATTTCATGAGCAGTGACGCTCTTCAAGTTAGGACCTGCTGACGAGGGGGACGAAACGAAGTGCGATACAAGATGGGGAGAAATTCCTTCACCTCAGAATTCAAATTCATCCCTGATTACATATTTTGGAAACATGATAAATTAGTTCCTTGTTGGAATAATTTAGAGTATCTCGTAAATGAATTTTATTTCCAAAGAATATACATAGTAATGCCACTGTTTTCAATTATATTAAATGTAAAATTTAGGTGCATGTTAGAAGTAGGGTAAAGTTGACACAAGCTAAATTTGATAGTGCAGGTTGCATACCTTCAGGGGTTATCTTGATTGCTTTATGATCCCCTTCCCCTCCCCCTACCACGTGCTCTGTTAAGTGGTTTATGACCCCAGGGAGGTTGATTTATTACCCTCTGGGGTTAATCTGTCCTTCTGAGAATCTACCTTGCTAGCTATACTGGCCCAGTTTTCCAAGATAGAAGCCAGAGGGTCAGCTAAAGCACGCAGCTGAACACTACACTTGGACATCCAGGAAGTGGAGGGTCCAGCTATATCAAGCTCCCAAAGTATATAATTGACAAGTAGGAATGCATTAATGTCCAAAATAAAGAGGATCATATTTGTTTTCCATGGTCAGTCCTTGTTTGCGAAAGAAATTATGCAAAAGACCTGCAGTTCACAACTTGGTACTGTAGATACCTTGACAATCATAAGTGTTACGTTCTGGAGTTCCCTGTCAAGATCTAGGATATATATAAATATGAGGCACAGAATACCAGAATATTGGGTGATGTTTATGGCATACAGAAACCCAAGTCAGATAAGCAGTTATTCTCTGATGAGAAAATTAAGGTGAAAGGAAACTACCATTATGTTTAGATGAAAGACGTGTCCCACCTTCTTGCCTCTCAAATGAGTAAACATGAACATAAACAGCATATTTGTTTAATCTGTGTTAATCAATTTTCCTCAGCCAAATTACTAGTGGCACATCTTATTTATTGTGCTTCCAAAGACCCAGTATGGGTTATTATGCCTAATGGGGAAGACAGGTTCATAAAGTTTAAAAATACCATCAGAAGCGATGCCCGTTTGTAGTGTATGCTGACTTTTAATGTCCCCTCGCTTCTGTGACGTGCTGCAAAGGTGACGCTATGGCCTCACATGCTACCTTTCCAGAAAAATGCTTACCATATGCTGCATTGTACGAAACTGTATTGTCCTATGAATCAAGTCTTAACCGCTACAAGTCTTATGTTGGAAATAATCCTGTAGTTTGGCTACTCACAAAGCTCGAAAAATTTTCATGGGTGGTTTATAAGCCTTACAGCACGAATATTCCCACGACGAAATCAAAGAACAATGCAGAGTTTTACAATAATACGCTTGACTGTCATTTTTGTGGGCTGCCGTAAGAAAGAAAAGTGAAAACTATTTGTAGAGACAACTGTTGTCTTACAGGGAAGTTCCTTGGCGCAGCTCAAATACGTGCTATCTCAAGCACCATGTACCGTGGAACCTACCGGCTTTTTTCAATAATTTAAGCTGGTATGATGCTCGCTTTCTTGGTGAGCACTTGGCTGATTTCTGGGGAACGATCAGGTTAGTGGTCAATCCGAGAGTGTAGAGAAATAGATTTCATTCTCCAAATGGATGACTCCAAGAATTACGCTCCACTTCCTTGTAACGCTACGTTTTATCCAGGGGCCTCTCCAGAAACTCATTGAAACCTTTACTCACGAGAATATGTGTATCACTTGCAATTGAAATTTGTTGTAAGGACTATCGGACCAAACTGCTTAGGTCATCGTTCCCTCGGCTTACACACTAATTAAACTAACTTAAGCTAACTTAAACTAAGGAAAGTATACACACACACATGCCCGAGGGAGGACTCCAACCTCCGATGGGGGGATGTATCTCTTGAACTTCATTTCCCGATGAGGAAAAGTTTCAGCTTGTGACTAGGAAGGAGATTTTATCATACGAGTATGCGGATAGTATGGCAAAAGTCAATGAAACCAAGCTACCTGGAATAACTGCATTCTCCAAAAACCTTACAGGCGATGCCATAATGGATGCGGAGTATGAGCCTGCACGTGAATGTCAGGTGGGAATTCAGCATCTCAGCTTTAGGAGAGTATGCTCGCCTTTACATGGACACAGTCGTGAGCTTACTTGCGGACTTTTCCTAAACATTACGGATTCTAAACATGACCACACATTGTCTGTATCCCGCCTTTTATTACACGGCACCTTTGCTGTCTTGGGATACAGTTCTGAAGAAAACGAAGTGCAACATTGAGTTATTGACTGCTGCTGACATGGATCTCTTGTTTGAGCTAGGGATCCATGGGGAACTTTGCCAATTTGTGCACAGACAAGCAAAGGCGAATAAATTACAAATGGGGTACAGGTTCAATCCATCTCTTGATTCGAATTACATCATGTATCTGAATGTAAAAAACTTACACAGGCACTCCATGCAACTGATGAGCGGTATGTGGGGGATGCAGAACTCACAAGTGCAATTAGTTTGCACGATGTGCACGGCGAATTGTCACTGTGTCTAGAGCAAATAATTCCGTGAGGAATCTTTGGTCTAACTGATGACAATGCTGGGGAATGAGCGGAGATATATTATTCATTATCGTAATCTCCAGCAGTGTCCAATCTTGGGGGTGGAACTGAATATGAAGTGTGTATACTCATCGTCATAAAAACCCTGAGCATTTGCAATGATGCTCATACCTTGAGATTCCATTGAGATATATTCTGGGTATGCCGCAGCACCTTTTCATATATATAGCTCGTTGCCCAACACAAATGAGCGGGAGGTACTTAATCACACGGTCAAGTAGACCTAGAGCATACCCTGCAGCATGTTCCGGAAAATCTACCAAAGATTCAAACATAATTAGTACATCTATAGGTCCACATTTAACTATTTCGTTTTATTTTGAGCAGTCTATTGTGATGATTTGTGCCAGCTGCTTGAATTTCCGTGGACTGAGTAGACATCCCTCCTCTTCATAACATGAAGCACGAAATCTCGGATACATGTCATATGCTACACTGTCCACATTTTCATTCCACTGCAAATGTAAATTATAATACAGGTAGTATTCAGAGTTCACGTACACTCTAGCATTAGTTAACTTGCAGTTGCCCAATTTCCTATATGCCCTCTTCTATTGGTATGAAACGCAAGTATGATGAACTTGTGCATCTCCAGCTGAACGGAGGTTTTTACACACCACGTTTTTCTTCTAGCAGTCGGTAGCATTGGGTACTCGAAAACCTCCCATGAAAACAAAGATAACGGTAGAATACACCGCTTTTCAGAACTTTTAATAGCTTCAAACGCCCCTCATCCGATACTGTGATGTGTGGCTTTTATCATGTTATTTTATTGAAGATGATCTCGTTCTCCTTTTGAGTTACTTGAATATGTGAGTTGTTATCCATTACACTCCGTAGCAGAATAAGTTCCTGTTTAACATTAAGAACAATTCGCCGCATGTCCTCGAAGTATCCCATAAACAAATTTAAAGGTATACACGCAGTCAAGAAAGCTAAAACATTGCGCGTAATGTTCGATGCTGCTGTAGCAGTAGCATCTCTTTTCGTAAATAATCCATCAAGACATATGTAACTCTTGTATGAGGGATTAAAGCGTCTTTGTGTTGGATGAAAATCATAATTTCATGGTTCCTGTTAAATGTAGTTGATGGATAAGCTTTATGCGAGAAATATTCCTGGCGTATATTACAATCGTCGTATTCCACCGGACTAGTGATATCGAATGACACTGTCACTGCGCGGCTTCACACCCACTGATTTAGAAGGTCGTAGTTTGCACGTGTTATCACCGTGCTGTTCTGTTGTGAGATGCCGCGCAGTGTGTTGTGCGCTTACTTACGACCATCCTGTCTTCGTTGACACAAAGGGGCTGCTGTTATCCTGACTAGTTGAAGCTCGCCACCAACGCTTCCGGTCCAGCGAGTTAAAGGTCCTCGATTCTGCCTCCAACAGGTCCTGATTGGTTGAAGGCCACCACTGCTTCTCTATCTCACTGCATTCAACGTCACTGCTTGTTCTGCATTTGATGTAGCCGTACAATGATTTCCTCACTGGGAAAACCGACAAATTGATTATCCTAGTCCACAACATGCAGCTCCAGATAGTCCAATGCCTGCCTGCCACTGACGGGTAAATAGCGTTGGTATCTTATACGCTGTTCCCACTGACGGGCGGAATCCAAAAATCATGTGAATCACTTCCGGATTGTACTGACTGGGAGTATATCCACTGACTGTTCGGATCTGTAGAATTTATTAGCATCCTTCTACAAAACCAGTCCCTTTTGTGCCACACAGTAGCCGTCTTATTGATCCTTTCTTGTTGAATTCAATCATTGCACTTGTCTTCATTTCAGATTAAAGTGTATTAATATTTGCACTTAGCGCAATTCAGTTTCCAGCCCGTTTCAAAACTTCGCTTAAATCGTCAGTATCATATGCATCACATTCTATTTCTACAATTCCTACCATTAATTTCTAGATGAAGTCTATTGTTAGCCTTTGTGATATTCGAAATGCTATTGTCCCTCTCCAGTCCAGTCAACCTAATACTCTACTCCCCGTACCTTAAATCAATCGCTTGGAAGTAATTGTCACGTAATACTGACGATCGTTCTTTTAAAGTCAGAATATACGGCATTTCATCTGAACATCGATTGACGGGTGGATGCTTAATGCATCTCCTTGTATATATGCTTCCTCGTAAAATTTATGAAGAACATGATGCATAGATGCCTGAATAAGTAGTTATTAAGGTACTGGTAGCGATAAAAATTGTAGACCACACACCTTCTGTTGGTGAAGTATCGTTGTAACTCTTCCGGCGGCTGCAAGTCTGCAAATGTGTCGAAGTAGTAGGTGTTATTTGTATTTTTCTTAACATACGCTATCCAGTGTGTTCCTGGTCCTCCAGCAACACCTAAATTCGTAGTTCCTCACTCTCTGGATTTCTGCATAGTCTTCGGCAATGTATCCCTTATAAACACACCACGGAATCTTGGAATGCTGAATTTTTCCTAACAGACTTGAGCAGGTCTGTGTTTGTAAGCGGTCTGTCTGTTAGGAAATCCAACGGGCTTTTATTTTTAATTTATGAAGAGACCTAGTCCTTTTTAGAGTGGTTTCAGGTAAATTTATTCGCCAACATTTTCTTTCTCTTTTCTCATTTGTATATCGTGCGCGCTAATTCCCGCACTGATACATATGTAAGTAAAATGGTTTCAGTCGGTATATCTACGCACCTCAACAAAGGTTTGTGATTCGCAGTACAAGGACTTCTTATAGTACACCAATTGAGGTTTGTAGAGTACCTTATTAACATAACAAACGTAATTCCTTCTTAAAACAAGAACGGTTTTGGATAGTCACAAAAAAATCATAAAGAAGCAAAACAGGCTCTCTACTAAATATACATCTTCAAAACAAAAACAGTGAAAATCTTTACCTCATTATGATGATTATCGGTCTTCAGTAGTGAGTATATCCTCCCCGTTCAGGGATGGGTGCTTCCACTCTTCGAGGCACGCTATAAATGAGACCATAACGTTTGTCTACATCTATATCTACTTGTATACTCTGCAAATCACACTTAAGTGCCTGGAAGAGGGTTCATCGAACCACCTTCAGAACAATTTTCTATTATTCCTATCTCAAAAAGCGCACGGAAGAAATTAACACATATAACTATCTGTGCGAGCTTTGATTTCCCTTATATTATTATGATGATCCCTATGTAGGTCGGCATCAACAAAATATTTTCTCACTGGGAGCAGGAAGTTGGTGTTCTAAATTTCATGAGAAGATACTGCTGCAACGAAAAACGCCTTTGTTTTAACGATGTCCACCCGAAATCTTGTATCATGTCAGTGAAACTCTCTCCCCTATTTCACGATAATACAATATGCAAGTTAGCTGGAGCAGCTAAGGGATGGGCGGAAATAAATCATTTGAACAAGTTTTGTAATGAGTCCATTTATTGGCAGAAAAAATGCATTCAAATGGGGAACATAAGTCAGGCCTAGGGCGGCGAGGGTGAGCCAGAGCGTAGTGCTAGGCGATGCATAGTTTGCATCGCAGCTGAGCGAAGGTAATGAAAAGTGGTGTCTGCCATTCAACAAGTCAATGTTGCGTGGCAGCTACAGAAGCAAAATCCACGGCGCGGCAGCACCGGGAGAGACAGGTGGTGTTCACAGCTACAGGGCGCATGGAAGAGAGAGCGCCTCGTCGATAGCCGGCGGGGTGTATCCAGCATGGCCACGCGGCTTTCCCCGCCCTGAATGGTCAGAATCGAAGTAACGTGCGAGGGCGGCATGGAAAGTTCCGAAGCGTGGTATGGTCAGTATCGCCTAGGCGGCGTTACCACGCCAGCACACGAGGGAGGCGTGTGATCGAGATTGCCCACCCCGGTGCTGACTTGCTGTTGCCAGACCGTGGGACGAGAATATTATAGGCACCCGAAGCTGCCGGCTATTGCTGGACCGTAACGAGCGAATGAAACTAACTTTTAGAAATAAATTAACGATAGAATCCCCTACTATCTGGATCAACCTTACTACAAAATGTACTGAACTTCTTTAAACTTTCTCGATGTATCTTGGGGTATGACGTCCCACTCCTCAATGGCAGCTTCAGTGAGATCCTGAAGATTGTCAGGTAGATTGAGACGCTGTGCGATAGTCACCTTCAACACGTCACCTGCATGCTCAACTGCTTTCTTGTATGGAGACTGTGCTGACCGGTTGATGTTGCATCTTTGAAGATACCGAGACACGGCTAGAGTATGGTGCAGTCTTGCATTGTCATCGATTGGGATGGAGTAGTCACAGATTTCACGCCTGTATGGCCTTACAATCGTTTGTAGGATCTTTTGGAGGTATCGGGGACCACTGAAATTGCTGTAGACTGGAGTTAGAGAGTTCTGCCGTCCCATCATTATTGCCTCCGAAAACATTAAACTTCCACCTGCAGAAGGATGGACTTCCCAAACGTATCGGTGTTCCAGGTGTCGTTTAGCACCTCTCCCAACCCTAATAGGTGTATTTTCTGGTCGCAAACGAATCCTGGTCTCGTCAGCAAACATGACATTACTTTATTCTGCAATGGTCCAATGTTGATGAGAACAGCTCTTCTATTGCGTCGGTTCCGTAGGTTAAGTGCAAAACGTCTCATTGGTCTTCTGGAATGAAGACCACCATGATATAATCTTCTACGCAAGAAATTCGAATCACTGCTGTACGGGAGAAGTTATTTCCAATACTTCTGGCAGTTGATCTAGGACACCTGCGTGCTGAGAGTTGGAGGAAACGATCCTTAGCCACATCGCTTTGAGTGACATGTAACCGATCGGAAACACCTTGATATGTATGACCTGCTGAAAGTAAATCCACCACCTTACTGTATCGAAACGTGGGATGCCTCTATGTGACATGTTACTGCAGTGCTGAACACAGAGTGAGTGAAGTTGTTGTTGATACTGGACTGCTCGCCGTGGGCCGCTAAATCAGCGGTAAGCTTACATGAGTAGGAAACGGCCACAAAACATACCAGTAGTAAAGAGCGTCCGGTATATGGCCTCTAACAGGATAAAGCACGAAGTTCTTAGGTCAATGAGGCCTCTAGTATCGTACACTACATTTCACGATAGTATTACAAACTTTTGTGTGGGCAGTGTATTTGTCATAATCGCATCCTTATGGTGATGGTTAACTTCTCTCAGAATCTTATCTCCTTGTGAGAAACCAGTCTGAGTGTAAAAAGCTGTACATTCCTATTCCTCACCTTTCTTCTCCCACAAAGTACATTAGTATGTACGAAATTGTGCTCTTTAGAAGTGACCTAGTGTGTTGTTTCATGCACAGGCACCAACCAGCTATTGAGTTTGGACGTTCCACCTTTTTCCTAATAATCGAGTTGAAGAACCAATATTAACATTGAAAACTAGTACCACATGTCGTTCGGTATTCTTTCTGAGTTACCGCACACCCTAACTCAGAAACATATTGGGCCGAATACTCATGCTTTCACAGAATTTTTCAGTGTTCTTTTTACTAGCTGCACAAAGAAAACAGTGATAGTAATGAAACAAAATCTGAAAGCCAACCCTCAACACAGACTGCATAGCCCACGTTTCACTAATTTACCAAGTACTTTCTCGTGTGATTATGTGACTTCATTTTGAATAACTTAAGTGATGCAATTAAAACCTGTATAGTTCTGATTATGCAGTAATACAAAATTTTCAAGTTGTGTCTGATCTTTGATGAGTAAAGAACGCTTGGGCTGGGCCTGTAATTTATAACAGTGCATACCTTACGCAAGTGGTTTCAACACCAAAAGAACACCAAAAACGCATGTGCACTTACGTCGGTAGCACTACCAACAGACGAGGGGTACAACAGTTACCCCAAAATAACTATGTGGACCTAAGCAACTGATACGGTAATGTTATAGCCCACTATTTGTTCGATTTAAGTGTATTAAATTCTAATAACTCATATAACTGAACCTTAGGCATTACTTCAAAACATTAGCAGATTCCGGAAGAGTAGCCTGAAATTCTAGGCTGAAACTCGGCAGCTTTTTCACGAATGTCTTTCGATTTTTGCCGAGAGTACTGGATTTGCTCACAGTGTAATAAGGAATCTCAGTATTGTATATAGCTGCCATTCTAGGTGATAAACCGTATCTGCCCACATCGCCTTACAAGCGGACGTATTTATCAAGAAACGTACTCCTTTGGACAGCAAGGAAAAATTTTCTGTACTTTGAAAAGAAAAACTATTTTTCTGAATTTGATTACATCCCTTTAGGGAAATAGGCTGTATCCGAAAATTTATCGTAAACTATGACCGTCCTTAAAGTATTGTTCTGGGTGGTCATGAAAATACTTTTATAACGTTGCTGTAATCTCTTCACTTGACATAAAACGAGCCCAGACAACATCTCGTCAGATGTTTGGTTAAATGGAAATCTGAGACTATATAGTAATGTAATGAGGGTGGCTTTCCAAACAGTTCATTCCATAACGTTCGTTAGTTCTTGTAGTATTAGATCTGTCCAAACTTGTTGGTGTTTACCTTACGTTCCTCTGTAGTCCTCACTCCTTAGCAAGTAATATTTTCATGCAGTCGGTCCACATATCATTCATACTATTCGGTGGTTACTGAAATATCGTTTTTGTGCGTCATAAAAAATGAGAAATACTTTCAACATATCACGAATAACAGTCATGCGGCTAATTTTGCAGTGGACTGTTGGCCGCATATCTCACTCTCGGTGATTTTTGGGCTTGAGCTATTTGATACACCTACAAGTGCTTTTCATTCAGTAATTACATTATGACCTTCTTCACGTCTCCTCTCACTATTGCCCTCTTCAGTCGGCCTTCAGTTAGGTAACCTTCAGCAGTATACCAGTTTATTGGAAATCAGCTTCCTATATATCTACTGGAAATGAAGAAGTAGACTCTTTCTGTGCGCTCACGAGCAATAGATGAATTTCCCTTGCGAAAAAGCTTCTAAAACAATGAATTTTTCTACAGCACAGTTTATGTGCATAACGATAAGCAAACAATATGTCAACTGTATTTTAAAAATTGGTGCAACATTACTCATTATGGCATCACACTGACACTTTATTTAAAATGCTATGCAACATACAACACATAGCCCAAACAATACTTCATTCGTATCAGCACTTCATTTGATTTAGGCTACGAAATATTCTACCCACCCTAAAACGTATTTTAGATACGTATATTACCGTATTTGCTGTGTAGTCCGTTTACTTCTCTGGTAAGGCGTACTTCATCCTGTGCCTTAAAATTGTATTGACAATAGGAACTAATTAGCTATACTCAGATATAAGGCACCAGTTAATTACTTCCCCTTGAGAGCGCCAACCTGTGATAAATAGAGAAAGTGGACGGTTTTGTTTGGTTTCACTGAGTACTACAACCATGTCACCCATTTAAAACATCGTAGATAACAAACCAATATGATGAACTATCTCAAGCAAGACTCATTTGGCGATCTGTTGTTAAATTATTTACATTGTTCTCTCTTCATTTTACTTTCATTTTATCCTTCTATTGTAAGCAGTGCTTACCATCGTCTAAAGGACATATAGACTTTGCCAGTTTCATGTCAGTTGTTGAGGGGTCTACATCAAAGAAAGCGAATGGAAAATTCAAAAGGTTGGTTCCAAAATCAGTCAAAAGATGGCGTTGGCGTCTCTGCTGGAAAGACGACCTCTACCAGACGTCAGCCGTTACAGAAACAGAGGTTCGCTGGCCAGGAGCACAACCCTTCAGTGACTAAGCAAAGCAAACAGTGATTCGCCCCCATCTCGTGCTATCCTTCGTGTGGTGTAGTTGTGATATATTGGCTAGTACAGCCATATCCCTGTGACCTGTCATCCAATCAGAGACATGGATTTCCTCGGTTCCTTGCTGTATCTCTTTGGTAAGTATTATTACTCACAGGCAATTTTTTTGCCACTAATTCGGTAGTTATTTCTTTCTTTCAGTTTGTTCGTTCTATAAAAGGATCTCAGTTGATATATAAAACAGTGATAGGCCTTCACATTTCAGTTTATAATGGTTTGTTGTAATACGTAGGTCTCCTGTTGACGAGTTAATTTCTTCATATAGGTGACAAATTCATTGATTAGGGGGGTTTTCATAAAACAGCACATATTACAATGCTCATATATTTTATATTAAAAAATTAAGTTTGTGGTCAATTGGTCGATAATATAAACAAATATTTCTTAGTTAAATAGCTTAGTGCTCATATATAAATTCGTCGTACGTATTTCAAAGCAGGAACAGTCTTGTCGTCTATTGTGTGTAGCCTTCTCAATTACATTCTTCTTTTGTTTCAGTTTTAATACTGAGATATGGTTAGCATGTTGAGATAAGTTTCCTAGTTTGCAAATACTGTGAGAATTTACATATTATCCTCTGTTTCAGTTCTTACTGGCGGTTTTCAAGAGCCAACCGAAATTCCAGAGAAATTAACTACTGTGGCGCCTGGGTATGAGTATGCCGGTCGCCAGGAGTAAGTACTGTTAGGTTTTTATGTTTTACAGTTGTTTCTCTAGCCCTCACGTACATGCCATTAGGTTTCTTCACAGTAAAGAAATGATTTTGAGATAAAGTGAATACAGTCTTTCATTACCTCGTTATTATAGTACGTATAGGTCATTTAGAGATGTATAAGAGCTAGAAATGTGCTCTATGTTCTATGCTAGGTGATAATGTAGATGTAAAATTCTTTTTAAGTGTCCATTGTGATGGAATGTGGAAACAGAGTCCTACAATAAGTACAGATTAATTATAAATTGGCCTCCAACTACGCTCATGATAGATTTCTTTTATCTGAGTCATCAACACCGAAGGGTCACTTCCTGAATGGTATTGTGGTCACAGCTTTTACAGGTAGTCGATACTGACATCGTGATTGCTGCTGTGGGCACAGCTCTTACAGGTAGTATAAGCCCTGATAAAGTGGGTGCTACTCGAAATACAAACCATGCTATAATGTGTATGATAATTTTATAGTGAATGTTACTGCTGGACAGAAATGGTAACAAACTTCTGGTCCTCAGAAAAATATACCTAATATCGATTAGATGAATATATCAGATTGGTTATTCTATGATTTAATATCCTATTCCTTAATTATTAAGCCCTTTAATACTTACAGCCTACAGTGGAATGTATGTTCCTGACAAACAATGGATTTCAGGGAATTCCAGTGTTATTCGCAGGTAGCTAACAGAGGGAACCTCACGTCCTGCTTGCAGAGACAGGAAGTCTTTCTTCAGTCAACTAACCTGGGTGTGTCATTTTATAATCAGGATACTGAATATGTACTTACAATGCGCAACTCAGTATGGAATTACTTCATTACCACACAAGCTGGCAGATGGCTGGTAACTGTGGCATCTTCATGCCACCGATAACGCCATTTCTTCAGTGAACATTTTCTTTGTAGACAGTGTACCTGTTACCACATGCAGATGCATTGTTCATATGATGATATGAAAGCGGATCTTTAACTTTGACACCAGCATAATTATGTAATCATATTTGACTATTATGTTCTTTTCAGACAGTCTTAGGATGAAGATGGGCAGTACCAGATAGCATATACTTGTATATAGTGGTTATCAAATTAAATTCCTGTCCAATGCGACACTTCTTTGTTAATGTTTGAGGAATCTGTAGCACATCTACACTGAAATTTTATCATTTTATGCGTCAGTAATTTTCACATTTGCGCTTCTGTTCTATACGTGTGTAACTACTGGCAGTGAACTAGCATAAATGTATGTCAAAAGAAAGTAATGTATCATGTATAAAATGTAAGAGTTCGTAGTAACTTTAGTAACTGTTTTCTAGTATATATATCTAACAGGTGAAAAACGTAACGAAGTTTAGGTCACATAGTATAGTAAAGTTTTTTATTATGCTTCAGTACCTTTGAGAATAAATTATCACCCTTGATTCACAACAAGGTTTTGACCTCGTCCTTGGCGATAAAATGCGCAATGACATTGAAGTGTCAAGTTGGCATGTTCACTGTAAATGTTGCTTAATTCAAGGTGTAGGCTGATTGCTAGATAAATTAGACGATACTAAAGATGCATAAGTTAGATAGTATCATTTCTTTAAAGTTTTTACCTCTAACTTTGTAAAAGTGTATCTTTATGAACAGTTAGGCTTGCGCATAAGGTCATAACTGATTTTGCGACTGGGAGATATCAAAGAATTTATAGTTCATAGTCATTGAACAGTGTTTTTGTTTTGTGTAAGCATTGGCATAATGTAATTAAAGGAAATGAATGTCTGGTACAATTAAGGAGACAGCAGGTAGCTCCAAAATTGGTCATGACATGAAGAAATTAAAATTAGTTTCTGTAGTCAAAGGCAAATGTATTTCTAATCTCAAAGAAAGTAATTGTATTTGGTTTTTTGTATTTCCAGGTGGCTGCAAGACAATGTACCTAGCAGGTTACAGTCTTCTTGTATATCTTATTCTGTCTGTAGTATTACACTTTGCATAATTTAATTTGGATGTTAGACTGTCATCATGATGTATACAAATTAGATAACAAATAATTTCATATATGGGATGTCATTATTCTCATTTCCATTTCCATGGTGGTACAGGGGTATTCTATTCCATCATTTTAACTTGCATCTATAATTTTTTTACCCCTATTACCTAGAATAGCAAAAAAATTATACTAATTGTGACAGATGATGTGTATGTCAAAAATGACAAAACTAATTGCTGCCCACTCTCCATGTACTACAAATATGTTGTACACCTAACTGTAGGAATATATTTCACTTCTTGCCATCTTGCTTCACAAGCTGACTAGGACAAAACATTATATATGAAGTTAATTCAAATTTTTTATGCTTTAATAAGAATGTAAGTAGGGTAGAAAGTACTACTAAGAATTATATAAAGTAAATGGCAAATAATTAGGTATACATATATATATATACATCTATTGTTTATGTTTTTGTAATTTGTTAGGAAATTATACACCATCTCTTCCTCCTATGTGACGTAGTGAGGTCTATTTCTTAAATATTGCTGTCAACAACATAACAAATTGTTATTAATTTTTTACCCTCTACCAGTATCACTGAAACGCTGTAAAGTGCAGCATTTGAACATGCTTTACTTCCTGTCATCTTACTTAACATGTTTAAATTACTTAGCCACTTCTTGCGAAATTCATTATTAGAGTTTGTCAGTGGTAAGGACATTGTGACACATACTTTTAATATTGGCTACTCACTGAGGATGACTACCAATTTCTGCTACCTCTGTGATACTATTCTTATGTATAATGTGTGGAATATTTGCACCGGACTACCACTGTTTTCTCATGGTATTCCATTATTTTACTGTAAAATTATGTTTTCAACATGTTGAAAATATTTAATATGAAAATATACATTTCTAGTAACGTATATTTTTTGACTAAATTTCAAACTAAGTATTTCTGATTGTTTAATGTTTAGTAGGTACTAATGATTTTGGCTACAGTTTCATAAATATTTCCTAAAATGTGTATAGTGAATTAGATCAAACAACTTCGCCAATTTTTGATTTTCCTTTTTTCAGGAATGGTCAAGTAACATCTACATTGGCAGCTGAAACTGAAGATGTCCCTAAACAGTGTGAGTTTCATGTGAACAAGGAGCATATCCAGCTACTACCCACAGAAAAAATGCCAGCTGAACTAAGATGTTCATCTAGAGTGTGGTGAATTCAGTGTGACAGCAGAACAAGTTGAACTGAATTCCAAAGGTACCCTACTGGTAGGGGCCAATGTAACAGCAGGCAGAGACACTTCGACAACACAGGCAGAAAACATGCCTTTTTGGCTTCAATTACAACACTCCTCAAATTATTCACACTCATGCTAATAACACCAAGTGCTGCTTTATTCATTGCAGCCATGTTTACCATGTGGAACAACAACTTTACATTCCTCTTCACTAAGTATAATATCATATACAAAATGAAATTGGAAAACACAGAGGTGGTCACTATTTAATATCAGGATGAACTTATTATTTAGAAGACTTACACATCTACAAACACTGACACACACAGAAACACACACACATACATACACACAGACTGATAAACCTATATACTTTTAACCCCCACCACATATACATATGTGCACATGTGCTACATACATAAATAAAAATGTGGGTATCCCTTTCTCAGAACAAAACTGTCATCATGATGAGAATACAGGTACACTGAGACTTGTAACATAGAGGATCAATGTACTTCTGAAGTCTATATTGTACCATTGATTTCAATTATACATGAAGTTGATTGTTCTCTAACTGGTGGTTTTGCTAGAGTTTCTACATATTTTGCCTGATCAATGTTACCACCTTTGCCTTCATACTCTGTGTCTAATTTAAGAACACATAAAATATAAATTAATAATCAAAATTTAATAGCATATTGTCAAGGAATGTGTTTTATAAATTAATCCGTGGTCTTCAAGAGCTTTAGTGCTGCATGCATAAAATGTTTCTTTGATTACATTTCTATATTTGTAATGGTTCTATATCAAAATAAATAATGCACGATGTTTGGTGTGCTTCTGGGTAAATACTTTTGACTTCAGTTTAATTTCGTACTGGCCTTCCTAATATTTTCAGCAGTAGTCTGGTAGACTTAATCAACATTTGCAGCAGTTGTGAAGAGAGCAGAAATCATGTCTGCAACAAAAATTGTTTATGAAATCACTTAAGATTTTAAATACAGTAATATCCACAAATCATTTGTTGATTAGATATTACATGCTGGATCAGGTTAGCAGTATCATCAGTGAAATACATGTTACTTGCCAGCACAGGGTATGCTACCTGTAATGTAAGATCACTGTGTGGTAGAGTTAGAGAAGAATGAGCAAGATATATTGAGAAGCAAATAGAGACAGAGGGAAAGAAACAGAGAGGAGAGGAGAGAGACATGACAGAATGAGCGAGGGAGGGAGTGAGAGAAAGTGATAAGTGATACATAGAGAGAGAGAGAGAGAGAGAGAGAGAGAGAGAGAGAGGAAGGTCATTGTAAAATAAACATTCCACATCAAGTATGAGATGGTGCTACTGTGCTTGGGGGGGCGGGGGGGGGGATAGAGCGGGATGTGTAAACCTATCAACATTTTTACCACAACTTTACTGTGTAAAATTTAGGTCATTCATCTTTGTTAAATATTGAAGTCACAGATGCCATTATAGCTGTCAACATTAACTGAACGCAGTTTCAGTTAGGTAGTAATACTTTTACCGAAAAAATAGTTTATATATATCGAACTTTCGATTTTAAATCAATTGTATATTTTTTACAGCCACTATTATGAATGTAATAATTTGTCCACAAACATACTACCCCATGAACAGTTTTTGTGTGCTTTACCATTTGTAATAGCATTTCCTTTAAACCACTGAAAGAGAAACATAAACGTTTTCCAAATTAAATTACACTAAATTTACCAAACATATATAGCAAATGAAACCATACATCGTTTCATTGAGACAAGACTAATCGATAATTCTTTGATGAATACGCATAAATAAACTGGCATAAAATATGAAATACAACTGACACTTTCTTCAGCTGCAGATAGCTCAGACGTTACTTTGAAAGAATTAATTTAAGCCATATAGTCTGCAGAACAGTGGGAGCATCAACATGTGACATTAAAAGAAATAAAATTTTAATTTCATAGGAAAAAGCTTAGTGCTTAGAGATCTGACATACGTCAACTGACATGACTGTGTAATTAACTGTTACACAGCAGAATAGTAGTTAGGTGTATGTTAATGATTTAGAACATAATATTCTTGTACAAATGTACCTCTTGGAAAATTAATATTTAGGGAACCTTCTGTGTAGTGCTGCTTCCTCTCAAAGTGACACCGGCAAAATTATTTTCATCGATCTTTGTCACTTTACAGTATCATCAAATCGTAAATTACCCTTAAGTAAATCACAAAAACTATTCATAATGCAGAAATAAATAAGAGATTGATATACATTATAAGATATTGAGGTTTGTACAAGTCATTGTACAGTAATGTGCTTCACAGTAGAAACTCATCCTAAAGAAAACGCAGAGAGGAAAAAGCCATTCTTTCATATGCACTGTATTGTTCGGTAAGGTTCCATTTCCAACACATAATTAATGAAACTGTGAATCGGAAAATTTCGATTTTCGAATCTGCATTAATTTTTAAACCGCCCTTGAGGTATATCACTTCCTTTGTTTATATAATACTTCAGAGTTTTCTCTTGTAACACACTATTCTTATGCGAAAGCGATGCTAGCGTCTTGTTCATCGTTGTCATTTAAGAAATACTGGGTTACAGGAACTAAAAGAAGAGGTTGTTAAAATTTCTTGATACCGAACGTTAGGGACACAACAGCGAACGAATATATAAGTGTTATGTAGGTGTATATGTCTATGAAACCTCTGTTTGCTGTGATACTACATGTGCAGCAAATGTTGCTCCCAATTGGATGCTAAAATGTCTGAATACGATCCTTGCGATTCTCCATCCACGCTACCCGACTGTGACTCAACAGTCCAACAACAGTAGTTTCCATCAAGACAGTGACGAGAAAGGTGACGAACAACCATACTTCAGAATGATATTTTCGATCGGCGACGTGTCAGGTGCATGTGTACATCACGAAGTATTAAGGCCTATAAGTCACACTGACTTGCATAAATATGAGGTGTGAAGAGGCTTTAAAATTAAGTTCTTCTAAAGCACTCCTGTCATCGTTACTTTGTATGAAGATAGGAGCTGAACTCCCATGTTTCATCCAATTAATTTCAAAGGCGTCAAAATGAGCGTGTGTTCACTATAGGGCACAAAGCTACAGACTGTAAGACTACCCTCAGAAAAGCTGCATCTAACAAGTAGCTTCTTGACGACATGACACGTGGCACTGGAATGCATCTGAAGGTAATAAATTTTCATCAATTCTACAGTGCAGCAGCGAAATTCGCGTGACTGTTTTGCCTCGTGGATTTTGGGGTTTCCATACAGTTGAATAGGACACAAGCACATGAGCGCCACATGTCCTAACAAAAGCATGCAGTCTCACACTATGGACACAAACAGCTGCGCATTTACTGTTGACAATGTAAATGGAACATGGTTTTGCGTTTATGTTTAGTGTAGAGGCCCTTTATGAAGTGAACATGGAATTACTCTGGCAATCCCCCTTACATAGCAAAGAGTGTAGCTGCACCTATACGTATGCAATATCTCTGAAATCTTTATCCCTCTTGAAACTTCCTGGCAGATTAAAACTATATGCTTGGCTGGGATTCGAAAATGGGACCTTTGCCTTTTGTGACCAAGTGCACTACAGACTGGGCTATCCTAACTTTACTCAAGAACCGTCCTCACGGTTTTAAGTCCTCCAGTAGCTCATCTCCTGCCTTCCAGACTTCATAGAAATTTGCCTGATACCTTGCGATACTAGCATTCTCCTGGAAGCATAGAGTGCCCGTGACAGGTATAGATCCAAAGTTTGAATCCTGGTCTCGCACCCAGTTTTAATGTGTCACGAAGTTTTAAGTCAGCGCACAGCCCACTGCAGCGAAAAACTTCACTGCAAAATCATCATAATTTATAATTGTTACACTTTATTTACTCATACATAAATAAATATATACTCAGTACAGTAGCTTCTGCATATCTGACGATTACTTGTCTTTCATCACGTTGTACTATTTACTGGCGTTATCTAATGTGTGCCCAGGCAATATTGTCATATGGCCGTACATAATTTTAACAAAGGAAAAAATAATATTCTCACAATGGTATAACAGAATTATGAAATTCCAGAAAGAATCATATTGTTTCCCCCTACTAAGACACCCCAAGTTACTCATTTTGCGCCTGCCAAGAATTGTAAATGACTATCAGAGCTCAAATGACGCTTACACAAGCTTTATGTGACATATCTGTACGCAAAGGCATTGGATTCGAAACCAGGCTAACACGTAGCTACACATGAAATATTAAATTACATAACCAGTATGTTGCAAACGAGTATGATTGAAATAAAGAAGCTGGAACTGATTTGATGTGTTCTTCAAACAAGATGTATGGCCGACATATTGGTCGCGAGAAAACAGCAGCTACACTAATGTTTGAAACAATTCTCATTCATTCTTTCATCTCAGTTGCACGTTTTTAAATACATGACACATATCGAATTCTCCGAATGATCTGCAGTTGATTCTGTACAGGTTGAAACGTAATTTGTTTGACATGTCTCCATTCCTCCACCATCTCGTATTGGTACCTACTTGTCTATTGTCGCACAACAAATTTGTGGTCATCCATAATCAAGAGTCTCTTGCAAAAGTTATCTGTCAGAAATTAGTACATAAGGGTTAGTACATAAGGACAAGTGTTCTGCGCCGTTCACTGCCTACAAATTAAGTAATTCTTAGGCCCGACTAACGCGAGATTACCCCTGTTACTTTTTGAATAATTTATATGTAAAGCCCTTATAGACTGACTTTTCTTCTGTTACCATCAAAACTACTCGACAATGTGTGGGAACCAGTTACATGTTCCACTGAATGACCCTCGTTGTGATGCATAAGTTTTACTACTCGGTGGTATAATGCCACACATGTAGAGCGAAACTGGTACTGTGCTATTCCACCTCCACATTAAGTCTAAAAAAAAATTTCACTTTGTCCATGAAGTTGCTCTCTACCATCACAAGTTTATCACAGGAAACACGACAAAGGTACCGTGTAAACAACATAACATTGGTTTGGAGTGTACTATATGTTTGGGTACGCAGATGATTAATACACTGCTGGAAACAAAATGCTACACCCTCAAGGACTGTGTTCACTGGCTCAAAGGTACATAGTTCACTGCGTGATAGTTCAGATGATAACAGTTTCAGAAAAACTGTATAATTGTTCAACAGGAAGAGCTTCGCAAATTGAGGAAGTGAATAACGTGTTAGTTTACCTGTAGCCCTTATACAAGCTGTTATTCAGCATGGCACTGCACGATTTTGTGAAGCTGGTACGTTAGATTGTCAAACTCCCATGCGTTCTTCATTGGGGAAAGATCCGCTTACGCTTCTGACCAGGGTTCGGCAAGCACGAAGAAAATTAGTAGAAACTCTTGCCCTATGTAGGTGTGCATTATCTTGCTGAAATGTAAGATCAGGATGGTTTATCATGAAGGGCAACAAAACGGGGTGTAGAATATCGTTGACGTACCTCTGTGTCGTAAGGATGCCACGGATAACAACCAACGGGGCCCTGCTATGAAACAAAATAGCACCCCAAACCATCAGTCAAGGTAGTCGGGCCATATGGTGGGTGAGGATATGACTGGTATCCCACCACGGTTTGGGGAGTGTCCAGACCCATTTTCACTTCTCATCAGGGCCTGGAATTTCATTAACTGGCACAGGATTGTCTCCAGTGATCAGCCTCGCTTCAAACTGAGCCTCGATGACCAGCAAAGAAGTGTGTGGAGACGCCCCAGACAGCAGTGGGACACCAACGTGACTGTCACTTATTATACTCCCTGATAACCATTAATGGTCTGGGCTAAGATTCAGTTTCATAGTATTACCCTTTGGTTGTCATCCGCAGGATCCTTACAGCACAGCAGTACGTCGACGACATTCCATGTCACGTTAAGTTGCCCTTCATGGCAAGCCATCCTGTGCTCGTATCTCAGCCAGATAAAGCCCTTACATACTCGGCAAGAGTATCTAGTACTCGTCCTTGTGTTTGTGACGCCCTACCTTTCAAAGCAAGGTCACCCTCAGCGGCTCGGCATTTGTTTGCAGCATTTGGCGTAGGTGACCCCGGAATTTCTGATCTGGGGACTAGTAAGCGCCACCAGTCCTCTGTCAGTGTAAGATGTGGTCATGCTTCAGCAACCACTGTATGGGGCAACAGTGGAACGTTATGTGTCACCGGGAATGGGGATACTGGCTTAGCCACACGGATGCGGAGGATCCTAAAAACCTCTTTAAAAGGTCACAGTTCTCAAAGTGTGCTGTACGCTGATGAGGTGCATGGTTGTTGAGGTGGAACAATCGTTAGTGCACAGCCTCTGTGGAAACTGCCACACCGCGGTGGTCTCGCGGTTCTAGGCGCGCAGTCCGGAACCGTGCGACTGCTACGGTCGCAGGTTCGAATCCTGCCTCGGGCATGGATGAGTGTGATGTCCTTAGGTTCGTTAGGTTTAAGTAGTTCTAAGTTCTAGGGGACTGATGACCGCAGCAGTTGAGTCCCACGGTGCTCAGAGCCATTTGAACCATTATTGAAACTGCCACACCTCATATGCGTATGGCTGACCTAGAAACACGGGGATGTGTCTAAGTTGACTCTTATGTCCTTAGCTTCTCGTGGGACCGAGGTGAAACCCTGGAAATATTCTCCTTCTCCTGCCAGCTGATTGGGACGGCCGCTGATAGTATCAACACCCTGTCAACTAAGAGGCCTCGCGTAGCCAGTCTTCCTGACTCGGGGGTTTTTCAGAGTACTTACGTTAATGGTGACAGAATGAATGCGGCTGGACAGAATGTGTTTATAATAGTTAAGAGGAAAAAGGGCCACTTCGAGGAAGTCTCGTCTTTTTACACTCAAAAGGGTTTACAGGGAATTCCTGGACATTGGAAACCTGTCAAGCAATTACGCAGGGGGACGCTGCTGGAACAAATGTGTAGTATCCAACAAGTAAAGAAACTCCAGAAACTCAGTGCCTCACGGAGTATGCAATAGAAACTGAGCTGCACAATATACTGAACAACTTCAAAGCTGTTGTGACTTGCTTGGATCTGATCAACATTCTCAGAAAAGAACGGAGAGCTGAGTGGTCCTAAGAAGGCATTGCTAATGAGCAAAGCATAATGAAAATGATGAATGGCGGTCTAATGAAATCAAACTTCTTTATACTGACTTTCAAAGTACCAAATCTTTAGAGTAAGTCAAATCAGGATTTCTTCTCGTAAGTGAGAAGTTTAATGTACTCATCCCAATGTGCTGTTTTGAATGCCATCGCTTTGGGCACACTAATCTTGGTTTTAAGGGGGAAGTGACTTATGACTAATGTGGTCAGGATGCCCACAACGGGGTCAGTTGTTTCTCTCCACTGAAGTATGTTAATTGGTCTGGTTATCACCCTGTCTGGAGTAGGGACTTCAGTGTCTCCCTTGAACACAGTAAGATACAGGAAATTAAAATAACTAAGCACATTCCCTATGGTGGCGCCAAAAAGATCTGCAAGGCCATGCAGCCCCAACATTCGCTACATCCTTTACTTCCGCTTTTAGACTGCCAGTTCAGAAGAGCAATGCTCCTTTACACACGGAGGTAGGTAATGCCAGCATTAGCACTTGTGGTGCTGTTGTTACTTCGAAACTCATACCTCCTCCGTGAATATCAGAAAAAGCAATGATTGCTGGCGTTTCGGAGCTCCCTGTTCCTCAATAGGTTCAGTCTGGTCCACCATCCAGAAATGCCACTTTCAACTCCACGGTTGTGTCTCCGAAGCTTCACCAGGAAAAAAAAAGTCTAAGGCAGAGAAACAGCTGCTGACAGAGAAGTAAGCAGTCTCATAATGTCAATGTCGCTCTCGCTGAATTGTCTCACGATTAATCTTCGGAGTTCACCCGAAAAATGAGGCTCCACCCACTATGGGTTCCCCTATCAGGTAAAAAGACATGGTGAAAGGGCAAATCACGTGATAAATGGCTACCATACTACTCTGGAACATTAATGGGCTCAGGAAAAATGTGGAGGAACTGAAATTCCTAGCACAGCAAAGCCCACTGTGTTTGTGTCTCCAGGAAATGTATTAAAATGTCTGATACCCGTGTACTACGAGTCTACATCCTTCATCACAAGGATGACCTGACAGGGGAAAAAGCCAAGGGAGAGGTACCTGTGTTTGTCAATAACACATATAACGCGTCTGCTCTCTCCTTGGTTACTGACCAACAAGTAGTACCTGTTGCAGTTCATGGGGATCAGAAAATCAACAGCTGTTCATCGAACTTACCTCCTCAGGATACAATAGACCCCGAAGCTCTCACACACCTTATAGAACCACACTCCGTCCGTTTCTCCTACAGGGTGCTTTCAAGGTCCATAACGTATTATGGGGTTCGAGCTATACTTGCCTTACGGATGGAGTCTGGGAGAATCCCACGATGTCTCAGGAGCTGTGCGTCCTCAACACAGGCGCTCCCACTCTTTTCTCGTCCGCTGCTCGTGGTCTCACGGTAGCGTTCCCCCTCCTGTGCACGGGATCCCCGGTTCGATTCCCGGCGGGGTCAGGGACTTTCATCTGCCTCGAGATGACTGGATGTTGTTGTGTGGTCTTCATCATCATCATTCATCCCCTTTACGGTCGGAGGAAGGCAATGGCAACCCACCTCCGCTAGGACCTTGTCTAGTATAGCCGTGCAGGTCTCCCACATGATCCCCTAAGCTCTGTCAAGGAGTATGGGAATTCATCATCATCATCATCACTCTTTTCTCGGCTGCTGCTTGGTCGCCCGCAGCCATCAACCGCTCTTTCTGCTTCCCAGTCCTTACAGACTGTGCCCCTCATTCCATTGTCGACTTTCACTGTGGTACACCTACTGGATGGAGCATTACAAGAGCAGTAGCCACCGGAACGGATTGTTCACCAGGGCTAAATGGAAGTTGCTCAGCCATCTGGCCGTGTCTGAACACAACGACAGCCTCCTGGAATGTGTAGACCACATAACTTGAGTGATTCATCATGCCACTGAACTATCCACCCCAAAGTCCTCAGGTCACTTTAGGAAAATAAATGTACCTTGTTGGAACAATGAGTGTTGCTGAGCGATATGGAAGAGGCCTGTTGCTCTTGGACGCTTTAAATAGTGCCCAACAGAAGACAACTTAACAGCGTGTCAAGAGCCAATATTTGACGAACTTAAGGAGAGTAAGACCAGGACATGGCAAGTGTTACCCGTCTCCATCAACTGTTCTGCTTGTGCTACAAAAGTATGAGAAACCATCAGAAGGATTTCCAGTAAACACAGATGTTTACCAATAGCAGCAATACGGAAACCGGGCTGTCTCCAGACAATGCCCAAAGACATTGCTCAGATGATGGTAGAGTATTTTGCAACGACTACTGCCAATTCCAGCAAGGATACGGCGTTCCGCTGCTACTGTGTGGCTGCAGAGAGTGACAAATTGTATTTCAGATCCAACAATTCTCAATCTTACAACAGCTCTTTCTCCATGTGGGTGCTGGATTCGGCACTGTCTGGGACTCGTGATACTACACCAGTCACAATAAAATCCAGTAGTGCATGCTTTGACATTTGTCAACAGCGTCACAGGAATTCTTCCTTGATTGTTTTAATTTGATATGGCAGGCAGGCAAGTTTCCCATTTCATTGGCAGAGACAGTTTTGATACCTCTCCTGAAACCAAGCAAGGACTGCACCCAGTAATTGCCGGAGTCATGGACTCTGCGGCTGATCCCGGCGGAGGTTCGAGTCCTCCCTCGGGCATGGGCGTGTGTGTTTGCCCTTAGGATAATTTAGGTTAAGTAGTGTGTAAGCTTAGGGACTGATGACTTTAGCAGTTAAGTCCCATATTATTTCACAAACATTTGAAATTTTTTTTTGTGTTAGTGTGTTTCTTTTAATCTTTTTCGTCATATTTTTAATTAACCTGACTTACATATGAGAGCCAACATTCTGCATATTGCCCCATGTTTAACTCTAAATTGTAAAGATTACTGCAATTGATAGACATGAAAGCCAGAACCCAGAAGTCACTGAATATCCTAAAGTGCCTAAGCCACACGTCTTTGGAAGCGAACACGGCCGGCCGCGGGTGGCCGAGCGGTTCTAGGCGCTTCAGACCGGAACTGCGCGACTGCTACCCTCGCAGGTTCGAATACTGCCTCGGGCATGGATGTGTCTGATGTCCTTAGGTTAGTTAGGTTTAAGTAGTTCTAAGTTCTAGGGAACTGATGACCTCAGATGTTAAGTCCCATAGGCTGAGAGCCATTTAGAGCCAAGCGAACACGGCGCGTCTGCTCCAGTGTTATAGCGCATTTCTGTGATCGCGGCTAGACTACGGATGCTCCCTGAGGCTCTCTTACCTGAAGGTTATGAATGTTACCACTATGAGGGTATTAGGATGGCCACAGTACTTTATAGGACGAGCCCCATACCAAGTTTCTGTGCTGAGGCAGGGGAAGTGCCACTCATCACCCGGTCGCAGCTCCACATGGTGGGTCAGGCATGTATGTTCCTCGCTGCACCGAATGCACCTGCGCAACATACTGTAGCTCTTCCGACACTGGAAAACCCTTTCGCCAGACTTCCACGAGCAACAAGGCCGTTGGGGTCCATGTGCAGTGTGTGCTGGAGTCACTTGGTGTGGAACAAGTACAGCCCCAAATCCATGGTTTTAACCACCTGCTGCCCTACTTATTGCAGAGGCCCAGAGTGATTTCAGATTTAGTGCAGTACAAGAGAGATAGCACCCGTGCGCATTTTTAATACATTGTTTTATGATAATTTAACTGAGCACAACAATTCTGTAACTGCATTTACGGATGGGTCTAAACGGGGGCACTACATTGGTTGCTCTGTTGTTTTACTCATCGTATCCTCAAGATGAGACAGCCTCGAGACTTAACTGTCTTCAACGCGGGCAGTGAAGCAACTGGAACAATGGAGTGCATGAGACGTGTTTCGAGAGCTGTATCCTTTGCTGTTCCAATTCTCTGATTGCACTTCACTGTTCACAACATTTGTAACAATCAGATAAAATAGTTCAGAATATCCAGGACCCGCTCCTATAGCTAAAAGGTTGGGGAAGGAGGTGTCTTTCTACTGGGTGGCATTGCACATGGGCCTTGTGGGAAATGAAAGGGTGGATGTCGCTGCTAACGAGGTGTATTACTATCCTCAGTTAGTTCCGTGTGCTAAACCCCTCGTGCTCTCGCCTCTCTGTCGAGGTATAGAGTCATGTGTCGATGGGAAAAAAGAATGCTTGTAAGTGACAGATAATAATCATGATTTCTTTAAATCCACAACGTGGTTCTGACGTATCTCCTTACAGGGATGAGGCCCTCCTATCACGTCTTCGCCTAGGCCACAGTCCTGTTAATCGTGGTTTCTTGCTTCGGCAAGAGGTCTCTCATATGTGTGGTGGTGTTGGCGTATAAGACAAAGCACGCCACATTTTGCTAGACTGTCTTCTTTTCGAACTAAAGAGCTGCAGCTAACTTACCGACAGATGTGCCGTCTATTATAGCTGAGAATCAAACGAATGGGGTCCCACTTTAAAAATTTTGTGAATTGTCTGACTTGTTCCTTGAAATTTTTGGGATACTGTTTTTAATCAGTGTATAATGTAAAAGTAAGTTATCAATGTGCGTGCCCATAAAACACAGAAAAGAGCCCCGGTACGATCAAGGGAGCCATATGGTGTGGTAGCCCTCTGTCCGCCATCCATCAAGAAGGTTCCCATTTTTACCTGAAGGGCTTGCTTTTGAATGTATAATGGCTGGGAAGTTTCGTCTTCTAGATATTTATAGAATATTCCAGAACATTCTATAGTATTCAAGAACATTCCAGAGTATTAGATCCATTCTACAACATTGCAGAATGTTCCTGAATGTTCCATAATGATCCGGGATTTTCTGGTATGTTTGCGACTAGTCTGGAACATTCGGTAAAATTCCAGAATGTTCGGGAACATCCCGGAACATCCCACGTCATTGTGGAACATTCCAGAACACTCTTGAATTTTTCGAATTGTTCTGGAACCTTGTGTACCATACGAAGCCTGTTTGGTATGTTTTGGAATTCGTCCTGGTAGGCGTATATAAAGCAAGAGCCGTCGTGGGTTCGAAAGTCACTCTCTTATCAGTGACGAAGGGTGGAACCGAGAAAGTATTACAGTGAGTGTATAAAACAAACAGCGAAGAGTGAGTATTTCAAGCGATACAGTGACTGAATACAAATCGAAAATGAAGTGTGAAAAGTGCATGAAGTGTAATTAGTACCTTTGTTAGTAAATAGTCGATTGTATTTATATTTTAGATAATGCTGAAACGTAAAAGAGGAGAATATTTTGCAAGCTCTGAAGCAAAACGGCGAAAACAAAAAGAACGGCAAAAATACCGTGAGAAACAGAAAAATCTAATAACAACGAAATGGACGGAGTGAATAATCAAGTACTGCATCACAATCTTATAATAAAAGACTTCGAACTCATGCTAACCATGAAAATATCACCCTATGAGAAGCGCGGACGAGGACAAGTAAACAGTACATCCTAACATGGAGTATTCCACTATGACCCGATGAAACAATATAACAAACGCGAACACGTCGTAATCGGAAAAATGTATAACCTCTACCAATTTTGCAAACTGAAAAAATTCTGTGGACAAAAACCAGGATCCTGTTGCATGAATAGAAAAATTCTTATGATTCTGGTGTTTCCCCGGTGTTGTAACGTAAAAATTCCTGCCGAGACTGGGAGAGGAAAGGAGTATGTGAACATCACTGAGAACGGACAGGATGATAGGACATCTGTTAAGTTACCAGGTGAAACGTCCCCTTAGAAAAATTATTGATTTACTGTGCTGATAAACCTCTTACATTATTTGCTTTTCAAACAACTGAGCAAAACTGAACGTACTCAGACGTTACTCTCTTTACATATTCTGATCAACACTAAACTGACACAAAATATTTTTAGCGCTACGGAATCTGACTTTTAATAATCCCTACAAAAGAATGGCCCTAACTAACATTAACCTATACGTTTCACAAATCACTTACCTCAATAAAAATCTTCGTTACTCGAACTACTGCAATACAGCGAGTGCCACTACTGCCAGCTAAATAAAAGATTCAAACTACTGAAGGCACTAACTACTGACAGGCATAGTTAGCAATGAAAGATTTTGATAGAGAATAAACAATATATTTACCTTAATAGTGTTCAAAACGCTATTAGTCCATGATATCCGATATTAAAATTTACTCTTTCTGAGGGACACACGTCCAGATCGTCCGCTCTCAAAATTCCGCCATCTCTCTCCCCACATTCACCACTGCTGGCGGCTCACATCCAACTGCCGAATGCTACGCGCTGTTAACAGCCAACTGCCCAACACTACAATAGCGAATTTTACAACGATGCCAACCAGCCACGGTCTGCACACAGCACAGCCAGTGATTTTCATAGAGAGCGCTACGTGGCGTTACCAATATAAAAACCTAAACAGCCTACATACACAGGGAATTACTTCCACGGGAGCTGTCGAGGTCAAAAACTGTAGTGAAAGATAGAGATTGGAATACATCCAGCAAATAATTGAGGTGGTAGGTTGCAAGTGCTACAGTGAAATGAAGAAGTTGGCTTAGGAGAGGAAAGTATCCGGACACGTGGTTGAAAATGACTTGCAAGTTCGTGGCACCCTCAATCGGTAATGCTGGAATTCAGTATGGTGTTGGCCCACCCTTAGCCTTGATGACAGCTTACAATCTCGCAGGCATGCGTTCAATCAGGTGCTGGAAGTTTTATTGAGAAATGGAGCCCATTCTTCACTGAGTGCTCTACTGAGGAGAGGTATCGAGGTCGGTCGATGAGGCCTGGCACGAAGTCGGAGTTCCAAAACATCCCAAAGGTGTTCTATAGGATTGAGATCAGGACTCTACGCAGGCCAGTCCCTAACAGGGATGTAACCACTTCGCCACAGACTGTGTATTATGAATAGGTGCGCGATCGTGTTGAAAGATTCAATCGCCATCCCCGAATTGCTTGTCAACAGTGGCAGGCAAGAAGGTGATTAAAACATGAATGTAGGCCATTTTTCTGATAGTGCCACGCAAAAAAACAGGGGGTGCAATCCCCCTCCATGAAAAACACGACCGCACCATAAAACCACCCCATACGAATTTTACTGTTTTCACTACACATGCTGGCGGATGACATTCACTGGCAATTCGCCATATCCACACCCTGACATCGGATCGCCACTTTGTGTACGTAATTCATGGCTCTAAGCACTATGCGACTTAACTTCTGAGGTCATCAGTCGCCTAGAACCTAGAACTAATTAAACCTAACTAACCTAAGGACATCACACACATCCCTACCCGAGGCAGGATTCGAACCTGCAACCGTAGCGGTCGCTCGGCTCCAGACTGTAGCGCCTAGAACCGCACTGCCACTCCGGCCGGCCATAATTCATCACTTCACACAACGTTTTCCTACTTATCAGTCGTCCAATGTTTACGCTCCTTACACCAAGCGAAGTATTCCCACCTCCTGCCTGTCATAGTACTTGCAGTGGATCCTGATGAAGTTTGGAATTCCTGTGTGATGGTCTGGATAGATGTCTGCCTAATACACTGGTGTCAATTACACTGGTGTCTTACAATTTTAAACTGAAGACATGAGGATACAATCACAAAAGCGCAAAATACATAATTAAGGAACATAACAATACAGATAACATTTGTTGTAATGCAGGCTTTACAAAAGAATCGAAATAACATATACATCAGTGTTACAGGAATCATGACATAAGTAAATACATAAACGGTCAGAATAACTTTCGAAACATCACCTTCACACGTGAGCATTAAAACAAAACAGAATAAATTATGTCTAAACATCTTTACTAAGTAAATAACATATTATAAATGCAAATTATATTTGAGGATAACAGTATTCCTCATCATAGTGAATGTGGCTGAGTATTAGAAAATTTCTACAAGGTAAGTCTTATCAGATAAACTCATAAAGACAGGAAGAACACAAATACACAAGGTACACAGACACATAGTGGAATAACATAAGAGGACAGGAAAGGATTTGTTTTCAGTGTGACGTTTGGTACTGCAAAAAAATGGTTCAAATGGCTCTGAGCAGTATGGGACTTAACATCTGAGGTCATCAATCCCCTACAACTTAGAACTACTTAAACCTAACTAACCTAAGGACATCACACACATCCATGCCCGAGGCAGGATTCGAACCTGCGACCGTAGCGGTCGCGCGGTTCCAGACCTGAAGCACCTAGAACCGCTCGACCACACCGTTTGGTACTGCAGTCCAACCCAAAACTTCATTTCATAGATGTTTCCTCTTATTTCACTTTTTTTATGCCTTGTCAACGCATTTCTTCGAATTCATAACAACTCATTCTCTTATATAGCCTACCCCCTCTTAAGCTAACTTAAATCTACTGAGCTCAGATGCTAAACTAAGGGATGAGGCAATGCAGCAGCACAAAACAATTAACAAAAATGCAAATTGGCAAAGCAAGCAGCAATAAATATAAATTAACAAAGCAAATTCAACGTTATCACTAATATGAGCCAATGTGCAGCAAGAAGAAAAATAAATCAGTAGTAAAATTGGCTTAACAGAGTAATACAAAGTGAAATTTAATAGCACTATGCCTGGCAAGCAGCAGCAGCAAATGCAATAACTTATATTTAAACATGCCAAATCTCAAGCAGAAAAAATATTACAGTAAAAATGGCCATGTTTAATACGTATGCCATATCTTACCACTAGAGTGATGCATCATGAGAACTTACTCTAGCAGACAAGTTACCAAATCGTAAAAAAATTATTTATGCAATTCCTGTGAAGGAAAATGTCTTTTGTGCGCCCTCGATTTTTTTTAAGTAGATCATAAAATTATTATTTACTAGATCTGTAGGCATAAAATATCTATATTACTACATCTATAAAATTTTATTTTAACCAATGCTGCAGTGCAGCTAGAAAAAAGATGTTAAACGAAATGAGCACATCAATATATAAAGCAAGGCGTGAACGACATTCACTAGGCAAATGGCGTCTCCAAAGGTAGTAAAAAAATCTCTCAATTAGAAAGACAATAGATGTAAAATGTTCCTCATCATTTCATTAGGCATTTTAGTAATTATCATAAAGTAAGAGCTCCACAGTGTAATCATATGTTTTAAACTTTGAGCGTGTCGTATTTGTGATGCTTTCTACAAAGAAATGTCAATAGCGAGGATAATGTCCCCCTTTTTTCACCTCCTGTGCCTCTGAAAGGCACACGCTAATGGCTTTTTTTCCAGGTGACAGTCGCTCAGATGGGGCTCCACAGCACATTACGTCAAGGTCATCTACCTTATTTACTGAAATATTTATGGCAGCAGTTTCCACTACAGTGACAGTCCCATACAAAATAGAAAAATTTCAAAGGTTAGAAATTTACATTAGAAGTGTGTAGGAACAAAATCTCATATATAACAGTGTCCAAAAAGTTTTGTTGCATTGTGATAACTAACATTCACGTATGTACACACATTTCATAACTCTTAAAGTACGATTCTGGGTTTCCAACAACCTTTTCATAAATCAGAGTCCCTAACCACTACTCCTTATTCCTTACCTTATTACACATATACATATTCATCAACACATCTTCAATATTTCCTCATAATAAATACATAGCATAATCAAATTCCTCATATAGCATCATCTCATTGATCATAAACATACCTCAACAGCATACTACACCTTGTCGTCGTAATAATAACATCATAACACCTCAGTCAAATCTCAAAAACGTCGTAGCTTTCTGCAATATTTTCAAAACCTAAAAAAAATTCTCTGCTCATTTCAATAGTGTCATCTACCTCAAACGTACTTTAAAAATCATGATCCCATACCATATACATCATTCAAAGCTCTCATAATATCACAATGTTTCCGAAAAAAATATGAACTGTTCACAAAATACAGACAAAATACAATTTCATAAGTGTGTAGTTATCCAACCGTGTAATTGCGTAAACATCTGGCACTGACGTAGTGAAAAAACATGTTTGTCTCTCTTAGTTAAATGATCAGATAGCTGTGTAATTTATGTGTTAGAGTAATATGGTACCGATGCGTAAAGTTGTATAAGCAAATACCATATTAGCTAGGGCTCCTTGTGCTTGTCAAACACATGGCACACAAAGTAAGTGTGTACCCCCCTGAGAATTAATGTAATTATACCCTCAGGTGTTACAGATTACAGCAATCGAATGAAATGTATCACCGAAAACTTTCTTTGTATCTTTGTGATTCAAAAATCTTTAAAAATAAATGTTTTAAGTACAAAATTAATCACTCAAATGCGTGTCCTGTAGCGCTAAATGTGCGTCTTGCAGTAAGATAATTCTGTGGATGTGTCGTAGCTATTGTCCTCTGTAAGCAAAGTTCTGCTGAAGTCAATGTACTCACATCATCATAAACGAAAGTGAAATGCTTTGCGTATAGATATCTTAGTTATTACGCTTATTGCCGTGATGAAGAAAGTACTGTGCTGTAACGTATTGTTGTGCTACAGTAAATGCTGTTTCATTGTAGCTATACCACAAAAGTTACTAATAAAACATGTTTTAATTTCCAGAATAATACAGAAAAACTATGCAGATATAAAACAGATACAGTGCAAAAGCAATAATATAAATTGTGTCACTCATTAGTAGCGTTGTGATGTAATTGTGTAACTGTCAATTAAACTAACCACTGTGTCATCTTTAATCTCTCAGAAAGTATTTTAAATCCAGAATGTATTTTCAACTAAACCAAAATGTTGCATTAAAATCTCATTAGCAGTACCGGTATATGTTCTAAGTATGTGAGCCTTATAGTCGTTACGTAGATGTGCAACTAACAAGCAAGAATGTATACACAAAATAACACTGTGTCGTCTGTTCACTATAACAATGCACTCGTAAATACTGTCTAAATATGTTCCCTAGGTTCTAGACTGGATAGTTAACTTCAAAACATTGTTGCATGTTAACAGTTTCTCAGTGTGACAAATTGTACTAGTAGCGTGAAGTGGAAACTTTTATGGCAAAGACAAAGTTAAAAAGCAGATTATCTTTCAATAAACGGTTTTAAATGTGAAATGTGGTGTAATCCTTTACTCTTCCTAGTATGCAGAGTTTCAACTTCAACGCAATTATCATGTGGTATACGTCGGTAAGGAATACTGGAATTTTTCTCAAGGTTAGCGTCTATGTTCTTTTTCTCTGAGCCAGCCGGCGCACGTAGCTGCTTGCGGTGCGAGTCATTGTCTGCTATCTCTTTGTTGGCGTGCGTCATTATTGGGATTAGGAGACCTAACTTCTACAAATTCACCTTGCTGAGAGGGCCCAGCCCTGTTTGAATCCCGCCAGTTCTGATGAAATCCAGGTCTGTCGTTATGATTATATAGTCTGTCGTCATGTCGGTAGTTCCTGTAGTTTCATTCTTGTCGGTTAAGTGGTGGAGAATGTGGTGTCACCGCCAGACACCAAACTTGCTAGGTGGTAGCTTTTAAATCGGCCGCGGTCCATTAGTATACGTCGGACCCGCGTGTCGCCACTGTCAGTGATCGCAGACCGAGCGCCGCCACACGGCAGGTCTGGAGAGACGTACTAGCACTCGCCCCAGTTGTACAGCTGACTTTGCAAGGAAAGGTTCACTGACAAATACGCTCTCATTTCCCGAGACGATAGTTAGCATAGCCTTCAGCTACATTTGCTACGACCTAGCAAGGCGCAGTATTCAATTGATATTGAGATTCTATTAATGTATCATCAAGAGCGATGTTCTACAAATGTGGATTAAAGTTAAGTATTCCAGAAGCTACGTACTTTTCTTTATAGCATTCATTACGTATTCTGTTTCAGACCTCACGCCAGCCTGCGTGAGTTTAAGCGCGTGCCTTTCGGCTTCCTCTCATTGTGTCTAGGCTGTCTTGTCTAGACACAACAGAGAATTTCTCCCTGAATTATCACTTCACGGTGGACCATTGCTTCTGAAGTTATTCTGTCTCCCATGATAATAATAGTTCTGGTTGCCATATGGTCTGTTTCTATGATTGCCTGTGTCATATTCAACACTATGGAAACGCGACCTTTCTCTGTAACTATTACTCTGCCAGTGGTTGTCATATGGGTGGTGTCTGTTTTGTTCACGATTTGCGTTGTAAGAATAGCCTTGTCGTGTCCAGTTATTATTTCTGTCATCGCGGAATTGTGACGGATGTGACTTGTAATTGTTGTGCTCCTGTTTTCGAGTTCCGCGATTGTCAGTGTCAATTTGCAATTCTTGTAACAGTCCCTGAAAAGCTTCAATGTCGTCTTTGCAGCGTCCCGCCAAAATAATATGTCGTAAATGTTCAGGCAATTTGATGAAGCAAATGCGGATGAGTTCTGAGGAGCTGTATGGGTTTGAAAGATACTGACTCTTATGTAACATGTCTTCGAAATATTTGACAAGACTGGAAAATTCAGATTTTTCGAAATGTTTCATCATTATGATGCTATGTTTTACTCGGTCTTGTGTAGCTTGAGGCTAATATGCTGAGAGGAAGGCATGGGCATGATAAAATTCTCCTTCACTGTGACAATCGTGAATGACTGTACGCATTCTTAAAGCTGGTTCATTCTCTAAATAGCCACACATAAATTCTAATCTGTGCTCTAATGACCAGTTGGGAGGAAAACAATGAGAGAATTGATGGAGCCACGCTTGTGGATGAATGTCGTTGCCGGAATTCTTAAATGTTTTGATTTTACGTGTAGTAATAAAAAGCTTATAGTCAAAAAGATCCTGTCGGCGAGTCGCATGTCGGTCATTGTTACGTCGTTTCGGTGGTTCCATCTCATAATTCAGTGTACCTTGCCAATTTCTTTCATAACTTCCGAGGTGCCCTGTGTTATTATTTTATGGCTGTTCCGTATTTCCATGTCCCTCTTCCCGTAGTGGAGCGCGAGTGTCCTCTGAAATATGCAATTCCTGTATTACCTGTGTCAACTGATCTTGTGCTTCCCGGATTTCTCTTTGGTGTTGCGTTTTAATTTGATTCTGATTTTGTTTGAATTTACTAATTTGTTCGTACTCTTCTGTGTAATTAACCTTTATTTCTGTCAAATTTATTGTCGTATTGAAAGATTCCTAAGATACTGTAACAGGATCTGGTAGGCCTGATTAACATTTTATTAATTTTTCTAAAAAAACTCTAAGAGTGAATTTTTATTAGTTACCATTTACATACAACATATAGAAATAATTTTATTAATTCACTTATAAGTTGCAGTTTACATTTTATAACATTTATTACAACCAATTTCTTCAAAAAACATACTCATTATTCACAATATTATGTATATAGGCAATATTTAGACAAAAATTTATTATTCATTGTTCATATAAAATTGCATTTTTCTTAGTTTTCAACATGTGACAAACAAGAAGCACGAACAACGGCACTATGTTTCTTACAAATGTTGGTTTTGCACTTAATGCATGTCATAGCACTTTTCCTGTGTTTATTATATGGACAATAATTGCATCTTCTTCTTTTTCCTGAAACTGGTAGTTGGTTCGGCAGTATGACATCTTTTTGTACACCAAATCTTTGCATGACATCATCGATTTTCTTTGGAAGATTGGGGATCTGAATACGAAGTTCCATTAGTGGTCTTACCATTTCATCTGCTAAATCTCTTAGGAACCAACGCCTTTTATCACTTCTTCCTCTATGGTATGTTAGATGTTGGGCGGAAAATAAAATTTCACTGTTAACTGCTGCGACGTCCATTATATTAGCCATAATGCAAATGGCCATCTTCTTGTTTGTCTCTTTCAAGTGTAATAATGAATTTTCTGGTCCATTTGATCTACTGCACCCTTCGTAGTGTTATAGAACTTTATTATATTTGGTTTCTTTTTTGCGTGAGTTTCATCAACGTTTCTGTCATGATGCATTGTGCTAATGAGAACTACAGACTTTTTCTTTTTGGGAACATAACTCACCATTATAATGTCACCTCTAAATGCAAACAAAGAGGAATGAATCGCTCTTGAGGCAAATGGTTTGATCTCATTAGGTATTTCTGGTTTATTTTGTTTGATTGTTCCCACCACTGTAATTTGCTTCTGAAGCATCTCTTATGCCAGCTGCACACTAGTAAAGAAGTTGTCAACAGTAATATTTTTTTATGATCCTTCAATGCTTTTAGCAAGATCTTTCACGACATTCAATCCAAGATTTTTCTGAATAGGTTCATGGGGCTTCCTTCCCGTGTAAACAATTCCGTCTAAAGCACATGCAGATGTAGCATCACATAACCAAAATAGTTTTATGCCATATTTGGCTGGTTTAGAGGGCATATACTGGGTGAAGCTGCATCTTCCACGGAATGGGACTAGGTGTACGTCAACTGTGAGCGAGTCATTGGGTATCATTCTATTTCTACACTTGTCAAGGAATAGTTCCCATACATAGCGAACAGCTTCAAGTTTGTTATCTGCAGATCGAGCTTCACGGGTATGCCTGTCATCAAATCTAATCATTCTCCTTATATCCTCGAATCTACGTATTTACTGACATGGTGGCCTTATGTGTATGCCTTTTAATCTAAGAATAATTCTCTAATAGGGACATCCAAACTCTTCTCAACACCAGAAAGCAGTAAAAGACCAAGAATGCCATCCATTTCAGCAAACGAGACGTTTTTCCACGTTTTACCACGTAAAGCAGCCATTCTTCTGCCATCAATATTTGTGCAGTTGATGATTTCCTCTAGTATTTCCTTGGAGATTAAATAGTCCCAGGCATCCTTAGGTTTACAGGTTTTCAAGCCACGGGCTGGACCAGGTGTCTTCTTTACGATATTATGGACAGGCGTACGAAAAGTTGCAGGAGGATCTAATTTCCAAATAGTTCCGTTCCGAGTAACGTATGTGTGGTCTTCTAAACCTTTTTGTGGTGGTTCTTCACTTTCAGACTCTGATGAAGTAATATTATCGGAAGGACTGCCATCTGCCTCAATATTCACATCTGCGGCTTCATTGGCTGATTCTTTACTACTTGCATCTTCAAAAATATTTCCTTACTCGCAAGAGTCATCTTCTTCAAACCACTGAGCCACATCACTTTCAAAATTAGCTGCATTTGCACGTACTGACTCTCTTGCTTTGCGTGTCGAAGCCATAGCAAAAGGCGTGTCTCTCGAACAGCGGCTTGTGCAGCACTAAGCGAGTCATACTCGTAACAATATGGGCCTTGCAGCAACAAACAAACTACAGTAACAATGAGGCTGACAAGAGCAGCACAGGATAACAGTACAATGCAATAATAAAACATTTCATAGCAAAAAGATCAATAACACACCGACAACGCCAATATGTAAAAGTTGTGTGTATTATTTTTTAGTTATACTATTACTACTACAGCTACTGCTGCTCTTAGCACTCCTGTTGCTGGAAATACCACTAAAGTTATTGTTGAATTAATAACTCCTCCCAGACAAATGTTGAAGACAATATAGACTAAAGAACATTTTTATTGTGTGGGGGCTTCCGAAGTCCTACTTACGCATTCACGGTGTATGGGTAAACGTATTGAATTATTTTTTCTTACTTGTCACTTCTTATTCCATGTGTTTTTGATTTTAGGAAGTTTTAATTGTCGAGTGCTAGTAATAGTGTTCCATAGATTTCGTGTTTGTTTTGAATACAGTCAGAGAGAGTCCCTTTAGTCAAACATAGTGCCAGTAGTGCTACTGTTTGTTTTTAATACAGTCCTGAGACAGGTAGTGCTATTTTCATTATTTTCTACAAGACGTGTCTAGTAACCACCGTTTACTCAAGTATCAGCCACTTGTAGTGAATTAGCAGTCTAGTTAAAATTTGATTAACTCTCTACAGTGAACTGATTTCTTAGGATGGATAGGATGTGTGACTGCTGTGTACGGACGCAGGAAGAGCTGGCCACTGTTCGTGAGCAGCTGAACGTGTTGATGGCCGCGGTCAGCCGTCTTCAGGCTGCTGCCTCGGAGTGTAGCGGCAGTGGGGAGTCTGGTGCGTCACATGGCACACCCCAGGTGTTACATGCTACACCCACGGTCCCTGCTGTCGAGACATCTTCGCGGGTACCGGGCGTGGTTGGGCCACCCTCTCCCCTAGGGGAGAGGCGGGTTCAGCGGCGTTCGCGGCGCACGAGACGGAGGGTTAATGTGGAGGCTGGCCGTGTGGCATCGTCCGTTCTGCCTGTGAGTGGATATGTGGCCGCTCCTTCAGCAAGGTCCGAGCAGGCACACGGGGGGAGGGGTTTATTAGTTATTGGGAGCTCCAACGTTAGGCGGGTGATGGAGCCCCTTAGGCAAATAACGGAATGGTCGGGGAAGAAGGCCAGTGTTCACTCTGTCTGCTTGCCGGGGGGTCTCATCCGAGATGTGGAGGAGGCCCTGCCGGCGGCGATAGAGAGCACTGGGTGCACCCGACTGCAAATTGTTGCTCATGTCGGCACCAGTGACTCCTGCCGTCTGGGTTCAGAGGTCATCCTCAGTTCGTACAGGCGGTTGGCGGAGTTGGTGAAGGCGGAAAGGCTCGCTCGCGGGGTGGAATCTGAGCTAACTATTTCTAGTATCGTTCCCAGAACCGATCGCGGTCCTCTAGTTTGGAGGCGAGTAGAAGGCTTAAACCTGTGGCTCAGACTATTCTGCGGAGATCTGGGGTGCAAATTTCTCGACCTCCGCTATCGGGTGGAGAAATATGGGGTCCCCTTGAACAGATCAGGCGTGCCCTACACGCAGGAAGCGGCTACAAGGGTGGCGGAGTACGTGTGGAGTGCTCATGTGGGTTTTTTAGGTTAGAGAATTCCCTCCTTAGGCCCGACAAGACGCCTCCTGAGACGCGGCAAGGTAGGAGTAGGCAAAATGCAACAGGGAATAACAATATTAATGTGCTAATAGCAAACTGCAGGAGCGTCTATAGAAAGGTCCCAGAACTGCTCTCATTAATAAACGGCCACAATGTCCACATAGTACTAGGGACAGAAAGTTGGCTGAAACCAGACGTAAACAGTAATGAAATCCTAAACTCAGATTGGAATGTATACCGCAAAGACAGGCTGGACAGTGAAGGAGGAGGCGTGTTATTGCGATTAGAAGTGCAATAGTATCGAAGGAAATTGACGGAGATTCGAAATGTGAAATAATTTGAGTGAAAGTCACAATTAAAGCAGGTTCAGACATGGTAATTGGATGTCTCTATAGGCCCCCTGGCTCAGTAGCAGTTGTGGCTGAGCACCTGAAGGATAATTTGGAAAATATTTGGAATAGATTTCCCCACCATGTTCTGGGCGGAGATTTTAATTTGTCTGTTATAGACTGGGAGACTCAAACGTTCATAACGGGTGGCAGGGACAAAGAATCCATTGAAATTTTTTTAAGTGCTTTACCTAAAAACTACCTTGAGCAGTTAAACAGAGAACTGACTCGTGGCGATAACATATTAGACCTTCTGGTGACAAACAGACCCGATCTATTTGAAACTGTTAACGCAGAACAGGGAATCAGCGATCATAAAGCGGTTACTGCATCGATGATTTCAGCCGTAAATAGAAATATTAAAAAAGATAGGAAGATTTTTCTTTTTAGCAAAAGTGGCAAAATGTATATTTCAGAGTACCTGACGACTCAACACAAAAGTTTCGTCTCAAGTACAGATAGTGTTGAGGATCAGTGGACAAAGTTCAAAACCATCGTACAATATGCGTTAGATGAGTATGTGCCAAGCAAGATCGTAAGAGATGGAAAAGAGCCACCGTGGTACAACAACCGAGTTAGAAAACTGCTGCGGAAGCAAAGGGAACTTCACAGCAAACCTAAACATAGCCAAAGCCTTGCAGACAAACAAAAATCACGCGAAGTGAAATATAGTGGGAGGAGGGCTATGCGAGAGGCGTTCGATGAATTCGAAAGTAAAGTTCTATGTACTGACTTGGCAGAAAATCCTAAGAAATATATATATATATATATATATATATATATATATATATATATATATATATATATATATATATGGTCTGGATAGATGTCTGCCTATTACACATTGCGACCCTCTGCAACTGTCGGCAGTCTCCGTCAGTCAGAAGACGAGGTCTACCTGTACACTTTTGTGCTGTACGTGTCCCTTCACGTTTCCACTTCACTAATACATCGGAAACAATGGACCTATGGATGTTTTGGAGTGTGGAAATCTCGCTTGCAATCATATGACACAAGTGACACCCAGTCACCGGATCATGTTTGAAGTCCTTGAGCTCCGCGTAGTTCTAGGTATTAATGAGGTCATTGATATGGAGTACCTGTGCAGTAGGTGGCAGCACAATACACCTAATATGAAAAACGTATGTTTTTGGGTGCATCCGGATACTTTTGATTATATACTGTATTTAATAATTTGTTGGTTATGAAATCCAGATAAAAACTAAGTAAATAGCAAAACTGTAAGAAATTAATTAGATAACACGTGGGTAAATCGAAAGAGTCAGTGATTATTTGTAGTTTCAATTGGAGGGTTAGTCAATTTTCTTTTTTTTCCATCATTGCTTGTTCGATGTACAGACTGAACAGTAGGGGCGAAGGACTTCATCCCTGTCTTTCACTGTTTTTAATCGGAGCACTTCGTTCTTGTTGTCCACTCGAGGCTCTTGTATATATTGTATATTACCTATATCTCCCTATAGCTTACCCTCACTTTCTCAGAATTTCGAACATCTTGCACCAATTTACATTGCCGAACGCTTTCTCCATAGCTACAAATCCTATGAATGTGTCTTGATTTTTCTTTAGTCTTGCTTCCATTATCAACTGTGGTGTCAGATTTGCCTCTCTGGTGCCTTTACCTTTCATAAAGCCGAACTGATGACATCTAACATATACTCAATTTTCTTTTAGATTCTTTGTATATTATTCTTGTCAGCAACTTGGATGCATGACCTGTTAAGATGATTGTGCGATAATTCTCGCACTTCTCAGCTCTTGCAGTCTTCAGAACTGTGTGGGTGATATTATTCCTAAAGTAAGACGCTATGTCGCCAGACTCATACGTTCTACACATCAACGTGAATAGTCGTTTGGTTGGCACTTCCCCAATGATTCTGGATATTCTGATAGAATGTTATGTATTCCTTCTCCTTCATTTAATATTAGGCCCCCCAAAAGCTCTTTTAAATTCTGATTCTAATACTTGGTCCCCCATCTCTTCTATATCGGGTCCTCTTTCTTCTTCTATCACATCAGACAAATATTCCCCCTCACAGAGGCCTTCAGTGAACTCTTCCCACCTGTTCGCTCTCCCCTCTGTATTTGCAAGTGGAATTCCTGTCGCACTCTTAATGTTACCACCCTTGCTTTTAATTTCATCGAACATTATTTTGACTTTCCTCCTTGCTGAATCCGTCCTTCTAACGATATGTTTTATCGATTTGTTCTCACTTTTCATGCAGCAATTTCGTCTTAGCTTCCCTGCACTTCCTATTGTGAGTTAACGAGCACTTCGCTCTCATTTAAGTATATGGCCGAAAGAGTCAGCCTCCAGGAATTGTGAAACGAACCCTGTCGGCGAGGACCGGATGCCACAAAAGGGCGCAGATTCACCACGAGATATGGAAACTCACTCGTCTATTTTGTACTGAGGCCTAAGCATTGTAGTGTGAGAGTGAGACAGACGAGAGTCTACGTCATCGGTAAACCCAGTAGAAGGCTTTGGTGTCAAAGGCGACGTAGCAGTGTTAAAGATGGCGGGCGTAAGATCGGCCGTAAAGTAAAACATGTATGAAATTTTTTGAATTCTATAGTAATGCAGGGAATCAAGCCACAGTAAATTTAATCTGTCATCCTCTATAAATTTTCATGGTGATCCCCATAAAACTTGAATATCGATCATATCTATTATAGTTTAGGATTTACTGTCGAAGTGAACTTCACAAGTCTTGTAACAAACACACAAGTCTTGTAACAAACACATGAGTGCTGAAATCTGAGCGCTTCGGTCGATCTTAACGATCGACATTTCATATAGAAGCTCATCATTAAAATGACAAACGTTGTAAATATCATCTCTGTAACTTTATTCCTTTAAAGGATGTAGTAAATTTAAATTATAAGTATTTTCGGATCATTCCCTCCAGACAATACGTATTGAACGATGACACCATGACACCTCATTGAATCATTGGGTCATAGAATATTTGTTGTAAAGTTTAGTGCATAATAGTTAGTTTTGTTATTTATTTTTTTGTCAGAAAGCTCAATGGTGTAAGGATACTGGCCGTGACATTCAAAGTTAAGAAGGAAATTGTATAGCTTTTATGTAGAAGAATTTAACAATGGATGTTATTGTTACTTTGTTCAGAACGTGAAAGTGCTAAAGCTTTGATTATTTAACTATGTGAAAATGTAGAATAAGTTAGAGCCAATCAGATGGACGGTTTCAGGAAAGAGAACGGCGCTTGTCAGCTGAGTGAGGATATTCGACGCGCGGGAAACGCGGCCGGGGACAGGCAGAGGAAGTGCTGGAGCATACGCAAAAGCGGAAAGTTTGGCTGGAGACACTAAAGGGTACAGTTTGGATTGAGACGCGAAAGCGGGCAGTCGATCTTTAGGCACCTAGCAAGTGAAACGACTTAGAAACTTTCACGTTGTGTGGTGTCGCGGGACTAAGTCTCTGAGCGGTGAGCAGCCGCGCGCCTGGTATGAAATTTTCGTGTAAATAACGAGGTGGAGTACCGGACTTGCGTTTCGCGATGAGATTGTGAATGATCGAACTGTGTCAAGTTGATATTCGCTCGAATGTAACAGTAACTCTAAATACGACCGATTTCGCTGTTAGTTTGCTTTCTGAATAAATATTATTCAAACCAAATCGCTACTGTGTGGCCTACATCATTTATAGGTCGTTAATTTAGTTCTCGATATTATTACTACCTTATTATATGTTATGTTAACTTTGTAATTCGCAAACTTGCCATCAGCCAGACAATTTAAGCAAAGGGTCCCAAGTGTCTAACTTAGGGCGTGTAATGCGACACGTGCGGTTCAACCACTAGACGAGTTTGAGCCAAGTCATTTCGACGAAGAGGAACCGCATGTGAGCCCCAACATCTTTGGGACGTTAGCTCGCACTGTTTATTTCAATCCTCAGCGAACTGTAGTTCTATGTTCCTGAATTCCCCGAACATTTTTGTACCTCCTTCTTTCATCGATCAGCTGAAGTATTTCTTCTGTTACCCACGGTTTTTTTACAGTTACCTTCTTCGTGCCTGTTGTTTATTTTACATCAGTGATTGCTCTCTTTAGAGATGTCCACTCCTCTTCAGTTGTACTGCCTACTCAGCCATTCATTATTGTTTTATCTACAGCCTTAGAGAACTTAAAGTGTATCTCGTCATTCCTTAGTACTTTCGTATGAAACTTCTTTGCGTATTGATTCTTCCTCACTAATCACTTAAACTTCAGCCTGCTCTTCATCACTACTACATTGTGATCTGATCCTATATCTGCTCCTGGGTATGCCTTACAATCCGGTATCTGATTTTGGAATCTCTGTCTGACCATGATGTGACCTATCTGAAATTATCCCGTATTACTCGCCCTTTTCTAAGCATACCTCCTCCTTTTGTGATTCTTGATCAGAGTATTCACTGTTAAGAACTGAAATTTATTACAGAACTCAATTAGGCTTTCTCCTCTCTCATTACTTGTCCCAAGCCCATATTCTCCTGTAACCTTTTCTCCTACTCCTTTCAATACAACTGCATTCCAGTCCCCCATGACTGTTAGACTTTTAGTTCTCTTTACGTACTGTATTATCCTTTAAATATCCTCATAAACGCCGGCCGGAGTGGCCGCGCGGTTAAAGGCGCTTCAGTCTGGAACCGCGTGACCGCTACGGTCGCAGGTTCAAATCCTGCCTCGGGCATGGATGTGTGTGATGTACTTAGGTTAGTTAGGTTTAAGTAGTTCTAAGTTCTAGGGGACTTATGACCACAGCAGTTGAGTCGCATAGTGCTCAGAGCCATTTCCTCATAAACTTTCTCTATTTCTTCATCTTCAGCTTGCGACATCGGCATGTATATTGAATTATCGTTGTCGGTGTTGGTTTGCTGTCGATCCTGCTAACAACAACCCTATCACTGAACTGTTAACAGTAACACACTCTCTGCCGTACCATACCATCCATAACGAATCCTATTCCCGTTATGCCATTTTCCTGCTGATGCTGATATTACACTATACACATCTGACTAGGAATCGTTGTCTTCTTTCCATTTCCCTTCACTGACCCCTACTACGTCTAGAATGAGTATTTACATTTCCATTTTCTGATTTTCTAACTTCCCTACCACTTTCAAGCTTTTGAAATTCCGTGCCCCGAGTCATAGAACGTTATCCTTTCGTTGGTTATTCAATCTTTTTCTCATGGTAACTTCCGCTTTGGCAGTTCCCTCCTGGTGATCCCAATGGGGGACTATTCCGGAATTTTTTGCCAATGGAGAGATCATCAATACACTTTCTCGATTACAGGCCACATGTCCTGCAGATGCTACGGTCGCAGGTTCGAATCCTGCCTCGGGCATGGGTGTGTGTGATGTCCTTAGGTTAGTTAGGTTCGTTAGGTTTAAGTAGTTCTAAGTTCTAGGGGACTTATGACCTAAGATGTTGAGTCCCATAGTGCTCAGAGCCATTTGAACCATTTGTCCTGCAGATACAAGTTATCTGTCGTTATTGCAGTGGTTTCGATTGCCTTCTGCGATCTCATGCCGATTATCACTGCTGATTATTCCGCCTTTAGGGGCAGTTTCCCACCCCGAGGACAAGAGAGTGTCCTCAACCTCTGTCCGCTCCTCCACATTCTTTGACAAGGCTGTTGGCAGAATGAGGGAGATTTATTATGCCGGAAGTCTCTGGTCGCCAATGCGGATTATTAATCAGCATTTAAGCAGTGGCGGATTAAGCACCCGAGACTGAGAACGTATTGATTGCTAAACAAAGACGTTACCCCTAGGCCACGGGAGCTTTCATGAATACAACCTTTTTTTCATAATTATTAAACCAAAGCATACATTTATTACATTGTGCTCTGTGTAAAATTATGCCTGGTGCCTTCCGCTTTTATACCTTTTGCTCAGTCCAAGTTTTCTAATCTCCTGCCTTTGTTACCCTTAGATACGAGTACCTAACCTGCACTAAACTTCTGCCTCCATTCAAGAACTGATATCACTCATATCTTACGTCAATTCTTTCCGTGTCGTTATCGACTTCGGAGCTAGAAGGCACATGTACTTGTCCAACTTCTGTGAGTTTTGGTCTTCTGTCCTGTGATTATGCTTTCACTTTGTTGTCCATAGTTCTCTTGTATTACTATTTTGACTTTTATTGGCCCGCCGGAGTGGCCGAGCGGTTCTAGGCGCTACAGTCTGGAACCGCGCGACCACTATGGTCGCAGGTTCGAATCCTGCCTCGGGCATGGATGTGTGTGATGTCTTTAGGCTAGTTAGATTTAAGTGGTTCTAAGTTCTAGGAGACTGATGACCTCAGCAATTAAGTCCCATATTGCTCAGAGCCATTTGAACCATTTTCACTTTTATTACGAGACCACCACCTACGCTACCGTAAGTGCAACTTTATATACACACATCAAAAAAAGTTTTCCATCACCTCGGTTCCAAGAGTCCCGGAATCTGTGCAGAAAATTGGAATAGAGATCAACATAAACAACATTTCCGCTTTTTTTATTGCTAGGTCACACTCATCTTTGAAGAGAACGTGATGCCAATCCTGAACGGTCCATTCGGCATGCTGTCGGGTCCATCGGTACCGCGCTGCATGGTGTCGAGGTTGCAAAGACGGACCTCGCCATAGACGTCGAGAGTGAAGATACGCATCATGCAGCCCATTGCACACAGTTTGAGTCATAACACGAAGTCTTGTGGATGTACGTAAAGCATTATTCAACATGGTGACGTTGCTGTCAGGGTTCCTACTAGCCATAATGCGTAGGTAGCTGTCATCCACTGCAGTAGTAGCCCTTTGGCGGCCTGAACTAGGCATGTCAGCGACAGTTGGGGCTGTCTCTCTGTATCTCCATGTCCAAAAAAAATTGCTTTGGTTCACTCCGAGACGCCTGCACACTTCCCTTCCTGGCACAAAGTAACAATGCGGACGCGATCGAACCGCGGTATTGACCATCTACGCATGGTTCAGCTACAAACAACGCGAGCCGTGTACTTCCTTCTTGGTGGAATGACTGGAACTGATCGGCTGTTGGACCCCCTCCGTCTAATAGGGACCGATCGTGCCTCGTTGTTTACGTCTTTGGGCGGCTTTAGTGACATCTCTGAACTGTCAAAGGGACTGAGTCTGTGATACAATATCCACAGTCGACGTCTATCTTCAGGAATTCTGGGAACTGGGATGGTGAAAAACTTTTTTGATGTGTGTATGTTTCAGCAACTAGCTTTCTACCTTCTTTAACTGTTTACACCTCAGACATCACTGCAATTATGAGGTCGGAATCTCTAACGAGACTACCGCAAGCTAACACCCACTTCGTAACGATAGAAATCCATAGAGGTGCGTCTGTGTAGTTCTGGTCTCAGAAGGGCAAATCGGGACCGATCGCAGTGTCGCCGTCTGCTAATGGCGTCATGCATATACAGTATGGATGGGCGTGTCTGCTTTGTAGACCTTCGAGCCGCCACTCCTCATTCAGGTATCCCCTAAATTGATATAAAGTGGCTAAAAGGGACGCCACTCCAGTCCTCCCACCAGGGAGAAATCTCCGGAAGTACCGGGAAGTGAACCTGGGTCCTTCGCTTGTCAGTCACCCATGCTGACTATTCGGCTATGGAGGCGAACGGAGCTATGTCTGGTCAGCTGATTATGCTGGTAACTGTGAAGAATACCTCATTTTACAGTGACAACTCAAGTGTTATTTGTAAATGTGTAGTACTTTGCTTACGTATCTAGCGATTCCTTTAAAGCGATTTCCATGTCTCAGGCACTAGCGAGCTTGGAATTATCCAGGTGTACTCAACTTCATGACTGACATAAGTTGATTCTATACATAATATGTGTGTAGAGATAGGACCGTTACGTTCCCTTCTTAATGTCAAAATCAAACTCTCTCGATATCAGTTTACATTGTCGTCGATGGAACGTTAACCTCTTATTGTCGCTACTTCCCGTATAGGCAACTTTACATCGTTCATTCCCCCCTATTCTCTACGTAGTAAGTAAAACGAACGAGACACTGCAGAGGTTAATCCATGCAGAAGCCTTTCGTGGTGAATTTTGTTTCTAAATCGTTCCCTGTGTGTCCTTCATACAGTAAGAGATGATAATATTTTCTGGGAAGAATGGGATCGTTTACAAAATTTCGGTTGGCTCTTGCTTTGTTGCAAGAAGTCTATTTTCCCAGGCTCCAATTTCCTGAAGTTTAACGCAAGAGCTCCTCTATGCCACCATCTCTACCGTCATGCTCATGTGAACTGTCTGTCCGAAAACGAACAACAGTTTCAACAAACGCTATAAACAAATACTTTGAAAAGCTGGATGATATACATTTCAATACTGTATTAGCTTTGAGTGCGGCAAGAATTTGCGAAATCAGTGCAAACTGTGGTCAAGCACGAAACATATGCAGATGGCGCGAAAAGTAAAAACTGACTTAAAATACATCCTTTGCGATACCCTCCATATGAGCACTAAAAATATCCTCTCAGATTTCAGTTACATGATAAATCTCATGAAGCTGAAGCTGTCAATTCAAGTAAATAGGTGTACCTAGAAATTAAATGTACAAAAAAATTTCAATTAGCAACTTTGGAGTGGAAATTATTAAAACGAAGTTGTATTTCGTTGTGACGAAATATTTTTACGAAATTTCGATTAACAGGTTTTTCCTCCGGGCGTAAAAATATTTCGTTGATTCTCATCTAAATACAGAGACATATCGAATGTAATAAAATATGAGAAACTTCAGGTCGCATGGAAATATTTCAGCCTTTGTTTTTCTCTCGTGCTATTCGAGACTGGAAAGTTGTTTTGAGAACCCTCTGACGAACACTTAAAAGTGGACTGCAGATGTAAATGCAAATATAGACAGAAGACTACACGTATGACCAACACTAATACATCTGTTGTCACCGGCAAGTTTGCTCCTACTCCATTCCTGGACTATGAGTAGCTGTCATATGAAATTGGAGCTTTGAAGCATCCGCCAAGACACATCGTGGAATATCGGCGTGTTATCAGAGCATATGTGGCAGAATGAACGATCTCGGCCGGCCGCTGTGGAGGAGCGGTTCTAGGCCCTTCAGTCTTGAATCGCGTTCCTCCTACGGCCGCAGGTTAGAATCCTGCCTCGGGCATGGACGTGTGTGATGTCGTTATGTTAGGTTTAAGTAGTTCTACGTCAAGTGGACTGATGACCTCAGATGTTAAGTCCCATAGTGCTTAGAACCATTAGAGCGATCTCGAAGGAAAGGGTACATCATACTGCGACACTTCACCTCTTACTGAAAACAGTGACAGACTGATCAGTGTCTGGATAACGGGTATATCCTGTGCTGACATCTCAGCTAGTGGCCGTGCGGTTCTAGGCCGAGCGACCGCTACGGTCGCAGATTCGAATCCTGCCTCGGGCATGGATGTGTTTGATGTCCTTAGGTTATTTAGGTTTAATTAGTTCTAAGTTCTAGGCGACTGATGACCTCAGAAGTTAAGGCGCTTAGTGCTCAGAGCCATGTGAACCATTTGACGACGAGGTAGTTGACAGTGGGGCTCTCATAGAGGTCGTTCAGCTGCGGCGAGAGTTTTACATGTTTACCAGTATAAGCTGTGGTTAGGTGTATTTCGTATGCAGGTACTATTGGAAATGGACTACGTGATGAGACAACAGAATTATATGACTATCATATGGTCCAAACTAATTCGTTACCTGTACAGCTTCGACCACAATGTGGGCTTGATGTCCTAGATCTGTAAAGCTTGTGAACACGTTTGAAAATTGTTCAAATTGCTCCAAGCACTATGGGACTTAATATCTGAGGTCATCAGACCCCTAAACTTAGAACTACTAACTAACCTGAGGACATCACACACATCCATGTCCGAGGCAGAATTCGAACCTGCGACCGTAGCCTGGAACAGCTCAGCCACAGCGACCGGCTAATGCGTTTGCATCTCCGCTTGTGTACTGTATGATGCAGTCTGTACTGATCATGCGCAGTCATTTTTGTTGGTTGTCATTGTAGAGAAACAACTTAGAGGATCGTGAAGAACACCACAAAATAAACCGTTAACCGTTAACGCTCCACGAGTATTTGCATTCAAATCTGTGCATGTTATCAAATAAAATGTAGAGAAAATTCTGACGTCACTGTGACGTCACTGGTGCCCAGTTCCGCACCACATACGGCAATGTTTCTTTTGCCCGACCACCGCGCCCCCTTCAACTCCCAATCACAGGGTCCCAGGCCGTATTCAACTGAAATTCACCGTCTTTACTGACAGAGTTGTGCGATATTTTGATCTCTATTGCTTAACTTATTACACAGATGAGAACTCTGCCGGGAGCTCGTGTGCAATTAACTACTTGACGCGGCTTGAAACCTGAGAATATTTTATTAATGGATATCTCAGCGAAAGCGTACATTCGTACAAAGTGAAATGAAATGTAGTGCTGCGCCCCGAAAGGGTTCGGCGGGAGAACTGTAAATGGTTAAAGTTTTAGTTCAGCGGCGGTCAGACAGTACAGGCCAGCTTGGCCCATGCGATAATCAATTAAACCACTGGGCAACATTGTTGAGATTACTTCAAAACAGTCGTTCAGAACATGCGCATGGTACTGAGAAACTCACACGTTGCAAATTTAATTTTGCTTAACATCTAATGCTTGGTGCAGAGTGAGCTAGCAACAGTTGACGGGACATGTCATATGATAAATCTCCTCATTTCCCCACCCCCACCCACTCCAGCCGCCCCACTGCCCTACCCACCCCCAGCAGGACTAAGTAAGAAGAACAGCTATAAGAGTATAAATAATGGAGCGTAAGTGGTCAGGGTATTGAATCGTGCGCCATTCTATCTGCATCTTCAAACGGATAGAATCACGGGCTTTTGCGTTTCAGAGAAACCATGGCTAACACTTCTGGCTACCTGACTGTCATCGAGTTCCAGTAAAAAGCACATAATACTTGTGGCGTGGTGGCTATGGGACATTGGTAACTTCTCTGACATAAGGAGCATGTGTGCGGCCAACCTCCACCATCTGAGGGTTCTTCGGCCGGCAGACTGCAAGCTGTCTGCTATCTGGCTGGGAGAGTCACGCCCTCGCGCCCTTCACGCCACCTAACGTCATTGGGCACCGTCCTGGCCTGATCTGGGGGATGATCGGGCGTAGCTGCTCGGGGTGGGACATTTAATGTTGGCTGTTGGACCTAAGCGAATTAAGGACCACCATTATACTCGGGGTTGCATATCCGGCGGAACTCTGGAGGGCCTGGACCGGCCGCGCTCGTCCTCCACCTGCTGGACCTACACGACATCGCGGCAACTCCCGACGCGACGCAGGACAACGGATGTTAGAGGGGCCAGCGGAGTGTCAGCATATTACGCAGTTGGCTACGTTTGCAAGCACACAGTATGGCCTTGAGTCTGGACAGCACGCTGTATAAGGCTGCTTGAATAAACACCTGTCACTACTAAAACAGTTTAACTGCACATCACTACGTGCATCTGCCCGCCACTCACCTTTAGTCCCATCCTGACGTATACTGGCCAGAAATCGGCTGGGTCGTTACAGCAGTATACAAAAGAGAGAAACAAGTTGAGGTCGCGTTAGTTTATGTTAACCTGACCTTATGGCGTCATCTCTTGTCCTATCACATCGCATCACTCTTCCCTTCGTTTTTCCTCACCTCTGCACGATTCCTGTCTCCCATTCCAGCGAGGGTACTGAAATTCGCCCATTGATGTAACCCCTTTGCATATGTGAATCCTGAGTTTTGTCCTAACAATTATAAGTTGTTTTGTTTATAAAAAGTTGTTGCCATTTCTAGAAATGTTTGGCTTATTTGGCCCGTTCTGTAAGTGTATCATTACTTGAATAATTTTTTTTTCATCTGAGAGACGCTAGGTTGAACACCTGACGGCGGTATACAATTATTTTCGCATCTTGTGAGTTCAGACATCACAGCTGTTATTTTTTCACACCATTCAATTCCCATTCGTCATTCCAAGCTCTCTCGTAATCGAGATTCCATACTATTGTTCTTCAGTTGCACATTGCACGTTTCTGATGATAGCCATTCCGCAGTCAGTCTCTGCATACACTATGTGATCAAAAGTATCCGAACAACTGGGTGAAAATGACTTACAATTTCGTGGCCCCCTTCATCGGCAATGCTGGACTTCAATATAGTGCTGCCCCACCCTTAGGCTTGATAACAGCTTCCATTCTCGCAGGCATACGTTCAATCAGACACTGGGAGATTTCTTGAGGAATGGCAGCTCATTCTTCACGGAGCACTGCACTGAAGACAGGTATCGATGTTGGTTGGTGAGGCCTGGTAGCCTTCCAAAACATCCCAAAGGTGTTCTATAGGATTCAGGTCATAACTCTATGCAGACCAGTCCGTAACAGGGATGTTATTGTCGTGTAAACACTCCGGTACAGGCGGTGCATTATTGAAAGATTCAATCGCTATCCCCGAATTGCTCTTCAGCAGCAGGAGGCCAGAAGGTGCTTAAAACATCAGTGTAGACCTGTGCTGTGATAGTGGCACGAAAAACAACAAGGGGTGCAAGTTCCCTCCATGAAAAAGACGACCACCGCCTCCGAATTCTGCTCTTGGCACTACAGACGCTGGCAGATGACGTTCACCGGGCATTCACCATACCCACACCATGCAGTCGGATCGCCACATTCTGTACCGTGATTCATGAATCCACACAACGTTTTTCCACTGTCCAGTCGTCCAATGTTTACGCTCCTTACACCAAGCGAAGTTTTCTCACCTCCCGCCTAACTGTCGTAGTACTTGCAGCGGACCCTGATGCAGTTCGGAATTCCTGTGTGATGGTCTGGATAGATGTTGGCCTATTACACATTAAGACCCTCTTCAACTGTCGGCAGTCTCCGTCAGTCAACAGAAGATGTCGGCCTGTAGGCCTTTGCGCTGTACGTTCCCTTCACCTTTCCACTTCACTATCACATAGGAAGCAGTGGACCTACGGATGGTTAGGGGTGTGGAAATCTCGCTGACAGTCCTATGAGACAAGTGACAACAAATCACCTGACTACTTTCGGAGTCCGTCAGTTCTGTGGAGGGCCCCATTCTGCTCTTTCACTATGTCTAATGACTACTGAGGTCGATGTAATGGAGTACCTTGCAGTAAGTGGCAGCACAATGCACCTAATAAGAAAAACGTTGGTTTTTGTGGGTGTGCGGGTACTTTTGATCACATAGTGTACAACCTTTGCTACTGGCGGTAGATGTGTTGAGTATATGAATTGTGTCACCTATGCGAATAGTCAATATACTTTTCCGTATATTAAATGTTGTTGCCGAATCAGTCGATGTCTAGTCGGACAAATGTTCTATCAGCAGATGTAACAAGATCCAAGGGATGGGGAAAACTTAAAACTCAGCTACTACAATACAATTCATAAATTATATTAGTTACTGTTCAAGCTGTTAGTGGAACAAAAGTATGACGGAGGAATTCTTTATGTCAGATTATCTGTTCTTTCGGCAGGCGACAGTTTCCCAATTGGCACAACCAATAGATTTGCCTTGCTTAACTAAGGAAGAGGCTCCAGTAGAAGTAGATGTAGTTAAGATGTAACAGTATCTCACTAGGAAACCAACTGTTCCAAAAAAAAGTAGGAAGTAAGAGGAAAGTTCTGTTGCTAGGTAGCAGCCATGGAAGAGGCGTGGGCCAGATTTTGCAGGAAAAATTAGGTGACAGGTACCAGGTCACAAACTTTTTCAAGCCAAACGCAAGTCTTAGCCAGGTGGTAGAGGATATAGGTTCCTTGTGAAAGGATTCCACAAAGCAGGATCATGTGATGATAGTGGGTGGAGTGGGAAACAGTATTGATAGGGATCAGGGCTACAGTATTGAGTGTGACCTGGTGAAAATGGCCTCGGCAACGACCCATACCAATGCTGGGCAGGTGCCTGCTTTCGTGCGACATGATCAGCCCCAGTTGAACCGCTCTGTCAGGAGGGTAAATATGGAGTAGGATTAGTTGCGTAGGGCGGCCACTCTGTCACACATTGGATTTGTTCCTGCCGAGGCTATTGATAGGGGGGATTTCTCAAGGCATGGCCTACACCTCAATAGGAAAGGGAAGGGTAAACTGGCAGGGTTGTTAGCGAAATCCATAAGGGGGGACACTAGTACTCATGGAAGTACCTTTTTTTAGACTAATATCAGTGTCCAATGAGAAGTTCAGGCAAGCAGTTGCTAAAGAGGTCCAAAACTCACAAAATTCTCACAACAGGAAAGTAAATAATGATGTTAACATATGTTACCAACATATTGGTGGATTAAAGAAAAAAGTAGATTCTCACAAAAGTAAAGTAAAAAGTAATGTGACCATTTTCACCAAAATATTCCGGGATTGAAGAATAAAGTAGATGAGCTCCTGGTTTGTTTACATGACATTGAATCTGATAATGTAATAGATATACTATGCCTGTCTGAGCATCACATTGTGTCTGATATGGAAAAGGTAAATATCGGTGGTTATAAACTAGCTGCATCTATGAGTAGAGAGAATAAGGTGAGAGGAGGAGTTGCCATATATGTCAAAAGTTATCACTGTGTAGAAAGCTCAGATACAAAAAAGTTTTGTCTAGAGAAACATATAGAAGCATGTGCCTGTCAACTTAAACTGAAGGAGGGCTCTTTTATAGTTGTAACAGTACATAGGTCCCCTTCAGGGAACTTTCATTTATTCCTGGACAACTTGGATACCTTGTTCTGCTATCTGTCAGATAGGAGAAAGCAAATTATTATTTGTGGGGACTTCAATGTTGATTCACTTAATGAGTGAAATAGGAAGAATGACCTGGAAGTCTTGCTCGGTTCTTTCAATTTAACATTTGCTATTAATTTTCCTACTCACGTAGTAACGGACAGCAGCACACTGATAGATACCACTTTTATAGACACAGACAGGTTTAAAAACATATATTCTTGTCCTGTTGAGAATGGGCTTTCTGATCATGATGCTCAGCTAGTTATAGTATATGACATAGCTCCATTCAGTAATTCAAAATTACCCTCCAAAGTTGTGCGTTCAATTAATGACTCAACAATTAGAAATTTCAGAGAAAATCTTCAGCAGTTAGACTGGGATGAGGTGTACAAGGAACTTGATGCTAATTTAAAATACAACTTATTTCATGATACACTTGTAAGAGAATTTGAAAACTGTTTCCCCGAGAAAGTAGTTAAGTAAAATTATAAGAAACCATGCAAAAAGCCTTGGCTTACTAAAGGAATAAAAATATCTTCTAACCACAAAAGGGAACTGTATCTAACAACAACAAAGAGTAATGACCCACAAACAAATATTATAAAAACTACTGTGCTACATTAAGAAAGTCCAGAAGCATATGCATCATGTCTGAGATTAGTACCTCTGATAACAAAATCAAAACAATTTGGAATATTATTACAAGGGAGACAGGGCAACCAAGAGTACAGGATGATGGCATCACCATCAAAGCGAATGGAAACTTGTTAAATAACAAGCCGTAAGTTGAAAACGTTTTGAATAACTATTTTTTAAATGTTGTGGAGGAAATAGGATCTAAATGTTCATTAGAAGAAGCAAGGCAGTTAATGGAAGAGGCCTTACCCACACAATTTGATCCAACTGAAATTCCACCCACCTCTCCTGCTGAAAATAGGAAGATAATAAACTCTCTCAAGAATAAAAGCTCACAAGGAATTGATGGCATTTCCAGCCGGATTTCTTGTTCCCAAGAAATAAGTGGGATTCTTAGCCACATATGTAATAGCCCACTGAAGCAGGGTATGTTCCCAGATAGACTTAAGTATGCCATTGTTAAACCACTGCATAAAAAAGGGGATACGTCTGATGTCAACAACTACCGCCCAATCTCTCTTCTGACTGCCTTAGCCAAAATTTTGAAAAAGTTATGTATTGTAGAGTAGCTTCACACCTTTGTGAAAATAAAGTTTTAACAAAATGTCAGTTTGGTTTCCAAAAGGGGGTTTTCAACGGAAAATGCTATATATACTTTCAGTAATGAAATATTAAATGCTCTGAGTAACCAGAAGTCACCCGTTGGGGTTTTTTGTGATGTATCAATGGCTTTTGATTGCGAATATCATGGAATACTTCTAGATAAGCTCAAGTACTGTGGTATGAATGGGACAGTGCCCCAATGGTTGAAGTCATACCTAAGTGGAAGAGTGCAGAAAGTTGAAATAAGCAGTTCAAATAATTTGCCAAAAACTGGTGATTTCTCAAACTGGGGCACAATCAAGAATGGGGTGCCGCAAGGTTCGGTCTTGGGTCCTCTGCTGTTCTTAATATATATTAATGACTTGCAATTCTATATTCACGAAGATGAAAAGTTGGTACTTTTTGCCGATGATACAAGTATAGCTATCACACCCAACAGACAACAATTAACAGGTCAAATTGCAAACAATGTTTTTCAGAAAATCATTAAGTGGTTCTCTGCAAATGGGCTCTCATTAAACTTTGATAAAACACAGTATATACAGTTCCACACAGAAAATGGAATGACTCCATTGATAAATATAGACTTCGATCAGAAATCGGTAGCTAAGATATAATATTAAAATTTTCAAGGTGTATGCATTGATGAGGGGTTGAAATGGAAAAAAACACACTGAGGATCTGCTGAAGCGTTTGAGTTCAGCTACTTATGCTATTAGGGCCATTGCAAATTTTGGCGATATACATCTGAATAAATTAACTTATCATGCCTATTTTCATTCTCTGCTTTCCTATGACATCATATTCTGGGGTGACTCATCATTTAGTGAAAGAGTGTTGATTGCACAAAAGCGTGTAATCAGAATAATTGCTGGAGCTCATCCAAGATCGTCCTGCAGACACTTATTTAAAGAGCTAGAGATCTTCACTGTAGCCTCTCAATGTATATATTAACTTATGAAATTTGTTATTAAGAATCCGAGCGAATTCAGAAGCAATAGCAGTGTACATTGATACAACACTAGGAGAAAGGATGATCTTCACTACTGAATGCTAAATCTAACTTTGGCTCAGAAGGGGGTAAATTATGCTGCCACGAAAGTCTTTGGTCACTTACCTAATAGCATCAAAAGTCTGACAGATAGCCATATAGCATTTAAAAGGAAATTAAAAGAATTTCTTAATGGAAACTCCTTCTACTTATTAGATGAATTTTTGGATATAATAAGTGGGTAATTTACCCAACCCCCACAAAAATTATTAAGTGTTATAATATTTTGTGTAATGTAATATCTTGTATAAACACCTTTTATTAACCAAACACGTTCAGCATCATTACGAAGTGTCGTATTCATGATCTATGGAACAATTAATAATCTAATCTAATCTAATGTAATGTAATCTAACCTAATCTTTATTATATATCGAATGGTAACGCTTCGTATATCGGGTGGCTACACTAAGAGTCATAAGGCGCACTTTATCTCGCTATTCTTCAGTTACTGGAAATTTTGTTTGTGCTATGGATAAACGGCGTGTGTTTCATGCTGCGATCTCGTTCGAAAGAAAGGCTCTGTTTGTTTCTCATCACAAACTACTTTTGAAAGTGGAATTTCGTGCAGTAGTGCGGTCCAAATCAGGTCTAATGTACGTGCATGTTACAGTTTGTTATTTAGATGTATCAGGCGTGTCACTGTATTTAAGAAAACGCTTAATATGGTTCAAATGGCTCTGAACACTATGGGACTTAGCTTCCGAGGTCATCAGTCCCCTAGAACGTGGAACAACTTAAAGCTAACTAACCTAAGGACATCACACACGTCCATGCCCGAGGTACGATTCGAACATGCGACAGTAGCGGTCGCGCAGTTCCAGACTGCAGCGCCTAGAGCCGCTCGGCCACACCGGCCGGCAAAACGCTTAATAGCTTCTCTGAGTGACAAGAGTGTGCTTCCAGGAACGCTTTATACACTAACGGAAAAAATGGAATACCTTCAAGTATTGTGTTCAGTGCTACAAGGTATAATATATGCATACTGAGGTCTTGTTATGTTACTGATTCGTTTGTCACGGTCATCGCCGATCAAACGGCGTACAGGAGGCCTGTCTGTTCAGGCTCTGTTTTGGCTCTACAGTGCTCAGTTTACATGTGAGCAGTGTTTGCAACCTACATTCTAGAGTATGTTGTTGTTGTTGTGGTCTTCAGTCCTGAGACTGGTTTGATGCAGCTCTCCATGCTACTCTATCCTGTGCAAGCTTCTTCATCTCCCAGTACCTACTGCAACCTACATCCTTCTGAATCTGCTTAGTGTATTCATCTCTTGGTCTCCCTCTACGATTTTTACCCTCCACGCTGCCCTCCAATGCTAAATTTGTTATCCCTTGATGCCTCAAAACATGTCCTACCAACCGATCCCTTCTTCTTGTCAAGTTGTGCCACAAACTTCTCTTCTCCCCAATCCTATTCAATACCTCCTCATTAGTTACGTGATCTACCCACCTTATCTTCAGCATTCTTCTGTAGCACCACATTTCGAAAGCTTCTATTCTCTTCTTATCCAAACTAGTTATCGTCCATGTCTCACTTCCATACATGGCTACACCCCATACAAATACTTTCAGAAACGACTTCCTGACACCTAAATCTATACTCGATGTTAACAAATTTCTCTTCTTGAGAAACGCTTTCCTTGCCATTGCCAGTCTACATTTTATATCCTCTCTACTTCGACCATCATCGGTTATTTTACTCCCTAAATAGCAAAACTCCTTTACTACTTTAAGTGTCTCATTTCCTAATCTAATTCCCTCAGCATCACCCGACTTAATTTGACTACATTCCATTATCCTCGTCTTGCTTTTGTTGATGTTCATCTTATATCCTCGTTTCAAGACACTGTCCATTCCGTTCAGCTGCTCTTCCAAGTCCTTTGCTGTCTCTGACAGAATTACAATGTCATCGGCGAACATCAAAGTTTTTACTTCTTCTCCATGAATTTTAATACCTACTCCGAATTTTTCTTTTGTTTCCTTTACTGCTTGCTCAATATACAGATTGAATAACATCGGGGAGAGGCTACAACCCTGTCTCACTCCCTTCCCAACCACTGCTTCCCTTTCATGCCCCTCGACTCTTGTAACTGCCATCTGGTTTCTGTACAAATTGTAAATAGCCTTTCGCTCCCTGTATTTTACCCCTGCCACCTTTAGAATTTGAAAGAGAGTATTCCAGTCAACATTGTCAAAAGCTTTCTCTAAGTCTACAAATGCTAGAAACGTAGGTTTGCCTTTTCTTAATCTTTGTTCCAAGATAAGTCGTAAGGTCAGTATTGCCTCACGTGTTCCAACATTTCTACGGAATCCAAACTGATCTTCCCCGAGGTCGGCTTCTACCAGTTTTTCCACTCGTCTGTAAAGAATTCGCGTTAGTATTTTGCAGCTGTGACTTATTAAACTGATAGTTCGGTAATTTTCACATCTGTCAACACCTGCTTTCTTTGGGATTGGAATTATTATATTCTTCTTGAAGTCTGAGGGTATTTCGCCTGTCTCATACATCGTGCTAACCAGATGGTAGAGTTTTGTCATGACTGGCTCTCCCGAGGCCATCAGTAGTTCTAATGGAATGTTGTCTACTCCCGGGGCCTTGTTTCGACTCAGGTCTTCCAGTGCGCTGTCAAACTCTTCACGCAGTATCTTATCTCCCATTTCGTCTTCATCTACATCCTCTTCCATTTCCATAATATTGTCCTCAAGTACATCGCCCTTGTATAAACCCTCTATATACTCCTTCCACCTTTCTGCCTTTCCTTCTTTGCTTAGAACTGGGTTGCCATCTGAGCTCTTGATATTCATACAAGTGGTTCTCTTCTCTCCAAAGGTCTCTTTAATTTTCCTGTAGGCAGTATCTATCTTACCCCTAGTGAGACAGGCCTCTACATCCTTACATTTGTCCTCTAGCCATCCCTGCTTAGCCATTTTGCACTTCCTGTCGATTTCATTTTTGAGACGTTTGTATTCCTTTTTGCCTGCTTCATTTACTGCATTTTTATATTTTCTCCTTTCATCAATTAAATTCAATATTTCTTCTGTTACCCAAGGATTTCTATTAGCCCTCGTCTTTTTACCTACTTGATCGTCTGCTGCCTTCACTACTTCATCCCTCAGAGCTACCCATTCTTCTTCTACTGTATTTCTTTCCCCTATTCCGGTCAATTGTTCCCTTATGCTCTCCCTGAAACTCTGTACAACCTCTGGTTCTTTCAGTTTATCCAGGTCCCATCTCCTTAAATTCCCACCTTTTTGCAGCTTCTTCAGTTTCAATCTGCAGTTCATAACCAATAGATTGTGGTCAGAATCCACATCTGCCCCAGGAAATGTCTTACAATTTAAAACCTGGTTCCTAAATCTCTGTCTTACCATTATATAATCTATCTGAAACCTGTCAGTATCTCCAGGCTTCTTCCATGTATACAGCCTCCTTTCATGATTCTTGAACCAAGTGTAAGCTATGATTAAGTTATGCTCTGTGCAAAATTCTACAAGGCGGCTTCCTCTTTCATTCCTTCCCCCCAATCCATATTCACCTACTATGTTTCCTTCTCTCCCTTTTCCTACTGACGAATTCCAGTCACCCATGACTATTAAATTTTCGTCTCCCTTCACTACCTGAATAATTTCTTTTATCTCGTCATACATTTCATCTATTTCTTCATCATCTGCAGAGCTAGTTGGCATATAAACTTGTACTACTGTAGTAGGCATGGGCTTTGTGTCTATCTTGGCCACAATAATGCGTTCACTATGCTGTTTGTAGTAGCTAACCCGCACTCCTATTTTTTTATTCATTATTAAACCTACTCCTGCATTACGCCTATTTGATTTTGTATTTATAACCCTGTAATCACCTGACCAAAAGTCTTGTTCCTCCTGCCACCGAACTTCACTAATTCCCACTATATCTAACTTTAACCTATCCATTTCCCTTTTCAAATTTTCTAACCTACCTGCCCGATTAAGTGATCTGACATTCCACGCTCCGATCCGTAGAACGCCGATTTTCTTTCTCCTGTTAACGACGTCCTCTTGAGTAGTCCCCGCCCGGAGATCCGAATGGGGGACTATTTTACCTCCGGAATATTTTACCCAAGAGGACGCCATCATCATTTAATCATTCAGTAGAGCTGCATGTCCTCGGGAAAAATTACGGCTGTAGTTTCCCCTTGCTTTCAGCCGTTCGCAGTACCAGCACAGCAAGGCCGTTTTGGTTAATGTTACAAGGCCAGATCAGTCAATCATCCAGACTGTTGCCCTTGCAACTACTGAAAAGGCTGCTGCCCCACTTCAGGAATCACATGTTTGTCTGGCCTCTCAACAGATACCCCTCCGTTGTGGTTGCACCTACGGTATGGCCATCTGTATCGCTGAGGCACGCAAGCCTCCCCACCAACGGCAAGGTCCATGGTTCATGGGGGGGGGGGGGGGTTCTAGAGTATAAGCTAGCTCAAACGACGAGTACGTACTCATTCTGAGCAGTTTTAACCATATGAACGGCATCGCACTCAGGGGCTACAGATAGATAGATGAACGTACCTCCGCATTGCTGCCCTTGTTGAGCGAAGTGCATCAGTGGTGTGGTGCTACTTTCAACTGTGGTTTGTGGAACATTCCCACGCCTGTGGAACAGGTTCTGGAACTCCGACGAGTGCAGATGTTTGTCATGGTCCACGCATTTTGTGAGCAGCAATGGTCCACCGAACATCATTTAGGTACGAAATCTGGGCACATGTTGCTCTTACATGTCATAAGGGACCTTGACGTCCAATTCGAGTACCCCGCTTGACACGATAGCATCTTGCAGCTTACATTCGGTTCTGGTGCTTCCATACGAACTGGCAATTTCCTCAAATGGTGCCCAGGAAATGGAGAGATCCCAAGGTCTGTGCTGTGGTGGGGAGGCCCCAGCAGTTGCAGCTATTCGTATCTTATCGTTGTCCGTGGTGACCTTAACGCCCGACTGTACATGGAACACATCGTGTTGGACCATGTGGTGGCTACTGTATACAGTGATGGCCCTTAATTGGTCCTGCTAATGCCAGGGCGTATGTGACGGACATCAGCACGGACGCTAGCGACGCCTGGACATTGAAGTAATCGAATCGCCGGCGGTGACAAAATACTCTATTGAACATTCGGACGGACGTAAGCTATATATTTGTAATATTTACAAACATAAAAAAAAGTTTGGATCTCCTTGGTTCCGTGAGTTGTGGAAAATGTACAGAAGAATGGAATGGAATAGAGATCAACATATACTTCATTTCCACCCTTTCTATTGCTCATGAAAACCACACATTGCATGTTGTGCCACCATACAGCGAGATCTTCAAAGGTGGTAGTCCTGATTGCTTTACCCACCGGTACCTCTAATACCCAGTAGCACGTCCTCTTGCACTGATGCATGACTGTATTCGTCGTGGCATGCTATCCACAAGTTCATCACGGCACTGTTGGTACAGATTAACCCACTCCCCAACGGCGATTCACCGTAGATCCCTCGGAGTGGTTGGTGGGTCACGTCGTCCATAAACAGCCCTTTTCAGTCTATCCCAGGCATGTTAGATGGATTTCATGTCTGGAGAACATGCTGACCACTCTTGCCGAGCGATGTTGTTATACTGAAGGTGGTCATTTACAAGATGTGCACGATGGAGGCACGAATCGCCATTCATGAAGACGAATGCCTCGGAAATATGCTTCCGACATAGTCGCACTGTCTGTCAGAGGATGGCAGTCATGTATCATACAGCCGTTACTGCGCCTTCCATGACCACCAGCGGCGCACGTCGGCCCCACATAATGCCACCCCAAAACAGCAGGGATCCTCCACAGTCTTGCACTCGCAGGACATTGTGTCTAAGATGTTCAGCCTGACTGGGTTGCCTCCAAACACGTCTCCGATGATCGTCTGGTTGAAGATATATGCGACACCCATCAGTGAAGAGAACATGATGCCAACCCTGAGCGGTCCATTCGGCATGTTGTTGGTCCCATCGGTACCGCGCTGCATTGGGTCGTGGTTGCACAGATGGTCCTCGCCATAGACGTCGGGAGTGACGTAGCGCTTCATGCAGCCTATTGTTCACAATTTGAGGCGTAACAGGACGTCCTGTGGCTGTACGAGAAATATTATTCAACATCATGGCGCTGCTGTCAGGGTTCTTACTAGCCATAATCTGTAGGTAGGTGTCTTCAACTGCTGTAGCAGCCCTTGGGCGGCCTGAGCGACAGCTCCTGTCTCTGTGTATCTTCTCCACGTCCGAACAACATCGCTATGGTTCACTCCGAGACACCTGGACACTTCTCTTGCTGAGAGCCCTTCCTGGCACAAAGTAACAATGCGGACGCGATCGAACAGCGGTATTGACCGTCTAGGAATGGTCGAACCACGGACAGCACGAGTTGTGTACCTCCTTCCTAGTGGAATGACTAGAACTGATCGGCTGCCTGACCTCCTCCGCCTAATAGGCGCTGCTCATACATAGTTGTTTACATTTTTGGGAGGGTTTAGTGACATCTCTGGACCGTCAAAGAGACAGAGACTGTGTCTGTGATAAAGTACCCACAGTCGAAGTCTATCTTCAGGAGTTCTGGGGTCTGGGGCAATGCAGATTTTTTTAATGTGTGTATAATACATAAATATATATGAATTACTTTTTTTAAATAAATTTATTTTATAAATTTTTTAATACATAATGGTCATACTGTAATGCATCCAATTTATTTTCTAAAATCTATCTATTACTATCATAGTAATTTTATATATTCTTATACACTTCAACTGAATAAATCTCATCTTTCTTACTTCATATTACATTCATGTTCTATTCTGCTTTTACTGTAAAATAAACAATCTTTACAATCTTGTAACCTTACTTTTATTTTTAATAACATTTTTCAAAGTTCGAAATTTTCTCCATATTTTGTTTTCATAACATTATAGTGAAAATCACACATTAATTCCTATGATAGATCAGGTCTAGCATACCAGTTTACATAGGTTTATTACAGAAAATACTTGTTTTATTCGTATGGATAAAAACTAAATTCTCATTAAAAATAGTCCTACTTTTTTAAATTTTTAAGTAATAATGAAATGTCAGTTTTAAGATATAATTCATGGTATTCACCAATATTTTTTATATTAAATTTTTCCAATACTAGATGTTTATAATCTTTATAATATATTTTATTTGCGTTCTTCATTAAATTTCTTTTTTGTTGGAAGAATTCTTTATTCAAATTTCTTCAAATTATCGATATAAACATAGGAATAGATCCCTGTTTTAATTACTTAATACATAAGTTCTTTTGGAAAAACAGTTTGCAATATTTTTCACTTGTTTATTCATATATTTTAAGAAAGTTTATCATGAGTATTTTTAAATGTGCGAGTTAAGTAAATCACATTTCCAAATCATCTGTTTTGTGTACGAAAAATAAAATATCTATTTTCATAATTTGGTATTAAATTTATTTCTTTTTCAAATGTTCTTTTACAAATAAATGAGAATTGCATCCTGATAAATTATATAAATATCTTTGTACAAAATAAGGATGTTTTAATTGTAAACTTGCATTATTATATATAGGTTTTACAGTCTTTCCAGTCAAATAGTGAGAATGAGGAACTTTTATATCATTTCTTGTGTAAGTTTTCTACACAAAAACAAATTTTAGATTTATTTTGTATTAATTGTTCTTCAGAAATTAACAATTTTAGTTCTGGAGATTCAGAAAAAAAATTCCAATATCCTAGTCGTGCATCGGTAGCTCAGTTGGTAGAGCACTTGCCTTCGAAAGTCAAAGGTCCCGAGTTCGAGTCTCGGTTCGGGGCACATAGTTTTAATCAGCCAGGATATTTCATATCAGAGCACACCCCGCTGCAGGGTGAAAGTTTCATTATTATTTTGATGCTCATCTTAACCTTCTTTATGACTGATATGTAATAAATATAATCACAAGTAAATTTTTGGTGCCAATTTTTATCAATCCGACTTGAAACCAAATTATACACTCCTGGAAATTGAAATAAGAACACCGTGAATTCATTGTCCCAGGAAGGGGAAACTTTATTGACACATTCCTGGGGTCAGATACATCACATGATCACACTGACAGAACCACAGGCACATAGACACAGGCAACAGAGCATGCACAATGTCGGCACTAGTACAGTGTGTATCCACCTTTCGCAGCAATGCAGGCTGCTATTCTCCCATGGAGACGATCGTAGAGATGCTGGATGTAGTCCTGTGGAACGGCTTGCCATGCCATTTCCACCTGGCGCCTCAGTTGGACCAGCGTTCGTGCTGGACGTGCAGACCGCGTGAGACGACGCTTCATCCAGTCCCAAACATGCTCAATGGGGGACAGATCCGGAGATCTTGCTGGCCAGGGTAGTTGACTTACACCTTCTAGAGCACGTTGGGTGGCACGGGATACATGCGGACGTGCATTGTCCTGTTGGAACAGCAAGTTCCCTTGCCGGTCTAGGAATGGTAGAACGATGGGTTCGATGACGGTTTGGATGTACCGTGCACTATTCAGTGTCCCCTCGACGATCACCAGTGGTGTACGGCCAGTGTAGGAGATCGCTCCCCACACCATGATGCCGGGTGTTGGCCCTTTGTGCCTCGGTCGTATGCAGTCCTGATTGTGGCGCTCACCTGCACGGCGCCAAACACGCATACGACCATCATTGGCACCAAGGCAGAAGCGACTCTCATCGCTGAAGACGACACGTCTCCATTCGTCCCTCCATTCACGCCTGTCGCGACACCACTGGAGGCGGGCTGCACGATGTTGGGGCGTGAGCGGAAGACGGCCTAACGGTGTGCGGGACCGTAGCTCAGCTTCATGGAGACGGTTGCGAATGGTCCTCGCCGATACCCCAGGAGCAACAGTGTCCCTAATTTGCTGGGAAGTGGCGGTGCGGTCCCCTACGGCACTGCGTAGGATCCTACGGTCTTGGCGTGCATCCGTGCGTCGCTGCGGTCCGGTCCCAGGTCGACGGGCACGTGCACCTTCCGCCGACCACTGGCGACAACATCGATGTACTGTGGAGACCTCACGCCCCACGTGTTGAGCAATTCGGCGGTACGTCCACCTGGCCTCCCGCATGCCCACTATACGCCCTCGCTCAAAGTCCGTCAACTGCACATACGGTTCACGTCCACGCTGTCGCGGCATGCTACCAGTGTTAAAGACTGCGATGGAGCTCCGTATGCCACGGCAAACTGGCTGACACTGACGGCGGCGGTGCACAAATGCTGCGCAGCTAGCGCCATTCGACGGCCAACACCGCGGTTCCTGGTGTGTCCGCTGTGCCGTGCGTGTGATCATTGCTTGTACAGCCCTCTCGCAGTGTCCGGAGCAAGTATGGTGGGTCTGACACACCGGTGTCAATGTGTTCTTTTTTCCATTTCCAGGAGTGTATTTTTTAAAATTAAAAAAAACTGTTATATTTTTAAAATAAAAATAGTTTTATTGAAGCTTTGAAATGAAAAAGACAAGTTTCTTAAATGGAAAATAGTAAACATCATTAGTTTTTTAAAAAAACTGAAAAATAAGAAAAATATTACATTATTACAGAAAACTTTTCATAGCTGGTTAACATTTATAATTTTTATGACTTTTACGTCATGATATTTGGTTAAATTGTAATTAATAAACTACGTTCAATGTCCCGTTTCTTTAAGCCCAAAACTTTTGTTAGCAGTAGATGAAATTTGGCAACTGCTTCCAAAATGTGGGTCTGCGTGAGCAAGTATCATCTACTCACAGTCTTTTATGGGTGTCTATATTTCGATGTCCGGGCTTGGAATCATTGGGGTATGACGTCTTGAGATTCGTATGTGACTTGGTAGAATGATGACATTAGTGATTATTCAGGAAATCCACAGCTTCACAAGCAGACCTTGCGTTACACACTACATTGGCTTGATGTATTGGAAGTGAGTAGAAGAGAATCCACAAAGTAGTCCGGTTGGGCAGTGGTTCCTAGGGTGTTGGATTCTATCGGCGAAGATGCACAAAGGCGTGAATCTTTCCTGTCCTAGGTGGAAACAGAATAATCACAAAGCTATTACAGCCATAGAGGAATACAGGGTAGGCATAAAGCTGATCTGGATGGGTATTTGTGGTATGTGAACTCTGGTAAAGCGTTCACTGCTTAGCAGACAGGCGCATAATAAAAGGTTTCATCCTCATGACAGAATACTGCAGGAAGAGGCTAATGGACAAGGTAAGCAGGGAGACGTGATGTCTCAGTGATTTGGTTGGAACAGAGGTTTTAGCAAGCGGCAACGCTCATTCATCCAAAGGAGAAGTGAAGGCTACCACGGGTAGCTCAGCAGTAGAATCAGGAGTAAGGAATGGACAGGAGTGAACTTAAATTTACCAAGTAGCATCCTGTGACAGTCATCCACTGATATTCAGCAGAAAGGATGACTGTGGACTTGGCTCTGTGATGCAGATGAAACTGAGCTACTCCACATATGTTGAAACACGTCTCTATTGTCTGGCGAGGTCAATAACGTCTCCTTGTCATCCACTCATTAGGCAGATAATACTAAATTGTGTAACAAATTGCCGGCCTGTGTGGCCGACCGGTTCTAGGCGCTACAGTCTGGAACCGCGCGACCGCTACGGTCGCAGGTTCGAATCCTGCCTCGGGCATGGATGTGTGTGATGTCCTTAGGTTATTTAGGCTTAAGTAGTTCTACGTTCTAGGGGACTGATGACCTCAGAAGCTAAGTCCCATAGTGCTCAGAGCCATTTGAACCATTTTTTGTGATAAATTAAGAAACTTTAGGTTTGAAATGAGCCTTGGGGGATTACACGGCCCAGCAACATGTTACTGAATGGCAGTTCCATTGTGAACTGCTGTGTGACACATTCCTCACTACAAGGCTAAACAAAGTGGTACAAACCGTAATGTGTTGGCATGTGTGACTCGCAGGACCTCAGTAAAGCATGACACTATTCCCAACATGGTAGACGATGAAGAGGGGAGAGGGAGTATACTGTAATTTAAAGATTTAAAGCAGACTGGGCTGCCGGTGGAGGGAGTTCAAGTGCATACTGCGTAACGATGCAACTTCAAAAGTGTTAGAGGGGTATGGGATGTATTACAGTATAGGATGACATTTTTTCAGAGTGTAAAACCTGATGTTAAAAAAATAGTGCTAAGTCGACACGTGCAAGGTAGAATGTATGACATAAAATTATCTTACTTCCCGGCACAGGTGAATGTCAGGCAGCGAAAGTGTCTGTTATTTTCGTGTGTAGAATAGATAGTTGTGAGTGGTTGTTTTCCAAACCAAGATGCTCCACTGATGGGAGGCTGCTAGCTATGTGAAACAGTCTGCCCTTGTGCCCAATGGTGGCATTCCAGAGGCAGGTAGAGCATTTAATTCAAATCAATCAGACACGAGAAGAGGAAATCCTTAAGCTATTAGAGACCAATAAGGAATTCGAAATTCAAAATTTGCGGTTGCATGTGTTAACCTCGCGAATTCACAAAAATATGTTGAAGCAGCAAACGATTAGCAGTGGTAGTGCCAAATAATCACTTTTATAGAAAATAACTGAAAACTGCTAATATCTCAGTGCGCAATACACAGGTGTCTACACAGCAATGCAGTAAGATGACACATATACTCTGATCAGCTACAACATTATACCACCTACCTGTCAGCCGATATGTCCTCCTTAGGCACACACAACAGTGGCGACACATCAAGTCATGGAAGCAATGAGGCCTTCGTTGGTCTCTGGAGAGATTTGACACCTCATCTGCACACACACGTCTACTAATTCCGTTAAATTCCGGTGAGGATGGGTGAAGGGGGGTTTGGGGGTTTGCATAATGTTCAATCACATCCCAATGTGTTAGATAGGGTTTAGATCTGGCAAATTTGGGAACCATCACATCTACTGGAACTCTTCACTGTGAACGTCAAACCACTCGTTCACACTCTTGGCCTTAGAACATGGAGCATTACCTTGTTGAAAAATGCCATTGCCGTCGGGAAACATTATCATCAGCAAGCGGTATAAGTGGTCTGCAAGCAGTGTACGATACACCTTAGTAGTCATCATGCTGTTTTGCATGAGCTCCACTGGACCCATGGATGCCTACGTGACTGTTCCCCGGAGTATAATGGAACTGCCGCGAGCTTGTCTCCATCCCGCAGTAGAACTATCACTGTGCTGTTCACCTGGAAGACGACGGATTCGCGCAATCCCATCGGTATGACGAAGAAGGTATTGGGATTCATCAATCTATGCAACCCGCTGACACTGCGTCAACGTACAATGCGGATGGTCACATGCCCATTTCAGTCGTAGTTGCCGATGTCGTGGTATTAACATTGGCACATGCATGTTTCGTCGGAGGCGAAGGCTCATCATTAGCACTGTTCGGTGCATAGTATGATCAGACACATTTGTACTCTGCCCAACAGTGAAGACTGATGTCAGTTCCGCCACAGTTCGCCACCTTTCCCGATTTACCAGTCTTCCCAGCGTAAGACGTTCAACATTTGCAATGAGGGGTGATCGCACAACCCCACGACGTGTGGCCATATTTGGAGGAAAAAATGCCACAAGATGAAAAGAAAAGGCCATTTACGTTGATCGGCCTTTACTTTTATAATATCGTTACATTTTCTACATGTTTTTGAATATGGTGCATCAGACATTAAGCGAATCGGTTTTTCCATTGAAGTGGATTGACATTTACAAGGTAAAATGCTAGCACATCTCTGTTGCGAATAACTGATCGGCTTTCTTCTTGAGTTGTTCCTTTTTCAGTGTCCTCCACACCTTCTTGTGCTGGAAATTGACACCATGTCTTTTCCGTGTAGGGTTGTTAAGTACACAACAAGTCTCTACAACGTTTATTGGCAAAGTTTATGTTAACGTTTAGAGGTCAATGTAATATACGCCATTTATTAGCCAAAATGTCAAAAGTCCATTCAATGTATCTACGTACTATGCTGAAACGACAGTTAAATATTATTATGTTTTCACTGAAATTACTTCCTGCACGAGGTTGTAAAAATGTAATTTAAGCACTCAGGATTAATTTTCATTGAAAATGTTTACATTATTGTTCTGTGTACTAAATTATACGAAACCTTACACTATTGAAAAATTTCAGTAGAATACTAATATGCTTACACGATTTTAACCAGCAGCTTTCTTCAGGGTTTATACATGACCACAACTTTGTTGTCATTCCAGTTATTGCTCCTCTAATTTTGGAAAGCACACTATGTGATCAAAAGTATCCGGACACCAGACTGAAAATGGCTTACAAGTTCTTGGTGCTCTCCATCGGTAATGCTAGAATACAGTAAGGGGTTGGCCCACCCTTAGCCTTGATGACAGCTTCTACTCTCGCACGCATACGTTCAATCAGGTGCTGGGAGGTATCTTGGGGAATGGCAGCCCATTCTTCATGAAGTGCTGCACTGAGGAGAGGTATCAATGTCGGTCGGTGAGGCCTGGCACGAAGTAGGCGATACAAAACATCCCAAAGGTGTTCTGTAGGATTCAGGTCAGGACTCTGTGCCGGGCGGTCTCTTATAGGAATGTTATTGTCGTGTAACAACTCCGTCACATGCTGTGCATTATGAACAGGTGTTCGAACATGAAAGGTGCTATTGACATCCACGAATTGCTCTTCAACAGTGGGAAGCAGGAAGGTGCTTAAAACATCAATGTAGGTTTGTGTGGTGATAGAGGCACGTAAAACAACAAGCGGTACAAGCCCGCTCCACGAAAAACGCGACCACACCATAACACCAGCGCCTCCGAATTTTGCTGTTGGTACTAGACACACCGGCAGATGACGTTCACTGGGCATTCGCCATAACCACACTCTGCCATAGGATCGCCACATTGTGTAGCGTGATTCGTCACTCCACACAACGTTTTCCAACTGTTCTATCGTCGATTGTATAACTCCTTACACCAAGCCGCGCGTCGTTTGGCAGTTACCGGCGTGATGCGTGGCTTATGAGCAGCAGCTCGACCATGATCTCCAAGTTTTCTCACCTCCCTCCTAACTGTTATAGTACTTGCAGTGGGTCGTGATGCAGTTTGGAATTCCTGTGTGATGATGGTCTGTATAGACGTCTGGCTATTACACACTATGACCCTCATCAACTGTCGAAGGTCTCTGCCAGTCAACAGACGAGGTCGGCCTGTACGCTTTTGTGCTGTACATGTCCCTTCTCGTTTCCATTTCACTATCACATCGGAAGCAATGGACCTAGACTCGTAGAGAAAACATCTTGGTCCTACTGATAAGAAACAGACTTTTCGACCCTGTAAGTGCAGAACAGGGAATCAGTGATCATAAGGCCGTTACAGCATCCCTGAATATGAAAGTTAATAGGAATATAATAAAAGGGAGGAAGGTTTATCTGTTTAGCAAGAGTAATAGAAGGCAGATTTCAGACTACCTAACAGATCAAAAAGAAAATTTCTGTTCCGACACTGACAATGTTGAGTGTTTATGGAAAAGTTCAAGGCGATCGTAAAATGCGTTTTAGACAGGTACGTGCCGAGTAAAACTGTGAGGGACGGGAAAAACCCACCGTGGTTCAACAACAAAGTTAGGAAACTACTGCGAAAGCAAAGAGAGCATCACTCCAAGTGTTAACGCAGCCAAAACCTCTCAGACAAATAGAAGGTAAACGATGTCAAAGTTAGCGTAAGGAGGGCTATGCGTGAAGCGTTCAGTGAATTCGAAAGTAAAATTCTATATACCGACTTGACAGAAAATCCTAGGAAGTTCTGGTCTTACGTTAAATCAGTAAGTGGCTCGAAACAGCATATCGAGACACTCCGGAATGATGACGGCATTGAAACAGAGGATGACACGGGTAAAGCTGAAATACTAATCACCTTCTTCCAAAGCTGTTTCACAGAGGAAGACCGCACTGCAGTTCCTTCTCTACATCCTCAAACAAACGAAAAAATGGCTGACATCGAAATAAGTGTCCAAGGAGTAGAAAAGCAACTGGAATCACTCAACAGAGGAAAGTCCACTGGACCTGACGGGATACCAATTCGATTCTACACAGAGTACGCGAAAGCACTTGCCCCCCTTCTAACAGCCATGTACCGCAAGTCTCTAGAGGAACGGAAGGTTCCAAATGATTGGAAAAGAGCACAGGTAGTCCAAGCCTTCAAGAAGGATCGTCGAGCAGATGCGCAAAACTATAGACCTATATCTCTGACGTCGATCTATTGTAGAATTTTAGTACATGTTTCTCGCTCGTATATCATGTCGTTTTAGGAAACCCAGAATCTCCTCTGTAGGAATCAACATGGATTCCGGAAACAGCGATCGTGTGAGACCCAACTCGCTTTATTTGTTCATGAGACCCGGAAAATATTAAATATAGGCTCCCAGGTAGATGTTATTTTCCTTGACCTCCGGATGGCGTTCGATACAGTTCCGCACTGTCGCCTGATAAACAAAGTAAGAGCCTACGGAATATCAGCACAGCTGTGTGGCTGGATTGAATAGTTTTTAGCACAGAGAACACAACATGTTGTTATCAATGGAGAGACGTCGACCGACGTTAAAGTAACCCTGGCGTGCCACAGGGGAGTGTTATGGGACCGTTGCTTTTCACAATATATATAAATGACCTAGTAGATAGTGTCGGAAGTTCCATGCGGCTTTTCGTGGATGAAGCTGTAGTATACAGAGAAGTTGCAGCATTAGAAAATTGTAGCGAAGTGCAGGAAGATCTGCAGCGGATAGGCACTTGGTGCAGGGAGTGGCAACTGACCCTTAACATAGACAAATGTAATGTATTGCGAATACATAGAAAGAAGGATCCTTTATTGTATGATTATATGATAGCGGAACAAACACTGGTAGCAGTTACTTCTGTAAAATATCTGGGAATATGCGTGCGGAACTATTTGAAGTGGAATGGTCATATAAAATTAATTGTTGGTAAGGCGGGTACCGGGTTGAGATTCATTGGGAGAGTCCTTCGAAAATGTAGTCCATCAACAAAGGATGTGGCTTACAAAACACTCGTTCGACCTTTACTTGAGTATTGCTCATCAGTGTGGGATCCGTACCAGATCGGGTTGACAGAGGAGATAGAGAAGATCCAAAGAAGAGCGGCGCGTTTCGTCACAGGTTTATTTGGTAACCGTGATAGCGTTACGGAGATGTTTAGCAAACTCAAGTGGCAGACTCTGCAAGAGAGGCGCTCTGCATCGCGGTGTAGCTTGCTCACCAGGTTTCGAGAGGGAGCGTTTCTCGATGAGGTATCGAATATATTGCTTCCCCCTGCTTATACCTCCCGAGGAGATCACGAATGTAAAATTAGAGATTCGAGCGCGCACGGAGGCTTTCAGACAGTTGTTCTTCCCGCGAACCATACGCGACTGGAACAGAAAAGGGATGTAATGACAGTGGCACGTAAAGTGCCCTCCGCCACACACCGTTGGGTGGCTTGCGGAGTATCAATGTAGATGTAGATGTAGAGATGCTAAGGACTGTGGAAATATCGCGTACAGACATACGACAGAAGTGACACCCAATCACCATACCACGTTCGATGTCCGTGAGTTCCGCGGAGGGATCCAGTGTGCTCTTTCACGATGTAGAATAACTACTGAGGTCGCTGATATGAAGTACCTGGCAGTAGGTGGCAGCAGAATGCACCTAATACGAAAAACGTATGTCTTTGGTGCTGTCTGGATGCTTTTGATCATGTAGTGCAGTTCGCCGTTGGAAGATACTGACATTATGTTATAGCAAAAAAAATTATCCCATAGTCTCGTAACTCTGTGTAAAAGGCGACAAAATCAGCTCTGGTATTTCTTTCCTGCAGGAGGGGATGCACCCGGTATGTATGTTTACTGCTTCTTAGGCGTATTTTCATCTTAAAAGGACGTACCAAGAGCCAAATGGCTACAGCACTTTCCACAGAGACTTTCATTTTGTTTTATTATTTCCAGCAACTCGAACAAACAAAAAGGGAAAAAAAATCCGTCCGTCTGCCGTATTGCGGTCGAGACGACTGAGAGAGCAAGAACTGAAACGGAACCCGCAAAAAGACTGACAGACCTAATCCACACGCCGAGTCTTTCGTCGGGCTAGTGTGCTGCAGCCCACGGAAAACGCAGAACCGTATGTCTTGCACTGTGGCTGTCGGCGGGCCAGTGCGTTGTCGCCAGTGACGGCACACGCGCACCGCTGCGAGCGGCGGGCCACTGCGTTGTTAGCCTAAACGTCGACTGACTAATTGACTAATACATCTAGGAACGAGACTCGAAGGAACTTCGAAGCTCCATATCATGCAAGGCCTCTGTAATAATCGGTTCACTAAATACTTCGAGCCGTTAAGGTAGTGTGACTCTATTGCTAAGTAATGGCAGGGATTGGTAACCTCAGTCCGGAACCGCGCGACTGCTACCGTCGCAGGTTCGAATCCTGCATTGGGCATGGATGTGTGTGATGTCCTTAGGTTAATTAGGTTTAAGTAGTTCTAAGTTCTAGGGGACTGATGACCGCAGATGTTAAGTCCCATAGCGCTCAGAGCCATTTGAACCACTTAGATTGGTAACGAAAATGCGAGACAGGGAACAGAGGGAAAACTTCAAAACCATTTTTGTCGCAGTGACATAGTTAATTCGTCATATCCGTTCCTACACGGAGGCAGGCCGCAACTCACGAAGAGAAGAAGACGTAGCACGCTCAAGTATGTGTCTGTGTCTAGCATTTCGATGAAATCGGCGAAAATGATCCTCGGGTCATTCATTCATTTCAGCTTCGTGTACCATTATTTCAGTGCCTAAGGGTTAAGCACACGGGTGGTGTATGTCAGTATGGTGCAAACGGATAACGCATTTCGTAGTCATTAGTTACGTATCATATGGTATAGAGTAGAGGGTGCATAGGAGTGTATATGTAAGTATTACACTATTGTTTTGAAGTATTTCACGCCCTTGATTGCAATGATGTTCTTTCGTAAGTTACACATCCTCACGCAGAATTGTATAGGTATATTTCTGGGGGTGGGGGGTGGTGGAGTCGGGGTGCCTTGTGACAATGCAATGCCTAGCAGCAATGTGATCTCATACTGCCGAGTAATACCTCAGGAACCACTCTGTGTTAAGTGAGGATTGACTTTCGCATGCTCTGGTCTGAAAGTATCGCTGGATATTTTAAATTATCTTCCTACTGTGAGTGTATGCATTTATCGTCATGATGAACACTCACGAATTAACTTATAGAAAGAAAAAGTGCGTCGAGGTTTCACACAACGAAAGCTTAAACCACACTGAAATTGCGAAGATGTTAAAGTGTTAGAGGTCATCTGTGAATCAAAATCTGCAGAAACTGATGGCCAAAGGAAATAAGGAAAATTTTGTCTGAAGAGGACAGCTACGCCCTTCTTCGCCCCGGGAGTACAGAATACTTCGTCGAATAACCCGGAAAACAGGAGTGCTACTATTTATGTGGTCTAATTTCCAAGGCTGCTGATATTACATCCTCCAAATCTATCATTTCAGATTCGTTCTGTCATGACTTAATTGATTTCAAAAAATTTCTGAAGCCAAGAAAATCGACAGACCTTAAGCCCAATAAGAATTTGTGTCCATTGGTTGGGAAAGGAGTTCAGAAGAAGTCTGCAGAAAACAGGAGTTGTTGGAAGTAATTGTGAAAGTGTGACGCCATGAAACTGACATCAGAACCATTAGAAAATTGACCGACTCCTTGCCTGACAGAGTGAAAGCAGCTGTAAGGGCTGAGGGGGGTCCAGCAAAATACTAAGATCATTTAAGGAATAACTACTGGATAATGAACTTTCGATGCACAGTATCTTACACCACGACGAAACTAAATGGAAATTTCATCAAAATATTGAATATTTCACTTCCTTGTCATCAATGACATGGCATGTCTTTTTACAATTGTGAGCCTGCTGTTGACATTTCTTTGTACTTAAGTACTAGAAACAGTCTTGTCCTTTATTATGATGGTCTCATTTGTAGACTTCCCTTGTTTAATGAATATCTGAATTTTCAAAGACGAATGGGTTTTTAGAAATTCTGTACTACAATTCTCAAAATTATGTAGGGATGTGCAATACTTTAGAACGGTAGTGTATGTTGATTAAAGTTCAAGTATTGGTGATGGTATGTTCAATCGATATTGATCTATGTCGCAGGTAACCTGTCATGCGTGCGATGCCTTCTGGAGCACCTAGTAGCAAAACTCATGTTCTCTTGCATTACGGTACAGCTTGTGATCGAAGGTGTCAACTGAAAGAGGTGTCAAAATCATGTAAATAGGATATTATAAAATCTGTGAAACACAAGGCTAGTGTAGTACCTCTATATCATTACTGTGTCAATGTATGCAAAGCGTCAACGAAATGTCAGTGTATTTCATTCAGTATATTGGGAAATTCCAGTTACAATTGAGTGAGTGAAAAATATTTTGAATAAGGAACCATGTCATGTTTAACTCATCTACTTGTGCTTGAGGAACTGAATGAGGCTTGACGCAGTACAGTTATTAGGTAACTATTCGAAAGGAAACATAACGAAAAACCCATTTATCACTTAAGCACATTTGTTTGTACAAACACATAAACTTTACGAGTTTCCATTGTTTCGAAACAAAAAGGAACCCAGCATACGAGGGTCACTCCAAAAGAAATGAACACTATTATCGTAAAAATACATTTTTCATTCTGCATGTGTGAAAGTTTTACAGTGTGTAGATACATCCATCCCGCTTGTTTTCAAACTTAGTTCAACCAGTTCCCGTGAGTGGTGCCGTCACAGCATGTCTTCCACATGGCTGCTACACTTGACGTTCGTCAGAAGCAACGTGCTGTTATAGAATTCCTGTGCTCTGGAAACGAGACAGTGGGAAACATCCACAAGAGGTTGAAGAAGGTGAATGGAGATGCTGCTGTCGATCGCAGTACAGTTAGTCGGTGGGCAAGCAGATTACGTGATGAAAGCAGGCACGGCAATATTGAGGATTGTCCTCTCAGCGGCAGGCCTCGTACTGCACACACTCCAGACAATGTGCAGAGAGTTAACGAATTAGTGACTGCTGACAGACGCATCACAGTGAACGAATTGTCATGCGACGTTGGGATAGCGGAAGGAAGTGTTTACAGAATACTGAAAGTGTTGGCGTTAAAAAATGTTTGTGCCAGGTGGGTTCCCAGGATGTTGACAGTGGCTCACAAAGAAACAAGGAAAACGGTATGCAGCGAACTTTTGGAACAGTACGAGAATGGTGGATGTGAATTTCTTGGAAGAATTGTGACAGGTGATGAAACATGGCTCCATCATTTTTCACCAGAGACGAAGAGGCAATCAATGGAGTGGCATCATGCAAATTCACCCAAGGAAAAAAAAATTCAAAACCACACCGTCTGCTGGAAAAGTTATGGCTACGGTGTTTTCCGATTCCGAAGGACTCTTGCTTGTGGACATCATGCCAAGTGGAACCACCATAAATTCTGACCCATATGTGACGATACTGAAGAAACTTCAAGCTCGACTGAGTCGTGTTCGACCACATCGCCAAATGCAGAATGTTTTGCTGTTGCACGACAATGCACGGCCACATGTCATGAAAAATCCATGGAAGCGATCACAAAACTCGGATGGACAACACTGAAACACCAGCCTGACCTGGCTCCATGTGACTATCATCTCTTTGGGAAACTGAAAGACTCTCTCCGTTGGCCGCGCGGGATTAGCCGAGAGGTCTCAGGCGCTGCAGTCATGGACTGTGCGGCTGGTCCGGCGGAGGTTCGAGTCATCCCTCGGGCATGAGTGTGTGTTTGTCCTTAGGATAATTTAGGTTAAGTAGTGTGTAAGCTTAGGGACCGATGTCCTTAGCAGTTAAGTCCCATATCATTTCACACTCATTTCAACATTTTTTCTCTTCGTTGAACAAGGTTTGAAGATAATGACTCCCTTGTGCTCGCTGCCAAAAAGTGGCTCCAATAGGCTGGTCCAGAAATTTACTGTGCGGGTATATAGGCGCTGGTTCCGAGGTGGCGTAAGGCAGTTGAGAGGGATAGAAATTATGTGGAGAAATGAAAATATTGCTCCTAAAGAATGTATCTACACACTGTAAAACTTTCAAACATATAGAATAAAAGATGGATTTAAAAAAAAAATTGTGTGCAGTTCTTTTGGAGTGACCCTCGTACTATACATACAAAACAGTACTGATGCATTACAACAGCACCTTGATGTGGCGACAGCCAACACTGTTGCGGAATTGTACCTACGTGGCATCTTCTGGAACACACTCTCCATTCCATCTCGTGCCGGCTCAGTTTCTAGTTCAGCGGCCACAACTCGTGCCAGCAGGTCGACACGAGCCTTGTAAATTAAACTTTGAGTACGATCCCACAATAAGTAGTCCATACGAGTTGAATCTGGCGATTGCGGCGGCCGCCAGGTTAGGCCGCCTCGGCCTGTCCATCTTTCACCATATCGTTTGTTCAGATGCCTCCGTATCGCACGTGAGAAGTGAGATGGTGCACCGTCATGCTGAAACCCCATTTCCCGACGGACATTCGATGGCACAGCTTCCAAGAACGGGTCCAATACGTTTTGAAGGAAGATTAGGTTCTATGCAAGATCAGGTAGCTTGATTGGGAGGAGGCCCAATCACATAACCGTCCAGAATAACCGCCTACACATTAATACCAAACAGGTGCTGAGATCCCTGAATTTGTGTGCCGCGGCGGATTTCGTCCGCACAGACACGGTTGTTTCACGATTTCAGACCACAGTCCCTAGTAAACATACATTCATCTGTCAACAGAGCTCGACGTGGAAACAGGGTTGTGTCAATGCGGCGGGGCTGGAACCATTTCCAGTAGGCAACTCGTTGTGGAAAATTGCCTGGACTCATATCGTGTACCCTTCGTAAGTGGTGTGGGTATAAGTATTGCTCACACAGAATGTCCATTGTGACTAACACCTGTTGCACGCACAGTTGTTCGAGTACACTTTGGCGCGTTCTCTTCAACACAATGCAGTAGATCTTCTTCAGATTCGGGCATGCGGCGATACAGTAGAGCATCACAATCCTGCTTCCGCACGATGAAGGTACCAGTTTTTCGGGGGCGCTGCGTAGCTTGGACAAAAGTTTATGCGATGGCGTGCTACTTTGTGGAAAACGTTCGTGATACTGCTGGCTAACAGCTCTTCCGTTACCTCGAGCTTCGTCATACACAAGGGGCATATCTGTGTGTTCCGAAAACGTGCAACAAACCATGTTTATTGCATCGGAGATGCAAAGGCATTGAATATGTTTCGCAGCAAGGCATATGTTAAGTGAAATCAGGTGATGGTTTGACGCAGTACACCTGATCCTGACTGCTCTATTCCATACCAGGATAAGCAACTCCGAAACTTTATTTTTCCCTCAGTAGTTACACTTCTGAACTGACACCGTCGTAGAACGGAAACTGTATGTTTCAGGACATAAGTTCCTATTACAAATATTATGTACTCACTCCTCTCAACATGTGCTAGAAATATGTAACGGGAATTTCCGAACACCCTGTAAAATAAGTAAATTGATCCTCGGAATGCTAAGATCCACGTATAGGGGTCGGAGTTAAATAGCTTTCCTCGCCACACTCCAAACACCTGAAAATTGAAAATTGGTTGGTCGCGTGTGATTCTTTACTGTACCGGTGTCGCGGAAAACACCGTTTCACGTCTAAAAAGCAGAAGAGGGACGGCATATATAATTGTTCATAGGGAAACGAGCAAACACAAAAACAGGTAGTAAAAGTGTCAGTGAGTTGGTGGCAGAGGTGATATTTCTTAAGTATTCCAGCAAGAGACTCGGTGGGCTCGCGTCGGAACGGTAGCTACAGTAAACTCTTACTACTGATATTAATCATTTCAAAATGTGTTCGACCCTGATGATGGTTTTACGCAAATAGAAAGGATATGAATGATGTATATTCTCTTACTTGTAGTTCTCTTGTCCAACTAGTAGAGTGGTAAGCTGTGGTAGTCCTACTATTGTTGGTGGCGCAGCTGAACTTGAGAAGAAACGCCATGATTTTCATGATCAGTTACTGAGAGTGAGATGGTAACGGCCGCGGAAGGCCTTGTATTAACGATGCACGAAACTAAGCTCTCACGTATGCATACATCAGCCCCAAGGGTGGTGTATATTTTGGAGCAGGATGTAGGCGTCCAGGCGGCTGGGAAACAGAGACGCTTACTTTATAGAAATGTCTAAGGGTGGCAACATGCGTCCAGGTTTGTCTTTCTTTCGATTGAGTCTGTCTTCAGCGGGGCATTCCTCCTGAGAGTAGGCGTAGCGGTTATCATTAATGGCTTTACAAACGCCACACGACTCACGTGTTCTAGGTCCGCAAAGCTAAATGCGATATCATGTCCACGTTCTATAGTAAGGCGCCTGTCAAACGGGCTCGCACTTTCTAGCCACGGCAACAGCTCAGACACTGGACGCGCATTTTAGTGACTAACAATGTACATTAAATATTCACGAAAAACTCAAAGGGGGCAGGCTACACTTGGACACAGGTGGTCATCCTTCCGGTCAATATCTAAACAATGGTATGGCCAAACTATAATCATCTTCTTACCAACTCTTTAGTATCTTATATTCACACATACCACGGGTGACGTCATTGGTTAGCAACTGTGTTTCTAAAACATAAAGACAAGGAATATATTCCGAGTACGAAAGGCATATAATCACGTAGCGTATGTTTGTATTTGTTGTTGTTGTGGTCTTCAGTCCTGAGACTGGTTTGATGCAGCTCTCCATGCTACTCTATCCTGTGCAAGCTTCTTCATCTCCCAGTACCTACTGCAGCCTACATCCTTCTGAATCTGCTTAGTGTATTGATCTCTTGGTCTCCCTCTACGATTTTTACCCTCCACGCTGCCCTCCAATGCTAAATTTGTGATCCCTTGATGCCTCAAAACATGTCCTACCAACCGATCCCTTCTTCTAGTCAAGTTGTGCCACAAACTTCTCTTCTCCCCAATCCTATTCAATACCTCCTCATTAGTTACGTGATCTACCCACCTTATCTTCAGCATTCTTCTGTAGCACCACATTTCGAAAGCTTCTATTCGATTCTTGTCCAAACTGGTTATCGTCCATGTTTCACTTCCATACATGGCTACACTCCATACAAATACTTTCAGAAACGACTTCCTGACACCTAAATCTATACTCGATGTTAACAAATTTCTCTTCTTGAGAAACGCTTTCCTTGCCATTGCCAGTCTACATTTTATATCCTCTCTACTTCGACCATCATCGGTTATTTTACTCCCTAAATAGCAAAACTCCTTTACTACTTTAAGTGTCTCATTTCATAATCTAATTCCCTCAGCATCACCCGACTTAATTTGACTACATTCCATTATCCTCGTTTTGCTTTTGTTGATGTTCATCTTATATCCTCCTTTCAAGACACTGTCCATTCCGTTCAACTGCTCTTCCAAGTCCTTTGCTGTCTCTGACAGAATTACAATGTCATCGGCGAACCTCAAAGTTTTTACTTCTTCTCCATGAATTTTAATACCTACTCCGAATTTTTCTTTTGTTTCCTTTACTGCTTGCTCAATATACAGATTGAATAACATCGGGGAGAGGCTACAACCCTGTCTCACTCCCTTCCCAACCACTGCTTCCCTTTCATGCCCCTCGACTCTTATAACTGCCATCTGGTTTCTGTACAAATTGTAAATAGCCTTTCGCTCCCTGTATTTTACCCCTGCCACCTTCAGAATTTGAAAGAGAGTATTCCAGTCAACATTGTCAAAAGCTTTCTCTAAGTCTACAAATGCTAGAAACGTAGGTTTGCCTTTTCTTAATCTTTCTTCCAAGATAAGTCGTAAGGTCAGTATTGCCTCGCGTGTTCCAACATTTCTACGGAATCCAAACTGATCATCCCCGAGGTCGGCTTCTACCAGTTTTTCCATTCGTCTGTAAAGAATTCGCGTTAGTATTTTGCAGCTGTGACTTATTAAACTGATAGTTCGGTAATTTTCACATCTGTCAACACCTGCTTTCTTTGGGATTGGAATTATTATATTCTTCTTGAAGTCTGAGGGTATTTCGCCTGTCTCATACATCTTGCTCACCAGATGGTAGAGTTTTTTCAGGACTGGCTCTCCCGAGGCCATCAGTAGTTCTAATGGAATGTTGTCTACTCCCGGGGCCTTGTTTCGACTCAGGTCTTTCAGTGCTCTGTCAAACTCTTCACGCAGTATCTTATCTCCTATTTCATCTTCATCTACATCCTCTTCCATTTCCATAATTTTTTCCTCAAGTACATCTCCCTTGTATAAACCCTCTATATACTCCTTCCACCTTTCTGCCTTCCCTTCTTTGCTTAGAACTGGGTTTCCATCTGAGCTCTTGATATTCATACAAGTGGTTCTCTTCTCTCCAAAGGTCTCTTTAATTTTCCTGTAGGCAGTATCTATCTTACCCCTAGTGAGACAAGCCTCTACATCCTTACATTTGTCCTCTAGCCATCCCTGCTTAGCCATTTTGCACTTCCTGTCGATTTCATTTTTGAGACGTTTGTATTCCTTTTTGCCTGCTTCATTTACTGCATATTTATATTTTCTCCTTTCATCAATTAAATTCAATATTTCTTCTGTTACCCAAGGATTTCTATTAGCCCTCGTCTTTCTACCTACTTGATCGTCTGCTGCCTTCACTACTTCATCCCTCAGAGCTACCCATTCTTCTTCTACTGTATTTCTTTCCCCCATTCCTGTCAATTGTTCCCTTATGCTCTCCCTGAAACTCTCTACAACCTCTGGTTCTTTCAGTTTATGCAGATCCCATCTCCTTAAATTCCCACCTTTTTGCAGTTTCTTCAGTTTCAATCTGCAGTTCATAACCAATAGATTGTGGTCAGAATCCACATCTGCCCCTGGAAATGTCTTACAATTTAAAACCTGGTTCCTGAATCTCTGTCTTACCATTATATAATCTATCTGAAACCTGTCAGTATCTCCAGGCTTCTTCCATGTATACAGCCTCCTTTCATGATTCTTGAACCAAGTGTTAGCTATGATTAAGTTATGCTCTGTGCAAAATTCTACAAGGCGGCTTCCTCTTTCATTCCTTCCCCCCAATCCATATTCACCTACCATGTTTCCTTCTCTCCCTTTTCCTACTGACGAATTCCAGTCACCCATGACTATTAAATTTTCGTCTCCCTTCACTACCTGAATAATTTCTTTTATCTCGTCATACATTTCATCTATTTCTTCATCATCTGCAGAGCTAGTTGGCATATAAACTTGTACTACTGTAGTAGGCATGGGCTTTGTGTCTATCTTGGCCACAATAATGCGTTCACTATGCTGTTTGTAGTAGCTAACCCGCACTCCTATTCTTTTATTCATTATTAAACCTACTCCTGCATTACCCCTATTTGATTTTGTATTCATAACCCTGTAATCACCTGACCAAAAGTCTTGTTCCTCCTGCCACCGAACCTCACTAATTCCCACTATATCTAACTTTAACCTATCCATTTCCCTTTTTAAATTTTCTAACCTACCTGCCCGATTAAGTGATCTGACATTCCACGCTCCGATCCGTAGAACGCCAGTTTTCTTTCTCCTGATAACGACGTCCTCTTGAGTAGTCCCCGCCCGGAGATCCGAATGGGGGACTATTTTACCTCCGGAATATTTTACCCAAGAGGACGCCATCATCATTTAATCATACAGTAGAGCTGCATGTCCTCGGGAAAAATTACGGCTGTAGTTTCCCCTTGCTTTCAGCCGTTCGCAGTACCAGCACAGCAAGGCCGTTTTGGTTAATGTTACAAGGCCAGATCAGTCAATCATCCAGACTGTTGCCCCTGCAACTACTGAAAAGGCTGCTGCCCCTCTTCAGGAACCACATGTTTGTCTGGCCTCTCAACAGATGCCCCTCCGTTGTGGTTGCACCTACGGTATGGCCATCTGTATCGCTGAGGCACGCAAGCCTCCCCACCAACGGCAAGGTCCATGGTTCATGGGGGGATGTTTGTATTATGAGAGTGAAATGGTCAGCTGTATGCCTGTGTCGCCCCTTTATAAAAGAAGCAACTGTAGACAGATTCGCTCATAACTGTAATATTAATTGTGGTTGTACACGGACCCACCAAAGCAGAGGGAACGTCAAAGCAAAACATTCGTGTCCAATTCATCCCATCAGGTGGGTACGGGGCATCTATTTTTATAATAATACGTGAAAGATTCTCATCACGACCATGTTTCTTCAAATGGCTTCCTCAGACGTGGCTCTGCCGTCTTGTGCTCTCAGTATTGACGCAGGCTGTGTGCCACTGGAACACTCAACGGCGCGTACGTTGAAGTGTGGTCTAACGCTTAACCAAACCTTGGATATTACTTCCAAGAGCGACCAACAGTTCCGTCCGTGGACAACCAACATCGCAAACAATGTAGTGTTACGGCAATGAAGCAAAGGATGTCCATCTAATTCGAGCAATATATAGCCTCTCGTCCTACAAACACGGTATTAGTCACTACAGAGACAAATCATCTACCCTCCGACAGAGGTCAGACGCAAACTGAAAACCAAGATACAGCACAAAGTCTCTTTACAAACGACGCGAAAATGTATTGCGTGTGTATCAGTCTTTAAGCAAAGGAATTCTCGCAGCCAGAGCCAGTGGCAGCGAAGCGAAGGCCAGAAACGACGTGGCTGTGTTCAAGAGGCGGTACGACTGATGTCACGGGGAATGAGGGGAAAGTTAGAGTAGAGGAGAGAAGTGGATCCGCCCAGATAACAGCGCGGCCCAGTTTGGCCATGTGGGTGAGGAGAGGGAGGAGTCACGCGCTCGAGGAGTGGTGTTCCAGGGGCGTGGGAAACGAGAGTTCCGCCTCTTTCAAAATGGTGTCCGCTCACGTGATCATAGTTTTGTCATCTCAGCGTAAACATGGACATGTGGCTGCCCAGTTGAGAGTTGAACCTCGGGTTTTACGTGAACAACACAACATGCTTGCAGCTGCAAATCTCTTTATCGGAAGGGTGCCAGCGAGCTCTGACTTGTGCTATATTACGACGATGATTTCTCCCATGCTGCTGTTTATCAACAAAATATTTTCAAACACTGAAGACAAGGGTGGTGACTGAAATTTCATGATAAGATCCTGCAGCAACGAAAAAGGCTTTTCTTTTAATGAATGACACCGCAGTTTATGTATGACATCCATAATTTTCTCTCCCCTACTTATTGATAATACGAAACGAGCTGCCCTTCTTTCAACTTTTTCGATGTCCTCCGTCAATCTTGTTTGTTGCAGGTCCCACACTGCACAGCAATACTCCACGAGAGGGTGGAGAAGCGTAGTGTATGCAGTAGATTGTTATATTTTAAAAGTGTTCTGCCAATAAACCGCAGTCTTTGGTTTGCTTTCTCCATAACATTATCTATGTGACATTTCAAGCGAAGTTATTCGTAACTCTAATCCCCTAAGTATTTAGTTTAATTTACAGCCTTTAGTGTTTTATCTTGCAACTGAAATTTAGCGGATTAATTTTAGTACTTATGTAAATGACTACAAACTTTTCATTATGTTGAGTCACTTACCCTCTTTTCGGACCACACAGACATCTTGTCTTAATCATTTTGCAACTATTTTGATCATTTGATGACTTTATAAGACGGTTAATGACCTTTTATCCGCAAAAAATCTAGTAGTGCTGCTCAGGTTGTCTCCTAAACCGTTTATGTAGGTAATGAACAGCAGAGGGCCTATAAGAGCTGCTTGGGAAATGCCAGATATTACTTTTGTTTTACTCAATGACCTTCCTTCAGTTTACGTAGGTTGTGCTTACAAAGGGTTAAAAGGCAGCATGTAAATAGCAGTCAAAAGGACTAAAGTCACTTCCCTGGTTAGAGCTCAATGAATGCAAGTACCCATCGAGGTTTGGAATGTCACAGAACGTCTGCTCGGCTTCACCTTGGCTTTGTGATACACATTCTCCACATAGTGCGTACAACATGAGCTTACAGCTGAAAATGCGGGGAGCGGAAGTAACAAAAAAAAAAAAAAAAGAAAGAGCTGCATACTGGCATTTGGGGTCCATATAAGAGGCAATAAACAGTATGGTGACTATAAAAGAACAGGATACCCTGCATATTACATAACCTACAGAAAATGCTACAGATGTTGCACTCAAGGGCAAGTAACCTCTGTCCATTTTCGCCGTGTATAGGATACATAAAAGGCTGCAAGCAAAACACACACAATGAAACGAACACAACGGCTTACAACCTATCAATAGGCTGCGGGTGCGACACAGCAGACAAGCATTTGATTCGAGGTACATACCTCACCTTTCGAAGCAAGAAAGGCAGGAAAGTCATGTAGGCGACCAGGACAATTTGTACCATAAAACTGAGGTTTAAAGATAGTGGTGTTCCATTAACTATACATAGGCGTCAATGAAGGCACAGTGGAAATGTAAGATTGTCCACCTTCATCTGGAGGAATGTTAATTTTATTTAGAGAAGCCACATCAAGAATACTGTTCCTTTTACGTTTATTAACTTGTGATTCCATGGAGCCAGTGTCTTAGGACCTGAAGTGCAGGTTAAAGTGCCTAGGCGTAAGAGGGCCATTCGGAAGAGCAGAAGGCTGCAATAACGGGGGGGATATAGGTTTATGTAAACAACTGAACCATCGAAGGACTCCAATGGAAACTCACTTTCGGTAACTATTTCTTTTTTTATTTTTCTCATTTATAAAAACTATAGAAACAGGAAATTAAATGAAATAATAGTTCGTAGTATTTAATCATGCCTTTTCGGCCTTCGGTAGGGTGGTGCAGCATTTGGTTTGTTTACCGCTTGATATCTCGTTCAAAGGACTTGCAACTCAATGCCATCTGATACCAGTAAGCAACGTAGTCTATGAGATGAATAAGAAATCTCTCATTTCGTGTCAGTGTCTCTCATGGAGCTAGGGAGAAGTTCCAAACTTATTTGCGCTGGTCAGGCTACTTATATGACATGGTTTGTTTCGTCTCCACCTACCCGTTTTCGAGGCGATCTGATATACGAGGAGTGTTGCGTCCAGTTTAATAATATGGGAGACTGGGAAAGATCTGTCCAGTTAGCTAACATGGAGATGGCTAACTAAATGTTTCGAAGGAATTATAGAACTGGGTCGGTAAATACACGAATAAAGACAAGACTTGAACAGCAATAATCTTTAATGCTCATCTGAGCAGAAAGAGAATTAGTGACTCGAATGAAAATAAACGTTTCCCATCTATGAAGGTCCTCTGCAGGGATGTACGCGGCTAAGTATGCACGCGAGCAGAGCTGGGTCGAAGAAACTGAAGTCCAGGCTGCGGGCCTGAACTATACAGAGGTCGTATTTGGACGACTGTGTGAACTGTAATTATTTGCGGAAGCCGCTGCAGCCGCCTTAATACTGTGTAGCAGACCAGTCGTACCTTCCACGCCGGTGTTTCCGGCCACCGCCCTGCAAGGCCGCGTGTGACCATATAAGGTAACCGCCATCGCTCTGTTGCGTCTCGCGGCTTCCTGACGTGAGCTCTACGTCGACAACTTGCTACGCCTAACCACGCTCTGTTGGAGTCGTTTTATTTCTACCCTCTAACAAACTTATGTGTTCTGACGACGGCTCTTTACGTTTCGAGCATCGCATTACTTAAATGTGCGAAAGCGGCCGGTAGAAACGGTAAGTCTCATTTTGTTCTGCATTTCAAACCCGCACAGTAGCTGACATGTGTATTGGAGATTGATCCTGCTCGAAACACATTCATCATTCAGGCTATGGTTGTCGCACTCATCGGATAATGACACTACCCACAATATGAGTATACTGTGCAGCATCAAATAGATCATCTAACCTGTAGGGCGTCCCATTTCCATGGGAGCACATCCAGCCTCAAACTCTCACAAATGGTCAACGTGAGACGATTTGTGATATATTGGGGGTCGAATAGAGAAATTGTTATACTGTTGCTGGACCATCATTCTCTCTGGAAAATATTACATTCCGCTAGTTGCGACAGATATTTTCCTGAGAACATCCATGAGAGACCGTTTCCTCAGAAAATCCCAATGGAACCGATCACATGGAGCTTCCACTTGACCGCCACACTTTTGCTGCGTGGTCCAGCCTCTCAAAGCAGACACCGAACCGTTCCAACCGACCCAAGAAATGCGATAATATGTTTCAGCTACAAAAAATTAAAAAAGAATTTTCCCGTGATACGGTAACAAGTTCATTTACCTGGACTGATATTATACACTAACATCTAATTACCTTACACTTTCGGGATTCTCAGTATCACGATGTAATTTCATCCAATGCTCCAACGCCGTTAAACTTTCTTTCTCCGCAATACCAGTAAGACAGTGACGAATAACTTGTTAACGATGATATATTGCTCTCAATAAAGTGGCTGTGCTCAAAGCAAGGCGCTTTATGTGTCAGACCATGAGTCTTGTAATGGCTATCATAGAATGAATGGTGCGCGGTCACATATAACTAATCGCGTAAAGTGGCTAGTCAGTGCAGCAGAATACTGCCCCCACATGCAGGAATCAAGTCTAACGTGATAAATTACTCTAGACTAAAGCTCCCCTTCAGGTAAGGTGACCATACAAGGGTGTGGAGCAAATGGTCTCTCTCTAAATTTGTTAATGACATGTTTAAGTCACTAGACCAACGATTTCGAAAAAAATGGAGGCCAGGAGTCATCCAGTTTGAGCGCATAGTTACCTTCAATCAGAGAGCTGTCGCAACGAGTACTTACCGATCGGGATGACGTGGGTTGAGATACAAGGGCTTAATATTTTCGTTATATAATTAATAAGGTGCAATAATCACAGCATAAGCCTGCTACAATAATATCTGAAAGAGTACTATTTGCTATATTATGAGATTACTGACAATAATAACGTATATATTGTATTCAATTATCAATCAGGCTCTCTTCCATTAATTCATTACGCAGCAAAATATTATCAAGAATATAATCAAAGTTTCTTTTCTGGAGACTATTAGGCAAAAGAAATTAACATGTATCAAAGAGTCTTTTATTCAGTAAGCATGGTACAGAAGAGTTATATGTTTCGAATAATTTTATGACATTTGTTAACCGACGCATTGTCAAGACGATAGCTAATAAGCGATTGTGTGGACAATAAAACGAAACGAAATGAATTACGATTATCTATAGCTTCGAAAATTGAGGGCTGGTGACATGAACTTCTTTACAAGAGTTAGCTTTACACCAATCAGTATGTTAACGTGCATCGAAATGAGTCGGTCGTCGTACGTAGCCCCATTTCCTGAATTCACTAAACGTCAATGTTCGTGTAACAGCTGTTCTAGGCACTGAATAATCATATTTTGAAATTTTTCGTCTTGCTAATAGACTTTGATGGAGCTACATTTTTATTGCTGTTATTGATATTATTATTATTATTATTCGTAAAAGTAAGATCCATTCCAAATGGGTTGGTTAACAGATTTATCATACGTGCTACCACAAGTGACCCTCGTATATTTATAGCTTAGAAACTGTCACAGTTACAGATGAAACTTGACTGCTAATCTTTGGAACTGTGGGATGTTTCCATTGCTACGGGTATTCTATGGAAAGCGAGAAAAAGAAAATAACTGTTGCAACTTAAAATGGAATCGAACTTTAAATTGGAATCCTATCTCAATCACTTTACATAGGGCACCAACCGGTTCTCCACTGAGTTCTGGTGACGATCATCAAACGCTTCTCTCTAAGGATTCTATATGCAGGGTGGTCCAAAAGTTCGGAAACACCTTCATAAATTTCAAATGGAGTGGCAAACAAGGAAACAGAGTCCCTACACACGAAGAGCGGGAAGGGGGAAACTTTACAGGCTATGCCACCAACATGGCGGCCATCTTGAAAGCCACCATCTTGGATTCAGCACCAAAATTTCAAAAGGCAATGGGGTCATGTGACATATCAAACAAATAGAGAATTCCACCAGAAAAACAATGCCGTTGTTATTTTAAACATAGCTTTATTCATTCTCGGGTTATAGCCAGTTACATGTGGCAGCGGTGGGACGCTCGGCAGCATGTGTGTTATGTGCTGAAGAGACATTACGCCGATGTTACACAGTCCCGAGAGACCAACACTCATAGGAATGGCTCGATATGTTGTGCATTATGTTGGATTGTTAATGCTATCCTCCGAACCCAGTCCTGATGAACTTTTACCAACACATCTGGCTGAATTTGACCACACACATCAACAATGCGCTGCTTTAGATGATGCAAATCTCGTATTTTTACAGAATAAACTAGTGCTTTGACATGACCCCAAAGATAAAAATCCAAAGGAGTCAAATCTGGTGAATGTGGTGGCCACTCCACAGTACCCCTACGACCAATCCACTTTTGAGGGAACTGCACATCCAGGTATGGTCGCACATTGTGCCCATAATGTGGTGGGGCTCCATCATGCTGGAAGAATTCCGGAAATGTCCTGTCGTCCGTTAACAACGAGGCAACCACTTCTTCATCCAATAACCTCAGATAACAGTTGGCTGTTAACGTACCATCAATAAAAAAAGGTCCCACGACTTTGGTACCCCACACATCACACCAGACCATCACTTTTTGTGAGTCGACCTTTTTGGAAGCATCAGTCAAGTGCGGATTTCTGTCGAACCAGTATCTGTGATTCTGCTTGTTCACTTCACAATTGATAAAGAAATTGGCTTCATGACTGAACATCACCTGATAGGGGAAACCTGGGTTTATCTGCAGCTGCTGTGTCACCCATTCTGCGAACTGTACCCGACGGTCGGGATCATCCTCGTTTAGGTATTGGAGCAATTGAATTTTGTACGGGCGCCATTAGTGCTGCGATAAAATTCGCAGTATGAAGGTACGGCTAACCCCACATTCTTGTGACAGGCGACGAGTACTCCGTTGCGAACTCTTGCTAAATGATGCCAAAACGCTCGCTGTTGTTGCTTCATCGGTGGCGGATTTTGGTCTTCCAGCCTTAGGTTTATCTGCGACAGAACCTGTTGCTCGGAATTTGGCCAAAAGCTTGGCAACTGCGCTGTGAGAGATGGGCTGACTGGTTGGGTGACGACTGTTAAAATCCTCAGCAATGACCCGTGTACTTCTTTCTCCTGATATAAAGATGAGTTCAATGCGTTCTTCATGTGTTAAGGACATTTTGTAACCGGTAAATAAGGAAACAATGATTAAAACGTTAGCATGAGTAAATGATACCTAACAGTTACACACATGTAACATATCAGGCATGGGATAGTCACTTTGCACCGTTACAGACTCCATTTTAAGACTTCTCAGTACGTAATACTCACGCTGCCGATGGTCCCACTGCTGCCGCAAGTAATTGGCTATATTCCGAGAAAGAATAAAGCTATGTTTAAAATAACAACGGCATTCTTTTTCTGGTGAAATTCTCTATCTGGTTGATATGTCACACGACCACATTCCCATTTGAAATTTTGTAGTTGAATGCAAGATGGCGGCTTTCAAGATGGCCGCCATGTTGGTAGCATAGCCTATTAAGTTTCCCCCTTCCCGTTCCTCGTGTGCAGGGACTTAGTTTCCTTGTTTGCTACTCCATTTGGATTTTATCAGGGTGTTTCCGGACTTTTGGACCACCCTGTAGTAGATCTTACGCGAAGTAAAGCAAAATTTATTTGCGGAACAGATTCTGTCACTTTCGAGAGTAGGTCTAGGACACAGACAGGACAATTTTTGTGTGATACTTCAAGTAATGATTTCTTTTCCGCATGTTGTGAACGTATTCCGGAAAAAAGTGATGTTTTATTTGATTTGCGTCTGTGCTATAGAGGACTTTGACTTTTGTGATGTCAAGCGTACATCTTTCAACCTATGTGTCTCTGATGGTCATATTATTTGTTGGGACCATCATGAGGCTGTAGGCAATCACGTATAAATTGTATTCTGTCTGAGCATGTCACTGCATTGTAAACTTTCTTTAAAGTTGAAACGAATAATGACGAATTAATTCCTTTTAGTAATTTTTTGTCTAGGGGAGTTCCTACACTTAGTTGTTTGTCAACGGGCCCCAAGATGGAGCAACTACCCCCTGGAAGGTAAAATGAAGATTTCAGAGGAATTTATAACAAAAATGATTGGATTAACATGAAGTACAGTCTCCACATTTTGTGTAAAATTTAATCAGTGTTATCACCGTCTCGTTATAATATGCGAGTGGTGCTGAAAAATAATTCCGCCGAATATTTATGTGTAAACTCTTATAGCTTTTTAAATAAAACACCCGTTTTCAACAGTCTACATCTTTAGTCTTCATGTCTACAAGTACATGTTTGCAGCCGTCTGCCGCTAGTGGGCCCCGAATTGTAGTGTGTAATATGGCTGTGCATAACGTAACTTTGTCGTTGTGTGAAAAACAACGTGCTGCAATGGAATTTCGATTCTGAAGAATTCGTCCACACAAAGAGCAACCTCTGCCAGACCACACACGAGCACTGCGACATCTGCAGCAATCCAATGCCTTGGGTCCAATGTCATCGATAATTCTCCATACAGTCCCGACTTAGCCCCACACCATTTTCACTATTTTAAAATTCAAAGGATTCCTCAGGGGACATAATTTTGACCGTGATGAATAGGTGTAAGAAAAGGTGAGGTTGTGATTCAGTCACCAAAGTCAAACATTCTACAGTGACGGTATCAACAAAGTAGTCTCTCATTGGGAGAAATGTTTAGTCTCCAGGGTAACTATATTGACAAATAAATATGAGAGTATGAAGGCTGAAAATGAGGAATGTTAGTAACGTTTGTTTTATTTAAAAAGCTGTACGAGTTTGCACATTATAAATTCGGAGCTACTAATTTTCAACACGTTCTCGTAGTTCACTTCTAGCCATTAGAAGTACAACACCGTGAAGGCAATTTCCAACAGACGACAAACTGACATGAAATGTCCATACCGATATGATACGGAAATTATTAGCATTTCAGCGCAACAATCCAAAGTATTCAGTAATAATGCAATGTGCAATCCATTTATATGGTTAAAAAAACATGCCATTCAGAATTCGCATTTGAATGTTGTTTATCTGTGAGAAGATCTTAATATGTATTGGTCCAGGAGAACTGTCCTGTCTGCACGGAGATAGATAGCGACATCATCGTGGCCTATTAACGTTGTGTTCCTTGTGCTGCGACAGTGTTGTTCTCACCGGTCGGTATCCCGCGACTCTAATGTGAATCCGTGAATTGAGGAATGTTGTACTCAATGCCATACATGATATCACAGACATTTTGTTCGTTCTTCCACGGCGATGCGGACAGTCACGTCACGTTCCTCGGGTCAGGAAATGGACTATCTTTCATCACGACGTGTCTCACATACGCCTTGCGATGACGTCTGAACCATTGCGGACTATCAGCGCGGAAACCATTGCAGCAGTTTCCGTTGACACGGAAGCAGAGGAAGACGAAGACACTGGACACTAAACTGTCATTAAACCTTATCTCCAGACGAATCCCGTCTCTACGTACAGCATCATGACGAACATATCTGTCAGTGAACCCTCCGATGAGAACGAACCTACTTCTACCCGGAGAGTGTTGGAATGTTAGCCTGTGCAGCAGGTTCTCCAGGTCTCTCGGCCTCTGAAAACATCTGGTAGTGATTAACTTCTCATGAACGGGGTTCACAGTCTTGTAGAGTTTTTAATGACTTTATTTCAGTCGGTTACTATAGAAATTACTTACTTGACAATTGTAGTTTCGACCTTCGAGTCATTTTCAAGTGGTACTGCAAAAGAGTTTGCTTCGGTACATGTCAGACTTCAAAATCCTACGACACTTATGCACGTCGTCGTCAAAAATAGGCCGTGTTGACTTGTGAATGTATTTTCTCGCCAACGGCCTTTGTTTACAAATAAACAGTGCACTAGAAGATTGATTTGTAGCGATTAACACTGTGAAAACGCTTGTTTTTGATGAGAACATGTATACATGTCTTAGGATTTTAAAGTACGACATATGGTGAATGAAAATCTTTTGCAGTGTCATCTGAAAATGGTACTAAAGGTGAAATTTTAATTGTGAAATATATAATTTCTCCAGTGAATGGCGAAAATGATGTCCTTAAAAAACTTCTGGTCCTGAGTTACCAATGGACTAACACGCCGGCAGTCACCGGCCACTGTGATTAATGAGCTCTGGAACTGACTCGTGGCGCGATGGAATGATGTACCACACCTGTGATCTAAGATCAATTCGACCCGTGGTTTCTGATAGAGGTGACAGCTATGCACACTAATTTCCGTACCCTGTGACCGAACGAGGTGGCGCAGTGGTTAGCACACTGGACTCGCATGCGGGAGGACGACGGTTCAATCCTGTGTCCGGCAATCCTGATTTAGGTTTTCCGTGATTTCCCTAGATGTCTCCAGGAAAAATCCAGTATGGTTCCTTTGAAAGGGCACAGCCGACTTCCTTCCCCGTCCTTCCCTAATCCGATGAGTCCGATGACCTCGCTGTTTGGTCTCTTCCCCAAACAACCCAACCCAACCCCGTACAACGTTCCACAGATCACCTTCATATCTGATGATGTACCCTTCCTACCATATTGTATATGAAAAAACGTAAAGTTTCGTTCATTTGTTAACTCTCTGCTGTTTTAATGTTAATGGCCACCAGTGTAACTGAGATGACTTCTGCTGACAGTGAAGAGACGAGAAGTCATTAACGTTCAATTAGATCGTTGAGACTGAAATAATATATCTACTCTGTCTCTTGACTTATTTGAGGTACCCCAAATGATGGTCTTACAAAATGAATTTGTGCATTTTCTAGCTCTGTCGGCTGACGTTGTATGAGTGTACAGAAAGCTGGCTGAAGCCAGAGATAAATTCTACCGAAATTTTTTCAAACGTACAGCATAGATTGCATGCAACCGGTGGTGGAGTGTTCGTCGCTGTTAGTAGTAGTTTATCCTGTAGTGAAGTAGAAGTGGATAGTTCCTGTGAATTATTATGGGTGGAGGTTCCACTCAACAACCGAGCTAGGTTAATAATTGGCTCCTTTTACCGGCCTCCCGACTCAACAGCTTTAGTGGCAGAACAACTGAGAGAAAATTTGGAATACATTTCGCATAAATTTTCTCAGCATGTTATAGTCTTAGGTGGAGATTTCAATTTACCAGATATAGACTGGGACACTCAGATGTTTAGGACGGGTGGTAGGGACAGAGCATCGAGTAACATTATACTGAGTGCACTATGCGAAAATTACCTCGAGCAATTAAACAGAGAACCGACTCGTGGAGATATCGTCTTGGACGTACTGATAACAAACAGACCCGAACTTTTCCACTCTGTATGTGCAGAACAGGGAATCAGTGATCATAAGGCCGTTGCAGCATCCCTGAATATGCAAGTTAATAGGAACATAAAAAAGGGAGGAAGGTTTGTCTGTTTAGCAAGAGTAATATAAAGCAGATATCAGACTACCTAACAGATCAAAACGAAAATTTCTGTTCCGACACTGACAATGTTGAGTGTTTACGGAAAAAGTTGAAGGCAATCGTAAAATGCGTTTTAGACAGGTACGTGCCGAGTAAAACTGTGAGGGACGGGAAAAACCCACCGTGGTACAATAACAAAGTTAGGAAACTACTGCGAAAGCAAAGAGAGCTTCACTCCAAGTTTAAACGCAGCCAAAACCTCTCAGACAAACAGAAGCTAAACGATGTCAAAGTTAGCGTAAGGAGGGCTATGCGTGAAGCGTTCAGTGAATTGGAAAGTTAAATTCTATGTACTGACTTGACAGAAAATCCTAGGAAGTTCTGGTCTTACGTTAAGTCAGTAAGTGGCTCGAAACAACATATTCAGACACTCCAGGATGATGATGGCATTGAAACAGAGGATGACACGCGTAAAGCTGAAATACTAAACACCTTTTCCAAAGCTGTTTCACAGAGGAAGACCGCACTGCAGTTCCTTCTGTAAATCCTCGCAACTGGAATCACTCAACAGAGGAAAGTCCACTGGATCTGACGGGATACCAATTCGATTCTACACAGAGTACGCGAAAGCACTTGCCCCCCTTCTAACAGCCATGTACCGCAAGTCTCTAGAGGAACGGAAGGTTCCGAATGATTGGAAAAGAGCACAGGTAGGCCCAGTCTTCAAGAAGGGTCGTCGAGCAGATGCGCAAAACTATAGACCTATATCTCTGACGTCGATCTGTTGTAGAATTTTAGAACATGTTTTTTCCTCGAGTATCATGTAGTTTTTGGAAACCCAGAATCTACTCTGTAGGAATCAACATGGATTCCGGAAACAGCGATCGTGTGAGACCCAACTCGCTTTATTTGTTCATGAGACCCAGAAAATATTAGATACAGGCTCCCAGGTAGATGCTATTTTTCTTTACTTCCGGAAGGCGTTCGATACAGTTCCACACCCACATCTCATGGTCGTGCGGTAGCGTTCTCGCTTCCCACGCCCGGGTTCGATTCCCGGCGGGGTCAGGGATTTTCTCTGCCTCGTGATGGCTGGGTGTTGGGTGCTGTCCTTAGGTTAGTTAGGTTTAAGTAGTTCTAAGTTCTAGGGGACTTATGACCACAGCAGTTGAGTCCCATAGTGCTCAGAGCCATTTGAACCATACAGTTCCGCACTGTCGCCTGATAAACAAAGTAAGAGCCTACGGAATATCAGCACAGCTGTGTGGCTGGATTGAATAGTTTTTAGCACACAGAACACAGCATGTTGTTATCATTGGAGAGACGTCTACAGACGTTAAAGTAACCTCTGGCATGCCACAGGGGAGTGTTATGGGACCATTGCTTTTCACAATATATATAAATGACCTAGTAGATAGTGTCGGAAGTTCCATGCGGATTTTCGCGGATGGTGCTGTAGTATACAGAGAAGTTGCAGCATTAGAAAATTGTAGCGAAGTGCAGGAAGATCTGCAGCGGATAGGCACTTGGTGCAGGGAGTGGCAACTGACCCTTAACATAGACAAATGTAATGTATTGCGAATACATAGAAAGATAGATCATTTACTGTATGATTATATGATAGCGGAACAAACAGTGGGAGCAGTTACCTCTGTAAAATATCTGGGAATATGCGTGCGGAACGATTTGAAGTGGAATGATCATATAAAATTAATTGTTGGTAAGGCGGGTACCAGGGTGAGATTCATTGGGAGAGTCCTTCGAAAATGTAGTTCATCAGCAAAGGACGTGGCTTACAAAACACTCGTTCGACCTATACTTGAGTATTGCTCATCAGTGTGGGATCCGTACCAGATCGGGTTGATGGAGGAGATAGAGAAGATCCAAAGAAGAGCGGCGCGTTTCGTCACAGGGTTATTTGTTAACCGTGATAGCATTACTGAGATGTTTAGCAAACTCAAGTGGCAGACTCTGCAAGAGAGGCGCTCTGCATCGCGGTGTAGTTTGCTCGCCAGGTTTCGAGAGGGTGCGTTTCTGGATGAGGTATCGAATATATTGCTTCCCCCTACTTATACCTCCCGAGGAGATCACGAATGTAAAATTAGAGAGATTCGAGCGCGCACGGAGGCTTTCACACAGTCGTTCTTCCCGCGAACCATACGCGACTGGAACAGAAAAGGGATGTAATGACAGTGGTACGTAATGTGCTCTCCGCTACACACCTTTGGGTGGCTTGCGCAGTATAAATGTAGATGTAGATGTAGACATACGAGTATTAGGGTCAGCAGAAATGAGTATTCCGTTGGGGCCAACAAAGTTTGTTTGATGTGTAGGTGTGGTGTCTCATGTAAGTGAGGGCTTTATGCATCAATATCATTCTATAACAGACCTTCGATGAGATGTAATAGAACTTGATGGGAAGACATTACGACCAGGGGATATGGTTGTGAGTGTTTATCTGCTGTGAGGAATGTCTAATATACAAAACAATCCAGTTAAAGCAGGAGCAATTTCATTCACATGGGTGTGTGTCATGAACTACTGGGATGTCACCATGGATTAATGTGGAGCCATATCAGTTGATATGTTATGCGTAAAAGAACCGCTATAGGGTAGAGGAATATTACATAAGGCACGTTGTTTTGTAAATAGTAGCACTGTAAGCTTACAAGAGAGAGATGGAAGCAGTGTAGTACCCGTCAATGTGGATAATTTTGACGCCGAAGTGATAAAGCTGTTAAAGGAAATGTTACTGTCTACATTGGAGATTCCGGGTGAGTAAAATAGCCACACAGGTGGTGTTGACTGTGATGTACCACAGGATTCTGCTGTGAGTGCATTTCGTGAGAAAATGAAGCATTCAAGTGGAATAGACAGGACACGGACGGGAGACCTGTTGCTAGAACTTCAGGACTTGTTTTCTCCACAACGCCCAGTGCCCGCCACGTTAGTAAGACAACACAGATTTCTGACAGGAAACGGAGATCTATCGTACCAGAATCTGTACAGTTTTCCACAGCCGCGTGGTTAGAGGCTCCATGTCAGGGATTGCGCAGACCCTCCCGCCAGAGGTTCGAGTCTTCCCTCGGGCATGGGTGTGTGAGTTGTTCTTAGCATAAGTTAGTTTATGTTAGTTTATGTAGTGTGTGAGTTTAGGGACCGATGACTTCTGCAATTTGGTGCCCTAGACAGTCACACACAGACAGATTTCCAAGATCACTGCAAGCAATTTTGGTGGAATTTATGTATCTGTAGTTGGCTGATGAAATTACAGGAGGAAGTACTAGTCCCCGGGGTAGGGAGGGTTGTCACGAATTGTTATCGTGCCAAAGAATTGTATGCATGGCTCTAAGAACTGTCGGTATTCTTGCGGTTGCAGCCACCTGAGCAATAAGATACGACAGATGCCTGTCCAGTTAAGACCATCACGAGAAGGATAGATAACTGTAGTGGGGCAAAGCGGGTTCTGTATCACTACTGATAACCTAAGGAGGAACCAGTGCTCCTTGACAGTTGACTTAAGAAGTGGATGCCACCCGTTAGAAGATGCTCCTAAAGACAGACGGAAAATGACGTTCCCAGGTCCTTCTGGACGATTTAAGTGTATAAACAGGCTCTTTGCATTGAAGAATGCACAGGAAGCATTCCAAATATTGTTGGACAGAGTGCAGAAGGGATTGAAACAGCATCATTATCTCATATGACTTTTAAAGGGATATGCAATAGCGTAGACAAAGACGGAGTGAAGTATCCAAAAGTTATGAGCTACTCATTTGACATTCAGTACGGAATGATGTCACTTTTAGCTGGCACAGGTTACGTATCTGGGCCATATAATTAGTAAGTACTATGTGAGAAATGATCTGAGGTTACTATAAGCGGTTTAAGGTTTTCCGGTACCACTAGTAATCGGGGAACTGCAACCTCTTCTCGGACTCGCAAATTATTATGGAAAGTTCGTGAACGTGTTTCAATACATTGCCAGGCCAGATACGCAGCTGTTAAGGAAGAGGCCTATGTTTTTTATGATCGGAAGGATTCCAGGAAGCACATATCTAGCTGAAAAGAGTATTGACGTTGAGTCCGGTAGAGTCCACTGTCGGTGATTCCAGACTTCCAGAAGGAGGGCATATGACTATGTGATGCGCCGAATTATGTTCTGGGGTTTGTTTGGAACCAGTATATGTACGTCCAAGAACAACCTGTTGCCCCTGCATCAACATGGTCGAAAGAAGAGGGATATGCTCACTTTTATATGTGGAGTTCCGTACTTCCGGTGTTACAGGTACAGAATGAATCTGAAGATAGTGACAGACCTTGCTGCTCTGATATGATTACTTGGTTTCAAGGAGACAAGCTGTAGTGTGATGACGTGGAAATTGAATCAGAGTGAATTTTAGTACAAAGAAATCAACAAACTAGGAAAAAACACGGAAATCTAGACGGGATAAGCAGAAAAATAGGTGTAGTACAGGCTGTAGATCACGACACTGGAGACACGAGCAGTGCAGAGTGCTGACAAAGAGTGAAAGAAGTATGGAAAGCAACAGGGATTTAACATGCACGACGGATTATTACGCAGAAAACGAAATTGGGATAGTGAGTGTTGGTGACAGTGAAGCTGAAGCTACAAGTGTTACGTGAGATGCTTTATCAAGTATTATCGGATCAGGTGACGAATAGGAAAGTGGTGGAAAAGTATTACTGGAAAGATGACGTCGATCGATATGTCGGAATTTTGTGGATTGTGCACAGCGAGGAGATTTGAGTCAGAAGCAGGTACTGCTACAGAGGTTGCGGAAGCAACCCAACCGTACAGTTTCATTGGGGTGGAGGTGTTAGGCCTACTCAACCGAACACCAGTTGGTAATAGCTTTGTGCTGACCATAACAGACCTTTTTTCTGGTCACGTGGAGTTGGTGCCGATGCTGGACTAATGAGCAGTCATAATCGCACAAGCAATGGTGGGTAGAAGGATATTGAAGCTTGGGATGGCAGAGACGATAATTTCGGACCATTGGACGAACTTCATGTCAGACTTGATGAAGGAGATGTGTCGGTTACTAAAGATAAAGAAATTGAGACCCAAACCACTTCACCCACAAGCTCATGGAACAACGAACGAGTTCATCGGAGAATTTGGAATATCCTTCACACTATTCCGATTAAGATAGGTATCTATCCTTCGTGATGAGTACATACAACTCCGAAGTACAAACTAGAACAGGGTTGTCGCCATTGTAGGAGGTTTATGTGGGGGAGATGCCGACACCATTCGATATTATTTACCAGAAAGGTAGAAGGAAACGAATGACAGTACAGGAATTTGCTGAAGCGGTAAGGGAATTATGGAGACGGTCCAAGCGAGCAAATACTAAGACTTTGGAGAAGTAGGAAGAGGCGGTGAAATGAGTGGGGACGTTACCTCAATATAAACTGGGTCAGAGGGTGTTGGTTCAAAATGGCTCTGAGCACTATGCGACTTAACTTTTGAGGTCATTAGTCGCCTAGAACTTAGAACTAATTAAACCTAACTAACCTAAGGACATCACACACATCCATGCCCGAGGCAGGATTCGAACCTGCGACCGTAGCGGTCACGCGGTTCCAGACTGAAGCGCCTTTAACCGCACGGCCACACCGGCCGGCTCAGAGGGTGTTGTCGAGCCCATATAGCCTTAAGGGAATGTGAAAGAAGTTTGTACACGATACCAAGTCCTGTACCAAGTAGCTGAATCTATATCACTGACAAATGAATTTCACTGATTTGTGGTAAGGTTCTATGGGACCAAACTGCTGAGGTCATCGGCCCCAAGGCTTACACATTAATTAAACTAACTTAAGCTAACTTACACTGAGGACAACACATACACTCATTCCCGAGGGACGTTTCGAACCTCCGGCTGGGAGAGGGACGGAAAATGATGCTACAGCTGTTGACGAGGACAACAATTGTAGATGATGGGCAATTTAGCTATCTAAGCACGACTCATTGCTCGCCGCAAACTTCCACATATCGTCAACCAAGCATCTACAGGCTGTACTTGTACATCCATTACGTACGAGGGCTATTCCGAAAGTAAGGTCCGATAGGTCGCGAAATGGAAACCACGGTAAAAATCAAAAATGTTTTATTTGCAACAGTTAGATACACCTTGCAGCTACTTATCTCCATAGTCGCCGACCCGACTTAGACGTGTATCGTAGCGTTGTACCAACTTTCCCATACCCTCGCTATAGAAGGCAGCCGCCAGTGCTCTCCGCCAATTCTCTACGCTGGCCTACGGCTCGTTGTCTTGTGCCGAAATGTTGTCTTCATAACCAGCGGTTCATGTGACCAGAGCTGAAACTCAGAGGGAGACAATTACGGGCTGTATTGTGGGTACTCTCACATTTCCATTTGAAAACGATGCAAGAGCATCTTCATTGCCCCTGCAGAATGCGGCTGAGAATTGTCTTGAAGACGAAACAGCACGACAGTTATGTAATGTTAGCTGCATAGCTTCAGGGGAAATTTCTCACCAGGCCCCCGTACTTGGCGGCAGACACTATTTTCTAGACATCTTTACGCTCTCACTGCGAGCTCAGAAATGAGAAGAGCGACGTGATGCTAACTGGGGTTATACTAGAGACACTACCCAACACATCTGTGCAAAGCTTTATCGGATTTTCATAGTCGTTTCCATTTCGTGACCGATCGGACCTTACTTTCGGAATAGCCCTCGTATATTCCTATACAGGGTAGACAGTCGCGTGCCTGGTGTCGACGATAAATACGAGGGTAGGAACTTAAATAGTGGCAACTATTTATTCACAACCCATACAAAAGAGTTACACGTTTGCACCTGTTACTGTTCTTCAAAGTAGTTATCAGCGTCGTGTAGAACCCTTAGCCAGGGATGTGGAAGGCGTAGTATACCGTTAGTAGAGCCTGTTGATAGTGCGAATGGAGCGGTCTACAGATATGGTGATTCTCTTGTACGACTGTGATGGTGTTATCCTAAGGCATTACGTTCCTCCACGGCATACCGTCAATGCACAGTATTACTCTTCGTTTTTGGAGCATCACCTGCGACCAGCTTTGCGAAAGAGTCGGCGACATTTCCTGTGCAACCCACCCATCATTTTTCACGACAATGCACGGGCTCATACAGCGCAATCAGTGGCTGCTCTGTTAGGTATATGGGACTGGGAAGTACTGTAGCATCCACCATACTCCCCAGATCTAGGTCCTTGTGACCTTGATTTGATTCCGAAGATAAAGGAACCACTTCGTGGCATTCGCTTCAGAACTGTTCCAGAGATTCGATAGGCAGTAGACCGCTCCATCCGCACCATCAACTGGACAGGCTCCGCTAACGGTATACTACGCCTTCCACATCGCTTGCAACGGGTTCTACATAACGCTGGTGACTACTTTGAAGGACAGTAACAAGTGAAAACATGTAACTCTTTTGTATAGGTTGTGAATAAATAGTTGCCACTATTTAAGTTCGAACCCTCGTAAAATATTGCAGTGCCTGTGTTATTCCGATTTACGATGCTAGGTTCCTTCGGATATGCATGCATGTCCGAAGGAACAGACACTGAGACAACTACAGCAATTATGGAATACATTAAATGTATTCGTAGTAACTTTCAAGGCCACCAATATTCGCAATATTTCCACAGCGAGCAGTACACAGCGAACAGTAACACCAGTGAGCCATCCATTACCATGACAAAATTTTTCATTGTCAAAAAACGAAAAATTCAAAATAACACCTACGTAAACACAAGGACCATCAAGAACAGTATGGGAACCAGTGTCATTTACCTCCATTTTGCTCTTCTCCTTGGCCCCAGTAATGATTTCAATAATGTCAGTGGCCTTGTAAGTAGAAGCGCGTGAGGGCCAAAACGTATCGAAAGGAAATTTGTATCGTAAATCGGAATAGCACGGGCACTGCAATATCGTATTTATCCGTAGGGACAGGGCTTGCGGCTTTCAAGTAAAATGTCTCTCTTGTCTCCCCTGTACGGGAATATATATTATAGATGTACGAATATACGTCCTTCACACGATATATGGATGTTTAGATCTGGTTGTGAGTCCTGCTCGGATAGCCAAATGGTGAGGCGATCGCTCGCATTAAGCGGAAAATCTGGGTTTGAGTCCCGATCGGGCACAAATTATTATTTTCGTCGTTATATCATACTGTTGACGGTTGTCCATATTCGCAGCTCCGAATACCTTCAATATACTTCATAACGGCTGTAGTCGCTACGATGTCTATTCCTTCGGACATGCATGCATATATGAGGGAACCTTATATCGTAAATCGGAATAACACAGGAACAGCAATATTGTACGAATCCTTAGAAATGTTGTCTAAAAATTATACATCTACATCGATACTCCACAAGCGACCGTACAGTGCGTGGCGGAAGGTACCCTGTACCACTTCCAATAGTTTCCTTTCCTGTTCCACGCTAATAGAACGAGGGAAAGCGCTTGTCTATATGCCTCCGTATGAGCAATAATTTTTCCTATCTTCGTAGTCCTTACGCGCAATGTATATTGGCGGCATTAGAATCATCCTTCAGTGGCTTCAAACGCCGGTTCTCTAAATTTTCTCAATAGCGTTCTCCGAAAAGAACGTCGTCTTCCCTCCAGTGACTCCTATTTGAGTTCCCAAAGCATCTCCGTAGCATTTAAATGATGTTCGAACCTACCGGTAACAAATACAGAAGCCCACCTCTGAACTGCTTCGCTGTCCTTCTTCAATCCTGTCTGGTATGGATCCCAAACACTCGAGCAGTGTTCAAGACCAGGGTCCTATACACGGTCTCCTTTACAGATGAACCACATTTTCCTAAAATTCTCCCAATAAACCGAAGTCGATCATTCGTCTTCCCTACCACAGTCCTCACACGCTCGTTGCATTTCATACCGCTTTGCAACGTTACACGTAGTTATTTAAACGACGTGACTGTGTCCAGCAGTAAATACTAGTGTTGCTGTATCCGAACATTACACGTTTGTTTTTCCGACTAATTTGCCGTTAACTTACATTTTCCCAGATTTATTGCTAATTACGTTTTATCATACTAACTACAAATTTTTTTCTAAGTCTTCTTCTACCTTGCTACTATGACTCAACTTCAGCACCTTACCGTACACCACAGCAAACAGCTACAAATTGCTGCCCACCCCGCACGCCAAGTCACTGATGTTTACAGAGAACAACAGAACTTCCTACCACACTTCCCGGTGCCATTTTCTGGCGTTACCCTTGTCACTGATGAACACGCCGTCGTGCACAATATAGTGAGTTCTATTACTTAAGAAGTCTTGGAGATACTCACATATCTGTGAACTTATTCCATATGCTCGTAGCTTCGATAACAGCCTGCAAAGGGGCACCACGTCAAATGCTTTCCGCAAATCTAGAAATGATTCGTTGACTTCATCTTCTCAGTCTCAAGAAAGTTTCTCATATTCGAACTGAAAACGTGTTCCGGAATTTTCCAGCAAACTGAATTTAGGAATACTGGTGTGTAATTTTGTGGGTTCGTCCTTTACCCTTCTTATATACAGGAGTAAACTGCGCTTTTTTTCCAGTCGCTTGGAACTTTGTCCTGTGTGTGTGTGTTTCGTTATAAATGCAAGCTACGTAATGGTCTAATGCCTTAGAGTACTCTTCTTAAAAACGAACTGGGATTCCATCGGGATCTGGGGATTTACTTGCTTTCAGATACTTCAGCTGTTTGTTTACGCCAGTGATACTTACTACGACGTCGTCCATGACGGTATGTTTGTACGATTCTCCTGCCTGAACGATTTCTTGAACCAGAAATTTGAAATATCTGAGTACCTAGTCTGGGAAATTCACTAAGCCGAATGATAGCGATCAGGAGGGGCCATCACTAAAAAGCAATTTTTGTAGAGTGTGGAACAGTACTGAGGTGGTACAAGTCAGGTAACCGTGACTTTGAGCGCAGTGATTCGTAGCGCTTTGGTGAATAATTCACCCTGTCTGTTCTCATGTAACTGATGCGGAGTGATTCGTAGCGCTTTGGTGAATAATTTACCATGCCTGTTCTCATGTAACTGATGCGGCCAACCATTTGGAATGCCGTCCCAGGGCTAACCCAAGTTCCCGTAGACTGTACACCACAAGCGATATATACAGGGTGTTACAAAAAGGTACGGCCAAACTTTCAGGAAACATCTCTCACACACAAAGAAAGAAAATATGTTATGTGGACATATATCCGGAACCGCTTACTTTCCATGTTAGAGCTCATTTTATTACTTCTCTTCAACTCACATTAATCATGGAATGGAAACACACAGCAACAGAACGTACCAGCGTGACTTCAAACACTTTGTTACAGGAAATGTTCAAAATGTCCTCCGTTAGCGAGGATACATGCATCCACCCTCCGTCGCATGGAATCCCTGCTGCGCTGATGCAGCCCTGGAGAATGGCGTATTGTATCACAGACGTCCACAATACGAGCACGAAGAGTCTCTACAATTGGTACCGGGGTTGCGTAGACAAGAGCTTTCTAATGCCCTCATAAATGAAAGTCAAGAGGGTTGAGGTCAGGAGACCGTGGAGGCCATGGAATTGGTCCGCCTCTACCAATCCACCTGTCACCGAATCTGTTGTTGAGAAGCGTACAAACACTTCGACTGAAATGTGCAGGAGCTCCATCGTGCATGAACCACATGTTGTGTCGTACTTGTAAAGGCACGTGTTCTAGCAGCACAGGTAGAGTATCCCGTATGAAATCATGGCGGTGAATCGAGGAAGTACAGTACATACTGACGAAACTAAAATGATCTCTAACATGGAAATTAAGCGTTTCCGGACACATGTCCTCATAACATCTGAAAGTTTGGCCGTACCTTTTTGTGACACCCTGTATAACATAGACGTACGGAGTCAGGGACGAACACAAATAATTTGAGAAGTAGTTAAGACCGACTGATTTATTGTTGGGAAGTAGTTTTACGGATTACGGGCAGAAGTAATTAGGTTAGAGTTCTGGACCGGTGAAGGACCCGTCCCAGACACGAGAGAGAAAAGTAACAGTCTTTATCAAAAGTAAGGTGAATTACCATGGAAGCGCCATAGAGCGTAGCAATAACATCGCCGGTTCCGTAGCTGTCACTGTGGGTGACAAGACTAGACATCCCAGTGGAATGGCAGCGACAATAGCCAGGATCATCGGTAAATGGCGCTGCATGGCTCTTTCTATGAAGCATGTGGAACGGTGTCACCATACCAGGGCAAGCCTCTTGTTTTGGCAATGTGACTACACACGAGGTTTAAATGAAACGCACGGGCCCTGGAGACATATAAATAAGTCATAATTTGAAGGTAGGGATGAGTCGTCATCGCAGGAAGGCAGTAGCACCACCACAACGTCGCACTGTGCCTCGACAGCGATACGACTGACGTCCACCAGCTGCAATCCTTGGTTCGGGAACAGGGTACGCATAGAGTGTGCAATACGTTTTTCACAGGACTTCGTGTCACAGTCCTGCCGATCTGCTGACCGCACCTGCCGTGCCGATTCCGGCGCAAAGTTTATAGCGAGAATCATCTGACAGCCAACTTGTGTCCGAGGGTTGAATTTGGCACACAGAAGAATTCTTACGCCACTAATTCTGCCAAATGAAGAACCAATATGTCAATATTTTCCCACGGCGAACTACACTATGTGATCAAAAGTATCCGGACAGCACCAAAAACATACGTTTTTTCACATTGGGTGCATTGTGCTGCCACCAACTGCCAGGTACTCCATTCAGTGAAAGAGCAGAATGGGGCGCTCCGCGGAACTCACGGACGTTGAATGTGGTCAGGGGTTGGGTGTCACTTGTGTCGTATGTCTGTATGCGAGATTTCCACAGTCCTAAACATCTCCAGATCCACTGTTTCCGATGTGATAGTGAAGTGGAAACGTGAAGGGACACGTACAGCACAAAAGCGTACAGGCCGACCTCGTCTGTTGACTGGCAGAGACCATCATCACACAGGAATTCCAAACTGCATCAGGATCAACTGCAAGTACTACGACAGTTAGGCGGGAGATGAGAAAACTTGGATTTCATGGTCGAGCTGCTGCTCATAAGCCACGCATCACGCCGGTAACTGCCAAACGACGCATCGCTTGGTGTAAGGAGCTAAACAATCGACGATAGAACAGTTGAAAAACGTTGTGTGGAGTGCTGAATCACGGTAAACAATGTGACGATCCGATGGCGGACTGTGGTTATGACGAATGCCCGGTGAACGTCATGTGCCAGTGTGTCTAGTGCCAAAAGCTACATTAGGAGGCGGTGGTGTTATGGTGTGGTTGTGCTTTTCATGGAGCAGGCTTGCACCCCTTGTTGTTTTGCGGGTCACTATCACAGCACCGACCCACGACGATAACATCCCTGTAATGGACTAGCCTGCACAGAGTCCTGACCTGAATCCTATAGAACACCTTTGGGATGTTTTGGAACGCCGACTTCGTGCCAGACTACACCGACCGACATCGATACCTCTCCAAAGTGCAGCAATTCGTGAAGAATGGGCTGCCAATCCCAAAGATACCTCCCAGCAACTGACTGAACGTATGCTTGCGAGAGTGGAAGCTATCATCAAGGCAAAGTGTGGGCCAACACCATATTGAGTTCCAGCATTACCGATGGAGGTTTCCACGAACTTGTAAGTTATTTCTAGTCAAATGTCCGGTTACTTTTGATCACATAGTGTATGTGTGCGTTATTAATAATCACAGAAAGACGTATTAAACCAAAGCAACTTTCATTGCATTCACGAAATAAGTTACTAATATCTTACAATGATATTAAATTAATGTATCCATAATTACTTCTGGAAATATTGTCACTGCTCCATTCTTCGTATCTGTTATATCCTCGACAGATCTAGTTTGCCAGATGAAACAACCCCTTACGTATCTTTACAGAAACACGTTACTTTTATACCTGCGTATTGCACGTTTATAAATGCTTACAACATGTAATACATAGCCTCTCCAGAACGTTCTGCGCATAGTCGACAAACATTAAACAATTGTTGCTGTAGATGTACCATGCCAACTGACCATAGGAATAAGGACTGCATTATATACAGTTAGAACAGGTAACGTGCCTAATAAATTCGTGTTACATGTTTCATTTTTAGAATCCTAACGTTCACAACTTTGTTGGTCTTTTACGTGCGCCTCTTATTGCTTTCTTTCAGCGAATATTGCTAGAAGGATTTAGAGATCCCATGCGAAAGTAACTTAGCTGCGAGTATCGTGCAAACGTATTAGTTTCTGCGCTGCCATTATTGAAATTAATTTTTGGAACGCGACAAATGCACCGCGACAGTGATTAGGTTGTACATTTTAACAGGCCAGGAGGTCCTTTCGCTTGTACGGAAATGAATTCACAGGGCAGGGCAGTCTGAATGTCAATGGCCAAGCACACGATCGACAGATGTCAGCGATCTGTCGTTTACATTATCACCTGGATTCAGTCCTCCGACCGACACCGCACGAAAGAGCAATTTGCCAAGCTATTTCAATGACAATTATGAACTTCACTGTGTCGAGAACTTCTGCGATGGAAAATGAAGTAGTCTGTTTAGCAGCAGTTGCGATTTATTTCCGTATCCCAACGTATACTTGCAAACCATTAATTTAAAGTAAATAAGAATTATAATTGATTAAACTTGTTTTGGAGAATATACTACATATTTACTGAGGCCATATAGGTTGTGTACATCTTTATACTCTCTTCCACTTTTCAACTGACGCCATATGGTTTGTGTACGTCTTTCCATCCCCATGAACCATGGACTTTGCCGTGGGTGTGGTGGCTTGCGTGCCTCAGCGGTACAGATAGCCGTACCGTAGGTGCTACAACACTGGAGGGGCAACTGTTGAGAGGCCAGACAAACAAGTAGTTCCTGAAGAGGGGCAGCAGCATTTTCTGTAGCTGCAGGGGCAACAGTCTGCATCTTTGACTGGTCTGGCAATGTAACATGAACCAAAACGGCCTTGCTGTGCTGGTACCACGAACGGCTGAAAGAAAGTGGAAACCACAGCCTTAATCATTCTCGATGGCATGCAGCTCTACTGTATGGTTAAATGATCATGAAATACTCTTGGGTAAAACATTCCGGAGGTGAAACAGTCCCGTATTCGGATCTTCCGGCGGTGTATATTTAGGAGGCTGTTGCCATCAGAAGAAACAAAACTGGCGTTCTACGGATCGGACCGAGGAGTATTAGATCGCTTAACCGGGTAGGTAGGTTAGAAAATTTAAAAAGGGAAATACATAGGTTGAAATTAGATGTTGCGGGGATTAGTGAAGTTGGGTGGCAGCAGGAAGAGGACTTCTGGTTAGGCATTAGAGAAAAGGTACCTGCATAAGTTGAAAGAACCAGAGGTTTCTGAGAGTTTTAGAGGGAGCATTAGGGACCGATTTATTAGAACAGGGGAAGGGAACACAGTGGCAGACAAATATGTAGCTTTGAGAGATGAAACAGTGAAGGAAGCAGAAGATGAAATTAGCAAAACGGAAAGGCCTAGTAGAATGCATTATCGTAGCCATCATACACACAAAGCCCATACCGACCACGGTAGTACTAGTATATATGTCAGATACCTCCGCAGATGATGTAGAGATTGAAGTAATGTATGATGGGATGAAAGAAATTATTCAGATATTAAGGGAGACGAAAATTCAATTGTGATAGGGGACTGGAGTTCGATAGCAGGAAGAGAAGGAAGAGAAGAAGTAGTAGGTTAATATGGACTGGTGAAAAGGAATGAATGATGTAGCCAACTGGTAGAATTTAGCACAGAGCATAATTTAATCATCGGTAACACGTGGTTTAGGAATCATGAAGGAAGGTTGTACATGTGGAAGAGAGCTGGAGTTACCACAAGGTAGCCGGATGATAATATAATGGTAAGACAGAGATTTAGGAACCATATTTTAAATTGTAATATACGAGGGTGGTTCAGAAAGTAACCTCCGATTGGTCACAGTGCGGGTTGTGGGGGGAGTAGCGACGCCATCTGTGCGTTCACGCACTCAACAGGTCAGTCGGCATCAAGCTGTGGTCGAGTGAACGTCGTACCTGCGCTAGTTTAGTTTTTGTGGCAGTTTGAAATGTGTGCTGCAATAGAAAACCCCGCCAAATGTGAAGTGCGTGCTGTCATAAGGTTTTTTACAGCCAAAGGATATTCTGTAGCAGCTATTCATCGTGAGCTTTGTGCCGTGTACGGACCAAGAGTTATGAGTGAAGGAGTTGTCCGTGAATGGGTACGTTTATTTAAAAGTGGACGAGAAAACGTTCATGATGAAGAGAGGAGTGGTAGACCATCATTGGTGACTGACGAACTCGTTCAGACAGTTGATGCAAAAGTTCGTGAAAATCGACGTTTCTCAATGTCGGAGTTGTCTACTGGTTTTCCACAGATTTCTAAGACTCTTGTACGAGATAGTGACAGCAAGATTGGGTTACCGAAGAGCTCAAAGATGCGGTCACAGGCTGGCTCCAGGCACAAGCGGGTGATTTTTATGCAGAAGGAATTTCAAAGCTTGTGAAGAGATACGATAAGTGCCTCAATCGCTATGGAGACTATGTAGAAAAATAGTGCAAAGATGTAGTTGTAAGATGTATATATTAAAATATTTTTATTTAACTTGGTGTATTTTTTTAAATCAACCGGAGCTTACTTTCTGAACGGCCCTCGTATTTTCCAGGATCAGATGTGGGCTCAGACCACAATTTATTGGTCATTAACTGTAGACTGAACGTGAAGAAATTGGAAAACTCTAGGACATTAGAGAAATGGTACCTGCATAAGTTGAAAGAACCAGAGGTTTCTGAGAGTTTTAGAGGGAGCATTAGGGATCGATTTATTAGAACAGGGGAAGAGAACACAGTGGCAGACAAATATGTAGCTTTGAGAGATGAAATAGTTAAGGAAGCAGAAGATGAAATAAGCAAAACGGAAAGGCCTAGTAGATATTTTTGTGTAACTCAGGAGATACTGAAATTAATTGATGACAGGAAAAAATATAAAAATACAATAAATGAAGTAGGCAAAAGTGAATACATGCGTCTAAAAAATGAGATTGACAGGAAGTGCAAAATGGCTATGGAGGAAAGGCTAGAGGAGGAATGGAAGGATGCAGAAGCATATATCACTAGGGAAAAAGATCAATACTGCCTACAGGAACATTTTAAACGGCCTTTGAAGAAAAGGGAAATTGTGGTATAAATATCAAGAGCTCAGATGTGAAACCAGTCCTAAGCAAAGAATGGAAAGCTGAAAGGCAGAATAAGCATACAGAAGGTCTGTACAAGGGAGATGAACTTACAGGTACTATTAAAGAAACAGAATGGGACATAGATAAAGATGAGACGGGAAATATGATATTAGGAGACGAATTTGGCAGAGTACTGAATGATCTAAGTCGATACAAGACCCCAGGAGTAGACGACATTCCGTCAGACCTAATCATAGCCTTTGGAGAGTCAGCTATGACAAAACTCTTCCTTCTGATGTGCAAGATACATGAGACAGGCGAAATGCCATCAGACGCTGAGATGAATATAATCATTCCATTTCCAAAGAAAGCTGGTACTGACAGGTGTGAATATTACGGAACTAACAGTTTCATAAGTTGTGGTGTCACCGCCAGACACCACACTTGCTAGGTGGTAGCCTTTAAATCGGCCGCGGTCCGGTTGTATACGTCGGACCCGCGTGTCGCCACTGTCAGTGATTGCAGACCGAGCGCCGCCACACGGCAGGTCTAGAGAGACGTCCTAACACTCGCTCCAGTTGTACAGCCGACTTTGCTAGCGATGGTTCACTGACAAATTACGCTCACATTTGCCGAGACGATAGTTAGCATAGCCTTCAGCTACGTCATTTGCTACGACCGAGCAAGGCGCCATTATCAATTGCTATTTATCTTGTGATGCATGTACCGTCAGACCGATGTTCACCAATTATGGATTAAAGTTAAGTATTCCAGCAGCTACGTACTTTTCTTGATAGTATAATTACATTACGTGTTCCAGACCTCACGCCAGCCTGCGTGAGTTAAACGCGTGCCTTTCGGTCTCCCGTCCATTGTGGATTGGCTGCCTTGCCAGTCCACAACATAAGTCATGGTTGCAAAATACTTGCACGAGTTCTTCACAGAAGAATGGAAAAACTGGTAGAAGCCGACCTCGGGGAAGATCAATTTTGATTCCACAGCAATGTAGGAACACGCGAGGCAATACGGACCCTACAACTTATCTTAGAAGATACGTTACGGAAAGGCAAACCTACATTAATAGCATTTGTAGACTTAGAGGAAACTTTGGACAATGGTGACTGGAATACCCTCTTTTAAATTATGATAGCAGCAGGGGAAAAATACAGAGAGCGATAGACTATTTAAAACTTGCACATAAACCAGACGTCAGTTATAATCATCGAAGGCCACGAAGTGGAAGCAATGATTGAGAAGGGAGTGAGTCAGGGTTGTAGCCTATGCCCGATGATATCCAATCTATAAACGGAGCAAGCAGTAATGGAAATCAAGGAAAAACTTGGAGAAGGAATTAAAGTTCTGAGAAAATAAATAAAAACTTCGAGGGGTGCCGATGACATTGTAATTCGTCCGAGACAGCGAAACCCTTGGAGGAGCAGTTGAACGGAATGGATACTGTCTTGAAAGGTGGATATAAGATGTACAGTTGGTGCATATTTCATTCTGCTAAGAAGTTAAAAGCTGTCGTAATCCCTATAATTATTCCTTAAATAACTCAAAATCATAAGAAGGAGCCCATTGCATCGCGATTACTATGAACTTCCCAACAATTGTGCTACTATAAAACAAGCCTCATAAGGCGAATCAATGAAAAATCGGAGGGTGTATTCTGTATTACATGGTAGCATAAATGGCCTCTCCGGCTTCCACTTTACTCCTCTGAGCAGTTCATGGGCTCCGGATAACTATAAATTCAAACGTAAATCTCTTACTCAGTGTGGAAAAAGCGAAAAGAATCAAAACTGCACAACCATGCTTGAAAAGTAGAGAAACGAGTAGCTGTCATATTGCCACACACCAGGGGCGTCCGGTGATATATAATTCGGGGTATGCTGTAGAAGATATTTTGAGCTTTGGGGAAACGCACATAAAGGATCGCAAATGAGATTCTATTACTCGCACAGAACACCATATTTATTAATACATCTACTTGAGAAATTTCAATTAATGAACTAGAGTTTACTATTATCTATGTAACTGAATTAATATTAATTTTTATTTGTATGTAAATTCCATTCTTCTTTCTTGCCTGGTGAACTCAGTGATTACATTATCATAGAAGGTCGTCTGCTTCTTAGATTGTGAAGAACGCCCGCTTCTATGGATAGAAGTGCCGAACCAGAAATACGCTGTCCACTCTGTGTATACCTTTGGTACGATTTAATTATTCTTAATACAGAACAAGACCTTTCTACAGATGCAGTTGTGCTTGGGACAGTAACAACGAGTAAATCTAGTTAATACACTTCAGGCAGAGGTATATCTAATTGTCTGCTATTCGGTGATCTCACACGTTCATAGAGGTGATCATTACTAAAGTTTCATATACATTTAACACGGATAGTTCATTTTTCAGTCGAACGAAAACAAACAGATCCTTATGAGTCAGTCTCAATTTTTCAAATTAATGAAAATTTGTCCAGTTTGTTTCAGACATCTTTGGGTCCAACAAAGATATGAATTCAAGTTGATCCAATAATGAAAACGTTTCTTCAATTTGCACAACTATACTGCCAATGCCTCTTTAGTATGACGCACCTTCTTGTGCATATTTATGACTTACTGAATATCCTCAGAGGCAACATATGTCTTACTTTGAATAATTTCACGTCCTATAGGCGTGCACACCGGGTATGCTAAGTAAGCGCCGATTACCCATACGAATTTCCAGTAGTGAAATAACTCAAATTTTTCTGTTATCAGGTCTCTGTTCTGGAAATATAAATGTTTCTTCCGCAACTCCTCTTTCTGAAATGGAAAAGCTGTAACCCTTACCGCTGAGCTAAGAGATGTTGTTGTGCAATACGCGTGGTGGAGTGTTATGTGCGTGCGCATGCGCACAGGAGAGATTTTGAGCGACGTGGGGAAGCTGTGAGGCTTCCGTTGCCCTGCTAGTTAGCACACGTGTTCCGTGCCCAAGCGCCGCAGGCAAGGTCTCAGCCTTCTGCTCCTCAGTTAGCTAGCTAACGCATCACGACAATTTTTTTTTTCAAGTGAAAGTCAAATTATTCTTTGTAGACATTCCAAGTTTAGAAAAAAATACTTCTTACTTTGGAGCGAATAAGGAGTGAATTATAATTTTTGCTGAAGACTTTCGAAGTTCAGAATACAATATTAGTGTAATTTAAGTATGGTATTCCTTTGTTTATTTAACGTTTCATTGTGTTGGTTTGTTGATTACGATACGATAAACAATTACAGTCTTAAATGTATGAGACTGATACAACAAATTAATATTTATGTAAAGCTTTTTAAACTTTTAATTCCCTAACACCCACACTTTTTTTGAGTGAGGGGGTGGTGTGATGGATAATGTGTCAGGCCAGCAAATTGGAGACCTCGCTTCGAATCTTGACATTAGCAAAAACTTTATTTCTTTACTTCAGTCTCATACTTCCTGATATATAAGACTGTAAAAATGTCTCAGGAATCGTAAAAATTTCAAACATTAATTATGTTTTTTCTTTATTCCCTCTAATTACAGAATGGTGGAGGCGGAGTGTATAATAGAACAATTGTTGCGAAGATCGTTTCGTGTACGGGGTCTAAACGAAAAGCAGGATATTGTACAATCTGGTAGACCTTGCCCAGAACTGCCTAACCTGATGGCAGCTCATGAAGACAAAAGTCGAAGATACGTTCGACATTTCAAAATGTCTCAATATAGTAGGACAGACTGGATTGCAGGGAGTTCAATGCTTAGTAAACCTTTTTGCTGGCCATGTTTATAGTTCGCAATAGAGCAAACTGTATTGTCAAACAATGGATAACGTAATCTGAACAACTTCCGCAACGCCACACAGAAACACAACAAATCTCAGCCTCACATTATATCCGTGCTATAACATAAGACTTTTGGCACAACACGTATAGATATTGAACTTGATACACAGTTACAGACGGATAGTGCACATCATAAGGAATCTGTTAGGATCAATAGAGAAGTGATGAAAAGATTAATTGACGTTGTATGTGTCATTGCTGTTCACGAGCTTCTGTTTCGTTGACATAATGAGGTAGAAGATTCTCTGAACAAGGGTGTTTGTTTGGATCTCATTGAGCTACTATCTCAGTGTGACTCTACATTAAGTAATCATCTTCAGACGTCCAGAATATTTCGCGGAATTTCAAATAGAATATCAAAATGACATAATACTTTTAGTCAGTGAGATACTTCTAAAAAAAGTTAAAGAAGACATTACACAACCAACATTAGTTGCTCTATTGATAGAAAAAAATGTTCAAATGTGTGTGAAATCTTATGGGACTTAACTGCGAAGGTCATTAATCTCTAAGCTTACACGCTACTTAGCCTAAATTATCCTAAGGACAAACACACACACCCATGCCCGAGGGAGGACGCGATCCTCCGCCGGGACCAGCCACACAGTCCATGTCTGCAGCGCCCTAGACCGCTCGGCTAATACCGCGCAGCGCTCTGTTGTTACACAAATCAGATATAATGAATTCTTCTCAACTATCCACGACACTAAGGTATGTGGGACCGAGCGAGGTGGCGCAGTGGTTAGACACTGGACTCGCATTCGGGAGGACGACGGTTCAATCCCGAGTCCGGCCATCCCGATTTAGGTTTTCCGTGATTTCCCTAAATCGCTCCAGGAAAATGCCGGGATGGTTCCTTTCAAAGGGCACGGCCGACTTCCTTCCCCGTCCTTCCCTAATCTGATGAGACCGATGACCTCGCTGTCTGGTCTCCTTCCCCAAAACAACCCCAACTAAGATATGTGAATTCTGAAACTGGAGAAGTTCACGAAGGGTTCATCTCATTTACTGATGTTAGTGCAGACAGAATAGCCAATGTTTTGCTTTAGCACGTGGTAGAAGAATTTAGTCTTAAGTTGCTGCTCAAACATTTGACGGCGCAGCTGTGGTGGCCGGCAGTTCGGGTGGGCTAAGAGTTAAAGTACTAGAATTATATCCAAAGGCCAAATTTGTTCATTGTTTTAGGCAAACCCTAAATCTAGTTCTGTGTCAGGCAGTTTCTTGCGTAAGAGAATGCAGAATATTTTTTACAGACGCTATCAGTTTTGTGGTCATTTTTCCACAGATCGTCATAAGGAACGCATGCACTAAATGAATTTACAGTGAAAGAATGCCAAGACATGCTCTAACACGGTGGAATTTTTTATCCCGTTCGGTTCACACTGTGTAATATCAGCGATGCACATTCGTTGAATTCTTTGAACATGTACAGGATGAAAATCCAAATTTGAAAAATGAAACAGTAATTGCAACTCAAGGATTTTCTAAATGTCTGACAAGTACTGAAAGACCTTTTTTGCTACTGACTTTCAGCAGAATTAAATGTTTCACAGATATACTTTTTAATAATCTGCAGTCTAAACACCTAGATATTCTGTATTGTTCACAAAAGATTCAAGATACCAAAAGGGAAATACTGAACATTTGACACCAGGCTCATTTGCTGTGGAGTGATACTCAGGAACAACATGCTGATGTTGAAGATGAACCTCCTGCTAAACGGCAGCGTTGTAATGTACATCCCTCCATTTTAAGATGAAACTTCCCCTTTAAACAATTATAAAAGACTGTGCTTAAGCTGAAACACAATATTTTTAGCGCAACGCAATCTGACTTTCAAAAATCCATACAAAAGAATGGCCCTGACTAACATTAACCTATACGTTTCACAAATCACTTACCTCACAAAAATCTTGGTTACTCGAGCTACTGCAATAAAGCGAGCGCCACTACTGCCAGCCAAATAAAAGATTCAAACTACTGAAGGTACTAACTACCGATAGGCTTAGTTAGCAAATGAAAGATTTTAATAGAGAACAAACAATGTATTTACCTTAATAGTCATAATATATATAGCAGTTCATGACAAATTACAAAACTCCGCCATCTCTCTCCCCACATCCACCACTGCTGGCGACTCACCTCCAACTGCGCAACGCTACGCGCTGTTCACAGCCAGCTGCCTAACACTACAATGGCGAGTATTACAACAATGCAAATCAGCCACAGACTGCACACAGCACAGCCAGTGATTTTCATACAGAGGTGGCGTTACCAATAAAAAAACATAAACAGCCTGCTTACATAGCCCCCATGCTCCCCACAAAATGTTTTACAAATTGTTTTGGGCACTGGGCAATACATATTTGTTAAAATTTTTCATAATCGTAATTACAAGAACAAAGAAATCAAATGCACACACTTATTGATACAATGTTGGTCAAAAGATAAAATTTTCTCACAGTCCATAGAGATAGTCCTGATCATTCATCATACTGAAACTGCCGTTTCTTTTCTCAAAGTCTGAGCAGTAAAAGACAACGCACACGGAAGCAGTGGATTTCCATGCAGTCTTGAAGAAGTAGTGTTGTCCTTCCAACGGAAAGACAGTGCTGACTCTTGACATGCTGAGAGGTAATTGGCCACAACAGAGCAAACCCACAGCAGAGTCAGTCGAAGTTTTGAAGAATATTGGTAGGTAGGTCATCACAGAGCAGACCCACTGTAGTCCTGGTAGAGAGTATGGTATTGGTGGGCCACCAGAGGTGCAGACCCACTGCAGTCTTTGTAGAAATAATGGTACTGGTGGGTCATCAAAGATGCAGACCCACTGTAGTCCTTGTAGAGATGGCCAGCAGCCATCTGTTGCGACTGTGCAAGTGCACAATCACCATCGAAGAGTCTTGCGGGCAATATAGCAAGTCCATAAACCACCACTTGTACACTCACGAGTGTTTTTGGAATTGTCCTTAGAACCAGCAATGCTGTTATCCAGTCCCTTGCTGAATTATTGACACACGTGCAAACACAAACAGTCCCTACTTCTCACATATTGTCGATATACTATGACCAACAGAAACGTGTGCAGTGAAATGTAACTTACAAGTTACTTAATTTGATGACCTGGTGTCAATTACAATTTTATAACATGAGAATACAATTACAAAGATACAGAAAACATCATTAAAAACATAATAGTACAGATAACATTCGTAGTAATAGGGGCTTTACAAAAGAATAGAAATAAACATATACATCAGTGTTACAAAAATAATGACATAAGTACATACATAAAGATCAGAATAACTTTTGAAACATCACCTTCACATATGAGCATTAAAACAAAACAGAATAAATAATGTCTAAGCATATTTACAAGGTAAATAACATATTATTAATGCCAATTATATTTGAGGATAACAGTATTCCTCATCATAGTGAATGTAGCATAGTATTAGAAGAAGAAAAAATTCTATGAAACTACACAGAGACAGGAAGAAAACAAATACACAATGGTACACAAACATATAGTGGGATAACACAAAAGGAAAGGACAGGGTTTGTTTTACTGCAGTATTTTGCGAACAAAACCTTTTTTGTGCTTGGAGATCTCCCTTCATTCATCATTATTTCCAAAAGGTCCTATCTATACCTGCTTTCTGTACTTTTTTCGTATAACTTCTCAATGCATTTCTTCCAATTCATCGCACCTCATTCTCTTATATAGTCTACCCCCTCTTAAGCTAACTTAAATCTACTGAGCTCAGATGCTAAACTAGGGAACGAGGCAATGCAGCAGCACAAAACAATTAACACAAACAGCAATGATAAAAATTACAAAAGGCAAAGCAAGCAGCATAAATTACAACTAATATAAGGCAATGAGCAGCAGACAAGGAAAATAAATCAGTAGTAAAACTGGCTTAAAAGAATAATACAAAGTGAAATTTAGTAGTACTATGTATAGCAAGCAGAAGCAGAAAATGAAATATCTTATACCTAAACATGACATAGCTCAAGCAGAAAAAATAGTACACTAAAGATAACAATGCAGATAAGGGAAGTGTATAATCACATCTTAATGTCTAAGTAATTAAAGTGGTGCACCACAAGAAGTTATTCTACCAAAAAATTACAAAGTAGTTGAAAAGAAAATTCCGTATGCAATTCCTGTGAAGGGAAATGTCTTTTTACGCTCCTTCGTTTTTTTTTAATAGATCATAAAATTATTTACTGGATCTGTAGGCATAAAATATCTATATTAGTACATCTATTAAATTTTATTTTAACCAATGCTGCAGTGCAGGTAGAAACTAGATATTAAACAAAATGAGTAAATATGTACAAAGGAAGGCATGAAACATCATTCATTAGCCATAGGGCATTTCATAAGGTAGTACAGAAAATCTCTCAACTCTCGTAGAAAGACGCTTGTCATAATCAGGTGTGCAGATGTAAAAATATTTCTCGTCATTTCGTTAGGCATTTCTGTAAACATCATAAATTAAGAGTTCCACAGTGTAATCATATGTTTTCAAGTTCGACCGTATCGTTTTTGCGATGATTTCTACAAAGGAATGTCAGAAGCGAGGTTAATGGCCTCCCTTTTTTTTCACCTAATGGCTTTTTCTCCAGGCGGCTGGCACACCTGGCCACTCGCAATGCATTACGTCACGGTCACTTACCTTTCTTACTGAAATATTTACGACAGCAGTTTCCGCTACAGTGGCAGTCTCATATAAAAAAATTCACAGGTTGAGAATTTGGTTACAAATGTGTAGAAACAAAATCTTATGAATATAACAGTGTCCAAAAAATTTTCGCCGGCATTGTGATACATTCACGCATATACACACATTTTATAAGTCTTAAAGTACGATTCTTGGTTTCCAACAACCTGTTTCACAAACCAGAGTGAGTCCCTAACCACTACTCATTATTCCTTACCTTATTCGTCGACACTTCTTGAATATTTTATGATAACAGATACGTAACATACTCAAATAACTCATATAGCATCAGCTTATTGATCATAAACATACCTCAGCAGCATAATACACATCGTCGTCGTAATAATAACATCATAACACCTCAGTCAAATCTCAAAAACGTCGTAGCTTTCTACAATAATTTCAAAACCTAAAGAAAATTCTCTGCTCATTTCAGTAGTGTCATCTACCTCAAACGTACTTTAAAAATCATGATCCCATACCAAATACATCATTCAAAGCTCTTATAGTATCACAATGGTTCCGAAAAAATATGAACAGTTCACAAAGTACAGACAAAATAAAATTTCATAAGTGTGAAGTTAATCAACTGTGTAATTGCGTAAACATGTGTCACTGATGTAGTAAAAAAAATGTTTATCTCTGTCAAATAATCAGATAGCTGTGTAATTCTGTGTTAGTGAAATATGGTACCGATGTGTAAAGTTGTATAAGCAAATACCATATTAGCTAGGGCTCCTTGTGCTTGCGAAACACATGGTACACAAAGTAGGGGTGTACCCCCCTGAGGATTAATGAATAATACCCTCAACAATGGAATGAAATGTATCACGGAAAACTTTCTTTGTAATTCAAAATTCTTTAAAAATAAATGTTTTAAGTACAAAATTAATAACTCAAATACGTATACTGTAGCGCTAAATTGTGCATCTTGTTGTAAGATAATCTCTGTGGAAGTGTCGTAGTTATCGTCCTCCGAAAGCTAAGTTCTGTAGATGTCAATGTACTTACCTCATGATAAACAAAAGTGAAATGCTTTGCGTATAGATATCGTAGTTATTACGCTTATTGTTGTGATGAAGAAAGTACTGTACTGTAACGTATTGTTGTGCTACGGAAAAGGCTGTCTCATTGTAGCTATACCACAAAAGTTACTACTAAAACATGTTGTACTTTCCAGAATAAAACAGAAAACTGTGCAGATATGAAACAGGTACACCGCAAAAGCAACATTGTAAATTGTCACTCATTAGTAGCGTTGTGATAAAAATCGTGTAGCTGTCACATAAACTAACCTCTGTGTCATCTGGTATCTCTCAGAAAGCACTTTAAATTCAGAATGTATTTTCAAATAAACCAAAATGTTGCATTAAAATCTCATTAGCAGTACCAGTATGTGTCCTAAGTATGTAAGCCTGATAGTCGTTATGTAATCGTGCAACTAACAAGCAAGAATGTACAAATACAACACTGTGTAGTCTGTTCACTATAACAATGCATTCATTATTTCTGTTTAAAAATGTTCCCTAGGTTCTAGGCTGGATATTTAACTTCAAACATTGTTGCATGTTAACAGTTTCTTAAGTCTGACAAAGCATACTAGAAATGTGAAGTGAAAAGTTATATGGCAAAGACAAAGTTAAAAAGCAGATTATCTTTCAATAAACGGTTTTACATGTGAAATGTGGTGTAAACCTTTACTTTTCCTAGTACGCAGAGTTTCAACTTCAAAGCAATTATCATGTTGTATACATCGGCAAAGAATGCTACAATTTTTCTCAAGGTTAGCGTCTTATGTTATTTTTCTCTTAGCCAGCCGGCGCAGGTGGCTGCCTGTGGTGCGGGTCATTGTCTGTTACTTTGTTGGCGGGCGTCGTTATTGGGATTAGGAGACCGAACTTCTACAAATTCGCCTTGCCGAGAGGGCCCAGCTCTGTTAGAATCCCGCCAGTTCTGATGCAATTCAGGTATGTCGTTACGAATATATCGTCTGTCGTCATGTCGGTAGTTTACATAGTTTCTTGATTGTCGGTCATGTGGTGGAGAATTTCTCCCTGAATCGTAACTGCACTCTGAACTGTTGCATCTGAAGTTATTCTGTCTCCCGTAATAATAATTATTTTGGTTCCCATATTGTCTGTTTCTCTGATTGTCTCTGTGATAGTCATTAATACGGAAATGCGATCTTTCTCTGTAACTATTATTACTCAGCCAGTGGTTGTCATACGGGTGGTGTCTGTTTTGGTCACGATTTGCGTTGTAAGAATAGACTTGTCGTGTCCAGTTATTGTTTCTGTCGTCACGAAATTGTGACGGATGTGACCTGTAATTGTTGTGTTTCTGTTTTCGGGTTCCGCCAATGTCAGTGTCAATTTCTAATTCCTGTAACAGTCCCTGAAAAGCTTCAATGTCGTATTTGCAACGTCCTGCCAAAATAATATTTCTTAAATGTTCAGGCAATTTCATTAAGCAAATGCGGATGAGTTCTGAAGGGCTGTATGGGTTTGAAAGATATTGATTCTTATGCAACATGTCTTCAAAATATTTCATAAGACTGGGAAATTCAGATTATTCGAAACGTTTCATCATTATGATGCTATGTTTTACTCGGTCTTGTGTAGCTTGAGACCAATATGCTGTGTCAATCGTGAATGACCGATCGCGTTCTTACAGCTGGTTCATTCTCCAAGTAGCCACACATAAATTCTAACCTGTGCTCCAATGACCAGTTGGGAGGAAAACAATGAGAGAATTGATGGAGCCACGCTTGTGGATGAATGTCGTTGGCAGAATTCTTAAACGTTTTGAATTTACATGTAGTAATGAACAGCTTATAGTCAAAATCATCGTGTCGGCGAGTAGCATATCGGTCATTGTTACGTCGTGTCGGCGGTTCCATCTCAAAATCCAATGCGCCTTGCCAATTTCTTTCATAATTTCCGAAATGTCCTGTGTTATTATTTTGTGGTTGTTCCGTATTTCTATGTCCCTCTTCCCGTACTGGAGCGCGAGTGTCCTCTGAAATATGTAATTCTTGTATTACCTGCGTCAACTGATCTTGTACTTCCCGGATTTCTCTTTTGTACTGTGTATTGATTTGATTTTGATTTTGTTTGAATTTTCTAATTTGTTCATACTCTTCTGTGTCAGTGAAGGCTACAGGTCTTGTGCCATTCAGATCATCATCTACCTTTGTAGATAAGTTAGTGACCTGATCCCAAAGTTCGGCTATTTTCTCCGATAGTGAACACATTTCCTCAGTGTGTTTTTCTGAACCAAGTTTCAGAGTGTCCATTTGTGTTGAAATCGAATCTACTGTGTCCTTCAAGTTTTCCTGAGTTTTTGCTAGTTGCATAACCGAATCGGTAGATGCAACTGAGTCAATTTTAGCCCACAAGGTCTCATGATTTTTATGAACAATGGTTTGCAGTTCTTTTATGGCTGCTTCGTGATTCTGTAATGCATTTTCATGCCGCGAAAAAATAGGTTGAAAATGCTCACAAATTTGTGTTTTTACGTCATTACAGACTTTTTGACATTTCGATTCAATGTTATGTAACTCAGTAGTTAAATCTTCACGTGTTTGTTCAAGTGTGGTGTCTAACTTTTGAAGATTTTGTTCCATTGTGTCTAACTTTTTAAGATTTTGTTCCACTGCGTCTAACTTTTGAAGATTTTGTTCCATTAAGTCTAATTGTTGCTGTGTTTGTCTCTGGTGTTGCTCCATTGTGTCTAACTTTTGAAGATTTTGTCCCATTTGTTGCATTAATTGCAATAATAATGTATTAGTGTCTGGAATCTGTTTCTCTATGCTATTTTGCAGTGCATTTTCACAGGCAACATTCACATTTTGACAAGCAGAAAATGTGTCTTGACTCATTTGAGAAAACGGTGAGGACCAAAAACCTGAGTCTACAATATTTGCAAAATTGTGTCCTGTCATTCCCGATTCCTGAGGCGAGCTGCTGCCGACCGATCGATCGATAATGCTTCCCTCTTCACTAATTGTTTCACTGTCCACGCCATTGTTTGCCACCCGCTCCATTTCCCTATGCACAGTTACCAAATTACTACTTTGAATATTAGTTAATTCATTACACGGTGGCACTAACACACTGCTTTCGTCTTCGCTGTCATTTCTCAATTTACTTTGGAGCTTAGTGTTACGTTTTTCACACGCCATTATTGTCACAATATTTCACACGACAACACAGAAAAACACAATTTGAAGAGCAAAAATAGGGGAACACATTAACATAGCACTGAAAATAATATCTAGTTAATTGCAGCTGCGAAATACATGGTGCGCCGGCCGCTGGTGGCCGAGCGGTTCTGGCGCTACAGTCTGGAACCGCGCGACCGCTACGGTCGGAGGTTCGAATCCTGCCTCGGGCATGGATGTGTGTGTTGTCCTTAGGTTAGTTAGGTTTAAGTAGTTCTAAGTTCTAGGGGACTTATGACCTCAGCAGTTGAGTCCCATAGTGCTCAGAGCCATTTGAACCATTTGAACCAAATACATGGTGCTAATCTACATGCGTGCCACACCTGTTTTACTGTACAACAGTGAAAGACTGCAACTACAAAGGAGATTCTCTCTACAATTACGCGCTAGCAATAAACAAAATCTACACTAATTACACAAACTACAAGAAAAAATCAGAAGATTCCAGTGAAGTATCCTAGGCTAAGGGTCGACATATGAAACTTCCCCTTTAAACAATTATAAAAGACTGTGCTTAAGCTGAAACACAATATTTTTAGCGCAACGCAATCTGACTTTCAAAAATCCATACAAAAGAATGGCCCTGACTAACATTAACCTATACGTTTCACAAATCACTTACCTCACAAAAATCTTGGTTACTCGAGCTACTGCAATAAAGTGGGCGCCACTACTGCCAGCTAAATAAAAGATTCAAACTACTGAAGGTACTAACTACTGATAGGCTTAGTTAGCAAATGAAAGATTTTAATAGAGAACAAACAATGTATTTACCTTAATAGTCATAATATATATAGCAGTTCATGACAAATTACAAAACTCCGCCATCTCTCTCCCCACATCCACCACTGCTGGCGGCTCACCTCCAACTGCGCAACGCTACGCGCTGTTCACAGCCAGCTGCCTAACACTACAATGGCGAGTATTACAACAATGCAAAGCAGCCACAGGCTGCACACAGCACAGCCAGTGATTTTCATACAGATGTGGCGTTGCCAATAAAAAAACCTAAACAGCATACTTACAAAGACGGTTCCTCTAATGTGATATTGTTGACAATATGGTTGTGCAAATTGAAGAAACGTTTTCATCATCGTATCAACTGGAATTCATTTCTTTGTTGGACCGAAATATGTATAAAACATACAGAATAAATTTCCCTGAATTTGAAAAATTGAAACCTACTCATAAGGATGTGTTTGAGTTCGTTCGACTGAAAAATGTACTATCCATGTTATATGCATACGAAAACATTAGTAATGATCACCCCTATGAACTTGTGATATCACTGAGGAGCAGACAGTTACATACGGCTCTGCCTGAGGTGTATAAACTAGGTTGACTTGTTGTTACGGTCCCAAGCAAAACTGCATCTGTAGAAAGGTCTTCTTTTACATTAAGAATAGCTAAATCGTGCCATAGGTGTACAAAGAGTCAACAGCGTCTTTCTGGTTTGGTACTTCTATCCATAGAAGCGGATATTATTTACAATCTAAGAAGCAGACGTACCTTCTATGATGATGTAATCACTGAGTTCACCAGGCATGAAAGAAGAATGGAATTTACAAACAAATAAAAATTAATATTAATTCAGTTACATAGATAATTGTAAAATCTAGTTTATTAATTGAAATTTGTCAAGTAGATGTATTAAAAAATATGGTGTTATGTGTGAGTAATAGAATCTGTTTTCCGATCCTTTCTGCACATTTCCCCAATGCTCAAAATATTCTTTTCAGCATACCCAGCATTATATATCACCGCACGCCCCTGTCACGTGCGTATACTGCAACCTACTATTTACTGAATGATTTCCATGATTGAAAATCGCTGTGCATGAGGGTTTGCGTTAGTATGTCGTATCTTATAGTAATTATGTATGATGCATTCGGGCCATGCCCAATGTAACAGATCTAAGCATGGCGTTTGGTGGAAGGTAACGGTGTACATGGACTACGCTGGAAAAGCGGCTACTTTATGTGATGGGCAAACGGTTGGAACCTTTCAGAAATGGAGGCATGAGGCTAAAATAGATATTATGGAGTTTATTAAATGCAACATAGGCCGATGCTTAGATTATTTGATTTTTACTGTTGTCTTCATTCCGATCAGTGTTTTAGGACGCCATGTTTGCCAGACGTCCTGAAGAACTGGAGTCGTGAGATCTAGACGAAATAGTGTCTCACGGCATTGAAGTACTTAAAGAAAACGATCTTGGTATGTCTGTACTGTATGCCATTTTATGCAGTAGGGTATGGAATCAGAGTCAGATTGTTCCAAATGGAAAAACGTGCAGATAAAGGTAAGGCCTTCACTACCAGCAGAGAAAAAGTGTTTGTATCAGAGATGGGAGCATTTACTACCGGTTATACACTCCTGGAAATGGAAAAAAGAACACACTGACACCGGTGTGTCAGACCCACCATACTTGCTCCGGACACTGCGAGAGGGCTGTACAAGCAATGATCACACGCACGGCACAGCGGACACACCAGCAACCGCGGTGTTGGCCGTCGAATGGCGCTAGCTGCGCAGCATTTGTGCACCGCCGCCGTCAGTGTCAGCCAGTTTGCCGTGGCATACGGAGCTCCATCGCAGTCTTTAACACTGGTAGCATGCCGCGACAGCGTGGACGTGAACCGTGTGTGCAGTTGACGGACTTTGAGCGAGGGCGTATAGTGGGCATGCGGGAGGCCGGGTGGACGTACCGCCGAATTGCTCAACACGTGGGGCGTGAGGTCTCCACAGTACATCGATGTTGTCGCCAGTGGTCGGCGGAAGGTGCACGTGCCCGTCGACCTGGGACCGGACCGCAGCGACGCACGGATGCACGCCAAGACCGTAGGATGCTACGCAGTGCCGTAGGGGACCGCACCGCCACGTCCCAGCAAATTAGGGACACTGTTGCTCCTGGGGTATCGGCGAGGACCATTCGCAACCGTCCCCATGAAGCTGGGCTACGGTCCCGCACACCGTTAGGCCGTCTTCCGCTCACTCCCCAACATCGTGCAGCCCGCCTCCAGTGGTGTCGCGACAGGCGTGAATGGAGGGACGAATGGAGACGTGTCGTCTTCAGCGATGAGAGTCGCTTCTGCCTTGGTGCCAATGATGGTCGTATGCGTGTTTGGCGCCGTGCAGGTGAGCGCCACAATCAGGACTGCATACGACCGAGGCACACAGGGCCAACACCCGGCATCATGGTGTGGGGAGCGATCTCCTACACTGGCCGTACACCACTGGTGATCGTCGAGGGGACACTGAATAGTGCACGGTACATCCAAACCGTCATCGAACCCATCGTTCTACCATTCCTAGACCGGCAAGGGAACTTGCTGTTCCAACAGGACAATGCACGTCCGCATGTATCCCGTGCCACCCAACGTGCTCTAGAAGGTGTAAGTCAACTACCCTGGCCAGCAAGATCTCCGGATCTGTCCCCCATTGAGCATGTTTGGGACTGGATGAAGCGTCGTCTCACGCGGTCTGCACGTCCAGCACGAACGCTGGTCCAACTGAGGCGCCAGGTGGAAATGGCATGGCAAGCCGTTCCACAGGACTACATCCAGCATCTCTACGATCGTCTCCATGGGAGAATAGCAGCCTGCATTGCTGCGAAAGGTGGATATACACTGTACTAGTGCCGACATTGTGCATGCTCTGTTGCCTGTGTCTATGTGCCTGTGGTTCTGTCAGTGTGATCATGTGATGTATCTGACCCCAGGAATGTGTCAATAAAGTTTCCCCTTCCTGGGACAATGAATTCACGATGTTCTTATTTCAATTTCCAGGTGTGTATTTCAGTAAATCCCAGTACTTAATACCTCGACACCGCGTGATCCAAACATAAGACCCTTACGTTTGAGGAACCCAGAATTGCAAAGAGGGCACCGCAGGTAAAACTGTTTGGATAGGTTTCCAATGCATAAGAGGAAATGATTATATTCCTTCATGGCAATTTTGCTTCCTGTTCAAACCATCAGTTAGAGATAAATAAGACAGCGAAGGAAACTATGCAGTGGGTCTATGGAATATACGAAAGATAGAAGAATGAAGATGGTAGATTAAAGCTACGAACGATCTACTTAAGGGACACAAGAAATAAGAAATTCTGAGAACATTATAATTTATATAACATAATATTAATCCATGGGCATAAATTGAACACAAAAGCTTAATAATATTCTTTCCAAATCATCGGATTGATTAAGTACTCTTGGAGTATGGCCAGTAGCGGTTTGAAATTTCTGTGTTCACGTTATTCATATATGTCCCGTTCTGTAAGCCTAGTGTCAGAACCCTTGTTAATCAAGTTCCGAAAGATTACACTGTTCATCTTGGAATATTTATGGTGATCATTTATGTATACGGATATCACACTGTGGACCCGCGTTTTGAGGAATGCCTCATCTCTGTGTCTCGAGTTCATCCCAGTGAGAGGTAAGTAAATGGATTACGTAAGAACTGAGCAGACGTCCTATGTCAAGACGCATACAGGTAAAACATAATCAATAGTTTTCTTCAGCTGACTTATGAATAACATTCAGCAGGATTCGACTAAGCTCCTTTTCGAGATTTCGCGGGAAATAGTTTTTTCTACAATAATTCTTTCACTCCGTTACAGATTCATTAGCGTCTGTCTGTGGAGTTAACTGAGATGCAATAGGTACGTCGAAGGTAGAGCAAAACTGCTATAGTAGTGTGAAAAGTAAATGAAATTGTTTTGGTAAAGCAACGATAAAAGGCAAACTGGTAAGATGTTAAAGAGTGTATCAACACCAAATATGAAGTGATAGCGTCGTAATGAGTGGAATAAAAATTCAGTAATGTCAGGAGGAAATGAGCAAAGCAGAAATGCTCCGGAATACTATATGGCTATATTATAGTTCGTGAAACAAGTACTAAGGGTGACTTTCAGAACTATGGATGAAATAGTAAGCTAATTAAAATTGTGCATAGAGCTACAAGTAGGAAAGCGGGTTATTGTCTGTTAGTCGTGTATGATAGACTATAGACACAACTGCACTACAGAAAAGTGGAAGGAAGCAGATGTCAGTTCAGGCTGGTCCATTCAACAGAACTTTTGAAATATTTATGTTAAAACTCTCCGTATTGTGAACGAGATACCTTCGAATTATCACTATCGATAGATAATGTGATATTTAATTTGCATACAGAGTAGGCATACTACCTTAGGGAGGCACAGAAACCGTCATGTAACTTTTTTTTTAAATTACATATTTCAGCCTCAGTTTGCACAAGCAGTGTTATTACCGGTTTAACTTATTACCAAGTATCCTCCTATGACCTGCTTCAAATGAAAGACTAGCATGGAGGAGAGGTAGTTTAATATAAATGCTCAGTCATATGTGTATGATAAAATGTGGGGCCTGTCCCAGATTTTACATAGGCAAACCGTACAGATCTTTTGATTTTCGCCTTAGAGATCATTTTAGCCCAGCTACTAACAACACAGCTTTGGGTTCTCATTTTATAAATCGGGATACAGGCTATTACACACAAATAAACATCTGTAATGATGTTCCTAAATGGCGCCGCTTGGACACACTTGAAGAACTTGATACTTTTACTGATTTAAAAAATATCTATGTCAGTTGTAAAATGAAGAAAGTGATTTCCGTATCAAGATTTTTTTGAAATATTTCCTAATTTGCCACTTTGTCTCCTCTCCCTGCTTTTTGAATTTTTTCCTTTGCTAGGATTACATTTTATGGAAGCTCGCACTCATTTAAAAGTAGCTTAATTTAACCTTTATTTGATATTGGCCGTTCAGTGTACGCTTATGGAAATACATTAGCGGAGCAGAGACGAATGAGAAATCATTCCCACGGCGATACAGGCCTCAATTAGCAAATTACACTGACTTAAGCAGCTTTAACAAAGGGTAGATCAATATGGCCTGGAGTCTCCTAGCCAGCTTCTTGGAAACTGTGGAGCTGTTCGGGTATCTGCATTCTTACCTGTCGTGAGTTTCTATGGAAAATAGCTGAAGGACGATGAAACCACGACTAGGTGACAATATGTTGCACCTCTCACGACAGAACATGGAAACCGCAAGACAACCTGATCTGCAGAGCTGGATAGGTGGCGATCTGTTGCATATCAGACGATACAGTACAATGCCGGTGCAGGCACAGATGCTTTGTTGTATGCATTGTACCGGATATTGTTGGAAGTCGGGCACTGTAGCAGGCGAACACTCCGTGATACCTTGTTCATCCAACGACATCGTCAATTATGATTACCGTGGGCACGGAATCATCGAGACTGGGTAGTGGATTACTGGAACAGGTCGACTGGTCATTTCGTGTTACACAAGTTCGATTTCAAGTCTACATTCGCCGTCATTGAAACGAAGGTTTTTCGAAATGTATGACGAGCCACGGAGACAGCCCGGTGGAGCAGGCAGTATTTTGCTATTGGGGAGATGCACCTAGCATTCCATGGGACCTGTGCTAGTAACTGGAGGTACCATGACCGCAGTGGACTACGTGAACGTTATTGCTGAACATCAACATTACTCCATGGTAGATTTTTTTCCACAACAACGATGACAACTTCCAACAGGGTAACTGTCCGTGTGACGAGCCTAGAATCGTGAGACAGTGGTGTAAGGAACATGATAGTGATCACAGGTTGATATGCTTGGCACCAGCTTTGCCAAAATCAACCACATGGAACACATCTGGGAGGAAATCAGGGGCCAGTTCGCCCCTCCCACAAAACTCCGGCCCTAAATTTAAGGGAATTTCATGACCTGTGTGTGCACGTCTGGTAGTATATACCACCACAAATCTACCAAGGACCTGTAGAAACCGTTCAACGCCGAATCGCTGTTGCACTGCGTTTCAAAAGAAGACCACGTATTATTAAGGCCTTGGGCCACCGGTGTATGCCTATATGGTGAGCACGTCTCCAGAACACTTCAGCTGACCAGTTATTACTGCGGAAGGCGAACTGGTTATCGACCAGGGTGGTAGCACCGTCATGATTCTGCACGAGAACCAGCCTGGGGAGTAAAGTGCTGTCACACGTAGCAGATTTATTTGCCCCGACCAATGGAAGGTTCATTTAGAAGAGGAACAGAACCAGGACGTATATATATCACACATTGGCTCCTGAAACGACGCTTCGCTGGCAGTATTTGGAAAACTACCTTCCCCAGTAATAGCTGTGTCTTTTCATTCGTCGTCTGCTGCTTCAGTCGCAGATGGATATGCCAGCTCTTTGCTCGACTCTATGTCCACTTCGTTTATATTTTCCGTTTCATCGTACATCGAAGTATCTCTCGTACAATAGTCATCATATATTTCTCTGGCGTGACACGGCGTTTCTAGCCTTATAACGCTCCACAGAGGAAGCAAACTGCCCATGAGGTTTTAAGGTTAGTGTTTCTTGTTAGTAACACCAAAGAGCCGGTTTGATTCACAGTTGCCCCATCAGACTTTTCTCTGGTACAAAGGTCTATACGACTGCTACGGTCGCAGGTTCGAATCCTGCCTCGGGCATGGATGTGTGTGATGTCCTTAGGTTGGTTAGGTTTAAGTAGTTCTAAGTTCTAGGGGACTGATGACCACAGATGTTAAGTCGCATAGTGCTCAGAGCCATTAGAACCATTTTTGAACAAAGGTATATAAGGAAGTTAGCTGAGCGTTTTAATTGCAACTAAGAAGCTACCTGAATATAAAAGCAGGAAATTAATGCACAAGCTGCCGAAGAAGCGTTACGCTGAATGGCTTGCACAAGGCTGGGTGACAGGTAACGTTTACATACTAGCAGCAAGAGAATCAGCCGTAATTTTTTTCGTGTTAGAGAGCGAGGTGCTTGACGTACCCCTACAAACATTATTTCTAGAGGAGTCCACATCAGGTGTGTATGATTTAGGTATAGATGGTACAGCGGCGGTAGAAGGGGAACTACACTGAAGCACCAAAGGAATGGGTACAGGCATGCGTATTCAAATACAGAGATATGTAAACAGGCAGAATACGGCGCTGCGGTCAACAAACACTATATAAGTCAAGTGTGTGGCGCCGTCTTTAGATCGGTTACTGCTGCTACAATAGCAGGTTGTCAAGATTTAAGTAAGTTTAAACATGGTGTATTAGTCGGCGCACTAGTGATGGGACCCAGAACCTCCGAGATAGCCATGATGTGGAGACTTTCCGATGCAACCGTTTCACAAGTGTACCGTGAATATCAGGAATCCGGTAAAACATCAAATTTCCGATATTTCTGCGGCAGGTAAAAGATCGTGCAACACCGGGACCAACGACAACTGAGGAGAATCCTTCAACTTGACAGAAATGCCACTATTA